>NC_073700.1:90714969-91397827 GCF_023634085.1 Falco cherrug | reverse complement strand
TACATCTTTGGGGGGCCATAAATATTTTCCTTTATTTTGTTACTGGCAACATTTCTGATTTCCATTTGTAAACAATTTTCATGTATTGATTACATTTGAATACCTTTTAATTTAGCATGTGACTAAAAGATAGATTGCTACCAGCAAATGAAACAAAAGTCTCTTCAGTCATATGTGAAGGTTTAATGGTTTTCCAATTTATTGATCATTGACTTTCTTTAAATATATATATATAAAATATTATTATTTGAATAATGAACCAAAGGTTCACTTACTGTTTTGATTTTGTCTTTTTATGTTTTTCACTAAAAAGCTATTTTGGACAGTTGAAGAAATCAAATGCATTCAAATGGTTCCAGTTTCTTTACGTTAATACTGAAAAAAAAAGAAAAAAAAAAAAAAAGAAAAAAAAAGAAAAAAGAGAGAACAAGAAAGCAAAAAGGAGCTAGGAAGGAACAAGTAGAGGCGTATCAAAGAACTCAAGCTATAACCAAAAAGAAATATGTAAAATGCCTTTGCTCGTCTTCTCAATGCTGGACCAAAGCTCAATGTATGTAGGTATATGCACATTGTATAGATATGGCTAAATGTTGCTGACAATCTCGCAATACTAAACTGTTACTGTTTAAAAAAAAAAAAAAAAGAAATACAAAAATAAAACTGTTCATCAGTGTTTTACCTCAGCACTCTACTTGTACCCAGTTATTGACCAACATTCAAATAAGAAGATAAGAGAGGAAATTGATTTCCATGTCAATGTTTGACTGTAAAATCTGTTTGGAAAACATTTTGTAATGAGCTTTTTGTCATGTGGTTTGCTTGTTTCCAACTTGAGATTATGTGGGGCACATTTGTTTATTTATTGTTAAAAAGTGATATTATTATTATTAATTATTATTATTACTATTATTCTTCTTATTATTTTTGTCCTATGTGCTATAATCTACAGAATGGTCACCAGGGTCACTTATGAAGCACTGCAAAGAGATCTGTTTTTCCATGCATGGAGCATGCAGCGGGAAAGATGGCAGTACAAAACGGACTGTATTGTCTTGTTAAAAAATAAGAATAATTACAAAAGGAGTTGATGTGGTGGACTTGTGACCAAGAAACCAAACTGGATATTTAAAAGCTCCTTACTACTCTGACTTTGAAACCAAAGCTGATTTATCTGCACAGGTTGCTTAACATGAAAAAAAAAAAAAAAAAAGAAAAAAAACTAAACAAAAAAAACCTGACAAAAACTGTACTTAATCTAGAGCAATATCTGTATGGTCAGTAAAGCTGCACTTTGTGTATTTCTTAACAGCTTCAGATCTGTCACTTTTAATTTGTACCATAAAAAATAAAGAATTGTTTGACATGAAAAATAAGCTCCTTTCATGTGTTTGTCTTAAATCTCATGCATTATTCACATGACCAGAGCTCATGTAATTTCACATCAGTTCAATACAAAAACAGTTAAATGCTTGAAAGAAAGGAAGGAAGAAAACCCATCCGCACTGTGGAGCATCTTTTTATCTGCAAAATTAAACGTTGTTTCTGTACCCAGAGTGGGCATGTACATTGGTGATGTCTTATTTTCTCTACAGATACGCAGAGTAGAGGATCTGCCTCAGGAATACCGTGGGATCACTCAGGTGAGTGTGTATTATCCCCCAGGCTGAGTGGAGCTAAGCCCAGGTGGACGTGCAGGCCAGAAACAGTGACTCTCCCAGTGCCTCCGCAGCTCCCTGAACAAAGCGCTGGTAAGTGATTGGGAGGGGAGTGCGGCAGCAAGATCGGGTCAGCCTTCCCAATTGCTTCTCTTGCATTTTTGAAGAGCCCATGAGGTTTGTTCATCATTTCTTTCTGTGATCATGATAGCAGGTAGTAGAAATGCCTGTTTTTCAGGACACTTGCATGGAGTCATATTGAGTTCTGTCTAAAGACATGATTCTGAAAAACCAATACATTTTGAGAAATTAATTTGGTGCATTATAAAGTTGTTTTGGAAAAAAAAAACTCTGACAGTATTAGAACATTGTGTTTGGCACTTGGGAACAAAACTTTTGCAAAACCTTTTTCCTTTGATTTTGTAAAGTATTATTTTACATTTCCAATACCATATGTTAAATAATGACAAACTAAACCAAAGTATTTATTTGCACAAAAAGTACAGGGAATACCTGGGACATTTCTTTATCCTGAATTTTTCTAGATTGGGATTTCCCTTTTCCATGCATTTTTTACTGCATTTTTGGGGATACATAAGAGGAAAAAGGTAACTTCCTTGTAGACATGATGATCGTCGTGAACAGGGCAAAGATGCTAGAGGTATAGCCTTTTGTTAGATCAGCTAGTATATGTGGGAAAAGTAGGTAAGTGCCCAAATCCTCCTTCAGTCTGAAACAAAAGCATCTGAATCCAAAGGTATACAGAAGCTGAGAACAAAGAGAAAGAAGACACTGGGGTGCCATAATGATTTGAAGTTGTATCTTAGTACTACCTACACCACTGTTTCTTTATATCTTGGCCCAAACCACCATGTGCCTGCTTCATTTCAAAAGTCATGGCTGCAGGTTTCCACACACCGCCTACACACAGGGAGTACCGACACCATTAATGCCCAATTGGGATGCCTTGGGACTGAGTAGTCTTTACATCTACCCACCTGTATGGTTACCATGGTATGGGTAAGGACAGCCTAGCATACTACAGACCTCTGGGGGTATCAAAATTGCACCTCTAGGCATTGTGTCTCCACACCATGGTCTAACAGCCATGCTTCAAACCCACATAATTCATCTGCTTATAAGATATGAGGATGTGGAGAATGACCCGTTGTCATTTCATATCAGCTACTAAAATCTGAACATAAATATTTTTCATTCACCACTGATAAAGCAACAAGCAAACATTGGTTAGAGGCTTTTTCCTCTACCCTATTTAAAAATGCAAATCTTTCTCTTCGGATCATACTATAGGTATTGTAGCTGCCTCATAGGCACATGACCCTACCTAGCCATTATTTAAATAACCTGGATCCATTTTGTCTCAAGAAACGGTGACTTTGCAAACTGAATCAATTATGTCCCCATTAATCACTGAAAGCTCAAAACAGATCCTACCTTCAAGCCACTGACAGCTGACTATAAGACTCTGCAGCCCTTACTGACTGGTTAAAAATCAGATTTCTAGAGCTTGGCTATACAGTACTTCAGGGCTCCTTAAGTACAACATTAAGGGCAAAGATCCTTAGAAGCACAATTCTTACCATGGCAAAAAAAAAAGAACATATTTGCAATGTTCTTGATAAATTGTAAGTTCCCTGCCCTTCCCTTAAGGCAGGTGTGACAGGAGGAAAGCTGGCACTAAGATGAGAGAACTACGCAGAAGTTGTAGAAGACACGTTTTTGTATGGCCTCTCCCTTTGTCCAGCTGCTTTACGACTGGTCAGTCTAAGTCTCTGGGAGAAAAACTCAAGAGTATTAGCAGAGCTTTGGCAAGCAAAGATTGTCTTCTACTGACTTACACTTCAATTAAACAAGCACTCGGGAAGCAAAACAGACTTATCAAGAGGGAAGGTTCTCTTGGGTTGGGTTCTTTTTAATCTGAGAATCGAGATTTAATATGAATCACTCCCATATGAGATCATGACATTCTTGAAAATAATTGAGAATTAAAGAGTTGAAAAGGTTTTTTTTCCTTCTCTCACCCTCTGCTCTACAGACTTGGAGGTTTGGGGTTTTCCTCATTCACAATCCCTTACTGTTGCATTTTGCCACATCATGGACAACAGTGATCAGGACTGAGTGGAGAGTCACCAGGCAGCTCACCAGCAGTAACTGTGGTTTTTAAACCAGACCCAAAATTCCCTGATTTCTTCTAAAATGCCAGCAGCAGCCTTGCCTAATCCACCAAAGCAGCTACAGGAAGGGCATCTAGCTGCTCATTTAGTAATGAATCTTTCATTTTATTGTGTTCATAAGGACACCGAGCTGCATGACCACCAGCCTCATGTCAAAACACTTCTCGGCCCAAGAGCTATATGTGTGATAATGTGTACACTTGTGTAGATAGGTCTAGGTTCAGGCCACAAACACAGAAGTCCAAGTGGCAGCAAAAAAAGGCTTTGGCAGTACTAAAATTGTGCTAGGGACGACGCGAGTGGGCCAGTCCTAAAAGAACATGAGATTCTATTGTTGTGGAGCAGCAGCTTAAAATTGTGGCAGGGCCCCCACCAGCACAGCATCAACAAGCTTGTCAGGTCTGGGCTCACTTCCTTCTTTTCATATGCTATGTACTGCTGGTGTTCAGCTAATAAGCTCCTGGCCTTCACCTAACAAAAATCCATGTCCCATCCACTCTATCCATCAGTACCATTTACAGGAGGATCTCCCACCTCATATGTTCTCTATCAGTGATGGTCCCAGAATAGTCCCTCAAATGGTCCCAGGATGCTGAAGGTCTTAGAAGACAGTGAGTAAGATGGTGACACTGCGTATAGATTAATTGTTTGGCAATTTGCAATCCATTCTGGGGCACACAGGTTGCCCCAGCAGCCGTGGACTCCCTGGTTGCAGCGTGTAACCTCTGCACACCCACACTTTGTTTTTAAATTCACTGAAGAGCTTGCGCTGACATTCAGTCATCCCTGCCAGGTTTTAATGCTACTAATTTTAAACATGCCATGTTCTCATGAGCTGTTGATATCTTTTCTCTAAAACGTATAAACTTGTTTGTTAACTATCAACTGAAATGAAGAGAAGGCAAAGGTACGAAGATAATTTCTTTTTGCAAAGAATGCATTCTGGTGGTTTTTACCATCTTGTCTCTGTCCTTTTGACGTTCTCAGTTCAGTTATGTGTTCTTAAACAGAGGACCATGAAACTATCCCCAGAATTACATCTTAACTCATCCAGATTAAGCTACCTGAAGAGAAGCAGTTGGTTCTTGAATAGCAACAGGTATTTTCAGTTACTAGTTGTGGAAACTAAAGGGATTGATCTTGCAAGTCCGCAATGTAGATAACTTTATTTGCCCAACTAGTGGCGTTGATGTTTTGATGCTACCTTCATAGATTTATTTAGTGACATGTATAAGTCTTCACAGGATTGGACCTACCCTAGGTATTTGTGAACTGATAGTTTTATTTATCACTTTTTTTCTAACTTGTAGAGGAATGAAGCTGGGTTAATTATCATTGATAATATACAGCTGGGGGCTGGCTTCAGTGGCGGTGGGTTGGCTGATGTAGATAAGGTGCAGCTGTGGCTGGTTCTGTTAAGGGGTTGGGCAGCCAAGGAAGAGGGGGCAGCCGAGGAAGAGGGAGGAGAAAGAAGCAAAGGGAGATGGGAGAGCAGCACCCTGGTTGAGAAGAAACAAGGAGAGAAAGCAGCAGAGGTGAGAAGCAAGAGGACGGGCTTGAAGAGTATGAAGAAGTAGCACAAACACCTTTGAGACCTTGTGGGATATTGGTGGCAGTGCCAGGGCAAACCATGCTAACTACTTGTTGAAGTTAACTTGGTATGTGATGGTGGAAGACCTTGTTGCAGCTGGCTAGTTTTGAGAGTGCTGTGACACTAACTCGCCCATCAGTAAATCTTGATTTGTCTTTTTGAAATACAAACAACTCGAAGGGGACTTTATCTCAAGAAGAAAGGTATGTGCATGTCCCTTCTAAAGTCAATGCAGCTATTGTTTCTGACTTGGCAGACAGCTGGCAGAGAAACACTGGCTGCTGAAGATAATCTTGGGGGGGAACACTGGGGAAATGGGATAAATGCAAGAGCATAAGCCATTAAATATTTTTTAAATACTCTATTTTTCCACTGCATTTGAGATTCTTCCTTCTGAAGTTGCCCTGACAAATCCACATACTGACAACTAATAAGGAGAAGTTAAATCAGCGCCACTTTGTGCCTCCAGTATACTTAATCCCAAGCATGTGCACTAGCAATGTGAGTCTAAGATTTATCAGCTAGTCTGGGGATCAGAACTCACCAGGTGGCCTATACATCCAGAGTGAGGAACACAAAGAACAGAGACCAAAAATCCACACTGGCATATGCACTTTACAGGTCATGATACCTTCAAAGTAATTACTCAACAGGTAATATGTAAAACCACACCCGAGAAAGGAAAAGACAAAACTCAGTCATTTGGGGGTTTTTTTTAAAAAAAAAAAAAGTGAAAGGCACAACTGATAGAGTATGTCTCTTCCCAAGATGTGTTAGAACAGCCGTACATGGTAATAAAAGCCTATCAATCACTTGGTATCAGCTGAGCATACACTCACTGTACATCAAGATTTGAGGAGTCTGTATTATTTATAACGTACTTTCTTCTGCTGTGGTTTAAAGGTGCGATATCAAAAGCAGGTCCTGTGGCACCAGACATCAGCTGAAGATGAGAATATGACAACTTACATTTATGTTTGGAAATGGCTTGAATTTCACGCTAAAATTGAAACCTGACTGTTCTAAAATAATTAAAGTTTTTCAAAAGATAAATGTTGATTCTAAGATTGTTTTACTGGAGTGATAGAAGTAATTTTCCTAAAACTAATTTCATTCCTCTTTGATATGTAATCATTCATGGGTTTAGAGGGCAGGAAGGTAATGTCCATTTTCAAAGAATCACATGTCATAGTTATTTATTTTTCAATTATGTACAGCTTTATTTTTTTCTATTTTAATTATATGTAGTTCTGTAACACGTACAAGAGAATGTGCTTATATGCAAAGCCAGTATCTCCAATCTAGTCCAATCATGTCTCAGGTAAGCAATCAGTTCTGCGTGTATTTACATTTTTATGTAGCCATGTTAGCTTGGTATCATAAAGAAACAACCCATTGCATGCTTGCTTTCTTTATCTACTTAGATTTCACACAATTTTAACCTCCACGCTTTAAAACGTTGGTCAGTTTCAAACTAACCTGACAGAAGGAAAGAAACCTCACAGGTAACTACAGTTTTAATGAAAATAGCCCAGGGAAGAAAGAGGCGGATTAGAGTCACAGGTGAGAAAAAGGCTGCTGCAAACTCAACCCTTAACACCAACACAGGCCAAGAAGAAAGAAAGTCCTTCTAAATCCCAGCTGTAGGAAAAAATATCACACTGAGCTCACAAGCCACCAGGAAGAGGTGCTTCCTACGAAACCGGATTTCATTAGTCTTGGTGCTCACGGTTCTTATTCCTCATGTGATTTACAAGCCCAGCCACTGACACCTCAGAACAGGCATACCAGCAAGGACCAGTGGGCTGTCCGATCTCACATCCTTCCTTTTGGAAAGCCCACTGCTAATTTCTTCAGAGAAGTCAATCTTGCATTTAAATTACAATAAATGGGCACCACTCTTTTTCCAGCACAACAGATAGGCAGGCCTTGACTTCCTTTAAAACTGTTCCTTACTGCGTAGCGGTACTGTCTTTAAAAGAAACCAGTCTGTCGCTTCCATTTCCAACACAGCAGTTACGTTGTAATTTAGGATGGAAAAAGTCTCTAGGTGAAAAAAGCATTCCACTCCTATTGCACTAGGAAGGTGATTAAAAGGAAGGAGGAGAGGAAAATAGCCTCCCAGTAGAAACTGTTTATGAGGTATTGTATTAGAAAGTCTATTTTTTTGGCTCAGGGTTTAAATCAGAAAAATAGGCTACTTGTGAACACTGGAGAGAAATAAACACAACTTTTCATGCATTAATTTAACAAAATCTGCAGTGGGATTGAGACCATTCTTGTTCACTACTGTCAGTAAAATTTTGCACACTGGCAGCAGCCTATTTAAACTGGGGGAAGATGTTAAACTGGGTACAAGATTATGGCTTTAACTTAAGTAGCTTTGTTGCTTAGCTGCTTGGGTGTCGGTTCCAGAACTGGATATGATTGGGGAACTTCAGTCCTTTCCTCTTCTTCTAATGCTCATCTGCTTTCAAAGAAGCTCTGAAGCTCACTGCCTTCAGCACCTGTGCAGTAAAATGGGTTAGAGGAGGCCAGCTAAGTCTAGATGCAGTTCAGTTTATCGGAATAATGGTTGGTCATGCTTGGCAGTGGGACTTAGTCCTCTCTTTCGAACCCACCCATTCAAAGAGGACAACGTGTGTCCCGCTATGGAGCGCTGTGCAAGCCAAACGTACTGCAAGGCTAAATGAAGCCCACACCAACCCTACGGGCAGCTCTCCGCACTGGGGGTCTTCACGAGCTGTCAGGTAATCAAACCTGTGGCTGGAAGAGGAGCCCCGGCAACACAGGCATCTGGAGCACATGGTACCTAGCTCTTGAAGCACAAGGATACTTCAATATGCCACTACGGGAGGTATGAATAAGGAAGCAAACCCATTCCTCAGCCACAGACACTGAGGAGCTGGAAAACACTCCAGAGCGGATCTTCCAATCTCCAAAATGGAAAATCTGATGAAATAGTGGGTTTAGCTAAGGAATACAGCTAATTAGAGTAAAATACGGCCCTGGAGAACTTTTCTTTCATGAGCTGATAAGGTAATTTTAATATTGTCCAGATAATCAGCATGGTGGTTTTTTCCCCTTTGCTTGGTCAGTCCTACTGCTTTTCCTTCAGTTTTTTCAGTGTTTCAGCCTTTGCTTTCCTTTGGCGTTTACAGCACAACCTGGACAGAGCCAAAGACCGTGAATATTGCTGGCAGATGCAATTTACAGCCTTCCCTGATGCTCTGATATCCAGATCGACTAGGCAACAAGTTTCAGAAGATGATGATCCATGATTTTCTCTTGGTGTAGGCAAATGTGCTGTGCAAATATCTGCAAGAGTAGAGTTGGCTGCTATGCCCTTTTCTCATCCGTATCCCCAGCTGTCAAAGATGACTGCCTCTTCAGATCTTCCGGCAGACACTCTCTGTTCTCATTCACTAACTCATTGCAGCTGGGACAACCTCAATGCTTAGTATTCAAATCTTTAAAACTAACCCGCTTCTCTATGATTGAAACAGATTGAAGAGCAATCACACAAGCAGCTTCAATGGCAAACATGCAAAAAGAAAGGAATGAGGAAAAGGCTGAGCACAGAAATGTCATCCATGAGCACGGCTGGATCCAAAACCCCACCCCATCCAAACCCCACAAAAAACAATTAACTATTCACTGCCTCAGAGTTTCAGGATGTCCTTCAGGGAGATTCACACCATCTATGATTATGCTTTTAATTTTCTGCTCTCTTATATCCTCTCAGTTATATTTAACCTTCCCCCCCCCCGCCTTTGGCAACATGAACAACATGCCATGTATGTTCTGAAGAAGGAAAATTATGTATTTTAGGACTGGCTTGCCAGAAATACCTATCTTTTTGTTAATGAACATCAGAGATTTTCCTCTAAATGAGGAATTCTGTGAGAAAAAAAGAACTGAAATGTGCTCCTGTTTTTCATATCAATTTTGAAGCAGTTTGCCCTTGTTCTTTATTAATTTTTTACCATTGTGACATGACCAAATCCCTTCTTTGCCTCTCAGTCTCATAAATTCTAGTTTAAGCTGCTATTCTGGTGAAGACAAAAAATTAAAATTCATTATTTTTATTTTGTAAGGTAAGGTGGCCCTAGACATAAGCATGTCTGAGTAGAAAGCCAGCCACTGACCACCTAGTACACTCCCTGCTACCACGGGGAGAGGAGGTTTATTGCATATGTGAAGTTATCAGACTGGTAGAAAAATCAAAACCTATCTTTCTCGTTGATGCAGTATAACATGTACAACAAGAGAGGAAGGGGGGGGGGGGGGGGGGGGGCGGAGGAGAGGATGGAAATCAAGCTCTATACCCTTGCACAGACCTTGTCCTTCCACTTAGCCACAGAGTGCGAGCTACTACCAATGTAGCAAGTTTTCCTGTTACAGGTACCGCTCTGCTTTGAGCCTGATTTGTCATCAGCAATTCACCTCACATAGGACACCAAATGGTGTCCCTCATGTGAAAACAACTTGTAAACTAATAAATAAGAGGAAGAGATATTTAATAATTGATAATGAAATGGAGTAAAACCAGTGACCTTGGCAGGAAACATTCTGCGTCTTATTAGCAATTGCGAGAGCCAGCCAGCCATCCTCCTTAAATCCATTTCCTGAATGTGTTGCATCTCTTGAATTTATACTGCTATGGCATCAAACCATGAACATCACATTTCTGATGTTCACTGTCTTGCAGTCTGAACCCAGCAGACTTTACTCCTCTTAGCAACAATGGCCTCTTTGTCTTTTTTTCCTATGTACGGATATATAGACTTTTCTAAGTCTTCCACAAAAGTCTAGCGGTAGAAATATTTGTGGGTTCAATAATTTTATTGATCTTGGTAGCCTCAGGTTGCATAGTGCCTGAGCACAACTGGAGTTTATGGACTACTGGCATGAGGTATATATTTTAGAGTTTTCCTTAGAAGCTAGAGGAAAAATGAGGGCTGTATTATTCCTTCTACAGGTTTTATGGTAGAAAAAAGTGCATTGTAGACAATGATTACTCAGTATGTTGTGCAAAAATCATTGCCAGGGACCAAAAAAAATCACCTCCTATACAGTGTTGTTGACAGTACAACAAACATTCTACACCAGGCTTTTTATAAGTAATATTAATCTTTTCTGCTGGAGTTGGCCACTGTTAACGCACTGTCATGGTAAGGCTGTATGTTTAAGGCATTCAGAAGTCCTCCCATTTTAAATAAACTGTTTTTCAAGTACATTCCAACCAAACCAATTGCAACTACATTTCCTTTCTACATCTTCCAGAGACTTAACAGGAGCATTCAGCCTTTTAGAAGAGATGCAAGATTAACCACAGTTACCATGTATGTATATGTGTACATATATTCACACAAATGCAAATGAACGTGTTTATGTGAATATATGTATTTGTGTGTTTTTATTTTTCAATATACACACACAAACATGCCATAGATGCAGATATAGATGCAGAAAACTTCTCAGTTGTGGCTGTTGTAGCCACATTTGAATCCATTGCTGAATGAATGGTTGACCCACTTAGTCTTTCTCTAAAGAAATGCCTTGCTATGTTATTTTTGGCTTTAGATGCATTTTAAGGCACTTGCCCCTAAATTAGAACTGGAGAGGTTCCAGGCTTCAGAAAAAGGGTGGCATTCACTGGTCTCCAAAACAAGAGCAGCCTGTTCCCTGAAATGAACCTTACTAACAATTTTTCTTAATGTGTTTGTGTATTATAAGGGCTCAGAAGCAGCAGGGAAACAAGTCAAGTATTTTTGATGATTTCATTCCAAACACCACACAACTAATTATTTTGGAAGTTACTTTTTTTTCTTTTCATCTTTTCATTCCACACAAATATGGATTGATTTTTTTCTTCTGCCATTGCCTGCAGCAAAGTGAAATGCACACATGAAATAACCATATAAAAGTCTAACAACTTTTTTCAAAGCGTTTTCTTAGACATCCTCCTGGAAGAAAATTCACAGCAGTTTGTTTTTGGGGGTGTGAGTAATGTTGCAAGAGGAGGGGGGGGGAATAAGATATTTATACACCTGCCTAGATTTGGAACAGTTTTAAAATGATAAAACTTCTTATGAGCACCTGCAAAGGAAAGGAGTGAGCAGGAGAGTATTTGAATTCTGTGAGATTAGACTATTAAGTGATGTCAATGGTAGTAAACAATAAATGAGGCTTGAATGAATACTGGGGAAAAAAAAATTCTCTGCATGTGTGCTGAAGCTCATTAGTGAATTTTGATTAGTGACATTTCTGTGTTTGCTTTCTGAAGACATTTGCAGGGTTGAGCTGCAGTGCCATCTCAAAGAGCCACTTACACCAAGTTTCAAGTGGCAGATGCAGTATCTTCACTATCTCCTTTGAGGGACGTTACAAAAAGAACAAATAAGATATAATTAGCAGAAGCATCTCTCTGGGGTGTAAAAGAAGCCAGCTGCGTACTCAGACCCCAGATTCTGGAAGGGTCTGGTTTCCTCTCAGGTGTGGTGGAAGAGTCCAGTTCAATGGTCAACAGAAAGTTATGTCGTGAAATGGGTGAAATTCAAACGTGAATTATCCTGTCAAGATAGCCTGTTACTCCTGGAAATTACTTGAAGAAATCTGCACTGGTGTTGAACGATACAAGCTGTTGGTTATTTTCCCCTACCCAATACAATCTAAAGTAATGGAACTATTTACATGAAAGTACATAAATTACTTTATTTAGCTCTAGGAACACCGACATTTTCCATCCCACCAATCACCTGGAAGGTTGTACAGATGTACCCACCACCTCTGAAGCGTTAAAACTCTTTGTGTTTGCATTTTGGCAGGGCATTCCTGGAGAAGAACCTTAAGGACTCTGCTCCCCCCTTTGCTTCCCAGAAGGGCAGATTGCCCCGTCACCTTTCCCCGAGAGCTACTGTAAAGACAGTAGCTTCCCCGCCACCTCTCAGCACAGGTGAGCCCGGGGTACCCCGCTGCAGCACCCACACAGCCACCACCACCCAGAGCCCGGTGACCGCAGCCCCCTCAGGTCAATTCGAGGCATTTACAGTTCCCCCTCCCCAGCTTCCCAAGGGCAGAAGTCACTATAATCTGGGGCCAGCCCGCTCCCCGTGGTACCACAAACACAGCATTCAGATGAACACGAAGTGAGCTGGAACGGGTCTTCGGGGGCTGAGCATCTGACAAACTAAAGCATGCATCTGCTGATTGTCTCTGTCAGCTCTTAGCAGACAATGTTTTAACATTTACAGGTAACTGAACGCTGCCATTTCCAATACATTTACAGTAAGAATCTTTCTCATCATTAATTCTACAGACTTCTACAGATGTTAAAATGGTGTTGACATTTAAAGCATGCCAACTCTAATACCTACAACCAACACAGATGTCTCCATATTTGAAAATAAAGGTTCACACTGCTGACAATTATTCTGGTTTCTGGCAATTAGCATTAGCCTTGGTATGTTACATGTACGTATGTATTAGCAAATACATGGAAAACTGAAGAGGCAATTTTAAAGGCATTCCCCTGTGATTCCTGAGTAGCAAAAGAGAGTTTCGAAGGCCAGTAGCTGTCTCAGGAGACAGAGGTAGAACAAGGATGGAGCATCTTGGAGAAGACCGATAGGGCTCGCAAGACAGCAGGTGGGCCCTGGGAATCACTGGCCTTTCTCCCATCGAAGGGGGGAAATTCTGGCTGCATTTTCAGGCTTTATCAGTTTGATTTAGGGTTTAATTTCTCAAGGATGTGAACTTGCACAAAAATTGGTACTGTCAAGACCCTAAGGACACGAACAGATTTACTGTCCCTGCCCAGTCCCCCC
Source organism: Falco cherrug (assembly GCF_023634085.1). Lineage (NCBI taxonomy): Eukaryota > Metazoa > Chordata > Aves > Falconiformes > Falconidae > Falco > Falco cherrug. The sequence continues at coordinate 91,384,557 of NC_073700.1, read as the reverse complement.
AGGGCTCCCCTCTCCCCTGCCTATACCCCATCTCAGCTCAGCCTGGGGCCGTCAGTCCCTGCCACAGGAGTGCCGACCTCCAGGTCCCCCCAGCCCTGCCCTGGCACTTCACCCCACGCAGCCAGCCTTACTTGCTGGCTAACATCCCGGTGTACCCTTGAATCTGCCTTATTGCCACGAACTTGCCTGGACCAAGGCCAGCTTCCCACACTCCCTAAGCCTGCCCTGTTCACCTTTCTTGGGGGCAATGGGACCATTTCCTGGCCAGCAAGTCCTGCTGACTGGATTAACCCTTTCCTAGTCCCTTAAGGAGCTGCTGTTCTGGCTGCCCTCCGACACCTGGTATGAAATGTTAGCTTTGCCTTGGGAGAAGGGCTCCTTTGGCAAGGAGCAGTCTGCAAATGTTTTGCCTGGATCATCTTGGAGACTGGAGTCACCTGAATGCTCAGAGGTACTTGTTCTACAGTTAGACCAAGAAACCTTTGCTTCCCTGGGCTCATCTTGACTGTCCACTCAGAAATACACTTACTGTTAGACCCAGAGACAGGACTGAGCAAGAAGGTTTAATGCAGCACCGTACGCTGGAACAACAGTAACCCTGGAATTCATATTCCCAGTCTATCATAAATACGAAGTCAAACTCGTTAGCACTGCCCTCTGTTTTAAGATCATGGGCAGACCCGCAGCAGAATGAGTTGCAGCAGCTTAAGATCTTGATTGCCCAATAGCTGATTCACACCACTTTTTTTTTTTTTTTACTTGCTTTCTCTTTTGCATTGCATCCCTCCTCCCCCACAAAAAAAAAAAAAAAAAAAAAAAAAAAGTGTTTCACCAGTCTAGTTTCACATGGCTCATGACTGTAGGTTTAAGTGTATGGTGAGGCAATGCAGCTGAGCACCTCCGAGAGCTTGAAGATTCCAAAAAGGGCTCACATCTGCCCCCACCTCTCCTGCCTCCAATACTTTTTCCTGGCTGTTCAGTCCTTTGCTCTCTCTTCTACCAGCTGTGATGCTCACCTAACTCCAGGCTATACTTGCCCAGCTCATTAATCCAGGAGAAAACACAGTGGGTCAAGGGCTACCTCAGTTAGTTTTCCACTGAATTAGTAAATTGAATTGGGCTTACTATGGTATCAGAGAAGCACCACAGCCAAGACAAAGGACAGGAGGAATGGGACCACTCTTTTTTGTAGTAGCAAACTGCTAGATAAGCTTCTGCACATTGTCTAACCACACATTAAGGTGACAGACCTACTACTTATATGATTAAGGTGTAAATTCATATCATATGCTCATTAAGAGCTCCCAATATAGGAGCAGGAAAATAGGCAGCTTGGGGCAATCAACCATTAAAATGCCCCTATTATCTTCACCACATTTTGGTGTACTCTGACCTTCTGATCATGCTAGGATGAAGTTAGTGTGTTTGATGCCACGTGTGCTACCAATTAAACACCAGCCCCAAGTCAGCAGTGCTGATGACTTACAAGGATTTGGTACCTGCATTCCTGAGCCCACAGCTGTGGCATATTGAGTCATCAGAAACATAGTTCTTGCTCTGCAGAAAGAGGTCCTCAAAACAAGGGGATGAGAATAGACTGGGTAAATAAAGAAATGAAATGTGAAGTAGAAACAGAACAGCTGGGGCAGGCGGGGAGGGAAGGAAGGGAGAGTAAATGTTTACAGCTATTTGGCACCAGTTTTTGAAACTCTTTGTTTTGTTTACACTATGAGGACTTAACTTATAGGTTAGTAACGTCAATTAGCAACCAGAGTTACTAGTACCTTAGATTACTAACATCTGTATGACTTAGGATAAATTGTAAAGTAATTGTAAACATTTGCCAGACTACACCTCTAACTAATTGGTCATGATCACTTCACCTTTCCACATATATTTGCTTTTTGTTCATTAAGTCATCAATTGCTCCATTGAGACTTCTTCTTTCTAGGTATGAGGCTCTACCACGCTCATTCAGCAATGCTAGAACACCACAGCATAATTCAGACAGCCTCTTCACTGCAAGCAGCTAGTCCTGACTCGAAGTGAGTAAACAGATACTCTGATTAAATAACTCACCTTTGGTGTGATACAGAGCAGGAAAAGAAAGTTAAAAGGGTACATACAAAAAAAAGTGTGCCTTATCTTTTTGATTTTTTCTTTTCCCTGACTGCATGCTGTATGGGATATGCTACATGGTATATCTTATGCTTTGCTCATAAGTGTATGCACTCATGCACGTAAGTGTATGTAGGGGTGATTTATAATAATTTAGTAATATATTTTATCAAAGAGAGCATCTGAAATTAAGCTCTGAAGTCAAAATGCAAACATCTAACTGTGACTTTTATCTGAAAGTGTAAAACACTTGCTCATTCACTGTTCATTTCAAAAGGACCTGGTGGGGACTCAAAGCTCTTCTAAAATGAGTTGAAAGTAGGGGTACTGAATGTGATTTAATTTTTCAACAACATCTTGCTCCCCTTATTGTAAAGATCGGTGCTGGCTGAACGTTCTAGGTGCTGTGTGCAACACCTTGAATAAACATGTACCTGCTTGAAGTGATGAAAAATTTGACTACTGACTCTGGGGTGTCAGAATTTTGTCCAAAATGTGTATACTTTGTACAGCTACATTTCTACTTTTATATTTGAAAAATGCATAAGAAATCTTCACATAATACCTCTTCCTGCCCACACCGCAAAGTGCAGCAGCAGGAGACTAAGAAATTTGCAGAGCTAGTGTTTCTGTCGAGCAAGAAATGTGTTTTTCCTGTTAAGCTTGACTTTAGAGTGAGAGAAAATTTTGTTATGACTTTCTAAGTTATCGATGGTATGGAGGACGTGGAATTATTATCAACGTACCCCTGAGAATCAGGAGACTTTGATTCTGAAGTCGGCTCTGCCTATAGCTGCAGTTTTGCTTCTCTGTCAGGGACACAGAGCCTTGTAGAGTTGCTTGTGAGAGTATGTGAAGGAGATTTCATCCACGCAGAAGCCTCATACACCATTAAGACCGTAGTGCAGCCCTAGTGTGGAAGCTGTGTCAGGGGCTCGTATACAACATGTTACTCTGTACAGACTCCAAGCAAGATTGCCACCCTTGTCAGACAGAGAAAGACAATAACTTGCACATGGCGGTACCACGTGGCTGCAGCCCTGACACAAGCCTCTAGGCAAATGGTAATACAAATAAATAATAGTGGACAGGTGGCTTCTGAAAAAGAAGGCTCACCCTTTAAGGGACAAGAAGCCTGTAGAAATCAGGAAGTCAAGTCCTGTAAAATATTTAAAATCCTATTAGTATTTTGATGGTTGGGGATGTGATTGGTTTTTGCTTTTATTTGTCCCCTTTCCATTAGCTTTTTAATCAAAATGAAATCTAATCACAGTCAGTTACCAGAGTTCTGCTGACAGATGGTAACTTGTTAAGCCATGGTTGTGTGATTGTGTTTATCATTTGCCCATACCCTGCCAGAGCCAGTAGCCCTCATCTGGTCTCAAAAGCTTTATTAATGTAACTCAGTTTGGCTCAGAAATCACTCCAGCCACTTCTTTACTCCTACTGTGAGACATTATCTTATTTCAGGTTAAGTTAATAACTGACCAACTAAATACAAGACACTCCTTAAGTCACTTAAGTTTTGTGTTGAAGGCTGGAAGAAAAATTAGTTTAGAAGTTGTTTTGTTGCACTGACACCAAGTAAATCATTATACTTTTCTGTGAATATAGAGTTTAAGTACACTTGAAGAAATGTCAAGTTACAGTGGTTCAAAATCATATTGTCCTTCAATCAAGCCACAGCAACAAGCTGAGTGTATGCTCCTGTAAAGTAAAACACAAGAGCTTAAATCTCCCTTTGCTAGTTAATCTCTAGATTATCCTGTTACATTAAAATGTAAACCACTGTGTGTTACCTTCAAGTCAGACTGCTCAAGACGGTGTCTGTGGTCAGTTGGCACATCTCAGCTGATGGGGATAATCACTTAAACCGCTCGCTATTTCAAAGTGGCTTCACATGCTAAGTGCATTAACCATTTCCATATTTTAACCACTTGAAGGTTGAAAGGCATTTCAATTTGAAATTTTCTCATACCTCTAATAAGCTTGATTCTTTTGCAGTCTGCTTAAAAGCAGTGGAATTCACCTTTTGGAACACATGCACAAATGGATGTGTCTTTGATGTGTTTAGAGCTACAAAAGTTTGATGTTTTCAATTAAAACAAGTGCTATTTACTTCTATACTTACAGGTAATAAAGCACTTTTGACTTTTACAAAGTGTGTTATTAAAGCACTTTGCTAACGTACAAAGGCACTTTCATAAAACAAGGAAGAAAAGAAGCAGTCCTCTTTCAAACTGTCTCTGGAAAATGAGATGAAAGTAGAAAAAAAAACTTGTGAGAAAAGAGTTCTTTAACAATAAGAGAGCTGTCTTCAACTGTACCCAGGTATGATTTCAGTCATCATCTTTATGCCTAGAAGCACTTTTATAAACATTTGTAACAATTTAAACATATTCTATCACTCAAAACTTTCCACACAAGGGCTCTTCACCTTAACCTTTTTGATGAGACCAGAAAACACTTATCTTGTGGTTTCCAAGGTATTCCTAAAATAGTACAATGGAAAAATAATATGGTATTGTTAGTGTTCTGGAGTAACTTTTACTGATTTATTACTTAATATAATTATTGAAACTGTATGTGGACCTCTTGCTTCTGTGTTTCTCAGTTTGTTTATTTTCAGCAATTATTTCCTGTATTAAGCTTTGGAATTGCAGTTTTCAGGAATTTAGGTCCTGATTTATCCAGGCACAGAATGAGCTTAATAAGTCTTTTCTGAAGCCATTTTCCTCCTCTATGCTTCTTGTCATCTCTTGAATTTAGCACTGACAATGACAGAGTTCCATCACTCAGAAGTTTGCACAGTCAGATCTACAACTCATAACTATCTGGTATGATATGCCTAAAAACATAACTATTATGTTAGGTTCGTTGTGAGTGAGATAAAAGAAGGACTGGTGTGTTTTTCTCCAAACCTTTTCGTGTTAGGCCAAAAAAGGCTTTTGTATTTCTTCTGTTCCAAGTAAAGCTGAAAAGCGGGCTGGGGGCGGGGTGGGGGGGGAATGATCTCCAACAAAATATCTCTCAAATTGTGAGTGTCTTTAAAATGGCAAAGAAAAAAAGTATTATTCTTCGGGTCATGTAGCAATGTTTCCAGTAATGTGGCGTTTCTAATGGAGAAATCAGCAGCAGAGATGTTGTTATTTTTCTGCAAAGACCTTTGTGCAAGATGCTTAAAACCTCTTCCATTTCAGAATAAGGCAAAAGGATGGGCACCTTACCCACTCTCTCTTAAATATATGTATTGCTTCTCATCTCTAAGAAAGGAGTTTTAAACTGGGAATGATGATTACACTGCATTATTTTGCTTCTGCAGTGGCACCTTCAAAAGCAGAAATGCCCCATCTTAGTTTTCTGTTAAAAACCAGCTTCTGATGGCTGCTTCTTCACATCTTGTCCTATCAATCTTCCTATCTCTAAATGACTTCTAGCTTTTCATTCTGTTCTGGTTTATTGTTTCATAACTATAGACTCTTCATCTTTTCTCATTGGAGTAAGTAGTCAAATAAACAGAACAAACAGCTAGAACAGATGTATAGTACAGAGCAGGTAGAGAAGCAGATACAAAGGAGTTTGCCTTGCAGGAGAACCCAAAACCAAAGCATAGCTTTTGGTAGCTGGAATTCTCAGGCCAGAGTTTAAAAACACCTTTACGGGAAAGGATGTGTTTTCATGCTTCTATGTGTGTAAGCATTTATTTATTTATTTATTGTAGAGTAAAATGTCATCTCATAAAAGCATCAGCTGCAACCAGAGATGCTATTACAGGTTTTGTATTATTAGCATCCCAGAGTGCTGGGGGTGAGGAAAAGGTACAGGAGCAGCAGGGGACTGTTGCCATAAACAGGATTTCAGAGTCATGGGTCTTTCCAAGACATCTCTAGCTTACATTACTTCTAAAGTTAGCATTATTTCTCCATTCCAAATAATCAGAAATAAAACATCAGACAGTAAACACTCCCCCAGTGACTGTGTTGTTTGGGTCTTTTCTTCCCCCCACTCCCCACCCCCCTACTACTTTGCAGAAAGAAAAGACACTAAAAGTTCCTTCTGTGAGTTGCCAAGGTGCTCCCAGCCCATTGTGCAGAATCATTGTCAGGTTAAATTAGGGAGTACAGACTCCATAAGTGTAAAAAAATCAATACTTGATGGAAGATTGCTCCCCGGAAAATCTGTTTTGATTCCAGGATTAATTCGCGACCAAAGGCTTCTGCAAAATGACATGCCATTAGTCAGAAAATGAACACATTCTACCCTTGAAATTGGATGGAAATATGTCAGGTGATTGACCTATTCATTCTCTTCGCTCTCTGGGCAGAGAGAGTAGGTGTGGTAGCTGTGAATTAGGCCTGCGAACCAGGTCCATTTTCCAAGCAGGAAAAAAAAAAAAAAGAAGAAAAAAAGTCCAATGTGAATTGCAAGTATTCTCTAGGCCATTGTTGTAAAGCTATTGCAAATGCATTCCGTCAAGGTAAATGCATTTGTCTGGAAGGCCTGACTCTCTTGTGTTTTCTAAATCTCAGAATAAACCATACTAAAAATCTTAAAATAAAGCAGGGATTTTTTTTCTTCTGCAAAAAAAGGCTTGCAATATTAATGACGATATAATTTGTTGGTCATATATAAAGTAACATTCTACCCCTGCCTCCCTTTGCTCACCAGTTTCTTCCACCAAAACTTTCCTGAGACAAACCCCGTGCTTGAGCTGTGCCGACGCTGCTCTGCCTTTCGGAACAGTCCCGGTGGCGATGGCAGCAGCCAGCCGTGAGCTGTGCAGGTGGCCACCGGGCTGGCTCCCTAGGGCTTCCCTGCCTTGCCAGGTGCCAAACACTAGGGCAAAAGGGCATTTCGATCTTTGCATTTATATATTCTGAGCCTGAACTATGTCTGCTTATACTGTTGAAACATGCTGAATATGTGGAACAGAAAGGTCGTGACATGAGATATTTTTATTTGTATTTATCTGGTGTGGAATTGCCAAGGTGAGTCTAACCTCTTGGTAGACAGACTTTTCTAGTAGAGAAAGAAGTTATGGGCAGCAGTGTTAGACCTTGTATCTTGAAAGCAGGGAAGCTCCGTGTCACTCAGTGACCTGACTGGAGTGCACTGAGATGGGAGAGTTTGCTCCCAAGTATGTTAATGAATGCAAAGTTGCTATGTAGACTTAGCTCTTTCAGAAAGAAGTCACCACCAGAGTTTTCTTTTTGTAACCTCTCTGAAGAATGTTGCCAGTGGGTACATCACACCAGGATTCAAGCTATCTGGAGTTTTGGTTAAAAAATCTCCTGGAAAACCATTTATTGAGAGAAATGCTTGCACAGGTAGAATGGAAGCAATGAACAAAACCTATGTTGGAGCTGCCCGAATACTCCATAGCAGCCTAATGTATCAAACTACGAAGTACTGACATATCAGAGGACTCGTTCTCTAAAAATTGGATGCTCATTTGGTTGTAATCCCTCTCCAAATATGGCTCTAAAGGAATTTTGGAAAATTTTGGACTTGAAATTCTACAGTTATTACCTTCCATTTTAATTGTGATATGGTATCTGTTGGCTTTCTCATAAGATCCCACAACAAAGGTTGAACTTAAAAAAATATGTAACTTTTATGTCCAGTTCTGGTGATTCTTTCATTCAAATTTTGAAAGTCACCTATTGTGTAAAGAGTAAGTCATCGAAGGTGATGATCCATGTGTGATTGCCCAGGTTGGAGTGTCAGTGTGTTGGTGGATTAGTTCTACCTGAGGTCAATCTAAACTCTTCAATGTGCCCATCAATATCTAGGGGGAAAAAAAGCTGTTTCTGAGCAGTACCACAGGAGTGGCTTGTGGTGCTGACACTGGAACACCCAACTAATCTTTGTTCCCCTAATGTTTTCACAGACTAAGTGTCTTCCAGGAAAACCATTTAGAATTACAACACCGAGCTTACAATTAGCAGGAGACATTTCTCTCCCCAGACTACAGTGATCCTCATTGACAACCCGCTGCAACATTTCTATTATAAATGTGCACCCGACCAATGTTGTAACCTTCTGGTCAAGCATAGAGGATCCTGTCAGGTACGTTATACAGATTAATAGCTACTTCTACTTGGTGGGAACCCTGGAGATCTAAAACCATCAAAACAGCAAAAGAGTAATGTCCTATGCTAATACTATAGAGTAGGGCCAATTGTTCACCCCAGAGCCCATACCCCAATGACACTAGCAGACTTTTATCTTTAATCCTAAAGTCACTGCAGGCATCACTTCATTTGAAGAAATAATCACTTTGAATAGAATCAGTCTCTTCTGCCTTTGTCTCATTAAAAGCAGGATGTCAAGTTTCCTTGTCTTGGAGAAAGAGTGACCTCACAGAGAGGGAACCATCCCACACTGTGACAGGAAGGGTGAACTGTCCTCCACAGTTCTCCTCTTCTTAACTTCAAGAGGGATCTTACAAGATTTACTTAGATTGGACGCCAAAGTGCTAACAGCAGATAAAATCAATCCCCTTCTTTGTGCTCATATCCTCACACCCGCAGAAGAAACATATAAATTACCATCTCTCGGAGGCACTGAGAGGGTCGCCTAATTGAAGCTGGTGTGCTGTTCTCAGTGGCAAAACTCACTGATTTCAGTGGAAACAGGAGCAATCCATGAAGTGTTTTGAGCCCAGTGGATGCTAAATGTGATGGAGGTTAAAAATGCCTTGGAGGCAATTTTGTCACAGGCTTAACCTGCAGCAAAACAGGTTAGATCAAATGTTAAGGGGAAAAAAAATGTCTTAGGGCAGTGTGGATGGGTGGCTGTGCTTAAGAGCCTACCTAAGCAATCAGGAATGATTTAAATGCATATGATTCCGTTTCCAAACAAGAACTCAATTTTTATAATTCTGTAGCAGTTTTGATACTCTCTGTCATTTTTGGGGGGTTCACCTAGAAATTTATCATTGCCCAAGATGTGCAGGCATAGGTGTGTGAGAGCTTTCCAAGTTTCAGTAGCACAAGCTGTCAGATGCTATGAAGGTATAACTTTTGGGCTGCAACTACATTGTGGGTGCACATTTCCAGACATCTGTTTATCACTAACTTTATACTCCAGGCTGTTAATTACTCTGCTTTCCCTTTCTCTTAAAGTCTTTTCTTCTTTCTTGCTCATCTCCTTCTCTCAGTTCTGTCACCTATACTGCCTGAACTTCTCTCCCATTCTGTATTTGGATCCTTTGGGCATCTAGTCTCAAGTCTTAAGGACTGCTGCTACAGGCTGACAACCAACTCGTCTTCATGAGCTATTATGTGGATAAAAAGTTGCAGGAATGAGGGACTTTGCCTGAACATTTTCAAGTTCTATTGAAATATTTCCTAGTGGAAAACTTGTAATTTGAGACAAAAAAGCTCAGATTTATTTATTTTTTTTTCTTATGAGAAGGCCACCACGACTAGATTGGGCGGGGGGAAGACTGGGATATGCAGTTCTGCATGTGCTTGTGTGCATCTCCTGTGGTGATGTGTCAGTAGAGCAGTTCTTCCTGTTTTCAACTGCTGTTAGCAGAGCTTCACTCTTAATGGCTCTAGAACTTGAGATAAATTAGCAAATTATTCTAAGACTGTTGTTAGAACTTGTCATTCAAATAACAAAAAAAAAAAAATTCTCCTGAGAGCATGGAAAAATACATTCAAATGATCAATTTAAAGTGGACTTTATATACAGAAATGAATGTATTAAATAATTAAGTCCTTCACTATGGAGGTCTCCTAGACCTACAGAACTTAAATACACACTCCAAAGAACTCTGCGCTATCTTGTTCTCGAGTACACCGTAAATACTGGCAATGGTTTCTGGCCCATCTGTCAATTATTCCTGTACATGACCACAACTATATACTCACAAGTGTGGTCATCAACCCAAATTTTTTAATGTACAAATTCAAAGGAACACTCCAGTTCTTCCACAACGAACATGTTTTCTTCCTGTTCATCTCTATCTCTCATCTCTTCCATAACACAAGAATAAGCTTCCCCTAGGACAATTTCTGTCCATATCAGCAATACAGTAAGCACCTACATTCAGTCCAAAAACCAAACTCGCCTCCACTAGAGCAGCTCTTCCCTCTTCCTCCACCCATAATCACAACCTATGTTGTCTGCCTCGTGCCTGCTGATGAACTCTTGACCTCTCCAGGCATCTACATTTGAATATGTGACACTTAAAATGATCTGTTAGACACTTAAAATTTAGGGAAAAAAATAATAATTAAACTTTACTGATGAGTATGCCTAAAAAAGGAGGTAAAGCTGGAGTGAGCCTGAAGTCTAGGTATCATTTTATTAAACTGCTGTTAAAGATGCAGACATTTCTCTCAAAAGGCTGAAAATAGACCTTGCAGCCAATGATTAGCAGAAGAGCAAAAATCCTGTAAAGCCAGAAAATTGACTGTATGGTACAATCAAGCTTCTTTGTGAAGTTTGAAATGCTTTCTTAGAAAAATCCCTAAAAATTAGTGACTCTACAAGAAAATCTAGAGGAAGGTGAACTCTTGGCATAGCTTCCAATCACAGTTTGCACATATAGTTCATAACAGTTAATGACATTTTTCTTCTCTTCAATTTCACATAAAAAGATAAAAAGGAAAGCTGCAAGAATTTGTCTATAGCATGATGACTGTGGTCAATATCTTGCTATTTGCTCTGTCAATGCCATCAAAATATTGTTTAATAATTTAGAAGCAACCATGTAATTTTCTTCCCCAGTAGTAGCAAATTAGGCACTTACTAAATAATTGACAAAAATACTTAATTCTAGGGATGCCTTGAGGAACATATTATTAGCTGACCATTTTTAAAACTTTTCCTTGCATTAGTGATTATTTTTCAAATTTTTTTTCATGTCAGTTCTTACCAGTGTAGGAAACTGCACAGCTTGATACTTCAGCCTTCTCATTTTCAATAACTAACCACCTTCTCTCACAAAAATAGAGAGGGAATCATGCAGAGGGTTCATGAAAAAGTAGTTATATGGGGGGAAGAATTCATGTAGGCAGGGGTATACACTTTCAGGCTCCATATCCTAATATATTAAGTTTACATGCCTATTTCTATGAAGATATTGCAAAACTTAGAATTTCAAGGAGAAATGTCAACAATTTAAAATAACTATGAAAACAGTTTTACAAGCAGCTTGAAAAAGATGGTTTTAAATAATGCAGCAAACTATACCCTTAAAAATCTTTATAAGAAAAGCATGCTCATATTGTCACACATTCACTTTCTTCAGACTAAGGAGCTGAAATACCAATATCAAAATGCATTAAAAACACCTGTAACCTGGAAATTTAAAATCCACATCCTTCACAAAACCAAAGGAGGAATTCCATTGTGAAGGATGTCTGATGGTGACCTGACAGTTGTTTATGCATGATTCTTCTTTCAGGAAGGAGAAATATAACATTTAGCTGAATTTGGCTGTGTCCCACCCATGATACCAGGGGATGACAACCTCCTTTGTGTGAGGATTATTTTGCATGCCTGTGCCTTCTGAGCATACAGAGCCAGGGGAATTGCATGCCATTGTCTGCTTGCAACAAAGGTGTTTCTAGGTGTTTCAGTGAAAAGACTTGTGTAGATGAGCTAGGTAGAGTTGCCCAGCAGTAGAAGGCTCAGCAGTTATGCTGGAAGAATGTTTGATATTTTGCCCTCACTTATTTTTGCAAAACCCTCTAGGAATAGAAGTGGAGTAGATCCTACGAGCACTTTAACCACGATCTCTATAATGTAATTGATGATTTCCAGTAAGTATACATTTTGTTCTCCAAGGAAGCAGATGTTGCTGAAGTATTTATTATATGGGCTCCAAGAACGGCCAAGGTAAGCAGCTCTGGTGTCAGCATGGTTGGCAGTGGAGCACTGTAGCGTAGTGCTCAGGTGGGTTTCCTGAACCGGGAGAACCTCAGGGGGAGCCAAGAGAGCTACCAGGAGCCCTCAGCTCACTCAGCAGTGGTTGACAGGGACCTGATGGGGCCAGGACCAACAGCAGCCAAGGCCCCACATGTATAAAAGAAGCCCTTATGGTGGACTTAGCAGTGCTCGGTTAATGGTTGGACTTGAGGATCTTACAGGTCTTTTCCACCCTAAACAATTCTATAATTCTTTGATTCTGTAATTGAACTATTCTGTTTATTTCCATTCTCATCATTCCATATCTTCTGTTTCACTTTTTGTATATACAGAGTGACTTTTTTTTTCCCCTGGTCAATGAAACTGTTTTACCAGTAGCTGGTTAGTAGATGATAGGTAAATGTTATAGCTAAAGACTTCAAGACTTGGTCCCTAAAATTTGGCACCCAAGTGCCTTTGAGGATCTTGATTGTGTACACAAATTATTTGTCCTAGTGTTTATTTCTAAGCAATCTCTGAAAACAGCTGGTTATCTACTTTGCAGAGACACTATTAGGGAATTCAGAGAATTAGTATTTGCTCAGAGGATGGAAAAGAAAGGAATAGAACAAGAACTCAGTTCCTTCCCGCTCTCAGTTTCACCAGATATTTTTTTCCTGGGGTAGTCCAGTTGATTTTAATTCCACAGTAATTAAATTACTTTTCTACTCATGTCACAGAGCTCAGAGTCCTGCCCTACTGTGTGAAACCCATGTAACCTATGAGGCTGTGTTGTTGAAAGCTCAGGTATTTGTATTTCTTCTGTTCCTGGCTTTAGCTGTTCTGACCAACTGTCAGGAAAGTGAAGGTGTGTATTAGCTGTTACTTTGTTTTTTAAAAAGAAAGAAATTCTCTATGCTTAAAAAGGTTAGTATCTAAGTGGTACAAATTACAAGCCTTGCCATTCACACCTTACTGAGGTAATGAAGTGGAACAGCGCTAAGTTGCCATCTGCTGATGTTTGGCTGTAGACAGTTTTCTGCAAGACTAAGTTAACTGGTCAGCAGCACATCTGTTTTTCCTGTGATCTGTGATGCCTGTAATTGCCCACTGCAAAAATATAAAAGCATTATTTTAAGATGAAAATTGAGAATTTGCAGCAGATTGTTGGAGGCAGCAAAAGCCAGCAGGGCGTCTCTGAGATGGCAATTTCCAGAGCTTTCTTACATTCCACCTCTGGCTGGTATCTTGAAGGAGCAGAGTGTCTGTGTTTCAATAACACGTTGTGGTCTCTGCCTTGCAGGCTGGAGAAAGAAAATCTGTAGTGATTCTGCAGTTTCACAGGGATAGGATAGAGTCAATATTTCCTATGTTTGTGTTTTTCAAATAAGCTAATTTAAGTGATTTGTCACAGCAGAGTTCAGCTTTAGTAGATCACTGTTAGCAACTCATCATCATAAAACACTTTCAGAAATTAGACTGAAGTATTACTAAGATTTGGAAATTTAAGCAGAGCCAGAATTAATTTTCCATCTGCTTTTAATGCTTTTGTTAAGAAAAGGCTCTACCTTATTAGTAAGGCATGTTTTCAGGTAATGGTTCAAAAGCCATCCTTGCTGTGTTTCTGTAAAAAATCCTGTGGTTATAATAGGGAATCCAATTTGATTTGGGATTGGGTTTGAGGGAAGTGTTCACTTTTCTTGCCAATATGGGTCCTAGGGAAAAGAAAGATATAGAAATGAGAGTTTTAAAGTAGTGAATTTGGAAGGGTTTATGAGATCTTCTGGTAGGGGAGGTATTGCCATTCACACTTATGGAGCTTTTGTTCCAAAGGTAAGAAATGAGTTTTCTCTTTAAAGACAAAACATATATTTCCAAGTCTCCCAGGCAATGGCCTAATTTGAGCAGCTAAAGTTGAATCCAAGAGAAAATTCGTCCATGTTAACAACACAACTTGGCCCTTGTCATCTGCATGTGTTATGCATCCACCTTTACCAACAAAAAAAGCTGGACAAAAGCTGAGAATTAGGGATTCCAGTATGACTGTGTTAGTAAAGAAAACATCGTACAATAAACAAAATACTTGGTCTTAGTCACTGCAAAAAGTATCTGCTGTGTTATACAGCTGTCTGAGACTAACTTACCTCTCTCAGACAAAGATATAGGCAATATTTGTGTTATTCACTATAACAACTGAGAACCAAGTAAGTTTAAAAGCAGAAATAACTATAACCATTCCCTTAGATGTGTTTCTTGTAGGAAAGAAACATGGGTAGCATATAGATTTGACTTTTATGTGTATGCATGAAAATTGCTAAGGGAAGGTAAACTGAAGACATTAAACTATAGTCATTTTTATGTCTGCTTTAGAGCAGTTTTCACAGGATAGGTCCAACTAAGGTCTAAATTTCATCTTTCGTACTTCTAACTGGCAGAAATCACAAGTGACAGATCACTGTCTGTCTGGGAAGCAGTGGATCTGCAAGGAGGTGTTGCTCGGGACCCTGGGTTGAATATGGAGGTAAAGCATGTGCTAAATAACAGTTGACTCAGTCAAATCATTTAAGAAGCTAGCAAAACCCTTTAAAAGGTTTTAAATGAAAATGCTGGTGAAAAGGGAATTTTTTAAAAATAGGTTTCTTTTGGCTTTTTAGAACAATAGCATAACTTTGGAAGAAGGTTGTCTGGTTCAGCCACCCTTACACCCTCAAAGCAGGGACAGCTTCAAACTTTAAGAAGCAAAGTATACAGCTAGGTGGTGAAATTTTTAAAGGCGCATACATTTGGGGGAATAATTTTTGTCTGTAATTTATTATTACACTGTCTTATACTTTTTTTGTCTCCATCCTCCTGATCTGAGTAGTAAAAAAACCAAAGTGAAAAATGAAAATCTAAGGCTGTTCTCATTATGGTAATTGGAATTACAATTTTGTGATTCTAGCACATGTTTTTGATATAACCACATCTAGTTTTGTATAGTTTTCTTTGACTTTCTCTGTCCTAAGGCCAGAAAGAAAACCAATGAGAGGGGAGAGACCAGTAGTGCCAAAAGCAGCCAGAAGATTAAAGGGGAAAAAATAGATAAGAAGTTCTAGGATTTGCCCAGGAGGAAGACGTGGGTGACCTTTAGCAAGAGCAAACTCCTATCGAGTGCTGGGTTCCCAGTTAAAAAGTAACAGGTAAGTTGGAAAGCAGGAAAACTATCAAGAACTTAAGTGACTGGCTAAACCGGAAAGGTGGTCTGGACAAGGCTTGCAAAAGCACCGTATATACTTAGGAAGGTAAAACCATGCATTTGTGAGACAGTTAGTACCCCAGAGTTTCTCGCTGTCTTATTTTCAAGCTGTAGTTTCCGTGGCTCAGTGAAAGTATAGCTAGCAGGACAGGAATTTAATAGGAGCCACTAGTTAAGGCAGATGCTAAGTGACAAGGGAACAAAAAACTTCTGAGGATCATTTTAAACATGTATGTAGAACATACACTGTATCATATATTTTGCAAATGAGCTTGCAGGAATACCACAGCTGAATTTGTGTTTGGCCATGACAAGTAGAAGTAGCACACCTCATTTCTGAGCAGACACTGGTAGTGTTAGAAGCCATACAGAGTACATCATCTCATTACAATATAAATCTTTGCCCCCCACCCACCGATGCTCCTTGTTCCTGTAATCATTTGTAGTGAAATTCCAAGGAGAACAACTAATAGAGTCACAGCAGTACACCTGCATTATAACAGGAGGGGACTGTGATTACCAGAGGAGAATTTAAACAACTCAGGATTAACTGATGCCCTAGCTGTTCTTGTCCACACAAAGCCCTCAATGGACTTAAGCAATTCTGGTTTCAAAATCACCCACCACCCATGGAATTTTTTTGCAGTTCTCTGTGTAGAATAATGTGCTACTGACTCATTAAAAAAAAAAAAAAAAAGGAAAATTACCGGTACTGTCCCAATTAGAGGGTCTCACTGTCACACTGTCAGTTTTGCCATCCACTGATATCCAGTATGACAAGAATATCAACATGACTTCAACTGAACTATCATACTGTGTATCTGGGCAGATTAAGCAGTAATAAGCAACACACTGGACAGCATCAGGGAGGGTCTGTTCTGCCTATGTTTTGGAGTATTGGAAGGTGGCACCTGTTCAATTAATACTTGTTCTTTGCAGAATTCATCGATGGGTCATTTTTATAGGTGTAATAAATGTATAGATGTAATACATAGGGGTGGAAGAGTCTGCTTGCTACTCTCAATGCCCTGTTATCTATAGTTAAAGTTGGACTACTATCACTGCATGTAAATGGAAGTTTTCACCTCTTCTCATGAATGTAAACATAGGCTTAGTAGGCTACAACTAAAAACTCCTCTTTTCACCTCTTACAAAAAAAGACCTCATTGCAATAGAAGATGAGTAGACTGATATACCTGACATGAACCCGGATATTAACAAGGAAAATTCTTAGTACCCTTCCCACAAGATGTGGTGAAGTTTTGTGAAAAAGAGAAAAATAAAACTACGTTGCAGATATCTTTTTGAACTAAAACACTATCACTGCTAAGGTGGGGTAAAATCATCTTATTTATACTCTTGGCTGATTCTATACTGCAATTTTATCCTTGAGTCTTTGAGTGTATATTCATGGGAAGATCATGACCTAATGCTGATCAATATCTGTAAGAATTGATTCATGTCTAATTGTAACTCCAGTGCAGTTGATGGGCTACATCCATTTGTGGTGTAACTACAATGACATCAGTACATACATTTCCAGGATAAGGCTTGTTTCAGCACAAAGCCTGGGAAAATGTAGAAAGAGTGTTATTAGAAGAATTTGTTGCTTATGGGTGTTTTCCGGCCACATCACAGAAACTGGCACTTTCACTTTTTTATTTCTTTAGACAATCAGAAAGTTCAGCTACCATGTAAATGTCCTAAAACTCAAAGTTGGAGGGCAAAGAGGTTTGTTTAGGGGTATCATGCAGAAGTTTAAATTTGTCATAAATAAAGCAGGATTGTTTGAAAATGGCAGAACAATGGCAATCAGGGGTAGAATTCAGAATAGTAAGACAATACAAGCATACCTTTGTTTTCCTTTTAAATTTGATATTGAAATTAATGTCCAGCACAATATGTAAATTCTCATCATATCTAACAAGACATACAGCTGTCATGCAAATTTTCCTACCAATGAGTAAGGCAGAGCTGAATTCTGATTGCTCTTTGGTAGCCCTGAAAGGCCTTGACAGATTTCAGTTCCTTCCAATGGAATTTTCTGTCAGTATGAAGAAAACCGACAAAGAAAACAAAAGCCAGCTAATCCTTGGCCATGCCTGATAATTTCACCATACATGTAAGGCTTTCCAACTCAATGGCTTTTACAGTTTCTACCATGTCAAGAGAAAAGACATATCAGAACACTGCCTATATCCTGGCAATTTCTCCCTCCCCAACAGCCTATCAAGAGCTACTGAAAGATCGTGAAGCTTTTCTGTATTGAGCTAAGAATGAAACACGTATATAGAGGTGCCATGGCTTTGCAACTTCCCCGATCTTTCTGTCAAGCTGTCGGGTGAAAGGGGATTTGAAAGCATGCCCATTTAAACCCTTCGCAAAAAAATATTTACTATTATTACTGAACTCTTCAAGATTTCCTGCCATTCCCACAGCTGAACACTGTGGTTCCTCAAGAAATACTGACTGCCTTCAGCAGAGATTTGGACCTAAAGACAATCAGAAATAATAAAATAATACCAATGTTTTTTCCAGGTCAGTCTCCTCCTGGCTGGTCAAAGGAAATCATTATGTGGTAAACCTAGCAGGCAAGTTACCCTGCAAGCAGAGACTATTTGGCAGCTCAGGAGTGAACTGCATGTTTATGGTTTAAAGTGGAGGTTGACAAAAATCTTCCTGGAACTGGTCCCTAGCCATTTTTCAACCCTTTCACCTCTACTGTTTCTATTGATAAAGTTACATGATAGCAATACACATCCTAAATGTGCTTTAGTTTGCCTCCAACATGATGACATGCCAGAGCTCTTCTCTGATTAGCAAGGTGGGTTGGGTGGCTGCTCCATGCTGGAAGTCATAATCTCATCTTGCAGGATCTATTTCTGAGCTGCTGCTGACTTCATTTTTCTAACCCCTTATTAGGGCTCTATGTGCATCTTGCAGATTAGAGACAGTTCTCCCTCTATAATTCAGCATTTCAAGGGATCTTTGTACCTCCTTATTTATCTATCAGAGCTACATTAGTGACACTTCCAGCTTTATTGTGATCTACATGTATCTCTCATCTAGGTACGTTACTTCCATCGTTACAGGATTTACGTTTTCTTTAGTTTAGTTCTGGTTCTCTCCATAGTTGCTCTGTGCCTCCAGCCATGCTCAGCTAGTGTTTTTTCCCACATCAAAACGTCATTCTATCAAACCTTCGTGGCTTCCACCCCATCAAAATATTGATGAATTTCCCCGGAAAACACCCTGGGAGTGGAATACATGCCAGTTCCACTTGCTGTTCTTGCCGGGCTGAAACTTTGAGCTCTGCATGACTTTCTGCCTCAGGTGGCTCATAGTGCTTTGGATTTTCTTATGTCTTCAAGTTCAGAGCACTGACCATCCTCCATAGTATTACTACAGACTGGTTGATTTTCTTTACCTGGTGAACTCAAAATGTTTCAGGAGGGTTTAATTCTTATTTTTTCTGTAGTAGCCCCCAGAATTTTTTGATTCTGCTCAAAGACTCATCTCCTGCTGGGAACATATCTAGCCCTTAAAAACTCCTCTTCAGCCTCATTTCTGTCACAGACTGTTCTCTGGTTTCATCCTTAGTTTTATTTTTCACTGTTTGCAGTTGTATGGTACCATACTCTTCACATTTCCTTAGAACAGTCATAGCATTACTTTCCTTTTGTCTCAGTTACAGGGAAATTATTAGGCACATAAAGCACTTTAAAGACAGCTATTTTAGCAATAGGGCAACCTTCTAACTCATTTCCTTTGCTGCTGGCATCCTAATACAGATGCTCGCAAGCACAGCGTGACATGCTATTTAAAACTTCCTGTGAGTTTTCCAAATCTCGAGAGAGTTTTGGTTCCAATGGAGCTTTTAGTTGCTCCGTTCTTTCACTCCAGCTCTTTTCTTGTTCCATTTTACGAAGACCAGGAGGTGATCAGCTATCATTCAGAGCTTACCATTCCCACTGGAGTTCTGCTTTGTTTGGTTGGTTTTGCCAGCTGCTTTGTGCACAGTCAGGGGAAGCAAAGCAGCAAGGACCCTTGCCATATGCTGGGAAGGAACATGCAACTGCTGGCATGAAGGAAGGTGACAAAAGTCACTGGCAGCTCTGAAAGGAAGCGAGTAGGAAATGGCAGCTCCTGGTGGGTGATGGAGAGTGTGGGTGATCAGCCCCTGGCTCTGACACATGCCCTCAAATCAGTAAAGCACGCAGCCCGTGGTGCCTGTTGTTTCATGTACATCAGCTCATTTCTTAACTGAAGAACACATGCTTTACAGCTCATATGCTTGCAAATTGCAAAAAAGCCAAGCATTCAACTACTACCATCAGGGCCCCGTGGGCTCTAATAACTCTCACCAGCTTCACCTGGAGTCTTCCCACTCCCACTGCCCATCGGTCCAGGAATCCTATTTCAGCTCAGCCCAGCACACTTACTTCTCACTAAGGTTGAGTCACAGGAATGCCTGTCTCCACTTTTGAGTCTGACCTTGTTTCCTGGATGGAGCTGGGGTGTGTATTGTAGGTAGCTGGTCTCTAGCCCTGTCTTCTGGATGGACCTGGGACCCATAGTGCAGCCTTATTTCTAGCCCTGTCTCCAGCCAGACCCTGGGCATGGCTTATTTCCTTACTGTGTCAGAGGCCGTTGATGGACCCTGGTTCAAACCTCCAGCTCTGCTCGCCCTGCTTGTGCCCAGTGGGATGGTGCCCTGTCAATGAGGGGTTGGTCTTCTCTGGGGTCACCTGTGGCTCCTTGCTTGGCCCCTGTCACGGTGTAGCCCGGCTCAAGCTGCTCCCTGACAGCTGCAACTTTTCTCCCAAGGACAACCTTGTGCCATGGCAACTCCTGATAAGTCTGGTGTAAGCTGTACAGGTAAGTCAACACAAGGAATTTGACCTCCTCTTATATGACCTTTACTTACCCTGGGTCTATGCAGGGTAATACCTGCATACCATAAAATACAAGTTTTCATCTGTGCTTTTTCAGTGAAAAGATTTATGCTTCCCACATTGGGTGACACAGGGTCAGATTGGCTTTCCCACCCTCCTATCAGAGGGGAATATGGCTTAAATATGTTCAGCTCAAGCCCTTCCCAACTGACATGTGTTGAGCTGAGATATAACAAGATGAAAACTAGCAAAGGGTATAGCCAAGGGAATTGGGAAGGCAGAAGTTCTGTGACAACTTTCTCAAATGCAAAACTTCAGTCTGAAGTCCCTAGGGAAGACTGTCAAATCTCGCTCCACAAGCACAGAAAGGAAGGGAAGAAAGCAAGCTGCTGTCCTTAATGTAACAGCATCTGGGGAAGCTGTGCTAACAACTGAGAATAGCTGAGAGGAAAGGCACGTAATATGCAACAGGTTTTTCTAAATGGAGTTGGGAATGATTTTGCAGAATACGGACTTCACATATAATAGAGTCTTAAATGAGGCTCCTGCTGGGATGGGTGTTTGCCCAGCAGGGAGAAGTCACAAGCAGTTAAACAGCCATGCAAGAAAGAAAGAAAAATCATACTTCTCGTTTCAAATATTACATCTGAACATTCAGTTACAGAGCCACCAGAAATACCAGCATGCATAGTAGCAGCGGAATCCTGCATTTAAACACCTAATTTTCTGCTAATAGGGGCCTGCAAGTAAGTTTCTTCTGACATGTAATTAAAGGCAGTCAGCCAGATAGGCTGCTATTCCAGTTAAGAAATTTTACATGGGATTTGCTCCAAAGCCATTGAAACACTAGTGAATGCCAAAGGAATTCATAAAGATTTTCCAGCTTGTTTCTAACACAGGAATGTATTTGACTGGTTTACCTATAATATTGTTGCATCAAAATAGGACACAGACATTTCCATCTGATGATAAAACCTGTTATTACTTCTTTAAAGCATTTGTTGATTCCACCTTTCATCATAAGCTACAAAAGTTGTGAGAAAAGAGTGATATCGGTCGTTTTTGTTTGTGAGATTTCCCTTTGTGTTTGTTCTCAAATTGAAAAGTGTGTGAAATTCAAACTGTTCTGTTTCCTCTCTGAAGTAATTTTCATGTGGAAGAAATTTTTAATTCTGAGTTTCTGAAATAGACATGTAGATTTCTGTGAGTGATTTTAAGAACAGAATTATAAACAATTCTGTCCTTGAGCAAGAGCAGATACAATGTTCTATCTGTGTTGAAAAATAACAAACAACGAAAAAGCCACTGAACTCCCCTGTGAATTACTTTTCCTGAAGTATACAGATATTAAAATAATTGTCATCTATTAACACTGGGTCTGTGTTTTATAGTTCTGCGCCTATAGGGTGATAAATGGAACGTAAAGCAGTGTAACAGTTCTACTAACTGAATGTGTGACTATTTCTGAGTTATTAAACTTAAACTCAAGTTTTCATGGCTCTCCTTGCCACTTCCTTTGTCAAGGTTGCTATAGGACCTATTGGTACTAATAATAAAACATTAAAACTAAACTGGCTTTTATTTAAATAAATTACTATGAAATGGCATTAGCAGATTAGGTAGTTTCTCCCCCCTCCCCTCCTTCTTCTCTTTGTAAAGATTTTCATCCTAATGTTTTGGATGTAGATACAACATTTTTGGAATATAAGGCTATTTTTATGCACGTCTGCATGGCGTTAGATCGTTGCTAACAATTAATGAAATCTGCATTTCTTCTTACTGCGATTTTTCCACACTGTAGTGCACAGAAACAATCTGTGCAGAAGGCACAAGCCTTTTAAAATGTAACATATTATTTCACCCCGTGTAAAGGCTGAGGGCTAGCTTCAATCCATGGGAACCTGGTGAGGAGCCTGACATAGGCTCCTCTGAGGAGCTAGTTAAAACCTGATTTTTAATGTGGTGGCATGCATTAGAAACCAAAACTTCTCATTGTTTTGTGAAACTGAGTGAAGCGTGAAAGTACATTTCGTGTTACACTGGGGATCAGATGCCTGAAGAGACAGCAAAAAAAGCACTGTGCTAATAGTGGTGAAACTGAAACTTTTTTGATGAGGGATTTGTTACTTTCCTATCTACCACGGATATAAACAGAAGAGTTAGGGCAGGGGATGTGGAAATCAAAATTCCCACATTTTCCACTGTAGTTCAAGGCAAGAATCTTCTACATGTCCTCAAGGAATTCCTTAACTTTCCATTTCCTAAATAGAGTTCAGTGATTTTTTTTTCTGGCTTTTTTCAGGCAAAAATTCACCTTGAGGCTGAGGTTCCTACCAGCCCTAGAATATCTCCCAGATGAAGTTTTAACAGAAGCCCAAAAGCAGGGAACAAAGGGGCCTTCTCTAAGCTGGGCTGACCCTGTTACCATGCTGTTCCCGGGTATTAAGTAGCCACACAAATTACTGGTATAAAACAGCTTAATATTTCTTTTTGCTTCTGAGTGCAACTGTCTTAGTCATGCTATCTGCATAACCTCTAATTACAGACCTCTCTTACACAGGTAGGAGGAAGAGCTCAGCATGGTTTCCTTGCTCTTCAGTGACAACAGCAGAGAGCAGGAGCCAGAGGAGTGCTTGATCCCAAGTCCTAGAGCGCCACCTGCCGTTCGCTGCTGCGGTTTGCCTCCATTTGTAAATACATCTGTACAGGAGCTAGTTAAAAATATGTAAATCAAATAAATTCCGTATAGGTAGGGGAGGAAAATATCCATACCCATGATCAGTATGAACAGGAGCCTGCATTATATTAAGAGGCTGGAGTGCAGAAATAAACTTGTGATAACCCAGAGTTTTGTTCCCTAGGCCAGCCTTCCAGCCATGGCTTTGAGAAGGATAAAGCACTGATGA
This sequence comes from Falco cherrug, assembly GCF_023634085.1. Lineage (NCBI taxonomy): Eukaryota > Metazoa > Chordata > Aves > Falconiformes > Falconidae > Falco > Falco cherrug. Next base: position 91,361,539 of record NC_073700.1, on the reverse strand, counting down.
ACAGAAATTCTTCTCCCTCAAGCTGAGCCAGTGCTACAGTTCCTTCATCTCTCTGCTCACTCCATTGTGCTATTGCAAGGTAAGTTTGGACTGGGATGCTTCTGAAGTATTCAGTGGGACAAGTGCTAGCCTAAGTAAAGGTCTTGAGGTGGGGTTCTACTTGCTGTCGCTGACTGTCCTCCCAAGCTAGACAAAAATCTGAAACTCCCTCCTCTGTAAAGCGCAAACTGGGCAGTGCCCAATGGATGCCATGCTGGGCTAGGACTCACAAGAGCTGCAGTCCCTAGCTCTGTCATTCACCAGCTAGTTAATTCTGGGGACTCTGGTTCCTACGTTTCCCTACCTGTAAGGCACGACCAACAGTTCCTAGTTTGCTAAGCATAATGCAGCTGTGCAGTGGTCCTTTACTAACTCTTTGGAAGACGTAAGAATATTTGTCAGAAAGAAAGAGATGCTCAGGTAGCCAGGTTCTGGTGAAATCTACCTGCATTTGCCAGAAGAATCTACACAGCTGGACACATTTCAGCTTTGATGCTGCAGAGAGCCCTCCCCATACCTGGGATACATGAAAGGCCTCAGACCTTATTATGTTCAGTGGCAGTCAAGGACAATAAACCCACAAGAATGGTGACAAAGATCTGACCTAACGAACACAGTTGTGTGTCACTACAGAGATTCTGTGAAAGCTGTTAAATCCGATGGTTCTTATGCTGTAATGAATTCATGTATGTACTTCAGTGAATTTTCCATTTTTAAGAGAAATGCAGGAACAATTTAGACAAGTAAGAAATGTTATTTTTCTGCTTACAAATGCTTTCTTCGCACCGTGTTACATGAGTAGTTCTATTTCACTAGCTTCCATTTTTTCTTAGCGTATTGTCAATGAAATCTTCCCATTAGTATCCCCTGCTAAGTGCTTTATAGAAAGAAAGAGTCTTTGCATATTCTGCTGCTGTTATGCAACTACAAAATTAACTATTTTTACTGGATCTGGCAAGTTAGTATCAAAAAAACCTTAATGTTTTCAGTTTGTAGGTGCTACTTGGTGTCAGTACTCTATAGTCAATGCCCTTGAACACTAAATATCTTATACAGAATCAAAGCGATGTCATCCATTTCCTTATGATGTCAGCTGTCTCACTATTAACTGGAGTAAAAGCTGCCAGAAGGATCTTTAACAATGAAACTGTGAGGTCATCATCAATATACTGTATGCTTTCATGCTATGACCATGATGAAGGTCAGGTGAATGGTGGCAGAGCGGTATGCTGTGTTGCAGATTCAAGAAGGTGGGACTGAGACACAGCTGACCTAAGCAACCAAACGCCCGGCCTCTGTGGGGTTAGTGGAAAGAAGAGAAAGCACAGATGGAATCAAGCACCTTGGTTATCTTGGCAGTCATCTGTTTTTTCTGAAGGAGTGCCCTGCTTCCCTAAAAACTGAAGCAATCAAACAAGACTATCTCTTTAGTCAAAGAGGATTCACCTGAAAGGCTGCCTCATATTGCTTTTTCTTAGGGCCAGCTTACCAGATCCTATTGCTGGTTGTTTGGGGTTTTTTTGCTTACCCCTTAAATTCTCACCTTAATACTGCAGTTGCAATCACCCAAATACAGTTATGCAAATATTTTCTTGGGTCTCTAAGTCTTGTACAGTACCCTTGCATTGTCAGATAGCTTAGTGGTCTGTCATTGTCCCGAGTCCTTCTTTCTTGATTATCCTTCATGTACTTGCATTATGGTGTTACAACACAGAGCTGTCATTACTTCGGGTGTTTTGAAGGGGTGGGGGAAAAAGAAAAACTGTTTTTTAAGTATCTTATTGCCAGTATACTGCAGCTCAGGTCAAACACTATGTATTGTGACTGTTCTGCTGAAAAAAGAGACTAGCCCCTTGGGCAACGTGGATTCAGGCCACTCTCCTCTGCAGGGCTGATGGGTCAGGGATAGCCCCCTGAAGTTAGTGCCCTGGGGCAATGTAAAGCTTTAGAGACGGAGGTCCCTCTAGGCTACACAGATGAGCCCCTTCTAGACCCCGTGGGGTGGCAGAACTCCTGCCATTTTGGTGACCTGCAGCCAGAGGGCAGCCATTGCCGCTACTAATCCCAGTCCACTTCAGCAAGACTTAACCTGAACCATAAAAGCACGCTTCATTTCTTGCAGCTTCACAGGCTCCTCGGCGTGTGTCCATGTGCCTATTACCATTTTGCAAGTCATTAAGATGATCTATGTTAGGTAAATGACAGCAGAAGACTTTTGATCCTCTCCTTCCATCCGTGCGCGTAAGAGGACACAAAAGAGGCATGATTCTCCTCCACAGAAAATCATTATCCACAAAGAATCTCTCTTCAGTCACTTCTCCACTCTCATACAGCACTTGTCTTTATACAACTCGGCACCTGATCCCCAGCAGTACAGGATGCAATTTAACATTCCACACAGCTCTCTTACACTCTGCAAGTACCTGTGCAGCGCACACACGTGGCTCGCTGGTGTTTTCACATTGGGAATCTTTTCTCCTTTCAGCAGTGATGGGTCCGACCAAATTCCCAGATCCAAATAACACAAGGTACTCCTTTTCTCTTCTTGAGTTTCACCTAGTACATTGTTGCTTTGAACCTGAATAAACCAGTAGGGAAAAACAGAGCTCTATACCACCATACTTAAAACAGGTGTGTCCTTTTGCACCTGAAGCAACAGAATGTTATTAGGAATCTGTCAGACAGATTCAGGAGAGTACAGCTGTGTAAGTCAGCAGGAGCAAGCAGCGGTAATAAAGACAGATGATCTGTGGTACTCCTGATTGTTGCTGCTACACCAACAGAGGTGCAAGTGCTTCTACCACATCTGGAGGCTAATACTCTTGTCTTGGAGGTAGTGCCTGAATGTGGAGTTACACTGCCCCAGACAATGTACTGGGGGGGGCAGGTGGGGACAAGTATGCCCCCTAAAGTCTCTCTAACACACAGTGCTTCCTCGTCCTTTGTGGTGCACCAGGGACCCTTTTGCTGCTATAACCCTACATGTAAAAGAAGTGTTATAGCAAACATTATGCAGTCACCGCTAAGTCAGACATCTTTCATGCTCAGTTACAACATTTTTGCTATCCCAAGAGTTCTGAGACACACACTGTAATCAAAGCCTATTGCAGGAAACTTCTCCTTTAATAATAATCTTCCTTTCTTTTTTCTGCTCTCCTAACATGAGAGAAGTGACTTTTTTCCCTTAATAAAAAGGATTGGAAGGGCTGAACCAAACCAGTCCCCGGTACCATAGCATGCTGCTGCAGCTGTTTCAGTAGAAGCTTTGTCTCATTGGCAGTTGCTGTCACTGGTATCAATAATTTAAAGCCACACTATGAAGTTGTAAATAATTTAAAAAATATAATTCATGTCCGTCCTTATTGCTGCAGCTCAGTCAGGATCCAAACTTTTTTATACCTGTATTTATACTATGGAGCATACACAATAGCCAGCCTGCAGCAGTTCCTTCAAAACAGCTCTTCTTTATTTTATTTAGTTAACATTTCAATGTTATGTTTTTGAGAGCAGAGGCTGTGGCATACTGTAGCACATTGGAACAGCAGGTTCTGAAATTCTTTCTGTTAAAAGACTCCCTAGAAGAATGGGAGTATCGTTAAGTCATAGAAAACTCTTAAATAAATAATAATTTGACAAAAAAACAGCAGAGTTCTCACTGCTTGCCAGGATGTTTTACAAAAATATATTGAGTCAAAGTATGATTGAGATGTGCTGCACCTAACAATTCTTCCTCCAAGAAACATTAAAACAAAAACTAGCGAAAAAAACCACCAAACTCCAAACCACATCATTCTAAAGTTACCTAGGACTTTAAAAGAGCTCTACAGGATTATATTCCCCAACCCTCCCCCCGCCCCCGCATAGAATAAGAAATAATGCTGGTTGCAAAGAAGACTTGTAAAGTTTTCCTTAAGGACAACTTTCTGACAAGGACCCGTTCCAATAACTTCAGGTTTCTTTCCTGGTATGAACCATTCGTAAATCAGATGCTTATTAGTTATCTGAGTTTAAAAGCTATGGGGCTAGGTAAGTCTCCCAAGTGACAGCTGCCTTTGAACCACAGACATTCTAGTATTATTGAGATATATTGAGAGATTACTTCTTGCTTTGTGAAAGGAAATATCAAAAATCAGTGCAGTTGCTGCTCATGAGAATATTCCTGTCAGTAATGTAATATACATGCATTGATATCTTTTGCTTATATGGGTAAGGCTGTTGAACTTGGTTACCAATAATCTGTGATGAAGGTTATGAAAGTCTTCTGATATGGGCCTCGTACAGGGTTTGGGAAAGTTTTTTCTTGTTTACTTTTATTGTTTTTCTTTTCTTTATAAAAGGAAGAAAAAGATGTGAATTTTTCTAAACTTTGATGCTATTGCTTTAATAGGCTAGCCATTGGGGATGGAAAAAAAAGCCCTGTCTCTGGCAGGAAGTCTTTGTTGCATCTCTTTTCAGTTGCAGCAGTAAGTTTCAGAGCGTGCAAAAGAAAAAGTGGCTTGTGTGCTGACTAGCTATAAAAAAGGTAAACTAAAATAGTTGCAAGGGCACAAGAAATCCCTAGATACAGAAAGGAAGAAAAACAATAAAATTCAAGGTTTCTAAAGAAGATTCAGTCTTTATTTTATATAAACTTTTTCCAAACTTTCTTCATTCAACTTACTCTCCCAGCAGCCTAGAAAGCTTTCCCTTCTCACCAGTAACATCTCAGTCCTAAAGAAGACTTGCTCCAGACTCTGCCTAGTGGGATCAGGTTAGATGATGGGGAATGTTTTTATTCATGTTGATATTGGTTTTGTTGATTTTTTTAAACAATCTACGCTCTTGGTTGCTCTTGCAATTTAATCTATTCTCTGGCCTACTCTAACTAGTCTGTAACTCATGCAGATTCAGCTATACTTTTAGGTACAGAAATATCTAATAAGTCACACCATCCAACCTTCCAGCTTATTTTTTTTATGCATTCAGACTTCTTTGAAATAACTGGAAATCTTCCTAGTTATTTCATTGTATTGGATCAGGGGGTTTATTTGGTTTATGGGAGCAAATGCAGGTTTACTGCTGAGCTAATAGTCTTGAGCAGCTTTAGAGTCAATGGAGAAAAAATGAACACTTCTGGGCAACAATTAGCAGTGTCAAAAATCAGACCTTAAAATTGTCTATTTCTACACACTACCTGTAAGTGAGCCAAGGATTACTTCTTCAGATGTGTAAATATACAGAAGAAACAAAATTGTGTGAAGTGAGTCATATCATGTCTCTGTCATTCTGAAAGACATGGAGATCTTCCAAGGGGCAGACCAAAACACATGCTTTAGACACAGCCTTCAAACACAGGCAGAGCACAGTATGATTCCTAGTGTCACTCAGACAGTTTAGCCAAAGTGAAGCTTTGCATAGCAAAGTCAAACATGCTTCTACAGCTGATGGACAGGCAAGAATTCTTCCTTCAGCCAGCACTAGTCTGAGCAGTACAAAAAACAAAACTACAAATCTCAGACTTTGGTGTATCAGAATGATTAGCCAACTTTGTGGGTACATCCAGAACTGACCCCAGATTTTCAAATGCCTTCTATTGGAAACAGCAGGCAGCGTCCTCATGTCTCACCCTTTGAGAATTAAAGAGCTCATTCTTTGCACCTTTGTCTTCAACAGCAATTCAAGCATGGTGCCGGCTGCAAGACACACAGTAAGTTTCAGCACCACTTTCTTACCAGACTACCGACCAACAGATGGAAATACAAAACTACAGGGCAACCCCCCTCCAAGTTTCTTCCAACAGCATATAGTGTCTGGCAGACACATGCTCGTATCTGAGAGGCAGGCATCTTAGAAAATGGAAAAAACTATCATCACCTCCTAGCATATGATGGTCTGTGTGTCACGGCTGTCTAAGGGTTAACAGCCTAAAGTGAACGTGTGGTGAAGTGTTTCACTGTGTAATGTGATCAGCAATAAGATTGTTACAGAGCATGATCTTCAAAGCTTCATTTAGACTACTTTAAGAAGATTTTTAAATATTTGAATCGGAACAGTAATATCCAGGTATTGAAACTGGATTTGAAAATCTATTGTAAACATCCATTAGTGCTTCCAAATGCAGCCTTTAGCTCCTTATAGCTACAGAAATGCGAAATCCTTTATTCCAGGTAGTTGGGGTAAAAATAATAATGTTAAGCTAAAGAAGTCATACAGCTCCAAGAACAACAGATTGTGATCTTCAGTTGCATCTTAAAATTCTCACACAAAATGGTATCATTATCTGGAAATGCATGAGTAAATTAATATAGAGATCCACGTGTCACAGAAATGACAAGGTCTAGGGTCCTCAATATATATTTGCTGGGCCTTTCTTATTCAGAATTACTAATGTCTGGTTTTATTCTGCAATAATTAGTTAGATCTTTCTATAAATTAATGCCTACAGCAAAAAACATGGAAATCTTTTACTTGATTATCTAGTAAACCAGAAGAGTGGTTCATGGTTCTAACCAAGGATCCTATTTTTACCACCTTGAGTCCTGCATCGTAAGTCAGATATTTTTCAAATGACATCAAAGAATTGTTTACCGTTTCTCTATGCCTTTGAGGAGAACAGAAGGCTCAAGACAGAAAGTTACCGGTTCTAGTTAATTGTATGGCTAAAACTTCTTTAAATTATAATCCTTCTTGCACTGCACATTTACATGTAGGATATAGAAATATATTTTTTCCTAGTCCCATTTTTCAGGTAGCTATTAATGGGAAAGCTTTCAACTGACATTCCCCAAACTTTCCTAAGTGTTCACTCTTTTACATGTTTTACAAATGTCCAAGGTTCCAACACCTCTGTCCTTGATCACCTAGAATCCCCACTGAAACTTCCAGTGGAGGAAATTATGCTCTTTCTACAAATAGTGTTAGCTGAGTGCTGGCCAAGCAGAATAGCTGTTGTTCTGTTTCCAAAGTTGTGTGCATAGCAATGGTAGATTGAATAACATCTATGTAAGCAGCCTATTAATGCGTTATCAGATGCTACTATATCTTACCATTAATGTGAAACTGGCCTAGCTGTGGCCCCTGTGACTTTTTATATTTACCTTGGATGTCACGTTAGGAGTTCATTGTTAGCTTCCACTGCACCTGGAGCAAACTTGAGCTTTTGGGTAGGACAGTGTTCTCCTGGCAATGCTTGAACAGTGCATCGATTATACAGTGTGACTATATATTTAGTTCAGGATTTTAATTTAGGTGTTCAGGAAATTGCTTGAAGTTAGCCTGGGTAAATCTAAGCTTTCGAGTCCTTAATTGCTTAGTGTAGACAATAGAGTGTAAGAATTGCTATTTGAGATATTACACTCCTTAGATGTTTCCCTAGTATTCACTGCAGCTTCATCCTGTGCTCTTCTTACACCAACAGCCCACCACCAGGCTCCCTCAAGGGGCAGAGGAACATGTTGGTCTTTTAGTCTTTTCAGTCACTCTTATCTGAGTTAAAGAGATACTAACAAGCAGAAAGCAGGAGAGGGAGAATGGATGAAGAATGGGATCAAGACAGGCAAGTTCAGATTTGGAGGCCTCAGGATAAGACTTTTAAGAAAAATGGGTTTTAGCTGAGAAATGAGAAACTTCACCTTTGGACGTAGAGAACATGTAATGCAATCCTTTATACTGTATGCTTGTCTATACACTACAGTAGTTTCTCTGCTTCCAAAGCTTCAACAAATAACAGTACTTAACAAGAGCATTACTTTTCAGGAAGTTATTTCATGTAAGTGGACTAGTATTTATCTATTTCATTCATATTCTGACTATGACACCTACAGGCCAGAGGACAGCTGTGCAAAAGAATGAAGATTATTTGGCCGGGGGGGAGAAGAAAATTCTTGCCCACTGCACTGCAAAAAAAAATATTTATGAAGAGGCATATACCACTCATGTCACTGAGCTAGTAACAGTAGGGAATTAATATGCTTTTCTTTTTTTCTTTTAATTTAAAGCGGAGCAAACAACTGCTTTCCTAAATCTTTCCAAGTATATCTTTACCGGCATAGCTGTATATTAGTGAGAAAGAACTTTACAAAAGGGTTGTGTAATTCCTGAAAAGTCTATTCATTCTGAATAGCTACATTGTTCGATATAAGACTGAACAGATATTAAAATAAAGTGCTTTTCACCAATGGCTATTGAAAAATTTCTGCCCAAAAAGAATCGTGACAGTTTTTATCTTCCTCAGATGAGAAGAGGTCAGGAAAAAAGGAGTGTTTGCAACAGGGCAAGGGATGCCGTAATTTCTGTTTGCCGCTGGGTTGCTCAGAAACAATGAATTTCAGGTGCCTTGGGCTGGTGAGACATGGTGCCCAACCCAGCTGTGATTACAGCTTCAGTAGTGACTCAACGAAATAAAAACTTGTTTAGGAGAACTTGAGCACATGGGGAGGGAGGGAAGGTGTCAATACAGAATCAAGAAACAGAAAAGGCATGCTAAATTTTTTATCTGCTGAAGGCCAGATATATCTTTTCAGAAATGTCACCAGTCTTTTTTTTTCCTGTGAGCTCCTTAAACATGTGTCCTATTACTGGGGAAACTACTTGGACAATACAGTACATGTGAAAGCTAAAATAGAAAAGATCAACTTGAATTAACACCAACCACAATCTGCTTTTTGGCTCTTAATGTACAGTATAGACATGCCACAGTGCTGATCTGTCATCAGAGCTGCTGTCCATACTTTAGGTACACCAACACTTTTGCACTTTCTGTTGTGCACGGCAAAATGTCTGGTGTCTGTTTTCAGGGTTTCTGAATCTCCCAGTCTTTGCTTGTTTTGTCCCCCTTCTTCCACTCATAGAATGGTTTCTGATTCTTTCTAGGTACTCCTGAGTACTTCCCAATGGGAAGAACTATAACCTGGGTAAGAAAATAGGAAGTTTATTTTAAGCTACTCTGTGAATGAGTTGGAGACTCCAGCCAAAGCTCTATTTATATTAGTGAAAGACTTCTAACAATGATTGCCATTAATATTGCCATTACTTAGTAACTTAAGAAGACATTTATCTAAGGCTAGGGTTTATCTAAGGCTATTCTTTGATTTTTTTTCTCCCTAGATATATATTTATGGACCTGTATTAGTTACAACTTCATTTGACCTTGCATGAAGAGCATATCTGATTATTAGCTGGATTTTGCAAGTTTAACAGATCCAGGCATTTTTCATGCCAGTTTCTACATCTGCACATGGAAGCATTATCAGGGTGTCTTACAGCTTGATGTACCTTTGCTGGAAATTTGTCAGAAGCTTTTCTGGTACCTACTGTGGGAAAACTCTTCCTTGAGGATGTATGACCTAACTCCTGTTCATAAAGTTTCAGCCTTAAAGAGTGAAAAGACTATTCCATTATCTGAAACGATGAAAGATTTCTCATGAGTTCCTAAACCTTTGTGTGCCTTTCCTATTCCAGGAAGGGATTGGGTGGGGGCCAAGATCAATATCACCAAAATAAACAATACCAAAGATGTCAGCAAGGTTTGTTTCTCATACAAGAAGCCAGCTTGCAACTGATCTATGCAACACTCAGCAGTGAGGACTGAACCTTGGCCCAGTGGATCTAACACGAATCAGTCTACTTTTCTTGAGGAGAGATTGAAAGGCTTAGGCAGATATTCCTTCTCTTACAGCTCCTGCATTATGCTTATAAAACAATGTTAGGCACTCTGGGTTTCTCTGCTTAAATGTCTCAGACAATGAGATTTTAATTGCTTGTTTGGAAGAAAAGAAGTCTGGCTACTAAAAAAGTTTTCTGAAAGTGACCTATTTTAGCTTTTTCCTAAATTTAAATCCCCAAATTCAAGACTAGGGACACAGCAAGATATCCATTTTGGTTAAAGATCTTATCCCTAGAACCAAAGTTCAGATCGGTTCAGGCTTTTCTCTTCAACTATTATTTGTAGTCATAATTTGCTTTCTTTATCCTTAGCGACCACTTGTGTTCTGTGATGTTTAATATTGCTCAATTTCTTCTTTTACTTACAGAGCATCTTCATCATGCAGATACTCATATCTGAGATTTAAAAAAAAAAAACAACAAAGAAATACTATGACAAATAAAGACCATCTGGTAGACATAAACATAAATGAGATGCAAACCAAACATCTCAATAAACACCGAATCACCATCAATCTAGTATACATGCGAAGTCCCAAAACAACAGAATTACTTTGCAGTGAGTAATGTCTTGCCAGTGGGGTACTATATACAGTATGATTAATTTTCACCGTCTAATGAGTTCCTACCACCAAAAAAAGCCAGTCCACATTTATTTCACAGTATCAGTCTTAAATTTCATTCACTCATTTACTTTGAAGTACATTTGTTGTGATTCTTATCTATGGCACTGTACTAGGAAACGTTTCATATGCATACGCAAATAGTCATTATTCTAGCTCAGAATCTGTAAAGTTCCTTGCTTTCCGTTACAGAGGGGGGAAATCTATACAGCAAGAAGACAGTGACATGGTTAAGGTCAGGCCACTACTTCTGATCCAGCAAAGAAGGAGAAACACATCAGTTACCCACAAAATTTGACTGAAAGTTCTTTTTGTTGCTGAACAACCAACACCTTATAATTAAACACTGAGGGTTAGCCTGTGCCCTGCGCTTGGCTGAGGCACATGGGTTGAAATCCTGCCCACTGAATCAACGCAGAATACACATCCCCAGCCCCTGCTGTCACAACCTGCTGCCCAAAAACAGGGCATGACAGCTACTGAAGGGATGACCTGGGCTTGCAAATCTGCTAACAGCTAGCTGCAGCGAACGACACAGTAGCCTGTTACCTCCTGGGTACTCTTCTCTCAGGAGGAAGGTTTAGAAACCAGCAGCTAATCTGCCAAAGAAAGGCTTTATTCTCACTTCAAGGAATCTTTATTTCTTCCATTCCTGATAGTCATCTCAAATAATGATTTATGCACTGTTCTTCCATTTTATCTTAATGCTAATGACTGCAAAGAAGAACTGCAAAATCAAGAGTTTAAACGGAAGAAAGCCCATGAAAGTCCCCTCACAAGTGTATATAGAACAAACAGGGGAATGGATATAATTTCAGGAGCATTTCAAATTGCAGATAATTTAAAATTATTTATTGATATTTTATGAATGAGTGATACACAGTTACATTATTTAGTAGCAGAGTGCTCTTTTGAAGGGCTTTAGATTCTATAGATTTTTTTTACCCAGCACCTCTACTTTTTTTTTTTACTTTTTTTTTTCTTAGGATTAAATACTTAGGAAATGTCCACTGAATGGAGTAGAAAGAGAGCATCTATCATGTACCTCACTTTTTTGGTTAGGTTCAGCTACTCTGAATCTACTCCTAAACAGGTACCAACATAGAATCTAAGCCCACAGTAGAAGTTGAGATTTCCTTCAACTTAGCCAGATGTGAAGCATCAGGACCTTTTCTGAGCTCTCAGCTACAGAAGCGACAATAAACTCGCTCCATCTGACAAATGGTTCTGCTTTCAGCAGAAGTCCCCACACTGGTATGCTGCATAGCCTTGATGTGGCATCTGCCATGAAATCCCACTGCCAGATGCCCCTAACTTTTACCATGTTTTTGACATGTTTTAGGAACGTGGTGAGCTGTAAGTGCAGAATAAATGAATACTTTCTTAGTGGTTATCCTAGAGTTCATAATCATCTTATTCTATAATACCATCCCTATCACAGCTGAGCTCTAAGGATACGTGGTCCCACAGGTAACAACTACTGTCAGTCAAATGTCAGAGAAAGCTCTAGAAAGTTATTTGTCCCATGAGCAGGTGAGAGCTACTGGAAAGCCAGGTTTGGGGTTGTTTTTTCCCCACAGTCTGCACTATGCTAGAGAGAGCATTAGGATTTTTGCATGTTTGGTATTAAGAAGTATTTTCTGTAGCACAGTATTCCATAATATGTTACTACATCCTTCCCCCAATACTTCTCCCTATCAAATTGCATTAATGTCTGGCTACAACCCATGTACTATGTGCCCCCTACCCTGTCATTCTTCCTGTTCTTTACTGGTAATATTTGTTTTTATTTTCCCAAAGTGAGGCAAGATTTTACCAAATCTGCCTCCTTGCTCTCTTTTATTTTACACCACACCAGTTGTTCTACCTTAATTTCAAACACTTTTTGGGCCCCATTCTTGTGGAAGGACTGGTGGGTACTAGTGTACCTTCACCATTCTGGCCAGCTTATTTTTCTTTTCATCGTTGCCTACATATTTGCACACTGCATGCTATTCATGCATATGCTGCTCAGTCTCTTATTAGAGCTGGCTGGGTCATTCTTACAAATCATGCATTACAGGAATTCTCGTCCATTAGTATTAAAATAAATTATTCATGTTCTTTACAAAATGAGCAGGTTTATTGCTGCTTATTAAATAATATCCCTAAAATACATTGTTTGCAGTATTTTTTGCCCATCAATCATTCCATGAATTATTCAGAAATATTTGTATTATGCTGTCTCTGCCAGTGGTTATTTGGAGTCAGAGAGATAGATAAATATCCTTCTAACATATTCTTCCTCAACAGATTGGACTGGGAGATGGGGAGGTGTTGTGGGTAGTTTTCTGTGCGTATTATGTGAAGTACCTGAAAGTTGTTTTTTTTTAAAAAAAATCAACAAAAGAAAAATACAAAGATCAGATGCTTGTGATTCTAACTACAGAGTGACTTCTTTCTTCCTCCTTCCTTTCAGAGAGGGAAGGTGCTGCAGTTCAGTGATGTATTTGCTGTATGCTGAATCCAGACTGAATCTCCAGGAGAGGGAGACAATGGATGGGCCAGTAGGAAGAATTGAACGCTGATGTCAATTAAACCAAAACGATGAAATAAATGAGGGTTTTCAGTGGCTGTTCTTCATAGCCACTTCAGTTTGGTATGCAAGGGAATGCTTCCATTTTATTGCAATAGTAAATTTCAGAGCACAGAGAGGGAATATTGGCATTTCTATCAGGGAAGCTTCACACACACGCCCGCAGCCCACTCAACTCTGTGTTGAAAGCTTTATGAAAGAAAGCCTGTAGGATATCCAATAGATTACTTACAAGATTCTAAGGGATGGATTTTTACGAAATCCTTATAACACAGCCTGGTGCCCTTGTTGAAGTGAATTTGAAATATGCCCCCGAGCTCCTCAGTGTCTACAGACGATGCTCACAGGTACCAGAGTATACATGCATACCTACATTTATTACAACAGAAAGACATACACTTGTTTCAAATACAAAGATAAGGTGTCAATCTTTGAGATTTTAAAAAAATCAATGGTGTTTGCCGGGGCTACTATTAATTTTCATTATCCCATCAGTCACTCAGGAAACAAGGTTTGTCTGTGTTGTTTCAGCTTCTGAAAAGAGAAAACAGCCATTGCACAGGAATATGAGTGTAGGACTGACAGACAAAACAAGGTTTTACATTTTCAAGTAATCACAGACTACACCATCTTACACCTTAACATATTCTGAGAATTTTCTTGGAAGCTAATATTGCATGAGGATAAAATTTAGCCTCCAGCACATTTACACTGCTTGCTTTCTTGCTAGAAAAAAAGGGACCTATTCCCATGTGCTAAGATGATTCTCAAAGGACCTGCAGATTTTTCCTTGGCCAAATAATTAAATCACAGTCTCTTTAATAAACTGGAAATGCCTTTGCCAAACATTGTGATAAAGGGTGCTCCTCAATAGAATATGATAGTTCACAAAAAAAGAAAAAAAAAATGTAGTTAGTTACCTTACTCAGAAAAAGTCTCTAAAATGTGAAATTTTTATAAAATCCTGGGAACAGAACCAACAGTTAATTTCAGTTTATACCATGTTTATAAATAACAGGAATAAACCTTGATACTAATACTGCACAGATGGGTGATACTTTAAAACCTTACATACGCACTTGCTACATAAATAAAATTATAACATGGTTCCCATTTTGAGACATATTTTTCACCTCAGTTGAACTATCCAGACAAAGCTATTGCAGTAAGTTAGGTTTCTTAGCAGCATTGATATCTGTATGGGAGTTAGAGAAAAAACTGGAACCTGGGTTTAGGAAGAAATAAAACTAAGTAACCCATTTCTATAGAGAGCTTTTTGCTGCCTCTGTGCACAAATGGCCTCAAATCAGCTTCCCTTACATTTCACCTCCTGTAACTTAGACGCCTGTCACATTGCCATGGAATCTGACTCCCAGCCTTAAGTGATGCTGAAATCATTCTGATTTTGCTATGTAATCGCTGCATTACTTGTAAAATTGTTTAATCACAGTTAGCCAGGTGATAAATTGAGTCAGTGGCAAAATATATAGTTTTGCTGAAGGTGTGACCTCATTCATTTCACAGAACAGGATAGTTCATAGCTCTTTTTTCTAGTTCTTTGAAGAACTTTGAAGCTCTTTATTGCTATTTAAAATATGAGCCAACCCTGCCTGATGTATCCCACTGAGCCACTCATTGCAGCTTTTGGATGAGCAAGAAAAGGAGGCTTCAGGCTTTGAATGCATCGTAAGATTACTCTGACGTCCAGGCCTGAACTTGTAACATGACCACTCCTGTTTCAGTTTTCTTAAAGAGCTAGCAAATCTGCTGCTGCTGAAAATTTGATGAGAAAGTTCACCTTCTGCATGATCCTGCACACCGAGAACTGTGTTACCCCGAGTGCAAACCCACAGAGATCAATAACTATCTGAATAGCAGTGTGCTTCTCAGCATAAGTCAGGGTGGCAGATACTGACCACAGTAATTTGATGGGAAAAAGTATCAAATGTTACTTGTTTAGATGATGTTTTATTGTAAATGGTAAGATGCACTTTTTGTTCCTGAGCAAAATACAATGGCAAAGTATAGGCAGGCAATTGCATGTAAATGTATATTGTTAAGTCCTGTGAAATAAATTTTGAGTAACTATGAGCAACCATGCTTTTAACCATTTTAACTATACTTTTTTCCAGACTCCTGAGTAACATTCAAGACATGCCACACGCAATGGTTCGTCTTGTATAAATGTCAGATTCCGAGTTCTGTTATCTGCATGGCACTTGCAGTTGCTGTTTGAAGACAGCATCTTCCACTGACACCAACAATTGTGAAAGATGAGCATATCTGTACTTGCAGGTCTGAACGAGGAACCCAGGAAAGTGGTAAGGTCACACTGAAGGGAAGGCAGGAGAAGAAATCCCTAAGCATTAGCTGCATGCCATCGCCTCCAGGTGGCTGAGCACAACTCAGAGCCAGAGCCGAAAGCAAAGTGGTACTTGCTATTCCAGCGTTGGTTAAGAGGGAAGGACTAAAAATGGAAGAAATAGGAGCCATCAAGGAAAGTCACTGCCCAGCTCCCTGCCGGGGCAGTGCAGTAACACCCAACATCCCACCTCGTTGCAGCAGCAGTCATAAGGTAAAAATGGGCAAAAGCTATCCTGGGCAATTGCTTTGTCTCACCTCGCAGGGCCCTCCTCAGGGAGCCCTGGCAGCCGCTTGCAGGAGACAACGGCTCTGCAGGGGGCTGTAGCTCCCTGTGGGAGGGAGCCAGCCCCACTGTGTAGCTGGATCCCGAGATGCCCAGCGATGCCAGCTCACTTTCTTCCACAGCTGAGGATGTGAGCTGCCCAGCAGCCTTTGTGCTACCACAGCCAAACAACCAATTATATGCTACAGATATGGCATACATGCTGTACTGGAATTGTTCACAATCCACATGCAATTCAAAAGCCACCATTTAAACCCTTGTCATAACCTCAACATTTCAGAAATTGTGCATTGTCACTGAAACAATTGTTTTCTTATGGTTTCAGGTGCCAAAGAAATCAGTGCACTCTACAAGTTTTATGCCTTCTAGCAGTTCTATTCGCTTCAGACAATTGGATCAGCATTGTACAGCTGCTATTCCTGCAGTTTTTCATCATTTGTCTGAGTTTCTACCAGGGATAAAACAAGAAAGGGCAATTCATCTCTTAGCCAAAGGAAAAGAGCTGGCATTTCTCTCCCGATGAAGCAACACAAGGTGTAATAAAAAGTCTGTGTGATTTGAATAGAGGTGTAATTCACTGAGGAAATTCATAAGTAGCA
This sequence comes from Falco cherrug, assembly GCF_023634085.1. NCBI lineage: Eukaryota > Metazoa > Chordata > Aves > Falconiformes > Falconidae > Falco > Falco cherrug. The sequence goes on along the minus strand of NC_073700.1, from coordinate 91,345,414 downwards.
TACAGCATCTTCCTTGGACCAATCACATTTACAGTAATCATTTGCATATTATGATCAATCATTACACAAAAAAGGCAGCTCTGCATCAAAAACAATGTAACCCATAAGGTAGAAAAATCTTATTGAAGGATATCTGAGTCACAGAGCTACAGCATCCTGATGTATTGATGATACAAAACCAGTCAAGACTCATCACTGATACTACAATTTCAGTAGACACATGATTCAGCTACACAACTAAAATGTAGAACTTGTTACATTTTCTTGCCCTTATTGACATAACCTTTTTCTGCTCATGTGGAATTTCACACTGTAGAAAGCTCACTGTCAACAGATTGAAGACAAGTAGGAATACTCCTTTCTTGCTTCTCTGTTGTTTATTCTAAAAAGGATAGCGTAGTCCCATATTACACTCTGTTCTGTCGGCATTAATCTTGAGCTGGAGTGTATATATAGCTTGTTTTGATCTCAGCCATACCTTTTTTTTTTTCTTTTTTCTTTTTTTCTTTTTTTTTTTTTTTTTTTTTGCAACGTCGGAGTTGTTATTGAAGTTCCAGAATGAAAATGTGGACTGCATCTGGGGACAACAAATCTCACTCATTTGAGGAGCAAACCAAGGAAAATGACAGATGGAGGGGAACTGTGTTGGTGTTAATAAAATGTAGTTGCTGCTCTGTTTAGTACACAACAGTTCAAAGTACAGTTTTTCAAACTGCAAGCCTGGCTTCCCTGAGGATGTTCAAAGCAAGCCTGGGTGAAGCAGGGGGGCGAAAATTATTTGTGTAACCACTTCCACCTATAATTCGGTACAAGCTAAACTGCTGGCAGTCCATGGAATATTCAGGAAAGGTTTCTTTTTTTTTGCCATGATCTGAAATAGTAATGATTCTGCAAGTAGCAAAACTGCCCTGTTGTAACATTTCTGTATCAAAATTCTGTGCTTTAGTAATACAGGGGAAGGAGGAGGCAGAAAACTATCCTCTCCCTTGAAAAGGCTTGTGAGAGAAGTAATGGCCAAATGGTTGTTAAGATTCCTGTGGTGCTTTGAAGTGAATGTTAGACATTTACCCTTGATATATTCATAAATTTCTAGCTCTTTTCCATATTCTTCTGACACTAAATGAGACACACTGACCAAAATTGTTGTGTAGTATTATTGTATGTTATTAAAGAAAAGTGATTTCACAAAAACAGGGAAGTGATTCCTATGTATTACTTACCTTCATCACAGGAGGGTGATAAGGCTTTACTAATAAATTGCCTTAATATCCTGAATAAGAGATGTTATAGGAAAACACAGAAATCTGTGTTTATTACCATGCCCTGGTAATAATCATTGATACCAGAGGTTTATTTTAACCCTCTTGTTTAACTTAGAGTCATTATAGTCTCCTGTGCTGTGAGCTGCAATATTTAAAACCTCATTAAGCCTATGACCTTGCAGTTAACCTGTTAGCTCACTGTTTCCTTCTCTGGGGTAGGTCTGGAAGCAAAAGATTTAAGCACTGGAGGTCACCATATTATTATTGCAGCATTCAGCCAGCAGTACCAACCCTACCTTCCCTTCCATGAAGGAAAAATGCACAGACAGCCAAGATCAGGAGAAAGGCATAGGCCACATGTAAGCATGAGTATGTCAGTCCTGTTGCTGTTGTAGGCAGTCCTACCAATGCCCTGTTATTCACCATATTCAAGGAAAACAGCCTAGTATCTAACCAGGCAGTAGAGCCACGTACCTGGAAAAGACTACAGACCTGACCGTAGGCAGAATATGCATTTCAGGAGGGCCTTATGGTTTAAGGCTCTTCAGAAACTTTGTGCACTGTTTGGTGACAATGTATATACCATCTTTATGAAATATTGATGGTTTTCATTCTCCTCACATTTCAACAGCTTACTCTTTTTCCATTACGTCTTAGTCTTGTTTAGAGAACAAGTGAAAATGATTTAAGTGTTCTTGAAATTCATCCAAATACCATGTAAGAGCTGGGATTTCTTAAAAGGATTATATTATTCCCAAAATTAGAGCAAAGGAAACATGGTTCTGTCAGTCCATGACAATTAGCATTGTATGATTGGAGAATACCTTACAGTGTAAATAGTCCTCTGCCCTGGGCCCTTCACAAGCCTCAGCTCAACTCTGCCAGACAGCAGGACATAGAAACTGAAATTGCCCTAGCGAGAACGTGATCATCCTGCCCCATGGAGTAGCCCATACACAGCACAAGTCCTGGGTACCACAATCCAACCAACCACCCTTCAGAAAAGCTTGAAATCTTGAGGTGTCTTTGTGCATTATGACAAAATCCATTGGCTGCTCCCATCAGTTTGGGTTTGAGGCACCGATGACTGAAAAACAAGTGTAATAATTACTTGAATGGGAGCAATGCTTTATCTGAAGCATTACGTGCAGCAATAAAGGTGTGAAGGAGCAGCCTGTGCCACTATGTGCATATATTTTACTTTTGGCAATCACTTGTGGATGATTGCTTAATGGCAAACCATACTGCTAAGATGAGACCTAACAGAAATCTCGCAACCCCTTGGTAGTCCTAAATTCTGCATGACTGTGTACTGGCCCCTCTGGAATCTCTGCCCAGTACTGCAGTCAGGGAGTAACTGCTGAACCAAGCATACTCGTGCCTCAGAGGCTCCTTTGGTATAAACAAATACCATAAGCCTAAAATTAGCCAGTTTTTAACCTTAGATATGGCAGCGACAAGCTTTACAATGGGTCACAAATCAACTACTACTTTGTTTTTCACATTTTAAAGTATTTTTTCTTTATTCTGCAAAAATGCTGGAAGTGTTTTGTAGCCTGTGAAATATTGTTCTCGTGTTTCGATCCTTTGGCATGTGTCATTACGAAGTGTCACCATAATACACTGATACCATTTTATTTAGAACACACATAGGTGTGGAAAACATCCACACCCTGAGGCACTACACCTCACCCTCAAGCCCTGCCAGCAGCCCTGTCAAGGCCATCAGCATACAATCAACTTGTCTTCAAGTTGCAACTGCACTTCATAACCCAACAATGCTGCTCTACATATACAATATGATTCACCAAATTATCCACCCACCACTACTAAGAGAAAGGGATGAGACTACAAGCTTTCTTCATTGTTTCTCATGGTTATAAAGACTTGTCTTAGACAAACATCTGCGTGGAATGATCAACTTTGGTAAATGTAAGACATTTAAACTGAGATACCGTGAATTTGGGAAACTCACGGTGATCCTGAGCTATGTATCTTTTCCAGAAGAGTAAGATGTCTGAGGGGACAGAGTGCAAGATGATAAGCAAAGGGTTAACCCAAGTTTAACAGTGCCATTATGACCAGTCATGAGGGGTCACAAGTTCCTGTTCCTAGAAGGCTTTTCTGTCATTGCGCATTTGTGCATGCAGGCTATATTCAGCATTGTTACCTGTTTTAAAAAATGGCAGAGCTAGCTAAATAAGCTTCTACCAGACAGGAGGTGGAAGTGATAGAACCGGGCTAGAAAATGAGCAGTCATGGCTGTGTATAGTAACTGCTGAGGAACAGATATGCACAAGTCTGGCCATCCAGAGGCACCAGTGTCATTTCATCCCGACACACCTGGTTTGGGTTACTTGGCCACTCACAGCTTGGCATTGCAAGCAGCAGCGAGCATCTGAGAAGGGCCAGGAGGAAGAGGACAGGCTGCCTCTGCAAAACACAAGGGATGAGGGAGAGTGCTGTGGCTGTGTGAGTCGCAGCACGTGATGGTTCATCTCTCAGTACCTGCAGCGCCGAGGATGGGTACTTTGCTATCCCTAGCCCTGCTGTAACGCACCTCACCAGCCACCGGTGGGACAGGGGTGGCACACGGGGCACTGGCTGAGGAGTGAGCGTGGTGCCACAGGTGCCACCCGGTACATGGGGAATGGGGCTCCCCGGACAAGGAGCAAACACGCTCCCTCTCAGGGACCCGCATGAAGTACCTGAGTGCATTTACCGCAGCAGGACGGAGCTGGCAGTTTGGAGAGCAACTGGAGTTCAGGGTTGGGGTATAGCACGTTTATGAAGATTAAACAACTTTAAACTTACGCTGATACGCCAAATGCAGTGTGCATAGAGAAAAACACATTTTTATGTTGTATTTATGTCAAAATGATGTTACTGTTTTCTCTTAACCGAAGCAAGCACGAACCACGACTCCAGCTGGCACCCTTCATTTTAAAAAGGATTTATTATTGTAATGCCTAAATCTCGTAGAGGAGTGCTTCAGGGCACGCCTGACACGCATGGACCTTGAGAATTCAGAGGCCAACGAGGCAGGTTTTTTGCAAAAATTCCACAATTTATGACTGAAAAGGGCCCGAAACCCAGCCGGAGTCAGCCTGCGGGCACTGAGGGAGGCCCGGGGCAGCCGCAGGCCGCTCGGCGCGGGGAGCCGGGCGGGCAGCGCCCCCCTGCACCGGCCCCTCGCCGGGCCCAGCCCCGCGGCGCCCCGCACCGCTGGGTGGGCCGTCTCGTCCCGCCCCCTAGAGGCGCATGCGAGGCTGTGCCCTCACTCAAGATGGCCGCCCGCCGCCAGAGTCTCAGACGGGCTTTAAAGCTACAGGGCCGCTGCTTAAAACCGCGGCTGTTTACCTGCGGCCTCCACGCAGCTTGCTCTCGGCCGGTATGGCTGCCGCTCCCCTATTGCTTCCGACGGCGGTGAAGCCATTTTGCCCTCAGTCAAGATGGCGGCCCCCAGGCGCAGCGCGGTGGCCGAGCGGCCGTGGTGAGGTGACGGGGCGCGGGGCTGGTGCGGGTCCCGAGCGAGCCGCGCCTGCCGCCGGGGGCGGGGAGAGGCAGGCTCCCGGCAGCGCGGCCGCTCGCGGGGAGCGGTGGGCGCCGGGCGGGCTGTGCCCGCGGCCGGCCGCGAAATGGCGGGCAGGGGCCTGGCCACCGCGGCGGGGGTGTCTGTGCTCGGCCGAGGCCGGGGCGGGGGGCGGAGGCGGGGGGGCCCGTAGGCCGCACGGCTGCAGCCGCTGCTGGCCCGGGAGAAGCGGGGTGGCTCTTGCGGCCCCAGAGCTGTTGGTGCCTCTGCCAGAAGCAGCGTTTGTAGGCTGTAAGGGTTTCCCTCCCGGCCACAAATGGGCTGCGAGAGGCTTCTCTGGTTTTCTTCAGCGGAAAAGATGAAACAATGCAATGGTGCCTTCTTCCCGCTGCAGTAGAACTGGCTACTTGTTATGCAGAATGTAAAGGACGATCCCTGCTCCAGACTTGTATAGATGGTTAAGTATGTGGCATAAACAGAAAACTGAAAATCAAAGGTGAAAGTCCTTGTTGGTTATTAACTCTGCAGAAGATTCCCGATGGAACTTCGTGCACCACCCCATGGAGGCTCCATGGGGCCATTCTTCAGCTGCTATTAGACTCAGTCATAAAGTTGTTGCCGCCTGCTGTTCGCTTACTAACAGCGTTTAGAAATGTTAATTTGACATGCATGTGCGTGTCACTGCCATAAGAAGAGAAGAAACTACTGTCTTAAGTTGTTCTCAGTAAATCTCAGTGTTGCTTTACATGTCACGACCTGTCTTTTCTTGACAGATGCACCATGATGGTAAACAGCATGGAGCTTTCATGTGGAGATGAATGTACAAGTTGAATAATGAGCTCTGTACATGACTTCTCTTCAGAACTGATATTTTTGCCTCTACTTCTGATCTGACACTTAGCCAGAGGGACTTTTGAGCTCAAGTTTCTCAGTATTGTTCTTACTACATAAACAGAGGTCACAGTCATCACTGCTGTGATGTCCTGGGTACAAGTTGCAGTCAGCCGATCCAGTGAGGATATATTTGATGAAGAGGCGGATGAGATGTACCTATTACAGAAGGAATGGAATAGCACCATGAAAAAAAGATTGAAGGTATTTCTATAACAATGAGTTAATAGTCCTGGTAACCATTTTAGATTCACTGATACGTGCCTTGATATACGTATGGTTGATTTAAAAGGGAAAACTAACAGTGGCTGCTTAAAAGTTATTGTGGCTTGGTTTCTTCTGATTGTCAGAGAAATGTTGCAGGGATTTATAGAAGCGCTCTCCTAGCAGTCGTCAGAGCAAAGTACTGTTGTACCACAAGACATCGTCTTTCTCTGTACCCCCATGTGCATTTGTAAAAGGCAGTGCGAAATTATGATGCGAGCTATTTACTTTATACCTGTAGGTATACTGCCAGTAAATGTAGGGCAACACAGCTAAACAGTGCTAATAAAGAAATATGAGATGTTTGGATTTTTATGTAGAGTTCTTCACCAGTCAGATTTAAGATGTGTGACTCCCATGTGGAACCACAATTGGAGGTTGTGGTCTGGGTAGTTCTTTGGCTTATTTATTCCCCTAGTGAAAAATGTATTTTATGAAAGCTGGTTTCCACAGCCCTTGCCTCTCTGGAATTCTGCAGGGAACAAAACAAGTATATAAACCCAGGTTGCTTCAACAGATATATTATCATTCCGAGTGGGGCCAATAAGGCTCGTCTGCTCACGGGTGAACAGCATTTGGCTGAAGCACATGAATGGAAGCTGTTGTGTAGGCTGTTGATGAGGAAGGGTATTACAGCAGAGCTGTTGTATTACTCTCCAAGGAAAAGTTTCCTGCATCTGAGTCCTTTGAAAGGACTGGTTTTCTTAAGGGGCTGTTTAGTGTTCTTACACAAATCCCTCTGGTATTTTATGAGTAGATACTGCAAAATTATAAAATTTTATTGAGGTTAGAGCTGTATGTTGGGCAAAATAAACATTCTTGTTCCTGGCTATTTTCTCTAGCAAAGCCACCAGTTTTCTTCTCTCATGAGTAAATAGAAGTTTTCACTCTTACAACTTGCGGTTTTGGTGTGAAAGAAGTTAAGAATTATTCTACATTATATGGTAGTGTGATTAGAATATAGAGAAATTAGTTCTGCATTAAAATCATTAGCTGTTTCTTACAGAAAAATGACAATGTTATGTGTATTTATATGTGACTCACTCCATTACCATCTTCTTTTCTGGTATAACTCTCAAATTGAGTGAGATCTGGTTAATAGAGAAGCAAGGCTCAATAATTAGTTTTATGAAAGATGGAAAGGCAGATGGATTACAGACAGGAGAGTACCTCTGCTAAAGGGGAAGCTTTGCAGTTTATGTGTTTTTAGATGTCTAGAAATCTATATGTAGTATTCTTTAACAAAAATGTCATAAAGGAATTGGTCATCATAAAAGTAAGCATGCTTTCCTGCAGATTTGTCTTGTTTTGTGATGTTTCTAAAAAATACTTCCTTTACTTTCTGACCTTCTGGGGATCCTTTTGGAAAAGAACTGGATCTTACACAGAAAATCATATCATACTGCAAAAAGCTTGTTTTGTTTTGGCAATGGGGGTGTTTTTAGGAGGGATGTTCAAATCTAGAAGCTATAATTTAAGAGACTGAATACTTGGTTTAAAATTTTTTTTTATTGTTATGAAACTGTCACAGGTCCATTTTTTCATCTTGTGAACAACCTGTTTCACTATTATTATAGGAAGGCTATAGGGATGGAATTGAGGCTGCGAAAGAACTTGCACTCCAGGAAGGCTTTAATCAAGGTTACAGACACGGTGCTGAGCTGATGGTTACGTGTGGCCAGTTCAGAGGAACCCTGAAGTAGGTTACAAACTCCTTAGTCATGTGTGTGTGTGGAGGGTGTGTATGGAGGTAGCATGCATGCAGTTTTGTGTTTGTTTTTAAAAAAAGTGCATTGTAAATCTGTCCAAAGTGAGCAACCTGAGAATTCTCAGGTCTTGCATACAGCGGTTTACCTACCTGGGTTTAGGGTGATCATCCTTAAAAGTCCTCTTGCAGTTACTCTTCCAAAATTATCTGAATCTATATCTTTAAACTTAATATTCAGTTGTACTGCTTGAATTTCCCAGAAAATTAAACGTATATACATTTATACAGTATAGATATCCTGTCACATTGCTATCTCCCCTCAACTGGAGGTCAGTGTGGGTACATGTAGTCATTTTTCTTTTTTTGTTTTTGACTTTTCAGTGCTCTCTTATCCTGGTGTCATTTTAATGGACATGATTCTGCTTTAAGTAAGATAAATAATCTTCTTGACATGGTTGGAAAATATGAAGATGATGTGCTTAAGTATTTGAATTCTATTGAACAACAACCACATCTTGGACACATTCTAGATTCTGTTCAAGACATGGACCTTAATCACACAGCTCCAGCTGGGACAGAATACAATGAAGTTAAAGCTGGAAAACACGAAGGTGGTGGCAGCTGTGGAGAAAACATTTGTAGAAGTAACGGTGAGGTTGGTTCCTCACAGTCAGAGTGCAGCAATGCAAAACTCTGCACAGATCCTGAAAGGTCAACCCTTGCTTGGGTTAAAAACCAGACTATTTGGCTAGTAGAGCAACTGGGCTTATCACTGGATATAGTTCATCATGTCCAGCAACTCGAACACTAGTTTTTCTGTCTCATAGTATTTTAAAAATATCTCAACTGGTTTTGATTCTCAGTTTGTGGACCATGTACAGGCTGATACATCACTTTGTTTTAGGGAAATCAGATTTTGATAGTTCCCAGTAGAGGTAATTTCTGTAAATCTTCACCATGCTTTGGCTCCTTGCAAAAAACACCTTGTTTTCAATCTTAAATGTAGCTTTCACAGAAAGGGGAAATGACTTTTAAAGCTCTACAAAGATTTACTAAATATGTTTCTGTTCTGGGTTAGAAGCTACTGTTTCACCCTTACTTTCTGTTTTGGTGGCAGTTTGGAATGAAGCAGGTCCCTTAAATAGCCCTCCAAATCGGTCCCCTCTAGTACCTAAAAAATAAAGTGTCCAGCGCTATGGACAAACTATTCTTGCAGAATAAGCTGCTGTTGATGATAGGCAAACTCTATGCAAAATAGAACAGGATTTGCTGCTGATTTCTAGAGTGCTGTCACTCTAGTCACTATATAAAATGTAGGAATTTTTCACCTTTTGCCAAATTCTTCCTCTAACGTAACTGCTATGCAATGCACTTTCACAGTTAAAAACTATTTCTTCCCTCTGTCATACAATTCTATTTATTTCACTTTTGCTGAAAACACACTTCTCTTCAAATGCAGAATTACTGGCAATTCCTTTGTTTTACTGTTAGACAGTAAAGACTGTTTACTCTTCCCCTGTTAGGCCACACTAAACAAGTTTCCAGTCTAATGAACTTCCTTGTGTTATTTTTGTGTTTATTTTGCCAGTCCTTCTCACCTGAACTCTCTGTCCCTCATTCCCATAGTGTTTTTCCCAAACTCTTCAAGGAAGCCAGGCTCATTCACCTTCTCTTAGAAACTCATTGTCAGTCACACGTGCGTATTTCTGACAACTTTGTATTTCTGTGCCAACATTCTATATTTGACTCCTTTTCCTGTTGCTTGCCTTAACTGTAGCTGCAAATTGCTCTGGTCAGGAAGTCTTTTCTTTGCGAGTGCCTATGCTGTTTTACAGTAATTAAACTGATCTACAGTAAGTTAGGAGTTTATTTGGTTTAAGTTGCTTCTAACTTCGTGTCTGAGACAAAGCAAAGACAAGACAGAGACAAACTGAAATTTTAAACAGCCAACGTAACCATACTAAAAAAAAATAATCACAAAACAGTGTTATAGTTTGAGGCCAGAAAAAAGCTAAGGTTAAAATTACTTGATTTCCAGAGACAGAGTTTACAACTTTCTCACTAAAGACTCTATTATCCTGCCATGGAGTTGGTAGACTGTAAGTTTGGCTGCCATTCAGTACCACTCTTGCATCAGGGGAAAAACAGAGCTGCAATTAGGAGTCTTTTATTGAACTTGTTTCTGAAACAGTGGACAAATAGGGCTGTCTGCATTAATAACATATGTGTACAATTGTTCAAACAACTTTCTTTTTCGCAATGTATTTAGCATAATGCTGATATGGATAAACATTACTTTTTTGCAAGTGCATGTGTTATGTTGTAGCCTGTATCATGTATGTTGGGCAGAAATTTCTGCCAAACTGTGGCAGAATATGGTGCAGACAAAATTAAGGGTTACTTGAGCAATGTTAGATGTTCCAAATCTAGAAGTTTAGAAATTCAAGAGCATTACTTTAATAGTGTGCAAAGGGGAAGCTCCATTCACAAATTACTAAGTAGACAGTGAGCTTGCCAAGTTCACTCCAACCACTTCTGCAAAAGCAATCTACGCCAGGGAAAATATTTTTTTCTGTTTGATTTTCAAACAATAGATTGTGTGTTTTACTTATCTTTCATACCAGCTTCTCTACTAGCCGTGGAATTACTTTCCTCCACTCTGCACAAAGTTTCTGTGCTTACTGTGGGGTTACTTTTTCCATGTTATCACCCACAGTTTCCAGTTTGGCTGTGGAGAGGTTTTCTTTTGGGTTGTCTGCAATACTTGGCTTTTCTGTCACTGCCAAATCTTGCTGACCAGCCACAGAAAGACTTTCTTCAAGACTATTGGAATCCGTAATTTGCTCACATGATGGTTCAGGTTTTTGTTTTCTGTTTACTTCCTTGTCTTGTGTTTCACTATCAGCTTTCACCTTGGCAGCGTTCCTGAAAATAGCTCTCATGACAACGGGGACTGACATGCAACTGGAAGAGGAAATGAAACGTTAATCACTACTACAGACTTTATCCATTCTTCAGAGTGCTTCTTTTCTTAAACTGCAGCTGACACCTGAGTGATACCTGTGGTGGAAAAACAGCAATACCTCCTTGCATCTTTTTGCCTTGTACAACCTGATAGATGTTACATCATAGCTACAGTATAGCTATGTGTGCTACACTGGAAATATATGTTGACACCATGAAATCGAGTACTGAATCTTTGAGCACAGCAGTGCAAAGAAGCTTTGACAGAAAGAGTGGGAGAGTTTGGTCAAAAAAAATAAGGGTGCTTTTAATGAAAACCTAAACTAATAATATTAAAATATATTCATTCTTGCTGAGTTTTATACTTGTAACTTTCACGTTTTGTATAAGGCATATTTAAAATACACTAATTTTTATTTTTTCACACTACCAATAGAATTACCTGATTCTAGGAATAGTATCTAGTATCCTGTGACTTAAGACAGGGCAGGCTAATTAAACAGGTTCAAAATCCAGCCTGCATCAATCTTGCTGTCATCAAAAAGATAATAGCTGTAGACTAGCTTATGCCAAATGAACTGGTGCTCTTAGTTCTTTCTCTAGTGTGTGTTCATATATCACAGCAACTTGCCTCTCTTGGAATTTTTTTTTTTTTTTTCAGAAAACAAGCCAGAGACAGTGTTGTAGACATGCCATATACACCTTACTTTATGAAAAGAAGCACTGACTGCTATTAGGTAGATGTGGAAAAAGTCCTTTCCAATGCTATTCTAAGGTATACCAGTCATGAGACTGTCATCAGCTAGGGTCTATAGAAAAGCATGTCTACAAAAGAAAAAAGCATCTTTATAAAAGGTAAACCTCTTTATTCAAAAGTGTTTCTGTGCGCCACGTGCTTTCTACTGGAAACACTTTCGCTTACTATTTATGTATAACATTTTTGGAGGAGATACTCAAGACACTAAAGTAACATTCTCACTATTCGAACTTTTTACTAGAGTGAAGTTTCCTTAGTTGCTGAGTTTATGGCATTGTGAACACACATGATATTTCCATTAAATGGACACCTGAGGTTCATTCCAACTGTTAGGAAATAAAACTACTTACCGCTTCACAGCTCTTGCTATAAAGTCATCGCTAGAATTAAGACTTGGATCTTGAGGATTTAAATGAAGGTGACATTGGACTTCTCTGGAGGATATAACATCAATTATCACTAAGAAAGAGCATAATGTAAATATTTCAAAATAAACAGTTTTACAAACATTGAAAACCATCCTTTCATTCTGATGCTTCAAGAAAGGTAAGATTGAAGTCAATGGGAAGGGGTTTGCAGCAGTACTCTTCCATAAGAATTGCTTTGTCCTAATATACTTAAATCAGAAATAGTAGACGTTAAAATTTATTAATTAACTACGGGCCAAGACAGAATAGGACTTGAATATTTGCATTTACTTCATGTTTTGTGCTGAATACAGAACTTGTTTTAGTAAGCAGTTGATACACAAGTGCTACTTGTGTTTTTCATGGGTTGCACACCCATGGGAGCGGCCCTTAGAATGTATTTGTAACAAGAAGCATAGTACAAGAGCCTAGATAGAACCAAGTCCCTTGTCAGCCCAATGAAGAGGACACTATCAATTATTCCACACATACCACAGGCCAGATTCTCTTTCAGAGGATGAAGGAAAAGGACAGAAAAACTCATGCTCTTGTATGGGACCACTTCGAAGTAAAGCAGTTCTGAATCATCTAGAAATAAAATTATTATTTAGTGACATCCACCCAATGAACCTGGAGTCTTTTTGGCTGAATCACATGGCAAAATTTAAAAAATACTGATAATGTAGAATCTAATTATTCATTACTTCGGCAACTTAGTTTATGCTTATAAAAGTGTCATCAGGCCTAGGAGGTTTTTTTTCTTAAAAAAAAATTCAACAGAATGTAATACAGGAATTCCTAGTGATTTTTACTATGAATTTTTGTTATTTAAAATACTCCACATGTAATGACAGCTTTGGCAAGGGAGCAGTAAATCTGTTAACACCCACCTTAGAAGCTAGTTTCCCTCTAATACTCTGCCACTGCTTCCAACCACACAATTTACCTTCATTTGTATGCTTCTCAGAGACACAGCTGCTAATAAGAGTGTTATATGCCACTTGATGTCGAAGAATCTCTATCACACTAGGCACACAATTCGGATGGCTAAATGGGATTTTACTGACCAAGGCTCCTGCTAAAACTGATTTTTCTGAGCTCTTGTTTATGAAGTAGCAGTGCTTTGGGCAATCTGGAAGAGACTGAACAAGAAATATGGTGATATTTTGAGTGCTGAAAACAAGAAAGTGAAGCTTGATGTTATCAGTCAGCTGCACAATCTGACAACACAAATAATTTTGGAAGACAGCTTCTAGCATGTCCATCATGTCTTTGCATTTCAGTAGAAACACAGTCCTTACAGGAAGCTAAATGAGGTCCACTGTCCTTCCCCAGACGCATCCAAATTAGGTGAATATACCCCGAGCCAAGTGGTCAGGAGTTCAAGTGCCACCAATTCTGCCAACTACTCTTGAGAGTCCTGTAGGGTATAGAAATCTTAAAACCCAAGATCTTCTCTCAGAACATCATAATAGTGCTGGCTGACAGTTATACAAATAGGATAGCAGTTTTGCCTGAAACCTCTTTGGGGCATTACATGTTTTCCATTATCACTACCGCTTTTTTTGGAGAAGCATGTTTAGCTGGAGTATCTCCCAATGATTCATTTGAAGAGGAGGAGAAGAGGAGACAGCAAGAAAAATTTGCCACCTGTCCATGTTGACAGTGATTTTATGACAAAATTAGGAGTGCGGTATTGTGTTATCTACTTCAGGATGCTAAATGGGAACTGTCACCTTAAGAACAGGGCAGGGCAGTTAATTAGCAGGTTCTAGATTAAGGAAAGCTGAAGAGCAGAATAAAAGACCTTTTCCTCCTGAGTTCATGGAGCAAAGGGATTTCCCTTACATTCCTTTGAAGGTTAGAGTTCTATTTAATAATTTATTTCTAGAAATTAAATCTTTAAACTGAGAAGCAAAACAGTCTCGGTAAGTGCTGATATTTTAGGGAATTGCCAAAGAATTACAGAGCCTTTCACGTGTTTCTAATGGACATGAAAAATTCATCCCACCTTACAGGGTTTTATAGCGAAAAGCTTTGCTAAACCTTATTTTACTGTGGTGTAAACTTACTACTGCCTTCTGTACCACCACCTCAGAGCCCAAGAACTATATAGGCAGTGGGCTCTGCTAACACTGCTAGTAGAGGAGGAGGAAGTGCCCTCTTCTTTTCATGCTATGAATTGCAAAATTGATGTTTCCTAGCAAAAAAAGTAGAACTTTGCAGATTGTCTTGTAGTTGCCCTGTACTGCTTTTCTGGCAGAAAGCATCTTAGCCACATTTTCTATTCTAAAACTTTTCCTCTACATCTAGTGAAGCCTAAATTAAATATATTTTTTTAATAAAACAGTTATTAAAAGGGAAGCCATCTCCAGTTAAACAACCATGGCTCTAGATAACAATTGACATCACTGTTGTAACGCTACTTCCTGCCAGTCCCTGTAAAAGGAATCGGTATTCTCAGTGTTACCTAATAAATAAATCTTTCTTGTTAAAACTGCATGATGTGCAGCATGACATGCAGTGTGATGAAGACCTTCAAAAATCTAGGTAAGAACCATTTTGGGACTTGCTTCTCACAGCAGCCTATAAGTTTCCTTCTTTTTAAGGCATTAATGATGAAGTTCTGAGCAATTTTTAGAAGAGTAAATATTTGGATTACAAACAGAAAAATCAGTATGACTTTAGCAGCCATGCACATAGTGTTTCATTAATGAGGATGAAAAGTCCACTTACTTGAAAGAGTTGAATATTGTTTTGTAAATATCGGAACTATTTCCTAAAAAGCATTTAAATACTGTTGGGGTTCTGGGAAGTCTGCATTGCTTGCTTATGGGGAAATAATTCAGTATATATCTTGCACAAGGGCAGCGTGTGTGTCAAATGCGCACTATACTTACCATAAAGAAACAGGATTTATGTGTAGACGAGTCTTCGCTACATTTTTCTTTAAGAGCAGAGTGAACAATCAGCTCATATAGGGGAGCTAGTTTTAAGCCAGTAATCTGGATTCCTGAAACAAGGCGGGTTTTTTTATTAGCATTTAGGTTATGACTGTACATGAAAACTAATATTAAAAGCAAAACCCATGTTTTGAAAAGACAAAAATATTACTCTCCTTTCTTATTCCCTTTTTTGCTAATGGAAATTTGAGGTAGAATGTTTAACAGCTTTGCCTGTAATTGTCATACCTTTCTTAGAACTCTTGTGATTTGCACTCGTTACTTAAATGTTACTCTTGGGCTTATAGAAAACAACACGCTCAGCCCCAGAAACCAGTTTTTCCTCTTATAACATTAACACAGGGAAATAAAAAGCAAATAAGCAATGCATCGTCACAGAAGTACTTAGTCTTAAAAACAATTATACCTGTGAGCCTCTGTATCTCTTCAATACTGGATAAGGACATAGGAATAGGCTGGTAAAACTTCAACACAAAAAAAGCTGGCAAATCTGTGCTCAGTTCATCAGTCAGTGGCAAAAAAGCAAGTTTGCTGGAAAAAAAGAAGTCAGAATGAAAGCTTGTTACAGAAATTGATGTAACAAGGACTCAGTGCAAGGCAGCTATCAGGTTCCTAGAAGTTTACTACATTACATACTTTTTCTGTCTTGAGAATAGTTTTGCTCTATAAACACAACCATAGCCTTTAATGTTTTAAAATAAGGTTAACGTGAAGGCTGGCAGAAAGGAAAATTGACCCACCAGAAACAGAGGAACAGTGCACAAGTATGTTTGCTATAAATCATTCTATAGTGATTTGTTTTGGAGAGTAACTTCAGACTTTCCCTCCGCCCTAGCACCGAAGCAGGGAGACATAAGGTGTCAATATCCATGGTGGGATGACAAACTGTTTTGTATAGTTAAAGCATAATATCCCTCAATATACGCTTTTGTTTATGCTGAAACTATGCAGGAGCTGCTTGTTGGAATACTAGGAAGTTAAGTAATATTGTTTCAGTGGCTCCTACTGGCTTCGTATCTGAATAAATCCATAGTTCAATGCAATTGACACTTAAATATGAACACAATAACTTTAAAGTCTATTTGGCAAAACTGTAAAAGCTACAGGTTATAGGGGGTGTAGCTGTGGAGCATAAGCCATCGATAAAACAGAGCCTCCTGTTCTAGCAGAGGCTAAATGTATGTTACGCTGAGGTTATTGCCAATGACTTGTAAATCCGTTTCTGTATTGGGAAGCGTCCAGAGTCTCACCCGTCCTCTGTAGCCTGAGTATCTACAAGCAGCGGGGAAAGAGGAAGTTTGTGTAGTGTATCTGTGGCTTCAACAGTTACGACTGTTTTTGTTCCACATACCTGGGAACCTGAGGGAGAAAGAGAACTGCATTATTTTCCTCGTGTCACTATAGATTAATCTTATGCATATAAAAACATGCAAGGGTAAGGTCTTTTAAAGGTCAGGTCCAACTGACAGCCACAATGGCCTGGGGAGCAGGGACAGGCCTGCCCAGACCACACCCAAAACACCAGTGTTGCCCAATGGTGCAGCAGCAATAGCTGCTTTTGGGACGTGCCAGGAAACACATCAAGCAACCATCAGTAATTTTCATGCTGGCTAGGCAGTTACTTTGTTTGATATTGCTTGCATTTCAATTTGGGTCAACAGCCAAGAAATGGGAGTTTCCTGATGTACGTTACAATTGTGCTAAAGTGCATCCGATAAATCGTTCTGCTAATCTAGAATTTTAATGCTGTTTTCTGAGTTTCATTAATTAACTTTGCTTAATGAAACAGGTAGTGCTGAAAAAGTTATCACATTAGTTAGTTCTGTTTTTCTAGCTTTACCGGGATCTAGTTCTGCTTCCAGAACTTGATAGGGAGAAATGTAAAATTCAATGTTCATAGGAGATCCTGAGGAATAATAATAATAAAAAAAAATGTTACTATACATGTCAATAGAGGAAAGGTGTTAGGCATCTTGACACAAAGGGGGAAAAAAACCCAAGAACAGTGTAGGCAGGCAGAAGGGAATTCCTCATAAGAGTACATCTCTAATTACAGTGTATGTTTAAATCACAGCATTTTCTTAGTCAGCATTTAACAGCTAAACCCTCAGTATATAAAGTCATCAGACATCCTTGAAAAGATGAGGTTAAGTTTCTACCTCTTGCACAATAACCTGTTGTTCAGCCTTAAAAATACTAGTTGAACTGCAGCTTTCAGAGACTAGTCTGAAATAGAAGGGAAAGTTGTGATACTTGCATAAGGGACACTAACATCAAGCTGTGCAACAGGATAGCGGCACTATGTATTAGCAAGTATAACACATAAATGGGTAAAGCTCGCTTCTGACAGTGTAGGTGAGCCAAAAATCTTACCAACTGACTGTATTTGCCTTTTACGCAACCTGAGTGTTATCTAAGCTACTACTGCTATCATCTCACGGTTACTCCCAAACTGTGGCTTCCCACATAACCTCAGAATATTGCTGGCTTTGCTTTTAGGCTGCTGCAAAGTCGATGTTGCAGTAGCTGATAAACCACCTTGCGTCTGTATTTTTTCCTTCTGTATGTCTGTACGCTGTCTGTGAACACAGACACGGTAAGGCCATACAGCATGTTTTACTTCTAATAGACGATCCTTATTACAAACAAAGAACAATTTAGCAGGGATTTTTTTTTAAATTACAATTCTTTGAATCCATGTAGAAAGAAATGTAAAAAAAAAACCCAAAACAAAACACCCAAAAACCTCACCTCCAGTTCTTGGCACCAGGTGTCCTACTTTTCCATGAAGTACTTCAGTAATTCTGTTTACATCCTGTGCTCTAATTCAAAACACATCTTGATTAGTGTTTCCTGAGTTGCAGTGCTAGCTAGGCTAATGTAAAGGATAATTTGCACCCTTAATCAAAGGGAGATGATGCTTCTATGGAAGTAGATTGTGTCTCCATTTGTTATGATACCTTCCTCATACATTACTCCTAGGACTTGGGCTCCCAGTTTCAACCCTGTATCTGAGCTGTTTCAGGTTGCACTTTGATGTGTGATTTTCCATAAATGAAGGGGGACAAAAATATTGGAGTGGCAGGCTGAGCAAAGAGTGAGGAAATAACCTGGATAAACTAACTCAGCACCAGTCTCTAGCCTGAAATGTGATTGTACAGCTGAATATGTACAGCCATACAATTACATAGCTGTGTATTAAAACTCCGCAGTGCATTAATTTATATCATAGATGGGACAAATAATCTATTTAACTCATAAATGATGTTTACTGAGGTACCAGTGATCAGAAAGGATATTGTATATTTGTTCATGGAGTTACTATGCTTCATAAGGGAACACTGTACAAAAATAAGCCAAGAGTGTGTTTCAAATTACAAAAGGCCATGCTTGCCAAGAGTACTTAATAGGCAAGATATCAGAAAAGGTGCTTCAAAAATCCAGAAGGAGAGCACTGTCCTCAACTCTGATTTTCTAAAAGGAATTAAGATCATTGTACAATTACCTGAGGGTTTAGGAAAATCTGTTCTACATCTGTCTGTAATCCTCCTCTTCGAAAGGAGAAATGTGAAAAGGAAGTTTAGGAGGAAAGCTAGCATCCACTACTCCTGATCTAAAACCTGAGCACAAAACAAGCTACCCAAACAGCAGGACTGTGAAAGGTATGTTTTACTTCTGCCACAGGAAGATCTAGACAGCAACCGCTGTATTTCAGGTGCACTGTTTGCTCCTAAGGGGTGGTCACATGCATACACCCCCAAGCTCTGCAACCAGTTTCCCAGCAAGTCTCACGTATGAAGCACAGGAAGGAGTTCAGCAGATGGTCTTGTTTAGTGTGCCTGGGGTAAGCAAACTGCAAAAACCTTTCCAGTGGGAGAAAACTCATTAGCTTTCCACATCCTGCTCTATAATTAGATCGGTTAACTCATTTTTTAATGAAGTGAAGGGGTGGGGGTGGAGGGAAAGGGAGGAAGAGGTAGGCTTCAAGTTACCTGTCTAGAAGAAACATTGAATAAAGATCTTTTTCAAGGGCCTGCAAAGCAAGGTATCCCTTAGCTTTCATTTCACTAGGAGAGAAAGAAGGCAAATTTATTGGTTTTGTAAGTAAACAAAAACTAGGCTATGGATTTTAGAAATTTTTCAAGTGAAAACAAGTTGCAACCTGTTTCCTGGAATCTGATACAGATTTGACAGGTCTTCTAGAATCTGTCCAAAGGCATCATAGTTCTTCATCCTACCAAAAAGAAACAATTGCAATTGCTATACTAAATGAGATGGATAATGTGTTTTATATCTAGCGTGCCAGAAAAAGCACTCTTGCAGAGTGGCATAGGCCCCCTCCTTATCAGATCTGGCAAGTAGCAGTGCTGCTTTGAAATTTTCTTAGAAGATACCAGGAAATGTGAATCCTTGGCTCTGTTGCAAAAAGCAATGTAATTATAGCTGACACTGGTTAAATATGCACTACTGAAAGCAAGAGACGTGCACGACACACAAACTTGACATCAGCTGCAAAGCACTTTTCCTGATCTTCCAATAAAGCTAGTTGTGTAGTAACACCACCTTAATGCAATGCACTCGTACATTGTTCTTTTCCTCAAAATATCAAGAATTGCATTAATATTGTACTTCACAGCACCCTGTGAGAGAAATCTTAAACACAACCAGTAGATACATCAACCAAAAAAAAAAAAAAAAAAAGAAAGAAACAGGACAAGTGGCTTGCATAAATAAGTTTGTGAAGGAAGAGTTCAGACTGCTCAAAACCCAGAATTCCTGCATATTCTGACTAGCTGTGATAGACTAGAGCTCAGCTTGCACTAACCCACCAGGTATATCCTCACCTGCTTACGTGGATTTTAAGTGGATTTTACAAGCCTTACTAAACTTACTAAACGCTAGAGTAGCGCTGCAGTCACACAGAGCTGTGCTTGAGAAGACACACATTCCCTTTCTGTGCAGATGTGGCTGCAACTTGTCTCAGGAGAAAGACCAAATAAGCCTGCCTTGACTTTCACATTGGGCATAATCCTTTCCAAACAGAAACCTAAACAAGTCACTCAGCAGTTGAATGACTTTCCAACTGGACTAGTGGGGAAGCAGGGAAAAGGGAGTGAAGCAGGCACGCAGGTACAGGCACAGACACAGCACCAGCCTATGCATTAGCTGGCTGGTTCATCGTGATTTTATAGTTACTTTGAGACACACACAAGACATTACACGTGTAACAAACTACCTTATGACCAAATAAAATACTACACCAAAAGGTGTAGAAGGGATACTTGCACTTCATGCCAAATCCTAACAAACAGGAAGGCAGACAAGCAGTACCCACAGTGCTAATGGCCATTGCTCAGAGCCAAACTGCTGGCGGTTAACAACAGTGGGAGTTAAAAACCCAGAAAATACAAGTTAAACCTTTAAAGCAGGGGTCCCCAAACTTTTTAACCAGGGGGCCGGCGCGCGGATGAAGTGGCAGGCAGCCATCTGCGGCTGCTTGGTTTCCCCCCCAACACCTGGCAGGGGGGTGTCTGTAAATACCGGAGGCCGGATTGAGGACCCTGGGGGGCCGTGTCCGGCCCGCAGGCCATAGTTTGAGGACCCCTGATTTAAGGCATAGCTGTTTACACCCATAAAGCTAATATAACTTCATTTCTGAGGAAAGAGAGGGCTGGGAAAACTGATGGTGCATTACAGGACCACATAGAAGAGAGATGAAATATGCAATGTCAGTGATTACTCTTTCTCTCTTTGCCTTCCCTTTCAACTGTTCTGCCGAGGTATTTAAATAAGAACCCAATTTCTTAAATATACTCATTATTAGTAAAACCTGAAACCTTGATCATATTGGCTGGAGGACTTCTAAATGGACTTTTAAGATTGTGACCTGTCCTGGAACAGCCAAGTATTCAGACAGAACAAAATGTGGTATTTCAAAACAAAACAAAAAAATATGCATATAGTGCCCTACTGCTACATGAGAAAAATTAAAGTAACAGCTCCTCCTATGCGTTTGCAAAGAAAAACAGGCCATGTGATATCACCTTGCTTCCATTGCTGTGACAGAAGCCTGAAGGACAGGTAGTTAAGATATTTGCATAAGGACAAGTCTTTGATGGAAAAAGGGGAAAAGTAGTATCTGGTTTGGATCTGTAAATCTGCCAGTTCTGAGCTGTCATCATCAGTCCACTTTCAAAATTATGGGTCCAAGTAGTTCTATAATTCTTGTAATCAACACAAATGCCAGTATTCAAAGGCTGTGTTCAACTGGCAGCTACAGCCAATGTATTGGATGTTACTCTTTCCCCTTGCTCCACTGAAGCAGATGCAATTTAGCTGTTTTCAATGGAATTACTTGAGAAAAAACTGATGCCTGGAGTATCTTTTAAAAATTATATTTGCTGCAGTTTTAGCCTTGAATTTACAAATTGCAAGTAGGTAATAACAGTCACAACCACCAGCTTCCCACATAAAATCTCAAAAGGTGTCAGCTCTTCTGTTGTTTTCTGGATTCATATTATTGCTTCCTGATTCTTGCTTTTTCCTTTTTTCTTTTCTGCAGTTCTTACACTGAAACCATTCCAGCCTTGACTTCTCCACCACATTCAGAGAAACACAAGCCTCAGGAATTCCTTTCCATTCAACAAGAGACTGCACATGATTCTTTACCTTAGATGCTGCACCAAGTCATCACAAACCTACAGGAATAAGAGAGGAGTTTCATGTTTCTTACCATCCTTTGTGAAACATCTCTTAAAAACATTTAATTGGTAATGATGAGATTGTTCCCCCTTGCTTTTAAATAACTGGATGCTTAGCTTAAAAAAAAAACCACCACAACACCCCACACACCCCCTCAGCCAGCAAAAACCAGACTAACATTACAATAGTTACAAGATAATATTAATACAATAACTAAAAGAACAAAGGCTCTGTGGAAGAGGATAAAATTAACAGAAACAGTTTGTTGATAAATCCTTTCCAGGGAAAAAATTGCATCTTTGCTAGTTTTTCTTTTATTGGCAGTTACTATGCTAAAAGTCTCTGGATATGGATTTCCATCCTAATAATATTGTCCAGCACTCACTGATCAACAGCCCTGAGCTGGATAAAGAGAACAACTTGAAATCCCTGGGCTGACTCAACTGAAAAAAGGGACTAAACTAACTCCAAATGAATGTAGCAATTTGGATACTTAATGATAAAAATCCGAGTCTATGTTCCCCGCCCCACCACAACAGCTTGTTGTTGCATCTTTGACCTGAAGGATTGTCTGTAACAGTGAACAACTGAAGAACTTGATATGTGAACTGCAGAGTGATATTTTGCCAATATTTTAATGAGAAAGTTTGCAAGAAAAATATCCCCATTAGTAGAAATGTACATACTCCTAAAGAAGCCAGAAGGAAAAACAGAACTGGTAACAGCTCCAAGACATCCATTGGGAATATACCTTGCAGTATACTTTGGTAGGAAAATATTTTAAGACCATGTTATTTACTTATATTGATAACATGGAAGTACAAGAATACAAATATTTACACAAAGTACTACAAAATTCTTGAAAGGTGAGCATGTCAGCTGAGATTTAGCTTAATATTTAGTGGTACAGTACTTAACATCTGTAATCGAGTTGTAAGTTTAGGGGAGAGTTTCAGACACCTAAAGAGGTAGCTAGTGTCATGCACAGGCTGGCAGGTGTGACAAGACCAAAAGGAAGCCAAAGACTTTCTGACATAGCTGGAGGCCAGGTGGGAGACTACAGGGAGGTGAGAGGCAGAGAAAATTAACTTTACCACAGGTTCTTCTCCAAGGTGAGCCAACTTTACATCCACCACCTTTCCATCCTTCTCCAGCTGAACTTCTATATAAAACATGTTTGATGTTATGTAGCAGGCAGTCCCACTGGGGCTAACATGGGCGCTAAGCCTGAGGAGAGGGGAAAGAAAAAAAAGGAAAAAATAAAAAGGCTTGTATCTCTAAAAATTCTGCCATATGATGAAAGGAAATGAGCGTAGTTTATTTGCTCGTGGGAAGAAATGCCAGGGATGCTTCAAAAATAACTCTTCCTTGGCTCAGCTTCTGAAAACTGTGCAGCCAGGCAATATATTTTTGCTCTGCTCTTTGCATTATCATGTTGGTTTGCTGAAAACTGTTTACCTGAGTTTGTAGCTTTGGGACCTAGGCATGTAACCGCTCTCTTCACCCAACAACCTCCTCCACAAAGGGCTAATCAAAATAGGCAGTTATACCTGTTCCAAGTAATGCACTCCATGAGAACACCAAGCTAAAAAAAAATGTTGCTGACAAGCCATCTAGATGGTATTCCTCACTGGACTTTGGGCCATGCTTGCTCATTTGCATTTATTCATGAATAAACTCACCCTCTTTGCTTCGATAAAGATTCCAATCTGCTCATCACCGAAAACAAAGATTTAGCTGCAAAAAACAGAAATATTATTTAATCAGGCTGCATTGATCAGGAAGTAGAACCAGTATTGTCCTGCCTTTGAGGGTATGATTTAGATAATGAGAAAATAGTATCTCTTGCATGATTTCTGTTATTAATGACAACTGTTACCCTATGATTAATGAATGCTGTGCTGGGTAGAGCTTATTCTCAGTCTTTGAGAATAGATGTAGCCTGAAGGCTTAGCCCAAAGATGAATCACAAGTCTCTTGTGTCATATCCACCTCTGTGTTTGTACATTTGACCCCTCTATGCAGAACATCACCTATAGAGAAGGATGGGTAGTTTTCATAGAATATTAAAAAAAATACAGTTTGAGTTATCTGGCAGCTCATTACCATTTAACGTCGTCTGTATCTTCTCCATGCAAGAGCGCAATGGACCATCCAGAGCACTACTGCCAGGCCGAAGCGGCTTACCCTAGCACATTTGTGAAAACAAGAGACAGAGAAATCCTCCTTAAATTACTAGCCAAAGAGGAATATCAGTGCATGCAAAACACAAAACACCAAAGTCCAGTACAGCAAAACACTATAAACACTATTTCTTTTTGTCAGACATAGAGATGACCTATGATTGCAGCCATCTCTGAAGTGGCAGCAGTGAATGGATTTGTGAAGACCCTATTGTGCAGTAATTGTGTATCAGAGGCCTTTGAAGCAGGGAGCGTCTTTCCATTCCCTTTTCTTTTAAGCTGAATACAAGTTAAGTCAGCTAATTTCACTGTGATACTAGAGATCAACTAAGAAAATACTTAGATTTTTATTTTAGGAGGAATTTGCCTGAGTAAAAAGGAGAGATTACTAAGCACCATGGATATACTTGGTTAGACTCAGGGTGCAAGTTCCATCAGAAGATACTACTTTAAGTAGCAAGCAAACAGTCCCAGCTTCTCTTCTTGCTCTTGTCCAAAAACTTCTCATGCTTCACGCTTCAATCCATAAAGAACGTTCACTGCTGAAAAGTTTTCACTATGTTCAAATTCAGGACATTGTTTTCAGAGTAAGGCTTTAGTTAAGCAGATAAATAAAAAGAAGCATGGAAACAAACAGGATTTTTTTTATACTAAGCTCACAGCAGTGCTAATCTACTTTTTATAAAGATGATTCTTAAATATAATTGGCTACTGGAAAGGTGGGAATCATTAAATGACTTAAGGTATATCACAGCAGGAGGGAGTCTAGATAGGTTTCAGGCCAGTTCCTGAAAAAGTCTTTTCTCCCAGTCCTATGGGCAAGAAATTGTCTTTACACACCATGAATGTGCTAATGATAATCAATGGAAAATAACCTAAATTATTAGACAATCACTGCTAATACCTGAAGGGTTAAAATAATGCAGGAATGCTGGAATATTTTTTTTTTATCCACTGTTGTAAGGAAAATCATGACCCAGGCTATAATATACACCAGGTTTTTTATTTTTGGGTTTTGTTTGTTTGTTTTTTGTAAAGTCAGGCAGCTTTTTAACCCTCTTGGCAACCTGCTCTTACACCACATATCCTCCTCTCACCTAATCTGCTATTCTTACCATGCAAAAATGGACAAGTTTCATAGTTTCAGCCCATGGTTTTTGTTGGTATTTTAAACGCAACTGTTCCATTAAAGCATTTGTAGAAACAGCATCTGAAAAACATGTCAAAATATTCTAAATATAATGGCATGTATTTACATTGGCAACCAGAAATGTTGGAGGAGGAAAAATATAAAATCTTGCTAAGGTTATAGGTGTCATGCTTCATAGGTGTTATGCTTCAAAAGAGGAGGCAGAAAAAATTGTTTTAGTTTAATTTTGCAGACAAATATCTAATTTTTGTAAGACTTCTGACAGAAAAAGGGTGGGGAGAGATTTAGTATAGGCAAGTATTCTCAATATTAAATACGGACATGCAGCCCAGTCTTCAGCTTGTTAAACAACTAGGCTTTCTTGGTAGATGCACAGTCTCGTACGTTTATTCTTAAAAAATACCAAGGCCTTGCTATGGGTTTCAGGCATCAAGATTTCTACACCCACCTAAAGCTCATTAGAGCTCATTTTGATAAGAGAAAATTTTTTACAATGAGGATGGTGAAGCACTAGAACAGGTTGCCCAGAGAGGCGGTAGGTGCCCCATCCCTGGGAAACATTCAAGGCCAGACTGGACTGGGCTCTGAGCAACCTGATCTAGTTGGAGATGTCCCTGCTTATTGCAGGGGGGTGGGCTAGATGGCCTTTAAAGGTCCTTTTGAAACCAAATTATTCTACGGTTTTGCAGAGGAACAATCTCAGCGCAGAGCTGCAACTCCTTTTTCCTCATTGGGATGGCAAAGAAGGAGAATGGGGTCAGGAGAAGGAACATTTTCAGCCCATCAGCACTCTCCCTATAAATATTCTTTCTGGCCTTATACAGAATCCGAGGCTCAAAGAAATATTCTTGCTGAGATGTGGTGCATCCATAACCACTAACTCCATCAGGAATAAACCTGAGGCGAACTTCCTAATATATCAGCCTGAGACAGGCAGGAAGACTCCAGACTAATGAGTAAGAGGAAACTGAGTCCCTGCAACATGCCACCCGCTCTGCTCTGCCCCTTAACACCAGAAGAGACATTGCAAAGTGCTTCTTTGACCTAGAAGGACCAACAACCACAGAGAATTGTGCCCTCTGACCTAGCGGCACTGCAGCGGGGAGGGAGACAGACTAGGAGAAGGGACCTCTACACCCTTTGCATACACCAAGCAGGGACAGTGAGTGAGGGCTGGCAGGACCTTCCTCCTGCTGGATGAGAAAGCAGAAACCACAGTTCCCTATAAAGCAGGCCATCTCAACCAGCTGGAGAAAGGAGAAGCAGTGGACTCCCAACCAGCTCTTGCAAGCACCCCTGCTGTGGAACATGCCCACACTAATGTTCCCACTCACCCATGCCTCGATGCCTACAGGAGGTCTACAGCCCATCGTGTACCTCCATCTCCATCCACACAAGAAACCAGGGTTCCTATTTGTACCACCTGCACCACGGCACCCACAGGTGCTGTACAGGGCAGGAGGCTTGCTCCCTCACAAAACTGGTCCCCAGGGGTTCAGTTTCAACTTGAGAAGCTTGAGAAGCACAGCAACATCACCTCTCAACACTGCTAATTTTTAGAAGGGGCAAGGCACCCTGTCATGTTTTTCAACATCTAAGTCCTAAGCAGAAGGTATAGTGCCCCTCCTCATCTTTTCAGAAGGTGTAGCAGTTTCAAGAAAAGGATGAATTTAAGTGCAGAAAGGCAGGGAGAGGTATGATAGCAGCAATCGCTCAGCAAAACAGAGAAGCAGTCCATAAGGGAGCTTTTAGTCTAGCTCAGGGGTGGGAGGGAAGGGGGGAGTGGGGGGATAGATACTATAGCTACCTATAACGTTTGCATTGTATTTGTGCATTCTTTTGTAGCCACCTCATGTTGCTAGTCTCCTTATACATAGGAATCAGTGCACAATGTCAGTGTGAGGTTCAGGGTTTAATCCTGAATCTTTGCATAGGCACTAGCTTGAAATTTGGTCACGGGGGAATGCCAGGTCTACAGCGAGAAGAGCATGTCTCCTACACAAACACCGTGTGGCAGTGTTTCAGGGTGTCTTACAGCATGCTTTCTGTTTTCAGTTATCATCAGTCACACTGCAGTACCTGAAATAGTCTCATAACACACAAAGCTGATGATCTTGGACTTGTATGTTGATACCTGAGTAGAAAGTAAATAGTCTGGTGGCCTCACTAAGATTACAGACAAAACAATGTATGGATCTAGGAATCCCAGGAGAAGTATAAGGTATGTGCCAAAAAGTGGTATTTGCTCCAAACAGACAGGTATCAAGCATGTTACTTAGGGAAAGTCAATGCAGCTGAAAGTGTTAAGTATGTTGCATTTCAGTTTTACAAAGGAGGTGAAAGGTGATCAAGTAAATTGTGATATAATTCCACACTTGTGATAGGTCACGCTTCCCTAAGATTATTACTTGGTTTATGCTATTAAATATTCTTTTATTTTTAAAGCTGACATTAGAAGTGACTATAGGTATAAGCATGAGCTTTACCTGTGACTTGGTGCAACCACTTGAAAACATGGTTTCAGCATTTCTAGGGAGGTGTTTTAGTTTAGATTTGCTTGAACAATGTATTGAAATGGTTTCTGCTGGGCAAGAACATGTACTATAGCTCATATAAAGTAAGTTGGTTGCCTTCCAGATCATGTGAACGGATGTGTGCACACATGACATACTACAACTTGGTAGTGTTTAATATTTTTGTGGTAATTTTCATAAATGTTTGCCCTGATCCAGAGCTCATTGGAGCTCTGTGATCTTGATACTGACTCCAGTGGCTTGATCACATCCTGAATAAGCAGAAAAATAAATTGTTTGCTGACCCTCTCGAACAGAACACTTCCAAAATAATGGAGAGAAACATGCTACTGCTTGCTTTGTCTGTACAATAGCTGTTCTGCAAATAAACACAAGACTAAAAGTTTAAGTAGTCACAGTCCAGCATGGCTGATAAGCCTAAAATTCACTTTAATTTTTAAACACAAAATAGCCTTTTCCACTGTGATCAAATGTGTGTATTAGGTAGGTGAATTTGCATCATTTTTCCAGGATAGGGATAGTGTCAGATTTTCATAACAGAACAAATATTCCAATACAAGTAGGAGCCTTCATGCCTATGTTAAATTGTGATTTTGTCTAAGATCATACATGAGAAACAGAAGCTTAAGCATTGTCAGAAAGCTCCATGGATCAAGGTGTTGTTCCGGTATTCAGAACTGTCATCAAATTACCACACTCAAGAGAAGAGTTAAGAGTGATGAATAAATAAAAATGTTCTAATTATAGCATCTCAGGCATATTTGATACACAAATGTTTAAGTGGGCCAGTTCATGAAAAAGAAAAAAAAAAGCAACTGGCCAAGCATTCTCAGCAGTAGAGAAGATAATAGGAATTACCTCATGAATCCTGCCTGCCCACCTGCTCTAGATACCCTCTCTTTGTGTGTTCAGCAGAAACTGCTGCTGAAAGAAACTTCCATGTGTGCAATTACGAAATAAGTTGTCCCTGGAGAAAATCTGCTCTTACTCTCAAATAATTAATTGGAGGTTATCTTATCCCCTTTTAAAGGGTTAAAATTGGTATGCTTCTTTAAGGACCCTTTGAGAAATTCATTATTGTTACTACTTTATTTTTTGTCACAGTTTTCTGCACCTTACTGAATTCCTGACTCTGTAATATGCTTCACAATGCATGCCCTGGGAACATTGTGATTCATATGAAAGTAACACTTCGTGATTCTATAGTTCTTCCATTTCTGATGATTTTTCCATTTCATTGAACGGTAATTTGTTTTTCTGAGAAAGGATCAATGTATTTTCCATTCATATTCTTGCATGAATTCAAGTAAACTATTTGTTTCAGTGAAGATACTCTAGACTTAACACATAACAAGGGAAAACTTCACATACTGTTCATATGTTGTAATGTTAGCAGTTTGGAAAAGATTCCAGGAATTCCATATTCATTGCAACATTGGTGTGGGTTTTTTTGTTTCTGGTTTCTTTTCAGGGGCTGGGGGTTGCTTTTTTTCCTATTAATCTTACATGCAGTTTTGATTTTTCCTTCATCTAAAGAAGGAAAATCAAAATAAATCACCAGCAGTATGACTGGCCTGCTTCCAGCACTTTCTTGGAGTTGCATCTTTCTAAAAGGCCTCAGCTGAACTGTTGATCAGAGAAAACAGCAGCTATGTAACAGCCCACAGTAAGTCTAAATACAAACTGGGGCCTGGGCCATCAGTGAAAACCAGTGGTTCCAGTTAGAACTGCAGGATCTATAAGAGGTGTCACTGTGACTATCTGAATTGATATTTCAGGAGATCAGAGGTCATCTTGTGTTCTTTCACAAAGCACCATGGGATTTTAGAGTGATCAGCCGTGAAAGAGCTATAAAATGGGTATATAACCGAAACATGAAGCAGCATTTATCAAAAATGGTGAGCATTCAAAGAATACCTGGGTCTGTCCTAGGCACTCTTCCATCTAAGGCAGGCTAAACTCAGTGCTGCTTAGATTTTACAAACCATAGCTTAGCCTGATACGGACTTTAGTTTATGGCTTTACAACCCGTAAATACTGTAATATGTTTTGTCATCTTCCCTTCACTCTCTACATCACCTCCACAGTTATGCAGTGCAAATTTTTTTCCCGGAGAGTAACGTCAGAATGCTGGTGTCTGCATTTTATTTCACAACAGCCATACAGACTGAACCAGTTTTACTTTACAACTTACTGAATAGCACTTCTAGCATTGCAGTCTGAGGCACTTAACACTGGCAAGCTTTGACTGTTTTCTACTCCTTCACTGAAAGTTATTAATAACCTTCAAAGCCGAACACTGTATAGACAGACATAAAAAAAATAATAGTTTGTAGGAAATAGCCGTGGATGTAGAAATGCATTGACATTGACATGGCATGTCTTTTCCTTGGAGCATACTCAAGATATAGCTAACATTTGATTTCTGCTTGATATTAGCATTATAATCTCCAAGTAGTTCTTGTCTAAGTCTTTTCCCAAAAGTACTGGGGACCTGCAATCATGATTTAAATAACCTCATGAATGAACACGGGAGGGCTGGCTTCACATGCGCACATTTTCCTTCTACAAGGTTTCACAGGATACTGTAACTGGTGTTCATAACTGAGTATTTGTTGCTTATCCCACATCTATCATCTTTCTAAGACTTCTCTGATCATTCTTATAACTAAAATAAGGTGTTGCACCACCATTCATATTCTTTACTGACATCAGTCAGCTGAAATCAATGAAACTCATCACTTAAGAGCTGCAGCAGCTCTCCTTCAAGGTAGAGATAAAGTGAATGCAGCTGGCATGTTATCTGGCAGAACATGGCAGAATTAGTCATAACCATAATATGTTGAAGGTCCACATTGAAAATGTTGCTGTTAGAAGCTGGGGAAGAATGGGAGTTAAGAGTTAGATGAGGAGCCAAAAATCATGACCATTGAGGAGGTAACTGAGGTAGGGAAGAGGTGAAATACAGAAACAGAGTAATTGTGCGTAAAGGAGCTTTCAACTAGTATGTTTCAAAGCTAACCACACAGGAGGCCAGTTTAATTATCTTGTTTTTCCAGGGTGGGAAAAGTGACTACTGAAGCCGGCCACGGCTGCAGAACTAGAAACCAAACTGCAGTTTACTTGACTCCACTACACCACATCCCCATTGGAAGAAAGGAAAAAACTTTCAGAAAGAGAGAGAGATGGGGAAAGAGACCAGAGAAACTGAAGACAAAAGGCTGTAAACAGACACGTAAAAACCATGATGTAAGCATGAAACCATATCATGTATGAAAAACAGGAGCAATAGAAAAGGATGTGGAAAGCAGAAAAGATATAAAACCGAAAAGATGAGAGAAATAATTACATAGACAACTCTAAGATTAGAAAAACATTTCTACAATATTTCCTTGTGTTACTTTCATGACAGAAAAGTGAAATGACTTTAGGTCTTTTTGAGCTATTTTAAAACAATATTGGTTTGGAGATGATTGTTAGGCTTAAGTGTTCTGATCTAATATATATCATGATATAGGTCATATAACATGCAAACTAAAAAAGAAACAGCATGCTGTGGCACATACTGTTATAAGTAAAATAGTATGTGGGGAAGACATATTTTTCAGGAAAGACAATACCATAAAGGAGCTCAGTGCCAAGAAATGCCAGTTAAAAGTGTTACACCAGTGCCACGTAGACAGGTACTCCATATAAACCACATATTTTACATCACTCTATATCGGTTAAGCAATACTTACGGCTTTTCATATCTTATGTTTTGAAACCAAAATTAATGAAACTATGAAGACTTGTTATAAATACATGCAATAAACACTGTATTATACATTTTAGTGCCTGTATAGTTTTAGACTTTTGGTAATTCCTTAACTGTGTTCCTAATAGTGTTTTTGTCTGTTCTAATATCTCATAAACCAAATGTGCTGTAAGCCTCAAATCTCAGATTTCTAGCTTCCTAGTCACCTACTAGAATGATGCAATTTCTCCTAGCTCTGTTGAATGACAAGATGAATGACTGCAAAATTGTCATTACTCTTGGATTCGCTGTTATTCAAGTCTTCACTGCTGCTTTCTCTATAGGCACAAAGCATTTGGGGATGGATTGTCTTTTCAAAATGCTAAGAAAGTTATGAGCTAAGCACCATGACTAGTTCAGATGAAGCACTGTGAATAATACCATTTGGACAGCTAATAGAGCTAATCAAATGCAAATACCTCATTACCCAACAGTTTATTACAGTAATCCCACTATCTTGTTTTTATGGAGTATGTATCTGTTTGCAAGTGTTGGGAGATCCGTGTGACAGGTTTGGAGGCAGTCACAGGTGATGGGAAGCTCCTCTGCCAGCTGACAGATTAAGATGTCTTTACATTGAGCAAGACCAGTAGGAACAACTGCCCACACAACCTCTGTGTGTGTGTGTGTTGATTTGTAGTGTTCAGAACCTGGACTGGATTGCTTAATTTTGAGAATAGTTGATGTTTATCTGTATGCATCACAAAAATATTCCCTGGGTTGTATGTGCTGCAAAAGCATAGAGAAAGAAAGACTATTCCTACCTTGTAGAGCTTAATCTTTAAATATAAAAAGCAGATGAAAGCTGGGTGGGAAGTGAACTGACAGTGGACTGGCCAAGACCAGAGCAGATCAGTGGCACTGTGAAAGCATGTCATGATTTAACCCCAGCCGGCAGCTAAGCACCACACAGCCACTCACTCGCTCCCTCCCGGTGGGATGGGGGAGAGAATCAGAAAGGTAAAAGTGAGAAAATTCGTAGGTTCAGATAAAGACAGTTTAATAGGTAAAGCAAAAGCTGCGCGCACAAGCAAAGCAAAACAAAGAATTCGTTCACCACTTCCCATCAGCAGGCAGGTGTCCAGCCATCCCCAGGAAGGCAGGGCTCCACCACGTGTAATGGCTACTTGGGAAGGCAAACGCTGCAACTCCAAACGTCCCCCCTTCCTTCTTCTTCTCCCAGTTTTATATACTGATCATGACATCATATGGTATGGAATATCCCTTTGGTCAGTTGGGGTCAGCTGTCCCAGCTCTGTCCCCTCCCAACTTCTTGCGCACCTCCAGCCTGCTCACTGGTGAGGTGGTGTGAGAAGCAGAAAAGGCCTTGAGTCTGTGTAAGCACCGCTCAGCAATAACTAAAACATCCCTGCATTATCAACACTGTTTTCAGCACAAATTCAAAACATAGCCTCAGAACAGCTACTGTGAAGAAAATTAACTCTATCCCAGCCAAAACCAGCACAGAGTAGAACTAAGATTACCTGAATCCCAATCCAGTAGGTTGTCCCCTAAAACCTGTAGCTGTACTGCCTACAGCAGGCACCAAATTAATCTGTCGCGTCAGATTCTCCTGCTAGTTTTTGGGAACGAACAGGCATGCTCAGAGGGAGATTCAACCCTCCAGTACATATATCACCCTCTCGAGACAGCCATTCTCTCTGTTGCGTAAAGTGGGAGCTATGTACTAAGCCTGCACTTGGGCATGCCAGTTATACACCTCAAGCGCAGTATGACCCTAAAACCTGACTATCCCTTGCAAAAGCACACAGACTTATAAATTTGGGAAGTATGAGTATGTTGATAATTAGCCAACCAGTAGTTTACTATATTCTTCACCCATTGTTACTTATGATTTCTCAGTTTGTACAAACTGGGGGTAGATGAAAGCTTCTAGCTCTTCCCTTTTGTTGGGGGTGTGTGAGCATGGTGATTCTTCCCAGAATACGTGGTGGATTTGAACTGAGTGGTTTCTGTCCTTCAGTCCTGCTACTTAGAAACTCCATTAAATCACAAATACATTTCATGTGTCCTTATGCATTGATAATGAAATGTTGTCTAATAAATTCTATTACAGTTGTGCCACCAGCATAAAAGAGAAGAAATTAGCTGTAATACCAGGTAATGCTGCCTCCCACTATTGATTTCAGTTCAGCAATATTTCACAACACAAAGGCACATACACACACAGATCCAGCAGATGCCAGGCTAGTCGATTCTGGGCTGAAATCAGAGGATGCCCTCAAAAACAGTAAGAGGTGTTTTGTTCCCTTTCTGTTTTGTCCCTTAGAAAAAAAGAGTCTTTCTCAACCTGAAAGATTTATTGAGATCTTGAAGGAAGAATAGATGTTTTATGCCTGATGAGGTGGTTTTCCAAAGAACATGGTTCACTCATTCATGTCAACAGAAATGATAAAATTACAGTGTTAAATTATGCATATTTTAGATATATATTATGTGCTCTAAAATGTATGCTAAAGTAAAGGGAATGAGTATTTTTTGCTCCTGGGAAAGGAAGCTGCACATCAATATTTTTCCAAAAGATTCAGACATGTTTTGTCTGACATATCCACCCTATCTTTAGCTTCTTAAAATAAATGAGACTCTTGTCAGCATCAGTTGATTTCTTAGCTGTGCTACGGTACATAATGCAAATAGTACTAGCACACGATTAATTACATCCCTGCCTAATTACACTGTGTAATGTTTCCCTGTGAATATATTCTGTGCAGAGTTGTACTGGCATGTATGCTGATATATAACAAAGGTCAATAAATTGCAAATGTCTGCTACACTGTCTACGTGGTTTTAGGTGCCCTCTGTAACATTTAAACCCCAGAGAGCACGTCAAACTTGCTGCTACCTTGGGCTGCCCAACCCTAAGCCCTTATGCAGTCAGTGGAGTGGAATAGTTGCAATACCTACTCTTCTCTGACCAGTTGCTGTCTTACACTGAGGAGCCAGATTCACACCCTAAAATGTCACGGGTACTGCATAAATGCTCTTGCTGCAGTCACTTGCTAGCAACTGAATAGGAATTATTGGTGTAATGCATTTTCATGGAAATATTTCTGTTAGTTTGGGGTCAAAGAGCTTTTTTTTTCCCACTCAGTTTAAGCAAGGTACCAGGGGATGTTTCACAAACAGGGGATGAGGGGTATACTATGAACTGGTTTTTATTGTGTTAGGATATGCAGCTTGGGCCACACGACAAAAATTCAAAATAAAATGACATTTGTTGTCTTAAACAAGATAGTTCTAAAGGGAGATCAGAAGGACAAAGGCCGTGTCCAGTAACAAGCAGCATGGTACAAAAGGGGCATTTCCACAGAGTGAAAACAGTTGGTATCAAGGTCCTGGCAATCACACTATATGTATTACAGGGGGGAGGTTATTTGGGACTAGCTCTAGTCTGGTCCCGGACAGGATGCCCAGTAGCAGTGGAAGGGCCTGAGACGAAGTCCTGCAGTGCATCTCGGTCCCACCCTACACAAATCCAGTTTGCCTGTTCCAAGACCACTCTACAATGCAAATCAAAGCAGAGTAAATCGGGAGAATAGAGAGCTCTTTTCAGAGGTATGCTCCTGATCTGTACCATAACTCTAATGACCAAAATAGTGTCTTTGATACTTTTTAGGCATGATCCAAACTGTTATTAAAATCAATATATATGCCGGGTTTACATCAGCAATGGAGCTTCCCTTCCACATTTGAAGGGAAGGGTTATGATTCCTGGCCAAGAAAAGACGAAGGGAACAAGAGAGGAACTGCACGTGTGTTTTGCCAACCACCAGTGACACCGTTTTTGCAAGTAATGATTTTTAAAACTGTGTGTTTCCAGGGCATGACTGAATGCAGGTGTTGAAGACAGGGAATAATCATTCTTGGCTTCCCTGTGCACTAGGAAGTATTGAATGGCTGCAGACCACGGTATTAATGATATCTTGACTATGACTCAGGCACTCTTCTGACAGAAGGGTCCTGGAATACCTATCAAGAAGTAATACAGTACATAGATACTCAAAGGGCTGCAGAAGTTGGGCCAGGATTTCTTGAAGACCACTATATCAATATGTGTACAGGGTCATGCTAAGACTCTTCCCACATTTTCATGGTCTCATGGAAAGGCTAATCATAGCTAGCATGCAAATTTTTCCTGTCATGAAATATCCAAAATGTTTTGTGTCTTATTTTGGCTGTTCTGTTAACTCCGTATTACCAGCTTGACTTCCTCCCCCCCCCCACCCCCCCCTTAAAAGAATCCAGCATTTGTTTGTGTAAATGAACATACTTTGGTATTTTAATCAGAACGAACTGCATCTGGATTGCTCCTTTATTGCTATCAGTTTCTCAGACTGTGGAATATGCAAAAATTAGCTCATACTGAAATGTGAGGACAACAAAACTAAATCCTACAGGGAGATGGACTAAACACTGGCTAAATGTCCAAGATGTCAAAAACTGCAGAACACTGAGCACAGACAACAACGAAGATTTTAAAGTGTGCCCACTTTGCAAATAGAGTGCAACAGCTACATGGTGTGAACACTGAGGTCTAAGATATCCAGCTGAGGTGATAACTTGAATTTCCAAACTTAGAAACTCCCTTCAGCCAAGCAATTGTGAGGAGGAGTGGAGGGGTCAGAACAATTTGTGTTGTCCCTGAACAGTTACAGCCTGATAAAACGAAACCACATACTGAGAAGGCAATTTTTATATTATGCTTAGGTTCTATTACATACTTAGGAGTTTAAATTGTGCAGTATTTACACAAAGCTCCCACTGAAGTTTACGATTTCACAGTTAAAAATGCAGTTATTAAGGCATCGTTATTATTATTTGAATTATTGTTATTAACTTGGAAACTCTCCACTTGTATATCCCATTTTGTTTGGCATCTATAAAACCCTTCATGTGTGGAATGGTCCATGACTATAAAAAAACCCCAACAATCTCAGTGCTTCGCTGTTCCCTCCTGCCAGCGATAATTCTTCTTAAACTCAACATATTAAACGTTTCCTCTGCTTGTCCTCATCCCTTGAGGAAAGCTCTCGTTCCGTTTTCACTACTAAAAATAATTGTGTTTATAAATCTAGTGACAGATGTCAGGAATTTATCTCCTTACCATGGCAGAACATGCCTCATCTACTTGCCAGCTCAGGGATTAGCTGGGGGGAAGGAGGAGCGGGCATGAGGCTGCGGGGTTTGTCTCACTGTCTGGCTTAACACAGCCGGCTGAGGGCAGGGCGAGGCAGGCGCTCCCGCCACCACCAGCCTCCCCAGGTAACGCGCCACTGGGCCGAGCCGCGGCACCGAGCTGACAGGCCCGGCCACCGCCGAGCAGCACGGCTGTGCTAGGCGCAGGCCCCGGGCGGCTCTCTGAGGCGGACCCCGCGGAGGACGGGTAGCCCACGGCCGCAACGGCCCCACCCCCAGCCGCCCTGCCCCGCCCCGCCCCGCCCCGCCCCTCCTCGCCCCTCCTCGCCCCTCCTCGCCCCGCCTCTCCTGTGCAGTGCCCCGCCCCACCGGAAGCAGGTGCCTCGGGCCTGCCCCCGGAAGCAGGTTCCGCCCGCGCGCACCGGCCGCCCTGGTGCCCCCGCCCCGCCGCTCCCCGCCCCGCCCCGCCCCGCCCCGCCGCTCCCCGCCCCGCCGCGCCAGCACTGCGCCTGCGCGCTCCGCCGCCTGACTGGCCCCTCCCAGCGCGCGGGGCTCGGGGCGGGGCCCAGCCCGGTGACGCTCCCGCCTCTGCGGCGGCCGCTACCGCCCGCCCCGCCCCGCCCTCCGCCGCGGGCCGCGCGCGCCGCCGGCTCTGCGCGCGGGGGGCGGCGCCAAGGGCTCCCCCCGCCGCCCCGCCCTCTCCGCTCGCTCCTCCAGCGAGCAGCGGAGCTCGCCCCGCCGCCGCCGCAGGTGAGTCGGGGCAACGCGTGGGGCACGGGCCGGGCCGCGCCGCCTCGCCGCCGGTGCCGGGGAGGGGGAGAGCGCGGGGGGCCCCATCCCGCCCGCCGCCGCCGCGCAGGGACCGTTCTGGTGGCGGGGAGCGAGGGGGGGAGCTGGCGGGCGGCGGCCCCCGCGCCCGCCGTTTTCCACCGCCCCGGGGTCGGCGCTGGGGCGCGGGCGCCGCCCCGCAGTCCCCGGTCGGTGGCTCGCGCCGTGCGGCAGCACCCCGGGTGTGAGGAGGCGGCGGGCGCGGCCGCGGGAGGGGCGCGGAGCCTCCCGCGGGGGCCCGGCGGCCGCCGCTCCCTGAAGGTTACGGGCGTCGACCTTGGGGGGGGGCTTCCCCCCCCCGGGCCAGCGGCCGCCCGCCGGGCGCTGAGGTGAGCGGGGCAGGTGTGGGCGTCCGCGGGGCGCGGGGGTGACGGCGGCGCCGCCCGCACCTGCGGAGGGCGGAGGGCGGCAGCGCCCTTGCCCCGAACAAAGGGGCCGCGCCCCGGTGAAGGGGCCGGGGCTGCCGGAGCCTCCGTGCGTGTGTGCGCCCTGCGGCCGGGGGTGGGTGCGAGCCGCCCTGCTGGAGCGTGGGAGCCGCCGCTGGCTGCCGTGCGCCGCGCTCCTCCAGCCGTGCACGGTGACCGGCGCCGCCGGTGACTGTCGCTGGTCTGTGCCGGCGACAAAAGGAAGCAGCGCGAGGTCTGCTTGTTAAGTTCCCTAAATAAAACAGCCTTTCGATGTTCACCTGTTAAGTAATTCGGTGTTTGCTTTTGGGTTTCTCTTAAATGGAAGCTCATCACTTCATCCCCTTCCCCATAATTGAGTCTCTTAAAAAAAGGTGTTAATTGGGCCCTATGTATCCCAAGCCTCCCAAACCTGGAGAGGGATTTTCAGGTATGATCTGCGTGCCTGCTTTGTAGCATCGCTGAACTGTCCTGGCAGAAAGACTGCCAAAACGCTTATTTGCAGACCCCAAATGACCGTAACATTTTGTGTCAAGCTTGCGCTTCTGCTCCTCGTTGGAAAGAGACTTTGCATTCTGCAGTGCAAACCATTACACTGCCATGAGTGGAAGCGATATTTGCCGCTGCTGGCATCTCAGTGTCTGGAGACAGGTTATGGAGAGGTCTGCACAACAAGCTTTCAGTTGTTCTTTGTCTCTTCCAAGGAAAGTTAAAAGAGAGGAGCTCCTGGGAAGGGGGCTGCATGGACTGGGAGAAGATAGGGCATTTGATTAGTTATCAGCATAATGTATAGCGATTATAACTGGATTCTTAGTTAAAAATCCTCTTGTTGACAGATTTATTCATCTAGTAGCATGTGCCTCGACATTTAAATCCTGGGAAATTGTAAGCGTTCTTAATGGAATGAAGAACAACTGTGTGATATGTAAATCGCTGATGTAGATTTAAACCCTTCAGTCTATGCTTGTGAGACAGCGTGTCAAACGTTTTTTGTGGAAGCCTCCAAATGGTAGAAGTTATGTTAGGGATTGTCAGTGCTAGTGATGTTTACCTTTCTTTTTTTTTCCTTTTCTGTGAAAATGTGGCATACTGTTGCACAAAAAGATCAAAAAAAGCTTTCAGCCCTCTTCATGAGAGGTCAACTGTGGGGTTAAATAAGCTGTCATACTAAATAGCGAATGTACTCCTTTACTATCATGTGTTCCTTGATCTCAGTCTCCTCTATGTCATGCTCTTCTGAATTTGAGGAAGGGAAGAAGTATAACCATTTTAAGGTGAAGTATTTTGAGTTGCATGTACTTTGGCAAGGTTGTAATAATGTCATCTTTAATTTTTTTTAGACCTGAAGGAGAGGATCTTTAGCCATGAAAGGGAAAACTAGAATGTCTTCTAGCTGTGCTTTTGTTGTAATCTGTGTCACCTGTGGGCATGCACTCTTTACATAAACAATTCATAGAAGCAGAACAAGGCGGTCCTGGCTAAAAGCAACCAAGGAGGATCACGAGACTGTTAATTAAGTGTTGTTGGAGACCTTGCAGTGGTCCACAAGTCTTCTGTATTCAGAAAGACTTCCATGAGAACAGTTGTGTTCTTAACATCAGTTAAGTCATGCACTGGCACCCCCGTGTATATTTTTCAAAGGGATTACCCTGAAACAGGGGTGGTCTGTCTAACATGAGCTTTTACTCCCTTTAAATGTCAAGTGCATCTGACTTGGAAGAAAATAATTCCCGAGGCAAAGGATGTTGCAGTCTTAGAAACTGATATACCGCAGTCTCTGGTGTCAAAGAATACTGTAGGTACAGTGTCTTGGTATGTAAAAAGTTGTTTAGGCAACTGTGTTTTGACTAATTGACCTCAGTGTTATTTTCCCTGTAGTTTCACAGTTGAAGAAGAAATTATATGAGGAAAAGCTTTTAGCTTTATGGTTAGATTTGCTTTATTTACCACCTATGCTGTAGGATATATAGTGGTCCTGGGAATAAGTCACTGGTCACACGTGTTCTGGACAGGGAACTCCCCACCTCCTTGAAAGTGCTTACAGCCACCTTCCGATAAACTTCTAATAGCTTTGAGCTATTGTAATTACTTTGCATGAAAATTGAAATCTATTTTAAGTGAACAAGGTAGTTTAGTAGGCTAGTGACAGCATTCTTGTGAACATATTATAGCCTGCCTACATCACACACGCAGTGATGGGACAAATGTTTTAAGTCTCCTTCCTACCTTATGAAGAATTGATGTAAGGAACCAAGAAATTAGAACAGTTGGTATTATTACTGTACATCCACTGAATGTTCTGCAAAATGTTTTACATCTTATAAATCACTAATTAGGGAAGAAATGGTTATATGTTACCAGTCTGTTGCAGTACTTAAAATCATCTCTTAGGGTAGTTCTAAAATGTTATTGGTAAGTCTTAATGTCTGTAGAATCTGAAAATATTTATAGGCCTTGTGGATGTAAAGAACTTAAGAGTCACTTTATAGCAAATGCGCCTTGCAGACAGACCACGGAGTTATTAAATCCTGTTTTACTTCTTGTCATGTTTTCTTAACTCTTGTTGAGTCAAAGTGAGTACCTACCAACCAAGGATTTGTCAGTGGGCACACCTGATTGTCAAATCTCTTTAGTAGATGTGCAACTCACAGCCATCAAGTTGGGCTTATACTCAGAGTCTTAGGAACTCTATACACAGCAGGAAAAAAAAAAAAAAAAGAAAATATCCAAAATTGCTACAGAAAAGAAGTCCTAGATTTAGGGGTAGGAACAAGCTGGGAAGAAACGGAGTGTAGGCTAATTAATGCTGACTTAGAATGACCTGATGAGAGAACTGGTTGCCTTTGCCTAGAGGGTGGCTTAGTCTTCACTTACTAGTATTTGTTTAGTATTAGTCTTGTGTCTATCAAAATTCCCAGCACCTTTGGGGCAATAGATTGGTAACACTGAATTATCCAGGCTGTGCATGGGGGGGGGGGGGGGGGGGGGAGGGGGGAAGGAGAAAGAGGTCTGTAGGAGAGGTTAGACGACATAAAGAGGGGAGATGTAATGAAAAAGGCAGCTACTATAGAGAATTCAAAATAAGCTATGCTGTGATAAGTTTATAATGCTAATATGGAGAGGAGCCAAGAATGCAAAGAAGGTAGCACAAATAAGATATAAAGAGAGTTGGTTGCATAGTAACTGTGATCGTTACTTTAGTGGAATTGATGATGCTTATTTTGTGATATTGGCTCCTTAGTTCAAGCAGTTGCAATATACGTTGAAATCCTGGAAGTACAGTTAATGTATTGTAGTGAAATTACAGTTACAGAGAAAAATACATATCATTTGATGATGCAAGAGTGTGGGAGTGTCTGGTGCAGTGGCCCACAAGGTTTCATTAAAAAATGGTATATAAATACACTGTATGACCAAACAAGTATTTCTGCAAATCATGGAGAATGTGATTTTTGCGAAGGAGCTTGGCACCTGTGCTTAGCAGATGGGTAACAGGGATCAGCCATGCATTCAGGCCTTGGTACCTGTTTCATTTTACTCTCTGAAATGCTAACTTAATACCCTTCTGTGCCGCTCTTAGACTTGATCTTTAAGTCTGATCCTTGTCTCCAGCAGTCTGAGAACACGTGTAACATGCAGGCAGAAATCCTTCCATCAACTTTAAACAGAATGCAGAAAACGTGGAAGTTTTCCAGACATGAAACTTCTGTGAAGAATGTTGAAAGCCAGCTATGTGTGGTATAGTCCTTCTCTTTGCTAGTACTTGCATTCAAGCCCATCAGACAGCGCAGGGCGAAGCCAATCTGTCATTTCAAGGCTGTGCCATTTCCGCAATGGGCTTTCAGTATGGAAGTAGTTAATTCCAGCAATGATTTGCCCAATGGGATTAATTTCAGACCTCAAAATAAAAGAAACTATACAGACAGGAAAACAATGTTAATGTGTCAGACTTCTGCAGGCATGCTGTGTCAGTCATAGAACCCGCCCTTGACAGGTGAGATCACACCATGGAAGATGTTTGAGTAGATGGACCTGAAGGCTTTTCTCAAAGCAAGGCTGGTGGAAGCTTATCTTTAACCATCTGTCACTGTTACCCATGGAGATCAAAGTAAGCAAAATCAGATACCTCAATTAAAGTGGTGGTTGTGTGGAAGAGCTATTTTGGTATGATACCACTAAATTACAAAGTTTTTACATATCTAAATTAATTTCATCGTTGTAGTGTAACATGCAAATAAAAGTTCTTCCAGTCCTCAAACTCTTGTATTTAAAAAAATTACACTTTAAGTTGCACACCCTTAACTGGTTTCTGTAAGGTCAAAATTTATATTTAACAATATCCAAATTAAGAGTTCGTTGGGATTCTTCAGTGACTGCTCCAGTATGGTCATGACTGATGGCTTAGTACACCTTATTGTTAACTTGAATTCTCTGCCTTGTATGTTTACATTTTTTAAGTTGTTACTGATTTGAGAATGAATATGAGATTTGTTTTACACTGACAATTCACATTGTGAAGTCAGTGATGCAGCACTGGTCTGTATGAGTATGATTTATCTTTCAGTCATGCTCCAGGTTGTGTATTATTTTTTTTGGTCTGCTGTTGACCAGGCATAGTGGCTTTGAGATTCCAGTTCATTCATATGCAGTGGAAGTAAGGTATATAATAAATGAGGAAAATTTAACCTAGAAAGAAAACATTGCACTCTGGACTCCTCCTCTATACAGTCCAGTGTTATCATTCAGAATTTAAAGGACAGATGCATTAGGCTAAATACCAGAAACTGCTTTCTGTTAAGCAAGCTCACCCTCTGAAATGTTATTAAGTGGTTAGTGTTGCAAGGCAAAAAAGATGGCTATATGTAACTTTCATAATGAAATGCAGACTGGTGTACAACATGTTGGAGTATCCCAGTAGGAAGATACCCAGTAACTTGCGATGCATAAAATGCTAGTACTTGATTGTTTTTCCCTGTTTAATGTAGACTGTGATAAAAACAATAACAAAAAATTAAGACTGTGATAAAGAACAATAAGAAAGCTGCTAGTCTGAATTAAGAATTTGGTTTGTCATACTTGTTTTAGTGTATAGTGTAACACAAAGGACTGGTTTTAGAGTAGTTAAAAAAAGTACAGATGCATTTGTTTCAGAAATATTAAAAAGAGTGAAGTTCACCAAGTGGTT
Organism: Falco cherrug; assembly: GCF_023634085.1. Lineage (NCBI taxonomy): Eukaryota > Metazoa > Chordata > Aves > Falconiformes > Falconidae > Falco > Falco cherrug. The sequence continues at coordinate 91,302,727 of NC_073700.1, read as the reverse complement.
TTTCTGGGTGCAGTGTTCTTTCTGGGAAGAACTTCTCAGGTGTAGCTGTGTAACAACAGTTAAGCAGGACCTGTTGCTGCCTTTTGGACTTCGGAGTTAAACTCTAAACCTTAATCCAAGCTATGTCTCAGGCCTCTTTCTTGCATGTTTTTTTGATAATAACTTGGATTTTAAGTCATGATCTTAACTTTTTACCCTTCTGCTACTGCTGTGAGGAGAAAATACTTTTAACCAATATATATTGCACATCTTTAATGTCTCTATGCTTTGTTAAGGAATCCTGTTGGAGGCACTGCCAGCCGGTATATCTTGTGTTCAGAGCTGGGGAGGTTATAATTTGTAGATTGATGGTGTTCTTCAAGAGGCCAGTAGCTGATCCACAGAATATTTTAGGGAAGTCTGTATGTGTACTCCCATGCAGCTGGCTCCCTATCAATCACTAACTTTGAGCATGTAGTCATTAGTTTCAGTGATGGGTTTACAGTTACAATTACGCTTAAAAGAAAGGTTTTATAGTGCAGCTGCCTGCCAAAACGCTAGAATATCTCGGCTCCTCTTTGCCCAAGAACCAAAGAGTGAGATATGAAATGTTTGGGTTTGGAACCTTAGAAGGTCCTGATTTTTATTTTGAGAAATCTGCTGTCCTGTCTCTTTAAAGATTTTCATTGGATCTTCTTGGGGAAGTTGATCTTTTTGGGTAACTTGGTTTGGCATATGTTGAACTTTTCTAATAGAACACCTTCTTAAAATTAAATGAAGGTTAGCCATCATCTGTTGTATTTTCTGTCTCTCAAAGGTTGAACTTTATAGTTCTTGCAGTCAAAACGGATAGAAGTATGAAATAGCTAAGAAAGGCGTTCTTCTCTGCAAGAGGTAGAGCTAGAACTGAGACCACGTGTATAACATGCATAGTTTGAGTTTCTTCAGGCTGGAGTATTTTGAAGAGCATTAGAAAAACAAATGAGTTCTAGTGATCTTAAGTATAGTTTGGTAAAATTGAAGAAAACCATCCACTGCTTGAGGAGCGAAGTTTTATATTCTAATCTTTCTAATAGGTTTCAGCACAACTTTAGGAGGTAATTATTTTTTTTTACAGATATGGGGGAAAAAATAATTCTGTGAGGAGAAACTGCAGCAGAAACAGTCTTATAACCAAATACCAGGATTTTTTTTTTTTAAATATGAACAGTGAAATACAGTATGACACAACACTGAAATGGTCATAACTAACCCAATCAGGGTGGTGTGGTTATTCTTTGATTGTCAGTAGCTTGAAGGAGAGTTTTTCAGGAACATAATTTCTTTTCCTCAACAGATTAAGGTCTTTCATGTTGACCATTATCTGTGAACAACAGGAATGGGTTTTAACAGCGCTAACTTTTTCAGACTTCATGCAGGACTCGGACTGTATGTATTAAGGTAAAAGAAATGAACTGCTCAAGGGAAAAAAGCTGTAAAATTACCTTCTGACTCTGTGGAGAAGTGATGCTATTAGAAGTACTGTAGCTGAATTAAAAGCACACAAGTGGCCAGCTGGAAATAACATGTTTTGATAAGTCAGCAGTAGTGAAGGTTTTGTAGGCCAGAGGAAATCCTATGTTACGCCATGCAATGTTGAAAAGGTATTAGATTACATACTTCTCACTGGAATTTAAAAGTTCGCATGTACAGAAAGGAATACAGCTCACACTTGGTAGCTGCAACATGTGTAGAATTAAATCAATTAAATGTTGATAAAGATACCAGATTTCACCACAGACTCTTATAGTAGTTCTTCCCTGGGGAGACAGACCTTTAAAATAAACCAGATTTGGTCTGTGACCACTGCTGGAATGCCTTTAGCTTTAGGATCAAAAACCAGTTTTTTACTTCCAAGTTATGTATTCTCAAATTGTGAAGTAGTATCTTCTGTGATACTGCAAGAAAAGTCTGGTCAGTATTTTGAGAAAGGCAAGATCAAAATCACTGTGCACTGGCACTTGATATGGAAATTGATAAATTGACCTGAATATTAGTAGTTCCATACTAAGTCCACGAACTGAATGCCATCCGTTTCTAGCCACTGCATATTTTATGCCCGTAATACCTGAAATAGCTGTGAATCTCTACCATTGTATCACATGATTGGCAGGCATACATTGACCCACAAGACTATTAATTGCCTGATTGGGTCTTTTGGGTCTACTAGATCGACTCTACCAATTTTTCAAATCATAGATCTAATAGTTTTAGAACAAATAACATCTAGAAAAGGGGAGGGATCAGACTAAACAGTGTTTCAACTTCACAAATGATGTATTACCATCCAGCATCAGGCTTATAACCGCTTGTATCCTTGAATCACCTACTCAAAAGGTTAATTACAGTTTTCTGTGTATTTGCAAACTAGTCTCGTTCAGCAAGTCATGGATATGAAATCTCTTCCTCTGAATAAAAGACAAAAAAAATTTAGGATTTTAGGAGGAGCAGTTTGCCTGCATAGAATGTAAACAGGAGGAAAAGTTACTGGAACAAAATATGGCTACAAAAGTAACGCTCTTGCAATAATACTGCAAAAGAATACTTACACATTTGTAATTGGGTGGTAAAACAGATGGCAAAGTCATAAAATGAATGAAGTAGCTTACCATGCCAAGTCAGATTTCACTAATGAAATTTATTTGTTACAGCTGGATGATTCCTTAGAGGAATAAAAGGAATTTTTTGAAATGCAAAATCCCAACATGCTCCTATTTCATTAGGTTCCATTTGGGTGGTGTATTGATGCAGTCTGCCTGTGGGGAGTGAGAACACTTGCCTGTATTTGTGAAGAGGAGACAGAGAAATCAGTGGTACCTGCTTCTTGGTGTCTCTTGCTAATGACCTGTGTTTGGTCCTGTGTGTTTGCACCATTTGTGCTATGGCCTTTGATATAAATGGTCTTGGATTCGCTGGAGCAATTGTTCCCTGCGTCCTCCTCTGCCAGAAGCCAATTAATAGAATGTGAAGGATAGTATTTTGGTGTTCCTACTCTGCTTTTATTGAAACTTCATCCAGCTAGGCACTGACCGCACAGAAGGCATTGCCTGCCTCAAAAACATTTTATTTGACAGCTTAAACTTTTCTATGTTAAGAATTTAATGGGAGCATTATTTAAACAAGGCTTCTGTGTTCATTCTGTCTGTGCTAATACCTTGAAAGAATTTAAGGGTGTTCGTGTGAGTTTTCACCATAATACTATATGACTGGCTAATGAGGCAAAATAAGTTGTTTTGAGCAGGATAAACTCCCTGAGCTATCCGCATCTGAACTTGTCTCACTGTGAAGCGAGATGCCTGCAACACAATGAGGCTGCTTCTACCAGCCAGTAAACCTGACCTATAGAAAGGATGCAGATGGCATCCCTTCTAAGGATTTTGCAGGTGTTGAGCACAGCCTTCCGTAAGGCCAGTGGATGCTTGTTTTTTCTTTACAGATACCATTTGTTTCTAGATTTCTGTTACAAGTTAACTTCCCTGAAACTCTTTGGGTGGAGTTTTGGATTTAGTGAGTGTGGATCTTAAGTCATTCTTTCTGGCTGTAAAAATGACCATATGGATATTTGCTTTTTCTAGAAAACACATATCTGACATTCTGAACCTCTAACTGAAGGGTTGCTAACAATTAATGAGATTGTGTTAGAGGAAAATCTGATTTGTGGATGCACATATTCTGGTACACCTGTATTTTTCCAAGTATGTCTTTTGGAAGCCTTCTTCAGAACTTATATCATCAAGCCAAGTAAAAATGCTTGCATTTAAATCATCCTTACATTTCTTTAGTGAGTACTGAAGTCTAAGTATACAGAGGCAAAAAGGACACAGTGATGTGGCTGAGATTTGAAGTACGGTTGATAAAAAAAAAAATTGGGTTTATGATACAGAGTATGCTGTAAGCAATTTCTTGAATGCAGAGTTCTTCAGCTGCCTTTGAAAGTGAACTGCTGAGGCTCACACTGCAAGCTCTGCCCTAGTGCCTTCGAGGGAACTCCATTTTTGTTGCTTTCCAGAACAGCTGGAAGCAGCAGCTCAGTGTGAGTGTGACACCTGACTTATCAGTCAAATGTTAGCTTCCAAATGTGCTTTCTTGCACTTGAAACACAGGGTGAAAATGGCTGTAGGTAGCATGTCTTGGGTGACGTTGGCTCAAACATGTCCTTGAAGTGCTTCCCTCAGTCCTTGGTTGAGTAGCACTAACTTAAGACCCCAAGTTGTTGATCCTGTATTACTTGCAGGCTATGTTTACCTCTTATATTTTTCTGAATGGGGGAGAAGTGTCTTTGTTCTATATCAAATGCTGAATAAAATTTGGTACTCGCAGCTGCTTTACGTAGTGTCTCCCATGAATGTAACCTGACTTCTGTCAGGAGACTTGATTATGGGTATTTGGTATGGGAGACTCTTCTGCAGATGTGCCCCTCTTCTGTTTCAGCCTTTCATTCCTCCTTAGCTTTGGTTATGTTAGAAAATTGGCTGTAGTACCTGTTTGTCTTGCTTCTGAATCCATGCAAGTCTCATGTGTGGGTAGCTTTGATAGGCTAGTGATGTAATTGTTCATTCTTCTACCATGACTGCTTTTACTGTTAATTCTCTCCTCATGGTATGTAATGTTAAATCAATACAAAATGAATGTCTTCTGTTAATATTCTACATTACAGACCTCCACATTTAGAAATTTAATCTAAGAGAAGACATGGCTCTTACATTTCATGTTAAAGCAACATTTCAACACTGTCAACCTCAGAAAGCTGTTCACTCAGTGATTAGAATAGACTGAGATAGGGAGCAGTCATGCAGTGAACTTGAGGAAGCAGAAACAGTATTATAGACTCATGTAAATGTGTGTATTACCAAAATTGTTTCACAGTAACTTCAGTCAATTGAACTATGAAAACAAGCTTGCTGTTGTTAACCTGGGTGCTGTGCTTCAGCTTGCTGTTTTTCCCACTCGCCTCTGGATCAGTCCTGATAAACCATTGCAAGTATCTAGACTTCTTCCAAATGTCCCATGATAGCTATCACATAGCTTACAAAAAGCAAGGAACCTTCAACAGGTGCTTCAACAAATTAGGGTTGAAGAACCTTGCAACACTTGCCTTGGTTTTCCACAGTGTTTATAGGCTGCGGTTCAGCTTTCCCCATGCTCAGCTATGTGCTTTTCTGGTCGGTCTGTTGTGCTAGCAAGCTCGTTTAGGCAGTTCATCTGTGCAAAAACTAGTATAGGCTGATTTTTGTCTAGAGCAACTTCTGAGCTGCTTTGCCACTTAGTTGTTGCAAACAGCAGTGCTATTGGAAGGAAGGGTGTGGGAATATCGGTCAGACTGTGGCAGGTTCAGTTTATATCAGCCTTGCAGACACACACAGTTGGACTCAAGTGTTGTGTGTTTTGTGAGCTCTTTATGTGGACAGTGATGTAGCTGCTTAATTTTCTTTTCAGTATGCTGCAAGGATTAAAATCTTTAGACCTTCATTTTGTTCCAGTCTATTTCTGCTGTTCAGTTTTCCAGGGTTTTCTTGTGCTGTTCCATATGGGTTTCAAGAATATTTTTTTCATGGAAGTTCCTCCCCAGCAGTTGTTTTGCATGGTGCCAAAGAGCGTTTTTGGTAACAAAATGCTGAAACAATGGCTTAAAACATATGCAATAGATATCTCTTCTCACTTCAGAAGCTGCTGCGTAGTTTGCGGCTATGCCCAGAAACTGTTGCTAAGGCCCTGCGGAGCCTCGGGGTGACTGCTGGAGGACTCTGAACTTGTTTACTGTTAGCTAGTGGTTTAGTGACTTCTTCTTGGAGGACAATTCTTGTGATGATGTCTTAAGACTACAGAGCTGCGGGCATGTGGAGACCACTGTTCTTTATAGCAGCATGATGTAATTTATAGGATGGATGGGGCTGCAGTAACTTGGTGAAGAGTTCAAGGGCTGCCTCTTCCAGTTTCAGTGCCTGGATATGCTTACAGTTGAAAGTACCTGTCTCAAGAAGCTGGAAGATGTAGGTCTTTTGCCTGAGGAGATTTGCTGCTACTCAGAGATAGAACTGATGTCAGTTTTCTACCCTTTTCTTAGCAGATGTGTAGTCACCTTAATAAATTTGTTTTGTGGGTGTGGGAGAGACAAGCACCTCTTTATGGTATGTACTAGAAAGCTCTGGAGAGAAGGGTTCTTACCAACCTGGAATGTGCTTTAACTGCTTGTTATAATCATGGCAAGCTGTGAATCCTAATTCCCAGTTAAACAGGTTGATGTGAAAGGATTTTTTTCAGCAGGAAAGGACTTGTTGTGAAAGCACTTCCAACTTGTTCTGAGACTGAGGTTCAGGCAGCCTATTTCATTCTCTAATGAGGCTAGCCATTTCTAAGATTGGTTTGAATATTTGGGTTGTGTTTCCTCTTTAGGCTACTTAGAATTTGTAGTGGTTATTTAGTATTTGTAATTTTTATTCTACCGTAACAAAATGATGATGTTACTTTCTGCAGAGCTTAACAGATGTAGCGTGTTTAAACTGTAATAAAAACACCAGTGAAACTTGAGGCATGGAGTGACACTTATTACAATAATGCTGATCTAATATAAAAAAACTTCCTTACTCTCTCCAGTTCTTAAAACAGCTGGCATCATGTAACCCATCCTATGTCCTCACATATTCTGTCTAATTCTGGGTCATGGGGTGTTTCTGCTGATCTGGTTTGAATATTGTAATTGGAAGCAGCTGTTGGGAGGGTTAGACTCTGCTTGCCTCCCTCCATTTCCAGGAACATTTTTGTTGCAGGAATATCTGAGTAATTCCTGAGGTGTATTCCAGATATTTCGCATCTAGTATGCTAGTCTGTGCTGATCATTTTCAAACAATACATTCTCAAGTGTCATTTTGCTGCTGTTAACCAAACTGAAACTACTGGACTCAATGAAGTAACTGGATGAAACTGTAATCTTTTAGTAACGGATAAGATTCATGGTCTCCCTGGGGACGTGAAATACGTTGACCCTTTATAAAATTCCTTGTCCTGTGCTTTTTCTCAGAAAGCTGAACTTGTAATTTGTAGGTCACACCAGGCAACAGAGTTGTTAATCACTTTGTGAGACTTAAGAAACTTTGGAGAATATTCAAATTCACTATAGAAGATGGAGTTAGTGTCAAATAATTACATAAATTTTCACTTCAGAATGAGTTTAAAAGTTGCAGCTAATGTTTCTGGAGGTGGTAGATTATACTAAGTGTGAAGTACAGAGTAATGCAGGTATTAGTTTCTTCAATTAAAAAAAAATCCAAGTTATTTTAGAAGAATGAGTCTCCATTACTATTTTTTTTTAATTGTTCAGTAAGTGATTAAAATATTTTGCCTTTCTGGAAGTTTTCTGGTCAAAGCATACTAACTGTAGTTCTTTATATTGTGCAGGTAGTACATAATTTCAATTATGTTATTCTTGTTTTTCCAAATGGATCAAATTCTAACTCATTTAAAAAAAAAAGTAAAAGCGGGTGCTGTGCTGTATCAGCTTATATAAAACAGGAAGAAAGTTCCTTATCATAAAAGTGAGCGGGTAATGAGGTCAATATGACAGTCTTGCAAATCTTTATGTAATCTTCTCTTAAAGGAAAGGAAGCAAAAGAACTGGAATTCAGTTTTGATGTCATAGTTCTATGAAGGCTATAAAAATAACAATATAAGAAATTGTTTTGTAATTGAAGAAAGGCACAACTATCTCTACTTATTAACTAGAATCTACTATACTAACTGTACCAACTATCTTTAAACACAAAGCTATGTTTAACTAGTCCCCTTCAAACAAATGCTTACAGCAAATCAAAGTCCTCCTGTTAAGGACAACCGCATTTTCACAAAGCCTGCATTCAGCTTTATGTATAGCACTGCAGAAGATGCCAGCTGAATTTGTGCCTGTAATGATGTGACCGGTGTAATGCTTCTCTTTCCCTGGGCTGCTCTCATTGACACTGCATTTATGAGAGAGACTCCAGGGGATTGGAATGGGCTGAGTAGCTGCTCGACCTCTTTTAGTCATATTCTCTAAGAAAATGAGTGCTCTGTTCTTTGTTAATTCTTGGCCTATTGGCCAGTTTTAGGGTATTTTTGACAAGAGCTTTGGGTGTCTGGGGTGTGATCGTTCCTGTAAATTTCCTCAATACGTGCTGCTGGCTAGAGGGAGAAATCTCTACCAGTACTCCCCGTAAAGGAAAGGGGGTAATCTGAGCAGGATGTCTGTTGTTCTCTTTGGGCTGTACGCAGCTACTCCAGCCACATTTTTGCTCCCTTTTATTGTATGAACATTGGTGGTATTGCATTGAGGAGGGATGTAGATGACAAGTGACGCGTATGTAAGGAAGCGTGCTCTAGAGCATTAATTGTTTTGGAGCAAGTTATTCTTTTAAGAAAAAAACATCTCAGGAATAGGACAACTTAAGAAGAGTCTTCTGAATTTGATCAGGTGAGCAAGATAAGTGAGGGGGTAAAAAAACCATAGTTTTTTCCCACCCATAAGCATTTTTTCAGATGTCAATATGTTGGACTGAAGAAGTAGATGGGAAGACAAAGACTAATAGAGAGCAATCGGGGATTCCTGCTGCGCTTTTTTTTTTTCTTTCCATTCCTCCCTACCATGTATTTGCAGAGATATCTTCCCTGAAAAGATTGCCGCTGGAGATGAAAACCTTCCTTTGTGCTGGCACCTGATCATCTTTCTTACTCTTGTGAATCTGGATAACCACTCTGTGCTCCAAGATTTTATGCAGAAATTAACATGATGCTTACTGTGTCCAAGTCCTGTTCCAGGAACTCTTCCCAGCTGCCTCCTCTGGTGGGTGGAGGTGAATGTTGTACTTCAATCCATGGGGCACTAAAGATAACATTGTATTTCTTGCACTGAGGACCTTTATGTAATGCGTGAAGCTCTGGAGAAGTCAGTATTGATACAGGTAGAAGCCAGTCACTCAAGATGGGCAACAATTTTACAAGTCCCGCTACAAGTTCCTGTTTTTACATGATCTTAATCATGCAGGAAGATACTAAGTTATTTGGCTACCTTCTGTCCCTTGACCAGATTTCTAGACTGCTGGCTAAGAAGCCATTGCTAATGCTAAAACGAATTATAATTCCTATTCCTACAGTTCTTATTTAATCTAATCACTCCCTAACTTGGCTCTACAGAAATGGTCCTGGCTCTAACTGGAAGGCTGCCATTAAATAGCACACAGAATTGGGGTGGTTATCTGCAGGCAGGCAATAGGCAGCTGTAGGAGCTTTGAGAACTGTTTGCTTTGGCTGAGCAGCCTCTGAGATTCGTTTGTTTGTGCCCTTATCTGCTCAAGCATGTTGGAAAAGGGCAGTTTCCTGGGACTTTATCTGCAGCTGGAGGTGAGGACTGATCCATAGCTTGGTGGTTACACAATGCTGTCATCCTTTGAGTAAACGCACGGCAGTGCATTATTGAGTCAGTTAAGCTTTCGCTTCCTTTCTAGCTTGTTGGACTACACAAGAACTCTTTAAAAACAAACTTTCACATATGTCATCGGCTGTATTGCTGCGATGGGGATTACCAATGGGTGTGGTCAAATGCTGACCTGTATAAATGAGTAATACATCTACTGACCAACACCCTGCTTAGTTCTGTGTGAACCTCTCTCTGCTGTAGGGTGGCGTAGGATTCTGCTGCAGGACAAGCCTGTGTATATCTTTGGACCCTCAAACAGTTTTGCTGTGAAGATTTAAAAAAAAAAAATAAACCAACACAGTACACATAATATGAAAGTGTGCTTTTTAGAGCTTCATACAACAGGGTTCTTGCTACAGTCTCTGCCAGTTTTATCATAATTATGAAGTAGGACAATTTAGAAACTAGGTATGACCCCAATTAATACTACTTAGAAAAACAAGTCAGGCTACAGAAATTAAGGGTAGAAAAACTTACTCTGCATGAAACTTCATCTCAGGTGCCTTACGGTTAAAACTGGAATCTGTTCCTCTTTGCTTTTGAAAGCAGACTGAAACAGGCAGAAGTATGTGGCAGTAGCTTAAAACTTACTGCTTTCAAGGTCTTTCTCCTCTTTGGCAGAACACTTACTCTGAAGCAGTCTGTCTGGATTGAGTGTCATTTGCACAGCACCAGACTACTTACTTTGTACCTTACTTCTCTCTTTTTTCACATTGTCTACCATTCAGCAGACCTGAATTTTGCTAGCATGATATCTTTATTATGGTAGTGGAGCCCTTCAGAGCCAATTGACCTCCCCGAGCCTCCTTCCACTACAAAATGTGGCAGCGTATTTATGACAAGCTTATCTTTAAGATTTTGAAGTTTGTAGTAGTGTGAAGTTTTGCTGTCTTCAGTATCTTACTGGAATGTTGTTCGCTGACAGTTATTGATGACTTGATGATTTAGGATACTGCTTTGACTGGTTGGGTCAGGTTCTTTTAATTCCAAGTTCCTTTCTTTGACTTAGTCTCTTGTGCTTCTTTGAAAGGATCTTGTCAAGGCTTCTGAAAATGACTGGCTGCCATAAAATCTTTCTGGTTAAAGAATTTCAGTGAGAAGGAGAATTGTCACTAACTTCATTATTTATAAGGATCTTATTGGTTGGACATCATTGTTCTGGCTTCTCAAGTGTGTGTCAACTGTTGCACAAAGTACGGAAAGTGGCAGCTTCTTTTTGTCACACTGGAACACTACTTGTTGAATTGCAGCTTCTAGTGGAATACGAATTTTCACATTGCTCAATCTACTTAAAGGCTATATGTTTATTTACAACAAATATTACAGTGAAACACTATGATTGTGTATTTGAATTTTTTTCAGACTGTAGTATTGATTTTGCACAAACTTACCTGTCAGAGGTCCTGCTGAATACATTTGGACTTGTCCCAGCACTGAAGTGCTTATAGAAGAATAGTCTTGTTTCATTACTTAGTAAAGCTAGTATAGGCTGTATCCAGGTATACTAATACTTCTGAGAGTATGTGTTGTAATCTAAACTTGGCAAACTAAGCTGTTGTGAGTTGATGACTGGAATTCAGAGCAATTTCATTTATATTACTTGTCTGAAATACATACTAAAAACAAGTAAGCATGACTTTCAGGATGTTTTTCCTTTTAAGAGAAAAGTGCAAAGACAAAACAGCATGCTCAAAATGCAATCTAGTAGGTTAAAAATGTACACATGGCTTGGAGCTTTTTCATGTTCTCATACTCCCTCTTGAGTAAAAAGAAAGCAATGGTTCTTTTAAAGCCACAATGGCCAAAACGAAAATGTGTTTTTGTTTTCAACCATCTCCTTTTTAAAAGAACTTGTAACATAGATTTAGTTGTATTTCTCTGATATATCTCTATAGTTAGTACAGCGGCTTACTCATGCTTATTTCACTTATTTCTGGGGAAAACCATTTAAGCAACTTAATTTTCAGTTGCTTTTTCAGAATTCTTTGAGAGCAGAATGGGCAGTGGTACCGATGTAATTCAGAGAGCTTTTCACATCAGTTGTGGTTAGCCTTGGTAGGCCACTAAGCACCACACAGCTGCATGCTCGTTTCCCCCCCTGCCAGTGGGATGGCAAGAGAATCAGAAAGGCTTTTGCCACGAGGCAGTTCGTGGATTGAGGTAATGACAATTTAATAAGCTTAAAAATAAAACAAAAAACAATGGAGGTGGGGGGGGAAAGGGAATTGCTTGCCACTACTTGACCAGTGCCCAGCCAGTCCCTGAGTGATGGTAGCCCTGGCAAACTTCCCTGCCAGCTTTTGTTGTGAAGCTATGGTATGGGGTATCGCTTTGGTCAGCTGTCCTAGCAGTGTCCCTCCCAATTGCTTGCCCACCCCCAGCCTGCTTGCTGGCAGGGCAGCGTGAGAACCAGCAAGGGCGCTGACACTGTGTAAGCACTGTCAGTAATAGCTAAAACATCTGCGTTATCACTGTGTTCATCACAAATCCAAAACGTGGCACTCTACAAGCTATTCTGAAGAAAACTAGATCCCAGTACACCTTTTTAATATTTTAATTCCAGGAAGGATTGGCTTAATCTCTAATGAAGCTTTAGGCAGCATGCTTCTACACTTAACTGCCTCACTGCTAACAAAACCTTAGTGTGTGTCCTCAACTAGGGATTTGATGTAAGTTTTAAGAAAACTGTCATGCTTCACGTTCTGATTAAGCTGCACACAAGGCTGATTCATTATGCAAGAGGATGTAATTTTAGTGTGATATTGTCAAATGGTTATGAAGGGTAAAGGTAATGGGGTAATGGTGTCTTGCTATTACGTTGTATTATCTGATAGTTCTGTGTATAACTAAACTGTTGCCATGTGAATATGCTCTTTGACCTTTCAAATTAACAAAATCTAAGTTATATTTGGTTCTAAGTTGCTACTACAGATGTCTCTTGTATTTATATCTACTGTAATGTAGATGTCACTGTGATTTTTGGACATCAGACCTTGTTTTGAACTTAAGTCTCTGGAGGAGGGTACATTCTGTGGCTGCACAGGGACTTTTCCCATGTCTTAAGAACTGTGCAAGCAGACAAAATATGCTATCTTCATATAATGCAAATACATTATTTTACTGTAGGGATAGGTAGGGAGTGAAACAAGGGTGTGGGAAGATAGCAGTTGGAGATCTGGTAAAAGTGCAGCATGATTTAAAAAAAAAATTGATGCGATTGTTACTTTTCATACATGTGGACATGCGTATTAGACTGTATGTGAATTAACTGTCATAGAACCTTTTGGTATTGGTGAGGTGCAGAGATCTGTGTTTGAGCAAGCATTTGTGGGACTGAGATGACTATTCCAAATATATGGAATAACTGCATTTGTCACGTAGGAAGGCACATTGAATCTTTCTGCTCTGTGTAATCTAGGTTATTCTTTCAGTTCCCGATTGACTTATTGAAACTGGTTATTCTTAGATTTTAGGAGACACACTTGCTTTTCTCTGAAAAAGTACACTAGCTAATCGTTGCTGCTGCTGCTGTCTCTTAGCACTTGCTGTTTAAGCTGGAAATTCCTTCAAATGTCTGTTTTCTTTCCCCTGCAGCTATCATATCTCATGTGTTCTTGTATGGTGTTGACTCACTGTGGCTTCCTTTTTCAATTCTTAGTAAACTAACAAGAATCCTTGACAAATGCTGTGTCTCTAAAAAAACGCCACTACATAATAAAATGTAAATATTTTCCCTTAATTGCTCTTGGATGCTGTGCCCTTTCCAAATGGTGAAGGGTGTCTTTGCTCATGCTACAAAAAAGATGAGCTCAGTATAATTTGTGGAACAGCTTCCAGTGAAAAAGCAGATAGCTTTCACTGAACATAGCAGAACTGAAATAGTCCTTAGATACATAGGGATTTAAATCAAATCTACTTTAAACACTGCATGTGAGAGAAGGAAAAGAAAACTAATGAAGCAATATTTTTCTTTCAGATTTTTTCGTTTTATACCTGTGAATTTTCTGCAATCCAAAGATGGCAGCAAATAAGCCTAAAGGACAGAATTCATTGGCTTTACACAAAGTTATCATGGTGGGAAGTGGTGGTGTAGGAAAATCTGCTTTAACACTACAGTTTATGTATGATGAGGTAAGAATCCGCACTAGAAATTATCTCGGGAGATGTCTGCTATGTAGTGTTATTTAAGTATTCATTAGTACCATTACTTCCTGAAAGGGTCTATATGTATATGATGTGGTATGAAAGTCAGCAATTAAATCGGAGAAAAATATTTTTTGAGATTAGTGATTTGCCCTCTAGAGATACCTGTGAAGGTATAATTTGGCACTTTTCAGACTACTAAGCAATTAGATGCTCTGTCATCAGCATACTTTGTCATTGTTCACTAGACCTGTTAGAATTTATTTAGGTATTATAGCTCAAAGCTTCTTTGCTTAGGCGAGTTGCATGATGCCTGAAATGATGACCAATTTTTTCAATGTTTTTTTATGCTGCTGTTGAAGAGAGGAAAGAAAATCTGTTTCTTGTTTCCTTGCTTTTTTCCAATGTCAGTGATTATTTTTAATTAAAAGGCAGAAGCTCCAGGACTGCCTGATAATGTAATAGAAACACAGCCAGGTGTTGTGCGTGACCAGAAGCAGAGGCTTGGGTAGTGCACGGACATTGCTGTTTTGCAGTTACATCTAAAATTTCCATATAACTGCTAAAGAAAGCAAAAACCTACAAACTGGGCTGATGAAGAGCCTGTTTTAACTATGAGTAATCTGAGTACTTCACATAGCATAAATACATATGCTTACTTAGTTCCTGTAACCGTATGTTTGTTATATCCTTATATGCAAATGTAAGCATTTGTCATGTACAGGTATGATTTTATATCATGAAGTTCTTTATTCTAGTTTGTCGAAGATTATGAGCCCACCAAAGCAGACAGCTACAGGAAAAAGGTGGTTCTGGATGGGGAAGAAGTTCAAATTGATATATTGGACACAGCAGGACAGGAGGACTATGCTGCAATCAGAGACAACTACTTCCGAAGTGGAGAAGGATTTCTTTGTGTCTTCTCTATTACAGAGCTGGAATCCTTTGCAGCGACTGCAGACTTCAGGTAGGTTACAAGGCAAGATAATTCTAATTACAGTGAGATAATTACAACTGGTTTTTGATTTGTTTGTTTTGTAATATCCTTGTAATAGTCCAGACTGGATGGCAGCTCTTATTGTAGTCACGTAATGCTTTGAACAGATGCCTAGCCATGCTTTTGCTTTCTGTACCACTTCAGATATCTTTGCTGCGGTGTTTCTGCATACCAAAAAGGCTATTGCCACAGAGCAAATACATAGCAATATTCAGAAGACTTCTGCCCTTTGTAAATAGTGTTGCTTGGCGCTTATGCGAAGGAGCAGTATTTGTGAGTAGGCGTGCTGCTATCCACACTAATGGATGTGAGAAAAATCACTCTTAGACTGTATGGTTGCATGTAATGTATGTACAATACCACATACTCCCCAGAATTGCCTATTTCAGCTCTTGCTTCACATAGAGGATTTTGTTGTGTTTCACTTAACCTGTGAAACGCCATCTGGAACAAAAGGGCAACTGTAGCATGTCCAGCTGCTTTATACTAGAATAATTCATAGTTATAAAGATGACGTGACTGAGTTCCAGTTGAAAACTGTGCAGCAGAACCACATTTGGTGATGTCTGTCTGCAGAGTCTTAGACGATGTAAACTATGCATGTTGGATTTTGGGAGAGTGAAATGCATAGCATCAACACAAATCTTTCTACCTCTTAAAGGTGATTTTATTAGCAGCGATGAGAAGTACCTTTGAATAGTCTGTAGTAGCTATGCATGTTGTGTAAAGGCCTGCTGTAAATCTGTCCCGTCAGTTTTGCTTGGATGGAATTTTTCTATGTAAAAGATACTGATGTAAATCTTTGAACTTACAAGACTGAAGTTCTGCATAGAATTCACCCTTCCCATCAAAGTCAGTATTTTACTTAATAGAGAGCAATGTGGTTAATAACAAAATTTGGAATTGGATCTTTCTGGTGTAATAAAGGCTTCACAGGACAGGGGGGTTAAGATGCTTTTCAAGCACGCAGCATATTAACACCCTTCTAATAGTAAGATACTATTAAACAGGCAGCAGTATATTACAGGTGTTTAATTTTGCTTGAGAGAGAAAGCCTATTTAAATCACTCATCAGTATATTAAAGAAAGGACAGAAGAGACCAGGGAATCTTTTCAAAGCTTATCAAAGCAAGAGAGGAGATAACCTTTGAGAGAAAAGTAAGGAAACAACTATAAAAAGAAATTAGCTGCATCCCACTGAACTAAGGTTTCTCAGAGATACTGTTACAGTTCAACTTAATTAGCACTAAGTAACAACGTGTTTAATCTAAGGGAGAAGGAAGAGGTATGGAGCTGGGAGAAAGTGAGTTTTTCCTTTTCTGGTGTTTGGCTTTTTTTATTTGTGTCTCTGTGTGTGTGTGTATATATTTTGAGAGCCTTGATTGGTTTGCTGGCTTATGCCAGGTACTGTCAGTCGTGGAGGACTATTTGGTATAGTTGAGCTCCTCTACAGTGCAAAATGACCTATTCAAATGATTTAAAATCCTGTTTATGCTTCAAAGTACATGATCTTCTATGGCTCTAGAAAAAATCCTGCTTTTCCAGCAAAGGTGTGTTGACAGTATACATGCTAATACAGCAAAAATGAAAGAAAAAAATCCCTTCAATGGAGAGATTAGAACTCTCCCCAGTCTTGAGTCTGAAAGTGCCTTTCAGGTTGCCTTTGAAACTGTAGAAGCCTAAATGCTAAAATGTAACTAAAAAAATTGCATCCTTCTCTGTGTAAAAGTAACCTGCATCCCTTGAGGGTACAGTTAAAATACCTTCTGGCATCCTTAAGCAGCCTGAGGGAATACTAATTAAGAGATAGATATGAAAGAAAGTGACAAGAATAATTTAGATGTTTGTTTCCATGGAATTTTGTCCATCAGGAATGGCAGAACTCCAACAGGAGTGCTGTTAAGTGCTATGCAATGTTTTCGGTGGGGTTCAGGTGTGCTCTGAAATGCCATTGTTCCAAATCGTTTATTTTTTTTTTGCCCAAGAGAAAGCAGACCTGCAACAATTAAACTTTTTAAATATTTTTAAAGGCAAATTGAAAAAATGTGCTTTGAGTAGAATTGGTCTGGCTCTAATGATTTATTTTTTTTATTTTAAGTTCTAGATTTCAAGCTGTTAAATCATTAACTACTTCTTGTTTAGAAGGTATCAGTCTTCAGAGAGGGCTCAAAGTAGAATATTATTGTCTGGATTGCTGTTGATTAACTCTTTACATGGTGAAATTGTTTGGCATTGCCTGAACAATTGCTGTTGAAAACTACTAGTTTTTAACAGAAGTCTTATTTACACAGATATGGCAGTGATGCACCAGAGTTTTCTTCCTAAACCACATTCAAACTACTTGTGGATAGCTGCAGACCCTGTTAAAACATTTGCACTGATATTTGTGGGGGAGAGAAGGAATGTTGCTTTAATTACACCTCAGATATGAATGTGGTAATACCAGCTGTCTCAAATAAGTATTTGTTGTTGGAAAAAAAAATAATTATGGGCTGTCTGCAGTTCTCAGCCCTGTGAGTAGGCTTCCTCCATAAGACTGAATGCTATTCAGGGCTTTTTATGGATCCTGCCATACACAATCAAGGCCCTTTAGAATATCAAGTGATTGACGCTCTTCAGCTTCTCTCCATTCAGCTTTAAATCTGGCAATAGGTTTCACCTCAGCCAGCAAAAGGAATTTGTTTCTCTGTGCTTTTTGTTGATCTTTCAGAAATTGCTCTGCAATAAAGGGGAACATTTCACTACTAACTTTATTCTCATTTCTGAGGCAAAATAGAGAATATCCCTGTTCTGAGAAAACAGTTCTTCCTGGTACTTCTAATGCATTTCAAATGACAACAAAACTTTACTTAAACTGTTGAAGACTTATGTACCCAACCATTTGTACTACTGAGTTTTATTTACCACTTCAAACCCTTCATCCTAGCAGTTCAAACAGTAGAAGGGTCTGTCCTTAAAAATCTGGTGCATGTACAACTCGTATCTGTACACTGGCTTACAACTGAATGAAGATCTCTGCAGAGACTGAATGTAATAGACTTGAGAAAGATTTCTGAAAGAAAGAGATGTTCTCTTGGTATGCTGTAGACCATTTTATCAGTTTTAAAGATGGCACATGCATTTTATTAAGAAGAAATTAAGTGTAGAACTGAAGTTTGGGTAGCTTAAAAATGGCAATCACGAGTAGTAATATAAAGACAATGGTAAATGCTCTCAAGTAACATTTTTCTTAAAAGGAATTACTTGTTTATATAAATGCCTATCTAAACGAATCCTGGTTTACTCTTAGTTTCTTACTGACTCACCTACTTCCTTGCTGGAGGACTAGTTGTCTGTCTTCTCCTTGTGATGTTATACAGAATGGTTTAAGATTTTTACTGTTATGTAAGCTTCATAAAAGGAATAAGTGGGTTTTCACTGTAAATTGGAAAAGTATTTAGTCCAAGTTCTTCTTTTTGTGTTCTAAGAATAGTACTCCATGCAAAGCTTAGTTTTCTTTTTCCTATATTTTTTTTTCCCTCTTTTTCTCCAGGGAACAGATCTTAAGAGTAAAAGAAGATGAGAATGTTCCTTTTTTGCTAGTTGGTAACAAATCAGATTTGGAAGACAAAAGACAAGTTTCTGTAGAGGAAGCAAAAAACAGAGCTGATCAGTGGAATGTTAACTATGTGGAAACTTCTGCAAAAACACGAGCTAATGTTGACAAGGTAATAATGGCCTCTATACAAAGAATCTCTCCATCAGTTTTTACTTTATACCTCTTTTCTGTGGGTTTTACTCTAAATGTTCATTATTTTAGCAACTGTTTATGTGAAATTTGAATCAAATGCTTTTCTCCCTTTAGCTTATGGGGGGTGCATGACTAGGTGACTTCATGTAGAACAGTGAAAACGTTAGGTGTAACAAGAGTATCCCATCCTAAACTGCAAGGAGTCATCATACGAGACATTATACAAGACTTTAATTAAAAATTTCTTGAGACAGATATTTTGGCCTAGACTTCTTACTGTGTTTTCTATTAACTAGAAGTCAGTCTGCTTCTGAACAGTAAGAAATGCTGTCTGATCCTCAGCCAGAATAAAACAGCTTACAAAAGCCAGGTAAGGGAGGGACTGGAGCCCCCTCTACCCTCATTCAACCAGGTGCCTGGCTGTTATGTTGCTTCAATGAAGAATGGATGAACCCTTTTAAGCTTTGAACAGCCTCATGAGTTTTTAGGGGTAAAACCTGGTTCAGAAGGTCTTGAGATAAGAGATGAAGAATCTTTGTCTCAAGATAAATCATTGATTAGTTATAAGTATTTCAGCTGTAATTCTAAAAGGCAGGAGTTCTTGGAATACAAAACTCTCAGCCTTGTAGACTGCAAGAGTAACAACTGTGTGGCAAAAGAAATAAGTAGTTTAACTCAATGTGTCAACCTTACCTTTCAAAGCTATTGACAGACTTGATCACAAAATTGTTATGTAAATCCTTATGTTTGAGCTGTCAATTGCAGCATGACAGCTGTAATGTGAGTTCTGTCCTGCAGTAACCTGTTGTCTCCTGTCAGCTGTCTACCTGAAGAAATTGATTGTTCAGTACTACAGTAAGAACTTCTTGCTATTCTGTAGGGGAAAATTAAGTCAATTAAATGCAGCAGAACTCAGTCTCGTTGCTGAATACAGCTCTGATTTTTACTTGTGTTTTTTATTATAAAAACTAGTACACCTTTTAGTTTTAGTGTGTGACTGCAGTTAAGATCCATCTACTACAGTCATGTAGAAATTCCCAGCCCTTCAAAAGCTACTTCACTATCATTTAGCAGCTGGGAAAAAATTGTGTGTGTGTGTGTATATATATATTATTATTATTTTTTAAATAGTTCTCTAATCAATAGGCTTTGCACACGCATGGTAGGCTACTACAGAGTTTCTTTTTGGAGCTGGTGACATTAAGGATCCAGACTGGCATGTATCATAGAATTAAGGTTTGACAGGACATAAGTGAGGCTTTGTTGGCACTAGTAAATACTAGGTTTTCTTAGTTGGAGCATCTGAAGTTATGGGGTTTGTTATGCAAACTTAAGTTACTATTGCATAAGAAATCTGGCTTCTCTGAATTCCAGAATAGTGGGGTTTACTCAGTTGAGGAAGACAACCAGTTGCCACTCACTTCGGTAAAGGTGACTCACTAAGCATCTTCTCAGAAGGTGATGTACCCTAGACAGCTAAATTCTGTAGTACAGGATCAGTGCTTAAGCAAGCTGACAGTTGCATCTTAGCATTAGCACAGTTTTACGTACAAGTAAGCAACTTAGTGCAAGTTTAGAAATACAAACACGATCTTATTTCTTAAGGGAAATGCTGAGTTACATTGATTTTCTTCAGATCCTGTGTAATGAAGGTGGCTGCTTTTGCTGCAGTCAATATGGGATTAGTGTCATTGCAAATAAAAAAATACTGAGCTCTGTAGAGGAGCTTTTCAGCTCCTGCACAGTCCATGTTTCACAGAAAGGGATCAAGTGCCCTGCCAGTTCTAGAGAACATCTCCCGAGAGAGAAAAGTCTTAATTGGTCAGCTGATTTCCTACAATGAAATTATAAAGATGAAATGATTATTTGCTGTGGCCTCCTGAAAGTCAGGATCTGCTTTTCAAATTAATAAAGTAGCTTTAAACAATCCAATCATACAGCCTTAACTGACAGTAGGATCTCTCTTAAAGTCATTGGTGTATCTCCAGCTTTGTCATTTTTGTTTCCTACTAAACCACTTGATGAAAATGAAGCTCATGTGTACTTTGAGATTGTAATATGGCAGTTGAGGTTACCTCGTCTAAAAAATCATTTATGTAGTTGTATGATTGGTAACTTTGCTTTAAAGAAAATGCTGATTTTTATTTTTTTCCTAGTGTTTAGGCTTGCATCACGGGACATACTGACCATGAAATGTTCAGTGTATGCTACTGTTCCAGTAATACGTTTCTAGAATTGGATGTCCTGCTCTTTCAGCCTTTAAGCTCATCACTGAAAATACTCGAAACGTAAACTGATTTGCTTGAGTCTTCTCAGCAAGGTGTAGATAATACTTAAAAAAACTTGGCTGGTGATGAGACTTGTTTCAATCCTTCTGAAAAATTGTCTGACAGGATTCATAAGCAAGTGTCAGAAGACAGGGGAACATTATGGTGCCATGAAAGAAGCAGGATTGCATCCTATCAACTTGGCCTTCAAAGCCAGTGAAGGATTTGTTGGATAGATATTTGGTCAAACTGGGTGCATGTGATTGACTTTATCCATTTCAGTTGTTTAGAATATCATCAGTGATCACTTAAATTGACTCATAAGTCTGTGTCTGTTTTTGCGTTTATGTTCTTATGTCTTTTTTTAGGTGTTTTTCGATTTAATGAGAGAAATTAGAGCCAGAAAAATGGAGGACAGCAAAGAAAAGAATGGGAAGAAGAAAAGAAAAAGCCTAGCCAAGAGGATCAGAGAAAGATGTTGCATTTTATAATCAAAACCCTGAATTCCTTTCCTACCCTGACCATACTAATAAAACCCATAATTTATAAGCATGCCATCGAAGGCTCAAGTGACTGAAATTACTCTAACATGTTGGAAATCTTAATGTACCACTAAAAGCATGAATTGGAGCTGCACTGAAAGTCAAATTCACTGAAAAAAAAAATTATGTGGCTTCGAGAGAAGCAAAGTTCAGTCCATTTCATAATTGCCTACCTTCTCACTTTACTTCTGAATGTAGTGTTTCATAGGCAGTCTTTTCTTTAATAGTGAACAGAGGGGGAAGTATTACTTTGTGGGTTCTTGTAAAGCATACTTTTTTATCACTGGTAGTTGTCAATTCATCCTGTCTTTTTGTTGCCTTGAAAATTACAGTTGTGAACATGATACCTAACAAAGTGGTATGCAGTTGTTTTGCCATGGAGTTATGCAAATTAGAAAAGAATAATGTATATGCGAACAGTTATGTTGGGGAAAATTATATGTGGTTCTGCATTACCTGATTAACCTAGAAGAGTGATGTAATCTTTTACATTGAAACATTTGAATATGCCTTAATTTTAAAACCTAAACATAGCAGGTTGCTTAATCAAGGGTGTGTTTTCAACTTTGTTGCATGGAGACTGTCCCAGCGCAGCTGTGTGAGACTGCCCTCTCTGTGGGGCGCAGTGACATGAATGATTTCGCTAACTAGCTGTCTGCTAGCAGTGTCTGTTCTTTAAATGTGTGCCATACTCTGGTATTGTGAATAATACAGAGCATATTCTGTCATCTGTAACTGGGTAAATAATAGGGTATCTTAAAACTAAAAGGTCAGAATACACATAAGACTGAAGTCATAAGCCTATGGCACATCTAAGCCTGGAATGGTTGTTTAAAATTTAACGTGCTGATACCTTGAAACTTTCCTTTTGCGAGTAGATTTCTGTCTAGATGTTCCTTGGGTTTTAACTCCCTGGAGTTGGGTAGAGTGGAGCTAATTCAGTAGCACAAATGTGTTTTGAGTTAAGATGTTGTCTGGGAAATTCTTGTGTCATCAGTTAATTTCTTCTGTGTTCCTAATACTCAGCTGTGGGAACATGGTGCGTTATGCTGATGCTATTCGCAGGTTTTGTACTGTTTAGTTTATGTTGATTTTCAAATGGGGAACATTGTAGCTACTTTTTCTAGTTAATGTTGATATTAAACAATCAAATATGCTTTGCAATACAGAAACATTTACCATGTGCATCCAAAATCCTCAAACAAAACATACTGCCTCAGTTGCTTCAGAACAGCAAGAATACTAGCACATGGTTAGTATGCTGCATCTTAACTAAAAATATACCAGAATGTTTGAGGGTTTTGGACTCCTCTGGGGTAAGACAGGCTAGATCAATTCCACAAACTGTTATACTTTTTATACATGTGTAAGCCTATAACTGACAGTTTAAAATGTGCTCAAGCAAACTAGGTAACCAATATTTAACTTTCATGCTAACAGACATTTTAGGGACTCAAGTCTTAGAAGTTATATTTGTCATGTTAAATATTTATCAATAAGAATTTTGTATGTGCATTTAGTAGACTGCCAAGTGCAGAATTAAAGTTACTCACGTAACTATGGCAAATAAGCCGGTCTTCATCTTACTGTGTACTTATTTGGGTCTATTTAGCCAGGGAGTCTAACCACTAACATTGTGACTTTGCTTTGGAACCTGTATACTGGGAACTGAGGTGTTATGAAGCCAGTGGACACGTGAAATTTGTCTTGGCTGATGCCTTACCCTGTTCTTTTATTTGCTATTTGAGCCATTGAAAGATGAATAAACTTCAATTTTTTTTAAATATTTGTGCAGTGTTGATAACTATATTATTGATAAACTTTGCTATAGCTGATAATAGTTGTCAAGCAGTTAAAACTGAAATATTCCAGAAGCTGCCTTCATGTGTGTGAACAAAAGTTTAGATTAACCCTAATTAGTCTGATTATAAAGCCACTTCGTAAAAGCTGAACTTTTACTACGCATGTGCTACTTTTTATGCAAAGCTAATTTATCCCTATTACTATAACAAAGAATACCAGAAAACAGGCAGAGGTAAGCTTGTTCCTGAAGTATTTTTCCATAGGAATAGAAAGTGAGATCATTTTTTTTAAAAAAAAAAAAGGCAAACAAAACCAACCAACTGATGTAGATTTTAATAACAAAATCAAAATGCATTTTAAGTAATTTTATTTTAGCACACGGGGAACACAGGTGCTCCTCAGCCTGCAGGGAATATAGCTTGAACTGCGTATACAGAATCTGAGTACAGCTTGAGTCATCCACATAGACACATTTACATCAGAGGAGTGTTTGGTTTAGCCTGCTCCTGTGTCTGAAAGTCCTAGGCCCACCTGATCAGTGTGCTTCTGTGCCTGAGAGTGCTTTTCTTCCCCTGTTTTTCCTCCAAGAAGTTTGAGATACTTTTTTACATTGGCAGGTTCGAAGGGATCAAAGCCTTCCATGGTATTTCTCTCCAGGTTAGCTCGACACTGGCAGTACTGTTGCTACCTTTTGTGAAATGCATTGCCTATTAAAACCACCAACCAGGGAGAGATTACTCAATTCGTAACAAGCTACAAAATTGTCTTCCATTATGTATGAAACTAATGTTGAACCCTTACACTAACTCCATGTTTTCTGTAGCTTTTCATAGCTTTAAAAGCTCAATTGACTTTTGAAAATGCTAGCTAAGAAATCTGGGATCTATTTGATAGTTTTGGTAGCCTCCTGATGAGTGTACAATAGATTAACAAGAGTAGTGTCCAGAAGTTTTCTTTATTATTCTGCAACAGATCATGGTGTGCAGGAAGTGCTTTTCCATGTAGAGACCTTGTTACCATCAGAGCAGTGTGCAGAATGACCCCCCTGGCCATTTCAGTGGCAAGCATAATGCCGTGAAATACAGTCCATACCTAAGCCTTATGCTCACTATATTCATCTGCAGGAGCCAAATATTTTATCTTTTCATATGTAAAATGAGCTTACTGAAGATCTTGGGTTCATTTTTAGGACAGCAAGCTTTGCAGTGATTCCCTGGTTCCAGAGTCTGAGCGGGCAGGTGTTCTCTGCATGGTTATAGTCCAATGCAAAATGCAGAGCAGCAGAAAGATGGATGCATGTAATATATCTGGCTGTACCAGAACTGGATCAGAAGGTAAGACCGAGCATACAACAATTGAGAATTCAATATGGGAAAGCTAATGGTGCACTTTAATTCCTAAACTTTCTCCCATTAGTGTCAGACACATTGGCTCCTGGAGCCACGTGGATGTGGTCAGTCGTGTGTAAACTATATTTCTTCCTAGACTTGCTCTTGCCAATTTTGGGCTGTGATTTTAACTTAAATGACTGAGTTTATTTGAAAGAGATGACTCATGAAAGAAACTCTCCTTGCATGTTTTTGTGGAAGTTTCAGCTTGTTACTAAAATTGAATGGTAGGAAAGGTGCCAATGTTGCTAATACTGGAGTGTGAGCTAATCTTGGATCTAAATGCATTGACCAGACTGGAATATACTTGGTTGAAGCTTTATTGTTAAAGAAATACTGAAACGTATACCACTTGAGATCTGCCCAGGATCAGAGAGATGCCGAGATTCTTCTAATATTGAAAGAGATCTGGCTGGATCTAACCTGCCATCTTACTGGTACAATGCATTTGGGGAAAATATTCAGAAGATACAACTTCCTTTGCATGTGCTAGGGTCTCACACACACACATTTTTCTTCTGTGCAGAATGGAAAAATACTGAAGTTTAAATAGTGGGGAAAATTTATTTGCCTCCACCATCCTCTTCATTAATATCATAATAATATTTAAGAATCCCAGAAGCAGTTAATACAGGATTGTCATATGTGGATTTCAGTTTTACAGAAGACTATTCTGCCTTGTGGATGCAAACAGCAGCAGCAGAATTCAGCCAGCCAGCTCAGGGTGCCAGTGACTGGTAGCAGGCTTAGCGCTCCCATCCTGCGCTGATGCCGTGTCCTGCATCTTGCAGGGCAGTTAGAGACTTTACTGATCTGGTAAGGCTGTGCATGAAGCTGTGGTACTGTCAAGCAGTCAGGGTGGGGAGTATCTGAAAACCCGAGTGAGTTCCCAACCATGGCATCCAACTACACTTTTCAACTTTTGCAAGGGTAGCTACCCCCTACAAATGGACTCTGAGGCATTAAAAACAGGTTCTGTCTACGCCCCAACAGCACGGACGTATGTGAGTCTTTGAAAGTGGGTAAGAGTGTTACACTGGATGTGTGGGCACAATTCCTGCATGTAAAACAAAGATTATTTCTGGAACGATTTACACCTCTGAGGGATTGTGAAAGCCCCTGGGACTTGAATAATGTAATACAAATCTGAGAAGAAAGGCAGAGGCGGTGTCGGTGGCATCTCAGACCTGTAACAGTGAACTGCAGTTCTGCAGCGCTACTGCCTGTTTGAGTCTGTGCTCCGTTGCGTGTCGCGCTGGGCTGCCATATCCAGGAGAATATTTGGGTGTTTACACATTTTCTGCTTTGTTAATATGACAAAGTGTTGCAATGTAAGGAATGGGGAGGAAGGATGGTTTCCACCCTCAAAGTGTGCTAAAGGTAAGCGGATTCCAGAATGCTCTTAAAAGCGTCGAAATACTGGGAAATATTCATCACTCCGATCATTCGTTTCCTTTGCACTTAACTAAACAGAGGTGAGGAGGAGGATGCGTGGTTAATAACATTCCACTGAAGTTCTTTCTATAAGAACCACTCCAGAAATTTTCTTGGAAGAAACCAAGCCTGTAGCAGACAGCTTGTTAGGATTACAGCTTCCGTCAGTTTTCCGTGCCTCACGCTGGGAATCATGGCTTCAGAAATCTCAGTTCCTAAGTGGCTTGGTGTTAACTGCAGGATTAATTTTCCTTGATAACTGATGTTTTAAGATAAGTTTTATTGTTTCTTGTAGTAACCTGACAACAGAGCACTCGCTTCAAAGCACCTTCAGGGGCCAGCCGCTCATCTCAGTGGGTACAGGTGCAGGTAGGTGAGCCAGGGGAGCAGCAAGGAACTCGCCAGGTCTGGGAACAAAATCTGTCATTTGGCAATAAAGGGAGGTGGCCATGGCTGCTCTGGGGTAGGCAGGACTGCACCGATCCACTGAGGTTATCATGGCTGGCGTGCCTTGGGTGCCTGTTGATGCCTGACTTTGAGCAGCATTTGGAGGTTCATTACAGACTGTTTAGGAGCCAGTTTGTTATGCTGGAAACAGGGTGGAGGAGACAGTAGAATATTCATTTAGAAATACATACCTGTTCACTTAATGAGCTTGGTAGCAATTGCATTTTTTCTCCTTGTCCATTTCTATTTGGGTTTGACCATATTTATGGCAGGAGAGCAAGGAGAGGAGGGGGGAAGCTGATTTCTGCACCACTTTGATGGGAAGCAGTCATCATCTGTGGGCAGCTGAGGAAGCACATCGTGGGCGAAGGAAGAGATCAGGAAGCAGCCAGAGCCTAGGCAAAAGCTGGGGTAGGGGGGTGTCTTCGCAATGCTTTGGGAGCCAAGACAAAGAGCAGGAACCAAAACTGCACACACCATTGATGGAAAAAAAACACTGGCATGCTCCTGCCACCAAAAGGAAGGTGGAACAAACAGCCAGCAACGCCTCTGAGCCTGGCAGTGCAAAGCTGCAAACCAGATAAGCACCCTCTCTGTTTTCTCTTCCTGGCAACACCAGCACTGATTTTCAGGCATTTCCTTACTCTCTGAGTAGCAGGTGAGGCAGCATCTGCACTAGTCTTGGACCTATGTTTTCTCCACTCCTCTGCCTTCCTCTTCACAGAGCTTGTTCTCATTGCTCCCTGAAAGGTGGTGGGCAATAAATGATTACAGCCTGTGAACTACTGATGTTCTTAACGCTGCCTCCTGTGCTTGTACTGTGAGCATATAGTAAAGAGAGGTTGGAGGCAGGTTGGGAGAAGCCTCATCCACAGACCGTAGTAACCGTGAGAGCAGTCATATGCTCTGTCTGCTGAAGCTCTGGAGGAGGATCTGGGATCTTGAGGTAGTGCAGATTAATTCTTCTCCCCATGATTCTTATGAGTGGAGAAGGTTGGAAGTTGTCAATTTTCCAACTTCTTGTTCTTGAATGATGCTGTGATGGCTTGTTGGTTGTCAGTATCCCAGGTGCAAAGGAGGGGATCTCCTGGTAGGATGGAGCTTGCGCCTCATCGATGTCCTGGTGAAGAGTGGAGGCATGATGACAACCAGCAGTTTGAGTGGTATTTTAGATGCTGACTGCTGTCCTCGAAGTAATGAATTGGTGTTTGCCTTCAACTGAGCTCAGCATGCCTGGTATGCTTCTGTTAGGGTTATTTTTGCTTTTTGCTTGTTTTGTGAAGAAAAATGAAATAGGATTGGGTTTTTTTTCTTCAATGCAATAAAATAAGAGACCTGTTGGCTGAAATGCTGCCAGACTAATGTGTTAAATATTAGTCATCTCTAAAGAATGAGCCTAAAACAGTAATCTTTCTGTTTTATCTGATAACTGCCAAAATGTCTACTGAAATAGCCTGGGGAAGTGTCAAGAGAGCAGTTAAAAATAACATACCATGTCTATGGATAGCAGTTTGCCGTGGGTGGTTGTAACCACCAAAAAAAGTGAGGAGGTAGCTGCCAGATGCCCTCAGCTGCTTGTGGAAGACTTATGCTACATCTAACATGAAGGTAGCTTGGACAATTTGTCTAGCAGCACAAGGGCAGCCAAAGAGTAATTTTTTTCGTCTGTGAGACAAATAACAATAAGGGTGTACCACTGCTGCTTGTTTTGCAGGGTTATTTAAATCTGCAATGCAACACACATATTTTACCAGCTTCCTAAAAGCTCTGTAAATGGTAAATATCCATATCCACAGATGAAGTGCACAGAGTGCGGGTGTTAATGACCGAAGCCACACAGTCCTACACTGAGGGCAGCAGTCAGTAGAGACCATTGCAGAATTGCTCCTCTGATACTGGTTCCCTTTGCATCAAAAAGACATCAGGGTATATTGCACCCTGCTTCAAGAATGGCTGCGGTTGGCACTTGTGCAATCCACAAGTCTTAATGGGACAGTGCAGTTGGTCCATTAAATGCTTCTATTTGTTACAGCCTTAGGAGGTAGAAGAAACCATAGCTTTAAGCAAGCCCCTTACTATAAGGTTTGTTTTATAGCATGTAATCCTCTAATCATGTGAGTACTCTTATGACTACGAAATGCAGAAAAAAATGTTGGAATGTTTTTGCTTACCTTATATCTAATTTTATGTTAAAATCTTGATCCTTTTCTGTGGAAAAGGAGATTAAAACCACAAATATGCAGACCTTTCATAATAGAACCAGAATGTCCCTGTTGCACTCAGAAATGCTTATCACAGTTGGTCATCATAATATTTCAAGAAAAACTAGGAAAGAAGTGGCAAGAAATTAAGAAGTTAGTAATTTCTGCCAGTTGCCTGCCTTATTCATGTCATTGCCCATCTGCATAAATTTGCCAGAAGCAAGGGTCAAGTCTGGGTTCTGAAAGTCTTCTGTCTTCATCCGGTTGAGCTGGCTTTCCACAGGATGGCAAATCCCCCAACAACATGTGACACTTGCGAGGCTCAAAGATCAAGCCCTCGGGCAGATGCAGGACATGCTCCTCAACTGAACGGCTGCAAATCCTTGGGAGGTGAGCAGTGCCTGTTTGTGTCCCCGTGGGTTGTTTTTTCCTCCTTGTACTCATTTCCAGAAATTCCTGATCCGTTTCCTATGGATAAACATGCTGACACAAAAGACCCTCAGAAGAACAGTACTCCATGAGACAGAAGGTCCATCTGGCCAAATACTCCATATCCAAAGCGGTCAAACAGCACCGTCTAAAGGAGAGCCTGTGAGCAGAGCAGGTCTACTTCTGCCAGGGTCCTGGGGTGCCAAGAGTGAGAACATGAAGGATGAGGATCAGGGCTGACCACATATGAAAGACGACGACAAAGAGGTAGTGGTGTGTGGTACGATGGGGTATTTACCAAAGTATGGCACGTAGCGATGACAAGCACACTTTTTGTCTTCGGAAACGTGCTCCGCCGCTGTGCTTCTTGGCCAGGGATGCACGGGAAGCGCCCTCGTGCCTGCCCTGCGCTTGCCTTGCAGGCAGGGAGAGCTGACAAGGGGCAGCTCCTGATGGGGCAGCGAGCCTGGAGCCCTGCCAAGCAGAGGCTGTTCTGCACAAGCGAGAAGCCCTGGGGAAACGGAGCCGAGGGCAGAGCAGAGCTGGCTCCTGCCAAGGCTTGTGATGGGCAAGAGAGCCAGAGCGCCAGGGCACGGGGGTGCCTCGGAGGTGCAAGCGCAGCAGGCGAGAACCTGGCCGAAAGGGCTCGGAGGAGCCCTGACAAGGGGCTGTGCTCGGTGCGACAGAGGACAAGAAGCAACTCCTGGGGGGACCACACTGGGCCCCCCTCCCCGGGAGCCCCGAAAGCTTCCTCCCCCCGCATGCGGGGCACGAGGGCCACCTTCGTGGAGCACGAGCAGCGGGCACCCAGCCAGAATGGCCCAAAGGAGCCCTGGCCAGGGGCCCTGCGCGGTGCTGCAGAGGCAGGCAAAAAACCCCCGGGGCGGGACGCTTGGTAGCCCACCGCGGGGGAAAAAAAGCCTTCCTCCCCCCAGCTGCGGGGCACGAGAGGCCACCTTCGCGGGGCACCAGCAGCAGGCGGTGACCTGGCCCGAGGGACCCGAGGAGCCCTGACAAGTGGTCGCGCTCAGTGCTGCAGAGGAAGGCGAAAAACCCCCGGGGGCCAGTGCCAATGTGCCCCGGGGGAAAATTCCTTCCTGACCCCAGGCAGCGCTGGCGATCGGCTGTTCCCTGAGCATGTGAGCGGGACCGGCCTCCTCGTCCCACGGGCCGGGCACGCCTCCCGGGAGATGCCAAGCCTCTCCCTCTGACCTGGAGCCATCGCAGGGGCTTCCAAGAGTGACCAAATGCCCCCGGCCCGAGCTACTTAGGGGGCAAGACTCCTGCTGGCACCTGATGGGACACCAGTGGGTGCTCCAAAGCTCCGGGACCCCTGGCAATACCGCTGCATCTTGTTTCTTACGGCTGCTGCCCCTGGCTCCACGGGGATGAGGACGGCGAGCCCTGCGGCGCTCCTCAAGAAGGTGTTCCCGTGGTGTTGCCACCGCTGTCCAGCTGAGAAGGCCCGACAGCCTCGGGCACCCCCAGGGGTGGGTGGTTCTTCTCCTCTCCTGAGGGGCTGGTGTCTGTTCCCCGAAGGCTGAAACAACATCTCCACCCATCGGATGGGCTTTGGCCGTGGCCCTGCCGGGAGCTGCCCTTGCAGCGGAGAAGCTCCAGCAGCCTCGTCCAGGCTCCAGGCTCCCTCCCTCAGCCCCCAGGGAATTCCATGATTCCCTCGAGGGCTCCCTCTCGGGTGTCTTCAGGCCGGTGCCAGGCCAGCTCTGGCAGGGGGACCCGGGACGATGCCCCTTTTATACTCCCTCGGGGCACTGTGACAGCGCGTTGCCGGGTGACGGCGCTGTGACATGGGGGTGACACATCCCCCCCAGGCATAGCCCTGCCCCCGCCCAGCACCCTTGGGAGGAAGGGCCCAGGGGGCTGTCCCTGCCCTCGGTGGCCATGCACGGGGAACAGCTGATGGGCGTCCCTGTCAACTCAGCTGGATGCCCATATGATGTCAAGGGCATTTGTACTGTGTACGCTCATTTCTGTGGGGAGATGCGAGAGGCGACAGGCTTTTTATGGTTCCCTCTGCCTCTGTCGCACTGAGCACAGCCCCTGGCCAGGTCTCCTCAGGGCCCTTTTGGCCAGGTTCTCGCCTGCTGCGCTTGCACCTCCGAGGCACCATCGTGCCCTGGTGCTCTGGCTCTCTTGCCCATCGTAAGCCATAGCAGGAGCGAGCTGTGCAAAACAGTCTCATCTCACCTCACAACGGTTTGCAGCCATTTGGTTGCGGAGCATGTCCTGCTTCAGACTGAGGGCTTGGTCTCAGCCTCCCCAGGGTCAGAGATGGAGGGTTTTGCCATCCTGTGGAAACCCAGTGAAACTGGATGAACACAGAACCCTTTCAAAAGCCACCCGTCACACCTGCTCTTTGCAGATTTGTCTGGATGGTCAGATGATCTGGAGACGATCCACAGCCCTACCCCCATCCGAAGGTACATGTCCCCTGCCCACAACGTGACGGAGGTAATGCCCAGGCTGGGACACAACTGCCCGTTCAGTCCCTTCTGCGTGGGCAGGCCTGGGAAGAAAAAGCAGCAGAGATTTCCTCAGCACGCACTGGTAGGGAAAGGAGGAGGTAGGAAGAAAATGACAAGAGAAGAGAACAGAATATTTAAGCTGGAAGGGGCATACGACCATCATCGAGTCCAGCTGCCTGACCGCTTCGCAGTGCTGACCAACAGCTAAAGCGTGGTTATTAAGGGCATTGTCCAAATGCCCCTTCAACAGTCACAGGCGTGGGGCATCGACCACCTCTCCAGGAAGCCTGTCCAGGGACTGACCACTCGGAAGTGCAAGGAAAAATATGGTCAAGAAAGAAGTCACATCTGGGACTTCCCTTTCCAACAGGATGACCTCACCACGAGCAGGGTAGGAGCAAATGTCCCTTGGTGCATCAGTAAGGAATGGTGAGGAAATTCTGTGCGTTCTTTCTACATCTCTGCAAATTTCATGCAGAGGGAACCAAAAGCCTGTCTGTCGCCTCTCGCATCTCCCCACAGAAATGAGCGTACACAGTACAAATGCCCTTGAGATCGTATGGGCATCCAGCTGAATTGACAGGGACGCCCATCAGCTGTGCCCCGTGCATGGCCACCGAGGGCAGGGACAGCCCCCCGGGCCTCCTGGGCACAGGGGCTGCCTCGGGGCCGGCACCCCAGAGCCCTTCCTCCCAAGGGTGCTGGGTGGGGGCGGGGCTGCGCATGGGGCAACTGTCACCCCCGTGTTACCCCATGTCACAGCGCCGTCACCCGGCAACGCGCTGTCACAGTGCCCCGGGGGAGTATAAAAGGGGCATCGTCCCGGGTCCCCCTGCCAGAGCTGGCCTGGCACCGGCCTGAAGACACCCGAGAGGGAGCCCTCGAGGGAATCATGGAATTCCCTGGGGGCTGAGGGAGGGAGCCTGGAGCCTGGACGAGGCTGCTGGAGCTTCTCCGCTGCAAGGGCAGCTCCCGGCAGGGCCACGGCCAAAGCCCATCTGACGGGTGGAGATGTTGTTTCAGCCTTTGGGGACAGACACCAGCCCCTCAGGAGAGGAGAAGAACCACCCACCCCTGGGGGTGCCCGAGGCTGTCGGGCCTTCTCAGCTGGACAGCGGTGGCAACACCACGGGAACGCCTTCTTGAGGAGCGCCGCAGGGCTCGCCGTCCTCATCCCCGTGGAGCCAGGGGCAGCAGCCGTAAGAAACAAGATGCAGCGGTATTGCCAGGGGTCCCGGAGCTTTGGAGCACCCACTGGTGTCCCATCAGGTGCCAGCAGGAGTCTTGCCCCCTAAGTAGCTCGGGCCGGGGGCATTTGGTCACTCTTGGAAGCCCCTGCGATGGCTCCAGGTCAGAGGGAGAGGCTTGGCATCTCCCGGGAGGCGTGCCCGGCCCGTGGGACGAGGAGGCCGGTCCCGCTCACATGCTCAGGGAACAGCCGATCGCCAGCGCTGCCTGGGGTCAGGAAGGAATTTTCCCCCGGGGCACATTGGCACTGGCCCCCGGGGGTTTTTCGCCTTCCTCTGCAGCACTGAGCGCGACCACTTGTCAGGGCTCCTCGGGTCCCTCGGGCCAGGTCACCGCCTGCTGCTCGTGCCCCGCGAAGGTGGCCTCTCGTGCCCCGCAGCTGGGGGGAGGAAGGCTTTTTTTCCCCCGCGGTGGGCTACCAAGCGTCCCGCCCCGGGGGTTTTTTGCCTGCCTCTGCAGCACCGCGCAGGGCCCCTGGCCAGGGCTCCTTTGGGCCATTCTGGCTGGGTGCCCGCTGCTCGTGCTCCACGAAGGTGGCCCTCGTGCCCCGCATCCGGGGGGAGGAAGCTTTCGGGGCTCCCGGAGAGGGGGGCCCAGTGTGGTCCCCCCAGGAGTTGCTTCTTGTCCTCTGTCGCACCGAGCACAGCCCCTTGTCAGGGCTCCTCCGAGCCCTTTCGGCCAGGTTCTCGCCTGCTGCGCTTGCACCTCCGAGGCACCCCCGTGCCCTGGCGCTCTGGCTCTCTTGCCCATCACAAGCCTTGGCAGGAGCCAGCTCTGCTCTGCCCTCGGCTCCGTTTCCCCAGGGCTTCTCGCTTGTGCAGAACAGCCTCTGCTTGGCAGGGCTCCAGGCTCGCTGCCCCATCAGGAGCTGCCCCTTGTCAGCTCTCCCTGCCTGCAAGGCAAGCGCAGGGCAGGCACGAGGGCGCTTCCCGTGCATCCCTGGCCAAGAAGCACAGCGGCGGAGCATGTTTCCGAAAACAAAAAGTACCTTTGTTATTGGTACCTGTCATACTTTGGAAAGTAACCAAAGGTGCCACACTTTTTTTTTCTTTCATGTGGGGTTGGTCCTGATCCTTATTTTTCACCTTCTCACTTCTCAGCAAACTGGGACTTCTTGGCCTGGGTCCCTGCTGCTACTTTCTGCAGCTCCGTGCCTTTGCCAGACGGCAAGGGATGCTTTTGCAAGCTAAACTGAGGAACGCATCAGCCTGTTCCTGGCTGCACATGCGCATTGTGTCACTGCTTGTGACCATCGGCTCTGAAAGGGATTCAGAACAACGGAATACCCTGTTTCCACTTGTACCCTATGTTTCCTTGGAACTGTTTTTGGAGCAAAAAATAGCCTGGCTTTTCCGCAAAATAAATCTCGTTGATATTTGGATTATGGTTAGTACAGGGAACAGAAGAGACTTGAAGGGAATGGAACAGAAGCGTTATGCCATGTTGTGCCTGGAGTTCTGCGTGACGAGCTGTGACGGAGGCCTGAGGGGTCCCTGCAGGAGAGCAGCTCCGCAGGGCAGGGCCCAGGCCCAGCCAGGAGACAGGGGCAGGCACGGGCACACCTACAGCATGGCCCGGGCAGGGACTGAAGGGCCCAGGCTGAGCTGAGATACATCCCCTGCGCCCTTGGCAGGAGATGGGGGACTGGGGGTCCCAGGAGGGGCCTGTCCCAGCCACTGTGGCTTATGAGCACCCCCAGGACCCTGGCAGAAGTAGACCTGCACTGCTCACGGGCTCTCCTTTGGACAGTGCTGCCTGTCCGCTTTGGAGACGGCGTGTTGGGCCAGATGGACCTTCTCTCTCATGGAGTACTGTACTTCTCAGCTCTTTTGTGTCAGCATGTTTATCCACAGGAAACAGATCAGGCATTTCTGGAAATGAGTACAAGGAGAAAGAAAACGATCCACGGGGACACAAACAAGCACTGCTCAACTCCCCAGGATTTGCAGCCATTCAGTTGAGGAGCATGTCCTGCATCAGCCCGAGGGCTTGATCTTTGAGCCTCGCAAGTGTCACATGTTGTTGGGGGATTTGCCATCCTGTGGAAAGCCAGCTCAACCAGGTGAAGACAGAAGACTCTTGAAAATGACACTCCGTATTTGCTTCTGCCACATTGTGCAGATGTCCCACTTGTTTCGAGATGATGCGCAGCTCTCACCCTCATCAGGAACTACAGGCCCCCTTTCCACAGCGTGACACAGGCATTGCATAGGCTGGCGCATGGTTATGGGTGTTCAGTGGTTTTTTGCTAGTGCAGGGCCGGGAAGAAAGGTCATCAGAGGTTTGCTCAGCACGTGCTCATAGGGAAAGGAAGAGGGGGAAGAGGACGGGCAGGGCAGGGCAAAGGGATGCGATGGGATGGAATCTGGCAGGATGGGAAGGGAAGGTCTGTTGGGTTTTTTCAAAGGTATTTTGCTTGTGTGAATAAGGAGGCTGTTATCCACATGTAGTGTTGGTAAAACTGAGATAAAGCAGTTAGTCTGTTGCTCATCATAGAGTGTCTTCTGCAAATGTTTGGCACCTCTGAAAAATTAACCCCCAGAACTACTGAGGCAGAATTCCCTGCTTCTGGTGCATGTTCGTCAGAGCACCTTCACAGGCAGTATTAACTTGTTAAAAAACTTAGATTTCACCCCTAAGCTTGAGGAAGGAGAAAGTATGAAGGGGTTTATTTTACTTTTACAATTAGAAACTGTTCCAAGAGCAGCAGCTCAAAGGCAATGCATATGAGTGCACCTGGAGGGTGACAGAAGATTTCTTGTAGTACTGGTGTGTATTCAACCTCGTTTCAAGTTCTTTGCTATGCTGACCTCTAGGGAAACTTTTTTGCAAAACGGTTTGACAAAGCATTTGTATAGGGAGGTGCTGTGGCTTCAAACCTGTCACTGCCCTTCTGATTCTAGGGACCAGATGGTTTGTGTCAAATCCAAAGGAGGCCTTCACATCAAGCTGCAAGCTGTTTGCTGTTCCCTCAGCTGGTTCCAGCACGCTGGAATGAGTTAAGGTCTTAGTACATTTGAGCAGGGCTCAGTCAGCAGAGGAAATGCATCCTGAATTTTAAGAAATTGGGTGATTTTTCTGCATAGTTGTGAACTGGGAAGTAAAAAACTCAAAGAAAACCCTGTACTCTGAGTTTTTGGAGGACAGCATATACCTTTTCATCCGTTAGGACTCCTTCAGCAACAGATGAAGTTGGTATCAACCACTTAAGTTCTAGCCTGACAACTATGGGAAGAATGAATAGATTGCTTTCCCAGAAGAGCTGGGATGAGGGGCAACTGGGCAAGTGTCTCCCATCAGCAGGTAACCAGCCCATTTCACAAGGGACATTTCATGGGCTGAAGAACCAGAAAGTTCTGTTTAGTTTGTTGCTATTTAACAATGAGCCCAAAGAAAGGAAATGGAAGATTAAAGGCATGGAAGAATTGTTTTCATTTTGCTTTTTTAAAGGACCATTTCAAGGAGGAGAAGACATGTTAAGAGAGATGTGCATATACCATGGGAAAAGTCCTGAGAGATCTTGCTGCTTTTGCTCCTGATATTCAAACAGGAAAATTTGCTGACAGTTGCAGATCAGGAGTATTTTTCTTCTAGATGCAAAAGTGTGAAGTCATACTGGCTAATGATGACCATTCTTGAGTAGTGATATTTTTCTCTCTCAAGTACCCTGCTTCAGGCCCTTAGTTCAGTTTTTTGCTCAAGCAGGAGATCTGAACACCATCCCATTGTGGAAAGTTTTGTGCAGTAGAGTATTATAAAAGCCAAAACCCTAACAGTAGTTAGTTATGAAGGCATATGATGGAAAAAATTTTTATTTTGCATTAACTTTAGGCTCCTACTATCACAGGCAACTACATCACTTTCACAAACATCTCCCTTTCATAAACTGGTGAAACTCCATCCATTGCTGGATTTCAGTTTTGTTTCTTCTACTAGCAGATGCCTCCAAACCCACATTCTTTTAATGAATAAAATCCATACATTTCCAAGCTGTGTTTATTGACAGTTTGTATATAGCTGCCTGCACTAACTCTGTCTCTTAGTACCAATAGTTTTTCCTTCTAGGTGTTTATCTCCTTTCCTACTCTCGAGCTAAATTTACAGAATGGTGTGATCTCCTTGTTGTCTTTGTTCTGTTAGACTAACCATGCTCTGCCAGTCTCCCCTGAAAGAAAGATCTTGGAATCGCAGATGATCTTCATAGTCTTTTCTGCTCTGGTTGTGAATTCATCTTTGTCTGAATAAGAATGATCAGAACAGATGCAGGCTCAATGATCTAACGGTGACTTAAAGGCAGCATTAATCCCTCTCAACTCTTTTCCAGTGAATGGGTTGCATTTGCCATTTCACTGGTAAATCTGCTTGTGTCCTGATCAACCAAAACACAGGTCTTTATTCTCCTCTGCTTTTCCAACAACTGAGTTCCCAGTTCATAGAGTTATTCTTCTGGTTGGGAAGAACAAACACTGAGATATATAATCTAGCCAGCTTTTCCACAGTGCCTTGGGAAACATGAATTATTGCACATCAGTCATTAGACAGCCTCAGGGCAAAATACAAATACAAGTGTAGTCAAGAAATAGCAGTAGTAAAAAAAAACAAAAAAAACCCCAACCAAACAAAACCCCAACCTAAACAAAACTAAAAGACAGTATATGTAATCTCAGACTGTTTTTGTAAAATGGTTAGAAGGCTGGTGAATGCCTACAGTACTAATGCATATAAAGTAAAAGTAAGATGCGTTCTAAGACTTGCACACTTAACCAAAAAAACGCCAAGCCCCCTAGGATAATAAGATACTTAAATTCAGGCCAGGTATTAGATACACCACAGAAATTTTAATTTCTAGCTCTCTGTGTGCTTGGGGGAATGATAGTGATTTTATAAGAGAAAAAGCAGGTTGATACTGGAAGACTGGAAACAAAACTTCAAGAATGCTAGATAAATGTTACTGTTCAGGAGAAAAAGAGACACCTTTCCCCACCACTACCCCCCAAAAAACCCAACCAAACAAACAAAAAAAAAACCCCAGCCCTAAAGAAAAATCCTTGCTACGTCAACAAACAAGCGCTGAGAACATCTACTGAAAAATATTCTCAAACTACTGAAAACTCTTCCTATCTTTATCTTGATGGATTGACAGTTTGTCCTGCACCAGAAGGATGTTGCTAAGAGCTTTACACATCATGGTGACAGAGACAGGATGCAGAAACTTTAAAAAAGGAAGGAAGAAAGTACAAGAAAAACCTTAACAATAAAAGAAGTGGTAACATTGGCCATGAAGCATGTAGTACACACTCTTCCTTAGTGCATGGCCAGCTCAGCATCTACTTGTCTCAATTGTATTACATTAAAGATGGTGGACAGTCACTTAGAACACGTTCTTGGGAGCCTTAATGTGCTTTTGCAGATCCAACAAAGTATTTGAGTAAAAAACAGATTATGAGTTGAGGTTTTAAAAAGCATTTAAAATTAGCTAAGTGTTAGCCCAACTTTCCTCCATGGGATAGCTGCTACAGAAATCCTTTCCTAAGGGTTCATTCTCTAGAACTGGCATCCAAACACTTTTGGAGCTGATGGTATTTTGGCTGAACCTTTCAAAGTGTGTTTTTCTCCAGTGTTTACCACTGTTTTCATGTACTGACCATATAATAACACCTTGCAAGATAAGAGATACCTGCAGACACCATTCCTACGGCATAAGGTTTCAGCTTGTTGTGGAACAACCAAGACCTGACCTCTTCAGATTACTGGCTCCCACAGCACTGCAGGCACCACCACCAAAACATATCTTCTGACCTAACCTGGTGCTCCTTTCCCTTCTATTTACTCTTCCCCATGAAGCCTTGGGAAAGAAGTTGTAAAGCATCTTACATTTTCTGGCTCTTCAGGAAGACAACTATTGGCACTGTGCCATCAGTATCTTCAACGCTTCTGGAGGATTTCATCCCCTGAAAGGAATCTGTTTCAGATCTGCTTTGTTATGTCAGGAACCTATGGATTTCCACAGGGTTTCACTGTCAAATGCTGAGCCACCATCGCCTGATGGCTGAGAGTTGCCAAACGCTGACATAACTGCTGTTGGCAGATCCTTCTACAACCTGGTCTAGCCAATTTCCAGGCAGAGTAAACTCACTGTCATCAGTAGCTTAGCTTCTAGTTCAGAAGCTCCTTTGACAAGTCATGAAGGTCGCTCCACATGCAAAAACGCCAGGGTTCTACTGCTAATCACACAACTCTTTCAAATAGTATCTTCTCACTCCAGAAACGTTAGTGAATGCTTGGGAGTAAACTGAAAATTGCAGCCTGTGCTGAATTGTCCAGGTCTGTCCTGTGTAATTATCCATGGTTTCTACAGCTGTCTTGTGACGTAGGGTTCTGGCTTTCTGGGTTTTTTTGGGGTTTTTTTTAATGTGCCAGAAGCCTGCCGATGTACTTCTGTGTGTACTGAGTGTGCTTCTGTGTGTGCCACAATATGCCCTGGACAGCCTCTTCATAGCTGCTTGAATATGTATGTACACGGTGAGCAGCGAAGAATATGAGCCTAGCTGAGAACATCCTCCAGGCCACTATGGAAAGATAAGCTATTCCACAATAGTCACAGATGAAGTCTGGGAAGTACGGCACTTAACACAGTGGGGAAGATATGAGGTATGCTGCTGCTGCCCTCCAAGTTGTGTAGAATTTTCATGATGCACAGCATGTTCATAAATAAACACAGTTTGACAAAGTATAAAGGCATTGTTGTCTAGGTCAGAGTAATTTTTCTTGGATAGTGACCTTCTCTCCTGAAATGGCAGCATGCATCTTAAGAGAAAACCTGAAGGAAAGGGTTTGTGTGTATGTGCATAACTACAGAAATATGTAACGAATGCTTTAATGACAACATAAGAAATGTGAGCTGTAACAAAGAGATGAAGGGTGGAGTAAAACATCACACCTCTAAAAGGAGGCTTGCTAGAAGTGGATGACGTACAGGACCTGGACAGGAGGAATATTTTTGCCTGCATTTAGAAAAAGAGAGGAAACCATCAGAGGGATTCAAGGAGTTGAAATATAACAGTGGAAAAGAGGTGGCGTTTTTTTTGTTTTGTTTTGTTTATTCTTAAGTCACATTT
Source organism: Falco cherrug (assembly GCF_023634085.1). Lineage (NCBI taxonomy): Eukaryota > Metazoa > Chordata > Aves > Falconiformes > Falconidae > Falco > Falco cherrug. The sequence continues at coordinate 91,263,031 of NC_073700.1, read as the reverse complement.
TACATAGAATCACAGCTAGTACCTATGGAAGCTAGCTAACAACAATTCAGACTGCAAGATGGCCAGAAGACTTAGAAAATCCCTAAGAAAAGACAACAAATTCTGCTTGTAAAGCACTTGGGATGATGTTCATGATGGTGTGGCAGGTATACCTAATGAAACAAAATAAGCTCAAGAAGCTGAGTTGAAGTATAGGTAGCAGAGTGGCAGCTTTGGTCATGACATTCAATAAAATCATGAAAAAGCAAAAGGTAGGGAAGAAAAAGGAAAGGAGCGAGCCTGAGACTTCATTGGAGTCTGAAATCAGAAGTCAAGAAGACTGGAAGGAAACCTGAAATACCCTAAATTTTAGTTTCAGTGGTGTAAGACAGTAAAAAAGTCTTGTAAGTGTAAGCAAAAAAAATGAGGCCATTTTTCAGGAAGCAATGAAATTGCTTTACTGTTCAGAGTTAAGCATGTCTTGTAATAGGAGTGAGTTCCTCCCTGGTTCTAGTTCAGCAAGAGCTCTTACGCCCCTGAGTTAATAATCAGGACTTAGATAAATTAAAACCAGGAAAAATCACCTGGCTGTAGGCTTTCCTACACTGCCTTCTAAAGCCCTCTTTCAAGTTGGCCCAGCTATCACTCCTTGACTGCACTGTGCGGGGGGTGGGGGTGTGTGTGTGTTTCTCCAGTGACTCTTTTAACTAAAACAAGTCAAAATAACGGGTGTCCTGAGTAATACGAAACATTACAAAAATGCAGCGTGCTTTCATTATCATAAGACATAACAGGTCTGACTGAACCCTTAATGCCTTGCATGGCCATTCTCTGCTCTCATAGCTGATGCCAAGTAGACGAAGAACCACTGTAAGGTGGGCAAAGTAACACATGGTCCTGCCCTGAGGCTGTGTGAGGCTGTGGTACCACTCTGCTTCACAGGCTTAAGGAAGAGGAAACAAAAATCATGTTAAGGCTGTTCCTTAGGATCAATCCTAAGGATTAAATTAACTCTCCAGCATCCCTCCTAGTCTATTGAGCTGTTCCAGGAAGGAATTGCTTTATTGCTATAGAATACCCTAAGTATTTCAGCCAATAGTGACACCAATTTTATCCTGTTCCTGGTTCCATTGGCCATCTAGAAATAAGCCTTTTCTGTACAGAAATCAGCCTTTAGTTACCTACTCCCGAAAACAGTTGAAATTATGATCATGATATATTCACTGGATTTGCTTTGGTGATTGGGAACTAATAGTAGGTAGTACAGTGGGTAAACTGGGAAGGGTGAAGGGCATCACTTCTCTAGAGTCATGGGACCACTTCACACGAATACTGTAAATGAACAAAGCGTGTAACTCCCATGATCTTGCTAAAGCAAAAACCTATTATACTATGTGTAGGACACTGTTTGGTTTTATCTGATTTGCAGTTATGCAAATTCTTAATTTTGTGAAGAAATTACTGGTGTTGCTCTGTGGACAAAAGCGGCATAGAGAGGAGACCTGCTCACGTGAGATTCTCCATCACACCAACTTCTAAAGTAGAACAAAGGATGTGGAGATGGTAATCCTGAATCTCCCTTATACCTCTTGCTTTTAACAGTAATCAGGCTGAGGATGTACGCGGTCTGCATTGCTTTAGTAATACCATGCACCAGTACTTAAGTTTGCTTAGACTTACAGCAGGGTTGTGTGAGACTACTGCACTGGTTTCTGTGGGGAAAAAGTAAGAGTGGTTTATCACGTGCTTCATCAGCCACTAGCACAGGATTTAACATTCACCTTCACCTACCCTGCTCATAACCTCACCTGGATATTCATATGAAAGGAACTGCAGTGATCTTTTTTCCTCCACGGTCCTGTATTCCTGCAATCCCTTGAAATGGTTCCTCAGACTGATTGTTTTTTTTCTTTTCCTTTCTCCTCTGGAGAAAGAAAGGAGGACTGTTGGGAGGGCTCCAGCAGAGACAATCTCATGGAGTCAACCCCAGTCCTGTGTCTCAGGCCTAGAAACATCTCTCTGTGGCTAGGGCAGTTCCCACTGAAGCAGACTTGCAGACAACAAGTATTCCAAAAAAGCTGGACTTAAGGCATCTTTATCAAACTTGGTATCTCACAGGTATTTTATTAGGTCTCTTCTCATTGCTGCTCTGAATCTCTGAGAAAACAACATACTTGGACACAAGTGCACTTTTTAATTTGTCTTTAGCAACTCTGTTGATCATGAACAACAGCAACAACCGAGGAGTTGGAAAGAAATCTTTCTTTGCAGTCTACATCTTCTGGTATGCATCACTAAATGTTGCATTTAACATGCTGCCTTTACCTAGAAGATTAATTTTGTCCTTCACCTCTTAGTTTGTGGGTGTTTTACCTTCCTTTTCAGCCTCCAGACATTTGAGAGAGGGGCATGAAAATGAAATGTATAACTGTTCTCTCATCTCACTTAACCATGCTGTAAATTCTGGTGAGCTGGTAGCCTATACATGAATTGGCTTGATGGAAAAGTACAAATGTATTGCCCACGTTGTCTTACTTCATTAGAATATAACAAATACTAAATTTTCAGTCAATTTCACTTAAGGGAGAAATCAATAAATCTAAGTTTTAGTGGTCCCATTATGCTTACACAAGCCAGCAGGTGAGTATTTCAGCTTTGTCTTTGAAATGTCCTCATCCATCACCTCCAACCTGCAGATGATGGTAAGATGATGATATCAGCCTTCAAGATGGTAAGGTATTCCTGCCAGCTGTAGCTCTGCTCTGGCCCTGGATTTCATCTGAGGCCTTAGAGGGACGTACCCTGTGGTATGATGTAAATCGTGGCAGTCATGAGTTGGATATTTGTTCCTGTTGTGTTTGAGTAGAGGAAAAGACTTGCTACCAAATGGAATTAAAACTTTTGTTATTAAATTACATCCTTCATATGAAAATAACTAATTGGACAGGAATTTATGCTCTAGTTAGTGGAGAGCTAAGAGCTACTTCTTGACAGACACGGCAGAAGCCTTTCTACATATTTGTAGCTGAAATAAATCTTTCTCTTCCAATACAGTTCACTTAATAGAAAATATCAGTAACTCTCCTGTGTTGAAATTTGTCTTAGGTGACCTACATTACATCTTTCAGCATGGAAATAAGACACAAAACTCTTAAATAGCTTGTTTTGGAAAAATGTTTAAAACCACACTTGTTCTCACTTCCTCATACGACTAAATCAGCCTGCAAACTTGATACTCTGTCTGCCACAGCATTTTGCTCTTAGGTTTTCCAGAGTGCCAATTCCTGGAGCTTTATAGGGTTCCATGCTTCTGATGATCATTTCAATGATAGCTCTTCGGCCAGTAACATCACAAAGCGGGAGAAGGCGCAGAGCTTGGGCTTATGTGTTTTTCCCTGCCACTCCCTTATAGATGCTACAGGCAACTTACATTCTACCATAGCATTTTCAATCAAAAGTCACAAAGAAAACATGAGCACACTTTGCATGGTAAGGCAGAATGAAATCCATGCTGCACTGCTCATGCGTATGATCTGAATGGGGCAGATGTGGAGCCACAGTAAAGTACTTTTTTGGCTGGAGTATGCATTTAGAAATATATTAAGCCTGAATGGATGCGTATAAATGTAAACAAACTACACATGGCTTAAGCATTCGAAATTTTAAAGAAAGCTCTTCTGTGGCTGCCATCAGAGGCTAGGCTGCCGCGTCCAGCGAACACACACACCCCGCTGCGGGGCAGACGCAGGGGAGCCGAGGCCGCAGCCCGGGGACGAGCGACCCAAGACCCACTGCGGCCCAACACTAGCATCCCGCCCGCTGCCCGGGGCGCCTCCCCCACCGCCCCGCCCGCAGCCTGACACGGGCCGCCCCCGAGGACCTCCACCGCTCCGCCTCCGGCCTCTAGAGGCCGCCGGGACAGAAGAAAGGGGAAAAGGCGAGCGGGCAGCCGACTCCACGCCCCTCCCCACCCTGCGCCGGAAGCGATCTTTGACCCCCGCGCCCGGAAGCGCCCCCTCCCTCCGCCCGCGGGGCTAGCGCGACGCAGTTACCGCGAGATGCAAGATCTCGCGAGAGCTGCGCCCTCCCCGTCCCGGGCGTTGGGTGTGGGGGGAGGGGTGAACTCTCGCGAGAGCGGCGCATCTCTCCCGGCTCCGGGCATGCGGGCCAGGGCGGCAGCCCCGCGCGCGATTGGCGGGGCGCGGCCCCCCCCCTCGCGCCGCCGGCCCCGCGCATGCGCCGCGCTCCGCCGGGCCGTGTCCCCGGTGCGTGTGTATGCGTGTGTCACCCGCGCGCAGCACCCAGGCCGCGCCAGCGCTGCCGGCCGCCGGCGACTCGGGACCGGGCAGCTGGGAGCCGCCGGGCAGGGTAAGCGGGCTCGGGGCCAGCGCAGCGCCGGGCGCCGCCTCGGACAGCCCGCCGCAGGCGGCCGGGCACGGCCTGACCCCGCCGCCTGGCCGGGGAGCGGGTGAGGGAGGCGGCGACGGCCCCGCGGCCCGCGCCCGGCGGCCGCACCCCCCGCGCAGCGCCGCCCGGCGACGGACGAGGCAGCCGCGGCCCGGGATGGAGTGAGGAGGCCGCCGCCTGGAGCCACTTCCGCGTTGCGGGAGGCCGCGCCGGCTCCGCGGGAGACCCCCGCCGCTCCGCCGCCGCGCCGGGCAGCGCCCGGCCCCGACCCCGGCCCGAAGGCGGGCGGCGCGACCCCTCCTCCCCCCGATGTGGCGGCGCGGCCCCATGTGAGTCGGCGCGGCCGGGCGCGCTGCGAGGCGGGCCGGGCCCCGGCAGCCGGCCGGGGAGCGAGGGAGCGAGCCAGGCCCTGGCGCCGGCCGGCGTGTGTCCCCGTGTGTCTGCGCGGCGCCGGGTCTCCATGGCGCCGGTGGCGCCCTGAGGGCGGCGGATTCCCTAGGCCGCGTCCTCCTTCTCGGCCGTGAGTGAGCTCGATGCCGAGCACCTCGGACGCGGCGGCCGGCGGGAGCGGGGGAAGCCGGGGCTGGGGCAGCGGCGGCGGCAGCAGCTCAGCGGTGGAGGCGGCGGCCGACAAGAAGCGGCTGCATCACCGGAGACGGAAGCGCTTCACGGCCCAGCCGCAGCCCCCCCCTCCGCCGCCGGCCCCTCACCCGCTGCTCTTCCCGCTGCTGCAGCCGCCCCTCCTGCAGCCCCCGCTCCTGCAGCCGCCGCTGCCGCCGCAGTCCCTGCTCTTCCTGGCGGCCACCGGCGCCTCCTCCTGCTGCGGGGACGGGGGGGAGCGGAAGCGGCCGCGGGGCAAGCGGCGCTCGGGCTCTCGGCACAAGCGGCGGCGAGGCCGCGGGGGCGGCGGCGGAGGCGGCGGGACCCAGGAGGTGGAGAAGCGGCGCGGTAGCGGGGGTCTGAGCACGCTGGTGGAGGAGTACGACGACGTGAGCTCCCAGTCCGAAGGGCTGGTGGGCGGCGGCGCGGCCGGCGGCGGCGCGGGCAGCGGCGGGGGGAGCCCGGCCTCCTCCTCAGGCGGTGGCGGCGGGACCCAGCGTCAGCGGGGCGAGGCGGAGCGGAGCGGCCGGTCCCGCCGGGAGCACCGCGGCAGCAGCGGCCGCTCCAAGGAGCGGCACCGGGAGCACCGACGGCGGGGGGAGGAGAAGGCGCAGCAGGAGGGGGCGGCGGCGGGCCGCGGGGGACCCGAGGCCTCCTCGTCCTCCTCCAAGTCCCGCAGCCGCCACAACCACACTGGGGGCCAGGACCGGGAGGGACTCAAGAGCAGCAGCAGCGGCGGCAGCGACGGCCGCAGGAAGGGCTCCCTTGCCTCGCCCAGCAGCGGCAGGAAAGAGCGGGAGAGCAAAGCGCACCGCAGCCGGACTAAAGCAGCCAAGGAGCCGCCCTCGGCTTACAAGGACCCGCCGAAGGCCTACCGAGATGACAAGCCCGAGCCCAAGGCTTACCGGCGGCAGCGCTCGTCCCCGAGCCCCGGTCGGGATGACAGCCCCCCGCTGCACCGCTCCTCGCAGAGCCAGCGGAGCCGCAAGTCGCTCAGCCCGGTGGGCGGCCGCTCGCCCCTCAGCCCTTACAGCCGCCGCCGCTCCCCCAGCTACAGCCGGCACAGCTCCTATGAGCGCGGCGGGGACGTGTCGCCCAGCCCCTACAGCAGCTGGCGCCGGTCGCGGAGCCCCTACAGCCCCGTTATCCGGTGAGTGCAGGCCCGGACCGGGAGGAGGGGGGCGCTGGGACCGGGCTGGGGGCATGGAGGGGGGTGAGGGTGGGTTGGGGCTGGTGCTGGCTTGCAGGGCCTGCCGGGGAGGCTCGCATCTAGCAACAAAAGCCCTCCCTCGGTGCCTGCTTGCTGCCAGAAAGCTGAGGTGGGGGGAAGGGGAGCTGGAGACATACAAAGATTCTCCTGTCCTGTCTTTGGGAGAAAGGGAGACGTGGGTGTCTGCAGCGCTTCTGCAGCTAGTTTCTCTCCGTGGGAGATCACCTAGCTGGAAATAGGCTTTTTAAATATTAAAGGCCATGAGAACATCTTCAGATGAGAGTGAAGATGCTTCTCAGAGGCCAGGTTTTCTGAAGGACCGATTTTGATTTTTAAAGCTTTGCTTGTGAAGTACGGAGATTCTCAGGTACGTTTTTACGTATTCAGTTCCCCTGTATAAAAGGATGCATGTTCAATATAACTGTGTTCGGTTTAATTCCCACTAATCTAAAGAGCAAGTAAGCTGACAGGCAGTTTGTGTTACAAGTGTTTCTTGGTTTTAGAGATCTATAGAAAGAGTTAGGGTTTCTGTTTTGCTAGGAAAAGGAGCCAGTGTCAAGTTTTGTTAAATTGTCTTTCGTGTGTTGCACAACCTATGAAAATGCATGTAAGCTTTTTTTCCAGTCGGGTTATATATATGTATACACTTGACGTGCGCTTGCGAATCACTTTGTTGGTAGGAACTGGGAATGTAAAGGTCAGCGTTGCTGTGACTTCTGTAATTTTATATGGACAGGAAACGTGGGCTGTATCTCTAATCAGATAGAAACTGTGTGGCAGAGTTAAAGCTCTTCAGAATATTTTAACCTGCAGCGAAACCACTGGGAATCCAAAGTGTTTGCTTAGTGTATATTTATAACTGAAGATTTCCTGTATTGGAATCTTACCGTTGCCTCATTGTTTATAGGCTTACTTGAATTCACATCTGGACTTCAATTGTAAACGTATTGGGTGATTTGCTGTTCCACCAGCAATAATTTTGTTTACAAGGCATTACCTGGTGGGTTGTCTGAGAGCTGTTGTCTGGTGTTCCTAATGAGCACTTTGTGTTGGTCACCATTTGGGGGGTGTCCCACAGTGCATCCAATAAAGATGCTGAAGCTGTTCTGTGTTTCACTGGCTGTTGGTATTCAGCTGTCCTGGGTGTGCATTGAATGCTGTTTGAAGAACAGAGTAACAAAATTGTGTCCTACTTTGTTCGGGGAGATAGAACAAAGGTGCCTTTGGGAAAAAAAATAGTGGTTGTTTTAAAATATGGTTGCATGGAATAATTTTGTAAACAATAGGGTGTTTCAAGCAGAAGACACTGTGAGTGGTCAGAAAAACAGCACGTCATCGTCGTTGTTCCATGAAAGCCTGTTACCAGTGGTTAAGGGATATGCTTTCAAGATTATTTGAATAATAGAATAGCAGGAATATTATGTGCATAGTTTTGACTTAAACACTCTGGGAATCACATTACTTGCTGTAGATGCTTTTATCTTGGAATAAGAAAGGTGATAATGATGAGCAAAATTATGTATGCTCTGTTTGCACTTATTAGTCACATTGACAGTCCAGTTAGTTTAGAATCCTTTCTTATACGCTGACTGATGGGACTGTAGTAGAAGGCACAGATGTGTTTTAGAGGACAGGTACAGAGCAAAGTTTAGTAGGAGTGTTGTGCTGCTTTTTTTTCTGATGGTAGTGGGCCTGTGATTTGAAACATGACAGTTTAAATCTCCTAGTTTTTGTTTTGTCTCTGTGGTAAATGTGTAAGTCTTCCTTGAGCTGCAAATGTGTTCCTAGGAGTTAGCTTTGTGACTTCACACCTTCCTTCCTCTGCTTAAACTGTAATTTGCATCCCATCTTTAACTGCACGCAGATAAATTATTTAGTTAACAAATGCAGATTGTCAGGTATACTGGAGAGGGATTGGAATGGCTGAGTGAAAAGAGGAGGTTGCTGTATGTGGAAAGCAAGGTTGGTCTGTCCTAATCTGGCATTCCTTGTAAAAATGTCGTTTTCACAGAAAAGGAAAGAAACAAAGTGTGAAGATAAACTTAGTTGTTCATAATGTGTACCTGCTGTGGAGAAACATCAGCTACTGTTCTTTGCTGCCATACAGCTATTATGCATTATGTGTATTGGGGCGGCAGTGGAGAAATAAAGATGGGAGGTATTTATAAAATAGTTTTAGCCATTCAAAACTGCGTCATAACAGCTTTTTTTCACTTGACTCTGTGGTGGTATGCCCAAAAGGCTGAAAATTTTTGCCGTGCTGTTTATGTGATGGTATAGTGGCCTTAGACTTGATAGAATAGTACAGTTTTGTGAAGGCAACAGCTTCTTACAGCACCTGTCTTCTTCATCTGAATGATTTAAAGACTTAATTCTGGGCTTGTATCCAGCTGTAATGGTGTCAAGACAGTAAGAACTTTGTATGTGACCGAGCATTCCAGGCTACAAGCCTTTTTTTGCTCTTTTCGTCCTATATCTCGTATATGTGTCTTCTGTAATGTTACATAAATTCCCTAGTTACTTGGTATGTAGAAAATGAGAATTAAGTGGTCCTAACACACTTGGAAAGCTCATGTGTCTAGAGTGCTGATTTTGTCATCTAGGTCTCTGAGCTGCTTAGGGAGAAACTTCTAGTAAATAGTGGAAGAGAAACAAGCGAAGTCTGCTTCACTCATTTGAATCCCTAGTTTTCTCAAGCAGCAGCAGCAACAGCGCAATTGTTCTGAGTTAGACAGTAGTGACTGTGAATACTGTTTTCTGGTGATGTTGCCTGGATGTGGGTTCTGAAGAGAAGGAGAGACACCAGATAAGCTTCCCATGCTTGGAAAATTCTTTTTGAATGGTGGACTAATTGCCTTTTCCATTATTATAGCAGTAAACATCTGTGTTTTGGGCAGACTGATTGAGCTGTTTCCACTTGTTGGACAGAACTCCTTTACTTGCTGCTGATGGATTTGTGTTACTATATTTTCTTGTGGATAGTAACACAGCTGTTCTGAAGTAGCACGTGCACTTTTTCAAAATGGAAATTCTTCCATAACACCAAAAGTGTGAGGTATGTCTTTCTCTTCTGATAAGCTGACAGGATTTTTTTAAAAAATAGCATACAGAAAAAGGCGGGAGAGGAATTAAAACTCACGGTTGACAAAATAAGCAGAGAAGTCTCTCTTTGGAAACTAGTTTAGTATGGAATTGTGGGAAGAGAAGAACTATTTTTCATACCTTCAGTTAGGTCATATGCTATGTGATCACACATTTAATTCACTTAGCTCTGTAGATGAGTAATCACATTTTACCGAATTTGAATACACCTACCCATCTGCCTAGATAAAAGTTAAGTGGGTGGGGCACTACTAGCATAGTACTACTGTGTGTGGATGTTGCTTATAGGAAAAATACCAGATTTCTTTTCTTATTGGTATTATAGAGCCATCTCATTCTCTAGCTGTAGCTAGTATGTAGTAGTGAATGTCTGCAAAACATGGATTGCTTGTGTACAAAACTGAAACAAGCATAAGAAAAATTGTAAAATACATATTAATGCTGAAGAAGACATGGTTTCATACACTTGATATTAAAAGTAACTTTGAATCCAGTAATTCCGCTACTATTGGACTTAAAGGAGTAGGGGAGATTTCCAGATGTTTTTTTCCCCTTGCTTGGTGAAAACAGATTTTTTTCATATAAGGCTTTATAATCTTGTTTAGTAAAACTGTATTTTGCAGAATTGAAAATGTGAAACTGTAGGTTTTCACTGTTGGAATAGCTATTTTTTCCAGTGTGTATTGAGGCTCTTACTGTAGTACATACTCTCATCTTATTAAGATTTGTTTTGTTACTTGGCAGTGGACTTTGCCTTTTGTCCAGCCATGTTGATGTGCCTTTCCTTTTCCTCATTGCACTGCTGCTTCCCTTGTGGAAAGGGACTTAATTTGAAAAAAAAAACTTTTAATGTGTTTAGAACTCAGCATTTGAGTTGACTTTCTTGCAGATTGATTTCTTTATAGGCAGAGTTCTCATCTGAAAAGATAGGGTTATAAAGCAGATTTAAGAACCAAAATTCATGTTCCAAATTTTTCAGTATTCCTATGCTGTATCTGTTGGAGACCATTTTAAAGATTTACAGTTTGAATCAGGAAGGCAAGTTATCTAGTCTTCATGCACAAAGCGGTTGAGTAGGTGGTTGTTGCAGAGCTGCTTAGAATATAACCTTGAACTAGGGGCTAGAGAAAATAAATAAAACCAATTAATAAGGTACCAAGTCAGAGAGCACTATTACTGCTATGGCATAAAGAAATGAATTATACGTTTGCCTGCTAATGCAACACAGAAAAGCTATACTATGAACTGGAATGTTTTGTCAAGGTGGTTTATGTTACTGGGTGATTATAAATGTCTTGGAAGATCTGTGGTGAAGCCAACTGATTAAATTTAGGTCTCCCTTTTCAAATACACTATGATCTTACTGTGCTAGGGAAGATGGCAGTGCTTAGTCAGTAGTGCAGCATTCACTGGTAGTTATTGAAAGAGCTGGGCTACAGTGGGTGTTTTAACCTCTTGCGGTCTGCTTAATTTGTTGTTTTTCCAGTTGTATTCTCATGAATCCCTTTGTATTGTCTTGTCCAAAAGTTACGGACAAAATTGGTTCCTTTGTTAGGCTCTGTAGACCCTGATATATTCAGAGTGTGTAATACTGTTTGTGCTTAGGTAACATGCGTAGCTCGCTACTAGCGTGGTGGATTTAGCTTGCTCTTAAAGCGGTTAAGAAGAAAAGAGGTTTTCAAGTTTACAAACATGAGAAGATAACACATGACTGTTATGATTTGTCAATAAAATGCTTTTTTTTTTTGTATTAAAGGGAGAGTTGGAATGGGAAGGAAAGAAGCACCTAGAAAATAGCTTGATGATAAAAACCGTGTAAGCTGAGTGAGACCTGTATTCCTGGAAATCTGACATGTTTAACACTGTTATTGTTGCTTCTTCCTCTATGCTTTCAAATATCAAGAGAGTAAAATATAGCACTTTAATTTTTAAGTTACTATTTGGAATTCTTTCATTCTGTGATTGAGAATGTAAGTGGTACTACATCAGTAAACTTTTTTCTATTAAATACATTAATAAATCTACTGTTCGGTAATCAATAAGTTAACTTGTGAAATTCAATACAATGTTTCCTTTTGAGGAACAACAACATTGTAACAGTTTTGAAACTTGTAACTAGTAAGGCTTTGATATCTTAAGTAGTTTTTATATATGTGAATATGTATCTTGTGTTAAGTAGGCAGATAAAAAATGAGTGCTGGTTTGTTTTGTGAAATGTATGGTGCTACGCAAAATAATACTAAGAAGAAAAAAACCTGTGATATTTAAACCAATATTTTTTTTAAATAATTTCTTGGGAGGGTAGGGCTCTTTTTGTTGTTCTGAAGAATGAAGGAGAGCAGTGCTGAGTTTTAGTTTCAAGGTGACTTCCTTATTAGTGCTTTCTTCCTCTATCAGTGGTTTCTTTACATCTGCCTCTTCTCATATGTGTTTTGTAGATAATGTCTTAAACTTTTTTTCTGGTTTTATTTTGTACCTATACATAATATTATGTAATTACCTCCATTTCCCTTTGCAGCTTATCTAGTTTTGCTTCTAGTCTCCTTTGTTGCTGTCTTTGGAAGAAAAAAAAAAAGCAGCTTTAGAGCTGCTTAGTTATAATGCAGGCTAGTCCTACTGATACTTATGGGTTTTAGGCAGATCGGTTTCCTTTTCTTTTTTCTCCTTTTTTTTTTGTTTGTTTGTTTTTATTTTGTTTTCTTTTCCCCCTCCATGTATAAAGGCATATTAAAATCTGTATATGGTTCAGAAGTGATTTTATGAATGTTATGAAGTCTGGCAGTTACACTCTTTGTAGGGATATAGGCCTGTGTAAAGTGAATGCAGTATGCTTGTAAATTACTAAGGATGGCAAAGGTGCCTTGTAAATGAGGTAGAAATCCTGGGTGCAAATAGGAAGAAGCATCAGTAAACTTGACTCAAACAGTAGCTGCTTAGTAGTCCCTCCCGTGTGCCTTACCAGCAGATGCTGGTGCGTTTGATTTGGGAGATTGGGATGTGGCACGTAAGTTTAGTACATTTCCTGATTTCTCCAGGCTTGGGTGAAAAAAAAAATTGGAATGTTTTGTTGGATTTGTTTGCTGTTTGCAACACAGTTCTTTTCAGTTGTAGCCACTTCATGTGTTCCTGTTTACTGTGTTAAAAACAAACTCCTAACAAAAGGTGAGGTAGTTGGTGGTGAATGTCAGATAAGGTCTTTTATATACGTGTGTGTGCATGCAGGCACATTTAATAGAAATTTGTTGGAAGATTTAGAGAGCATTGTATATTTCAGATATCTCTCCTGGTGTGTTTTCAGGGTCCCAGTAAAATGGCAGCGTCCTGTTAAATGGCAGACACTCGCTATTGTGTGAACCAGTTTCTGTGCTGCTGTGACTTCATCTTTTAGGTCAAATGAGTGTTAGCTTTGAATAGAGTGAAGTTGGCTGGTTTTATTATGTATAAGGCAGTATTTCTCCACTCTCAGTTCTGTATATGCTTCTGAGGGAAAGCTTGTAAATGTCCATAGTTTTTGTTTTGTGCCATTTTTATAGATGGAAACTTGTACATAAGTCTTGTCTAGCCTGGAAGGTTCTCATGGGACTTTTGAACTAGTGCTGATGGAAGAAAGTGATAGCTGAATATTTGAAAAGATCATTAGGCTTATGAAAACAGCAGGTTTTATCATTGTAACTTGAGTAGCTAGCACTTGGACAAAGTTGCCTTTTACTTAAGATTCAGCATTTGTGTGTTTAGTTGAAAGTGTTAATGTTTTTGCTCTAACTCTCTTGGGTCTAGCCCAGTGGACAAGGGACAGCAAGGGATTCTTGCAAAGGCCTTTGGAATGCCAAAGGAAGTTCTAGTTTATTATTAGCACAGACATGCACTGTGTAATGCAACATAAATTTTCTTTCTGACATAAAATTAAATAATGAAAAACTTTTGGAAAAATTAAGCCAGTGCAGAGATTATACTTAATCAACATATTTCATAACTAGGTTGCTATCATTTTGATTTGCTGTTAGGGGCTGTAGTATGTACTAGAACTGAAACGTAAATATTTGTGTGCATGTGTATTTGCTGTCTCCCAGATGGATGCAATTCTGACATGAGAAAGTTACACTGTGGTCATTTGGGGTGTGAAACCTGTGATGGAGAATGGTTGGGGTGTTTTTTTCTGAGCTTGCATAGATCCATGTTCACATCCTAAACTCTCTTGACTAATGTTGGTAAAATATGTACATCAATCCATTGTCAATGCTTGGCTTCCTTACACGTTTGTTTCTGAAGAAAGTATAAAGATTTAGGTTAATTTTTGCACCAGATTTGCAAATCTGCCTCTTCCCCCCCCAAGTTATGGTAGGTGATCAGGTGAGCATTAGTAGTCATTAATTTGAACAGATTTTCTCATTTCATCCTTGGTAGTGATATAAATGAGCCTCTTTTACTTTGAACTGAAGTGGAACAGAAGCAGTCTTATGATCAGGCATGGTGTCTCAACTGTAGCGTTTTAAGCTGCTACTTCTCTTTTCAAGTGCATGTGAAATTATGTCCGTATTTCTGTTTGTGATATAGAGTACTTGCTTTATATGAGGTGTCTTTCAAAACCAACAAACAAAAAAAACCCCACCAACCCCCCTAACAAACCAGAAATTGTACTTAGGAAGGTTTTGAGACCTTTAGGACATGTTTTAAGTTTAGTGAGGCTGGAGTGAAGTCCTTGGGATGTGGGTTGTGTTCTGCAGGTAACTGGAGTCAGTGTCAGTTTAAAATAGTTGATGTAGGAACAAGATGTGCAAGCAGATGTTTTCCAAGACAGGTCAGTGACATCCTTGCAAATGATGTATCAATTATAGAAGCCAGTTTAGGACTAATGGAGCTTATTAGCTTGTGCTTGATGCTGGAGAAATATAATTACACTGATGTTACAGCCGGTGTGGATCTATAGCAGTATGCCTCTGCTTGAGATAATAATTCCTCTTGGAAAGTGAGATAACTGTGAGGAGAGCTCTGGCCTAGCATTTGAAGTGTATGTGTTGTCAGAATAGTCTCCAGCCCTCCTTTTTCTTCCTACTAGCCCATCTTAACTCTGTATTATGGAACTTATGTACTACTTCACTTTTATTCCAGTTTGGCCAAGCATCTGAAAATTTTCTGTGGGATTTGGTACTTAGATTTCTAAAGTAATAATGAGGAAAAATAACTTCAGCAACATGGTTCGTAATGGAGCAGAAGTGAGCTTTCAAGGGAATTTTTCTGACCGATATTATGTGTGTGTTTTTTGATGGATACGGATGTTAGTGTCTTTAGTGAAGTGAACCAAACCTTACATTTTCATTGAAATTTCAGATAACGGAATTGTGCAGTTTGCTTTTTTTTTTAATTAAAATATAAAAAACCTTCTATTATTTTATTGTTGGGTTTGTTATTACCATCTGTTATTGTTATCCTGCTGTGCCAGGGTATTCTATAAAACTTTACTCCTGGCATAGAATTTAACTGTGTTAGTTTCAGAGTTGTCCTCATCTGGGGTTTGATTTTTTTAATTCTTTCATTTTTTCTTTCAAGGGTCTAGCCATTTGGATCAGTTTTACCTATAGAATTTTGAAGCTTGTGCTGCAGTATATAGTGTGTGTACCTACACATTGTTTTCAATCATTTCTACATAAACTTGGTTTACCTAAATGACTTTTACATTGGTTTAGAAAGAAGACTGAAAAGAGTTGCTTTTATAATGCAGGAACAGGTGTAAATTTGGAAATTAGTAAATATTGCACACAAAATAGAAACATTATTGTACGATATTAAGTAGTTGTTTGGTTGAAGCATTGAAATGTAATTTGTGTGGATAATTAGAATGATTTAATTTAATTGTTAGTAAAATTAAATTTGACATAGGGGTCGATAGTCTGTAATGCTTGTATTTGGCTGCTTTGTTTGGTATTGAGTTTGGAGTTGGGGTTGAGGGGGGGGGGGGGGAGGTTGGCAGCCTCTGTACACTGGTGCTATCTTTTGAAGTCTGAAATTCTTGTGTCTCCAGAAGTCCTGGTTTTGCTATTGCTTGATAGTTTTTACTTTGTTTAGCTAGTGAATACATTTTTTTATCCTAATTATACTTTGTCCTCCCTTCAAGTGATATACTCAAGCAAAATAGATTTCCATCAAACTTGTAATCAAGACAATACTTGTAAATCTGGTAAATACCCTTGCTGTTCTTAGGTAAAATGGGTTAAAAACCCTTGCATTTCATGTATCTCGTAATTTTTCTGTCTGGTAGCAGGGTATTAGGCTAGTTGTTCCATGCCCTTCACCTCAATTAATTTTTTTCCCTTTTGCTTTTTAATGAAGAACTGGATAAAACCCACTACTGGGCAAATTAGGATATCCCTTTGAAAAATTGAATGAAAAATGGTTAAATGGTATTTTTGCACAGTAAAGTGTGGTTTTCTAATTTAAGATTCACCCCCACCTCTGCCCTCATTCTAGGTTGTTTTCCTGCTATGGTTTTGTAGATGGCTTAGATATTTTTTTTCCTTATTTTTCTCTGTATTCTGATGAATAAAGTATGTGCCTATATACAAATAGTATAGGCCTATTTGTGGATTATGTTTGCTTATCAGTAGTTGTAACAAGGATTGGGTACTTCTGATTTTTTTTTAGGGAAAAAGCATACAGTTAAATTTCAAAAAAGAAAGCTAAGATTTGTTGCTGTCTTTCTGTTGGTTACATTGCAACCTTTAGTATTCTGGCAGGTTTTTTTTCAACTAACTTATTTCAATGACAGTTGAGAAAGTGAATCTTAAGAAGTTGCTACAGTTACTGTTTCATTGTAGTGTTTAGATTTTTTTCTTGTCTCGTTGTTGTAACATTAATTTCATTTTGTTGAATTCTGGACATGTTGCCAGATTAATTTTTCTTAAATACTCCATATACTAAAAGTGTTTGCACAAGTTGCATAGGATCAGATTATCTTTAAAGGAGAAAATCATCCCTGATAAGTAGTGAGGAAAAAGGAACGTATCTGTCCTATAGGTATACTATAGGTATACTTGTATTTTGCAGTTCTTTAATGGGAGAAACTACATCTAAGCAAGTGTTAACATTTTCTAACAACCTGTTCAGGTGTAGAATCTTGATTGATTAACTCTGTAGATTTTTTTAATATTTTCTTTATGAAATATCTTTTCTGTTTCATAGACTTTTGGTTATTCTATAGGCATGGTGATAATGATTTTTAAGAAATAGCTTGTCAAAAAAGCAGATATACTGGGAAAGCAGGCAGACTCAGTTTTAACTGGGTAAATCTTGACTTTTTTGAAACAGGAGATCAGCAAAATCTCGAAGCAGAAGTCCGTATTCATCGAGGCACTCGAGGTCTCGTAGCAGACACAGATTGTCTAGATCCAGAAGTCGTCATTCAAGTATTTCTCCTAGTACATTAACTCTGAAGAGTAGCCTGGCTGCTGAGCTGAACAAAAACAAAAAAGCAAGAGCTGCTGAGGCAGCCAAAGCCAGTGCAAAAGCTTCCAATACTTCAACACCTACTAAGGGAAACACTGACACTGCTGTAAGTGCACCTCAAGTGAACAATGTAAAGGACCTGAAGAAAATAAAAACCGAGCATACACCTTCTCCTACAAGCAGCGCAAATTTGAAAAATGACAAGGCAAAAGCAAAGGTCTCACTTCCTGAAACAAAAGGAGAAAATAATTTAATTGCAGACAAAATTACTAAACAGAAACCTACAGCAGTAAAAGAGAATAAACTAACTGTTGTGAAACAGCCATCAGTCACTGTAAAAGAGAAAAGCAAACCAAGTACACCAAGTGTAGTAACCAAGGAGAAAGATCGAGTTGTTGCATTACCAACCTCCACACTGCCACCCTTGCCTTTGCCTCCCACGCTGCCTGAAGATAAAGAAACTGATAGGTGAGTTGTGACATACATTTAATTTTTGGGGTTGTCTGTTCCTTTTTATTAATGTTGCTGTTATTATCTAGGTGGTTTGTTTTTTTGTATAGTTATTATTTCCTTTGGAAAATAAATATAAACCTATTTGCTAGATCAGGCTGATGCATTAGGTGGTTTGTTCTTGCTCTTCTTTTATGTGGCGATTAGTAGTGAATTGTGAAGGAATTTGATCTTAAAAATAATTTAAGTGGTTCTTGAAAAGAGAAGGACTTAATCTAGGAGGAATCTTTCAGCAAAAAGTACACTAAAGAGATGATTTAAAATTGCTGGTACATAATAGCTTTGGGTCTAATGCAAGGATATAATCAAGGCTTCAGGATTTCAAGTTTAGTGCAAACATGTACATGTTTCCAGGGAAAAGTTGAATTCAGTAGTGATATGTGAAAATTCTTTAATTAGCTGGGGTTTGAGGTAAAGATTCCCTCCCCTTTGGAAAGTCATCGTTTTTATAGCTGTGTGTTATTTTAGTGTAATTTATTTCGGAGATCAGTATTACTTTGACTATATATAACAAGTGAGGTTCATGGCTTGTAATTTATTTTAACTTCTGAAGTGTAAAAATTGGTCTGTAGTGAAGAAATTCATGTCTTAATTCCAAGTGTCATCTGAGTTGAGGCTAAATTAAGTCTCTTCATAGTCGTAACAGAGAATATGTGCTGTGATTTGGGTTGGAATATTGTGCTGTTGAGCTGTAATTTGTTGTTTTTCTTTTGGTTTGGTCATGAAATTGAGAAAAGTTACTTTTTTTTTTTATACTCGTGGTGTTACATGCCTCTCACAAGATACAAGAAATAAACTTACAACAAGTAAAACAAAATTTCATAGCATGGAAGTAATAAGTAATTTGTGTGGAATATTTTTGTAAAAAAATCAAACTAAAAGAAAAATTCAAAACCTTATGAAGTACTTGTTTCTATTCCATATTTGTGAAACTGGCCTGTCTTCTCTTGTTCTTTGGGAAGTCTATAGTGTTAAAGTCTTTGATCAACAAAAGTAATTATAACCAGAGGTGTAAATACTTCTCTTGTGTTTGCTAGTAATTTAATGTGAGGTTAAACGTTAGAATGCACGGGAGTCCTTGGCAAATACATACAACCTAACAAGGTATTAGATATTTATTTTTTTCAGTAATAAAAGAGAAATCTTGTTTCTTGTCCTTCAGCACTCTAGCAAATATTGTTTTAGTTGTTCAGAATTACATCTGTGTGGCAAATGTGTGGTTGCCTTTAAAGTTATGACAAAGCCATCCCTTCTAGGTAAACGGGTTTTCTGACATTGTTAGGTACAGCAAGATTTACTGTTTTAACTAAAAACTAAGCTAACTAGTGTAAATATGCGACTAGTATTGCAGTGTAAATTGCAGTAATATGAATTGAGATTTTCATCTTAAAGCTGGCTAATTGCTTCTCATTATTAGTATTTTTTAATGTACTGTTTGCAGTACAGTTAAACTGCACAGAGGAGTTAAGCTGCAGTTAAGCTACAGTTCTGTCAGCACTGAGCTCATTCTTTCAAGAATAAAAGCCTCATGTTTGCAAACAGCCGCATTAGAAACATTAATGACAAGGAATAGAATGCCATTTATGCTTTGCTTGGTTTTGCCTATAGGATGTTATAAACTTCAGATCAGAATGGTTGCAATTACAAGTTGTGATAAAGCTTAAGACATCAAAGAAAAATTACCAGTGTTTTTTAGGAGGGAGGAGGGCAAAGATATTTATTTACCTTGGGTTCAGAGTTGCTGCGGGGAAATTGTGCCAACAAAGAGAGCTTGATGCTATGAAGAACTGGCTGGTTCCTAATGTCACGTCAGTTGTGAAGTTCAGTAAGAGTCTGATAAACCCACAAATAAACTACCTAAAGGAACAGCAGTGTTGCAAAACCACTGTGTAGGTTAGCTGAAAGGGAAAACTGTTGCGGTGGTCAATGACATATGATTTAACAGACCTGGAAAAAAGGCTGCTCTTGGCTGCCTCTGTTTTCATGTACCACTTTTATAATCTGCTTCAGAACATCTCATATTGTACTTTTACTAATACTGAAAGCTTGGGGGTGACATTTTTAGAAAAATACAAATAATGTATTTGTAATAGAAAATGTTTATTTTTCCTGAAAAATAATAATAAAAAATCTTTACCATTATTATTATTACATGCACTGTGCAAATGGTGGTTTATTCTTTATAGCATGTTAACAGTTATATTTTTGATATGAGCAGTATATGCTTCCTTGAGGTGCTTCTCTTAAGTCAGGCAGCAGCATCTTGAGAAGTGGTAGGAGACATTCAGGTGTTCTGTTTTCATGGGGAAACACAGACATACGCAAAACACTGGAATGCTTTATTTAAATGTATAAAGAATGCTAATTGCAATTAATGTAAGAAAGAATAGATGCATTCTGTATGAGAGAAGGTAGCAAGATCTTTCCATTTACAGAAGTTCCTGCTTTGTCTATGAAACTAAGCAGGTAAGAAGTTGCAGAAAAAGTGAGAAAGTTTGAAATTTGCCAAGTGTGAATACTCTGAGAGTCCTGTAGGGGAGAAACAGGTATGTAATTATATAAAGCTCAGAGATAGCTGTGGCTTCAAAAAATGCTGGATATGCAGTAGCTGCACAAACCTAGCTAAACTAAAGGAAATTCTGGTGAAATGGAACCATGTGTTTAAAAAGAAATCCTGCAGCAAGTATAATTTTTTCAGAATTTCCCCATTAGAATGGGAAGAGCATCTCTAGAGTTACTGCATATAGTAATTGTTAAAGGAATACATTGCTATACCTGTGTTTGGGGGATTTTTCTCAAGGCAGAGATTGACTTGTCAGGATCTGTTATATAATTATGGTTGATAATTAAAAATGGTCAGGTATCAGTAACCCATGACAGAAAAAAATTTAGGCTTTTTTTCATCAGTGGTGTTTTTTTTTTTTTGTGTGTGTGTTTTTTTTTTTTTTGTCCCTTGATTTGCATGCTGATCACTAGAAACGTGTTTCAGAAAATGTGTGAGATCGGAATCTGTAAATGAGGTGGTGTGGACTGCCTTGTAATGCCTAGCAGTGTTACTGTAACCGCAACACTCATTATCTCTGGAGACCAATTTTACAGGGAACTGAATATAGTATAATCTTCTCTTTTATATGAGTAGTCAGTGAGAGTACAGATTTTACCACTACATGTCTTGCATCTGGCAGCACCTGAGCTCTAAATATTCTTAATAGCCTAGGACATAGGCTTGGGAAGAAGCTTATGTGGCAGGAGAAGTCCAGCCTTGTAAGGCTTGCTGTGTTATTTAACCTTAGCTTTCACTAGAAAGATCTGATGTCATATTTTCTGTAGAATTTTGGTAGTTATCTGAGCATTTTCCAGAGAGCTATTTGTGAGCCATTTGTAGAGCAGAAATCAAAATTCTGCAAATTCTAAGAGTGGAGATTTCACACGTTAATGCGTCAACAGCCTAGAATGTGTTTTAAAAACATAATTCCAGTAGGTTTTTCTTTATGTATGTTAATAGCAGTCTACTGTCTTCTACTTACTAGCAAACTTGTGTCTTTTTTAATAGCTTGCGAGAGAATCTTTCAGTGAAGTCAGTTAAGGAAGCAGAGAAGAAACTTCGCCATCTGCTTGCAGATTTGCCGCTTCCGCCAGAGTTGCCTGGAGGAGCTGACTTGTCCAAAAGTCCTGAAGAAAAGAAACCAGCAGTTCAGTTACACAGCAAGAGAAGACCAAAGTATGTTTGAGACTCTCTTTTGAAAGCCTATCAAGCAAGTAGAAATGATAATAGTTTCTTCAAAGTATATTCTTTTCAAAAGAATTCTGCTTTTTGAAGACTTTTTTAATATTAATAAGGCTTAAATCAAACTGCATGGTTTATTGTCACTTAATGGTAGTAAGCCAGTTATCTAATAATGTCTCATAAATTCTTAGTGTTGAGGGGGTTTTACAAAGTTAAGACAATCCTTAGATATATTAGCTGTGTTCTTAGAAATGCTTGTTTTCTAGAATATGTGGACCACGACATGGTGAAACAAAAGAAAAAGAAATAGACTGGGGAAAGCGCTGTGTGGATAAATTTGATATCATTGGTATTATTGGTGAAGGCACTTACGGCCAGGTTTACAAAGCCAGAGATAAAGATACAGGTAAGTTGAAAAAAGTAAGTGTAATCCTGCAATTCTAGAGTGAACAGGATATTTTGTTTGGTTTTGGTCTGTTTTTATATTGAGTAAAGGTAGTGATATTCTGCTGTCTAATATTTGGGAAGTTTTTAGTTATTGGTTTGTTCAGTTTTAAATCTAGCATTTGTCTGAATCAGAAATTATCTTTTGCTGCCTTGGAAAATCATTTATCTGTAAAGTTGTGGCTAAAAGCAAGCTAAACAGCCCTAATTTCTAGCTTTTATTTCTTGAGTTTTGCACTCTGTACACAATTGAGCTAGTGTAGAAGAGAGTATAAATACTCTGGGGCAACAAAATGGCACCTGAGATAGGTTGACAAAGAATAACAAAGTTTGTAAAGGGATGGAAGGGTGAAAGAAGTTATGTGTGAGATTTAGCCATTTTCCTTCTTCATACTGCAGTAGTCACTAGCTGATCGTAGGAAGAGAATCCGCCTCTCTGCAGCGCAGCCTTAAATGCTGTGTATTGGGTATTTTTCTTGCAGTATGACTTGACTTTACAACAGTAACATAATTTTTAAATTTCATGTTAAACTACTGGTCAAATGAGCAAGCAGTCACTACAATGGTATGTAAGAATGTTGTCACTGCCTCTAAATAGATAATGCATTGAAATTTGATTAGTAGTTCTTTTTGTAACTGCTTGCCCTTTTGGTTTATTTGTACGTGCTTTGAATGCTGGATAACTGTCTGCTTCAGCAGTAACTGAATCATGTAGGATCACATACCAGCCCCAGTTCCTTCTTTCTGATCTCCAGAAGAAAGAGCAGTGTAATTATAATTCCTTCTTTATTCTTTACCTATGCTTGTCTCGGTTTGCAAACTTCAGTTCAAATGTCACAGATTTTACTTTTTACCTTGGAAAGCATTGTTAAGCATTGTTAGCAGCTTCTTCCTGCTGTCCTGGGATTCTGTTCTCTGCGTATGTAACTTTTTAATCCTGTCATAACCATATTGCCTCTTTGGCAAGCTTCAAGTTTTTTGTGTGCAGCAGTAATTTCTTAACCTCCAGCAGAAGTTGCTGCTGTCTGTATTGAATGGGTCCATACAGTTAGAGTAAACCTTCCATTAGCTTTGGATTCAAATCCTGTGCAAAGATTGGCATTATGGCCTTTGAGATACCTTATAACAAGCTGTGCGATGGGCTTTCAAAGCAAATGGATGTTGTGTCATACTGGAGTGTGATCTGTTGTGTTCATATCATATACACTGGTGTAGGGTAAGTCCTTTTTAGAGCTAACAAAGGTGTCTGTGCTGTTCATAAACTTCCCAGACACAGCAGTAAACTTCCACGCATAAAATGGTTGAGTTGCCATACAGTCTTTAGATTATCCTCCACCATGAGTAGATCATGCTTCTGCCATTTTGCAGAATCCAGCTTCATCCAGCCAAGCCTGCAGTAAAATAATGAGTGTTTCTGCTCACTGTAAACAAGGGAGTGACAATTCTGCTTGTAGGAGGTATACTGATGAATTCGAAAACTCTTCAGACATCTGCCTGGTTTCTTGAACTGTGTAGTACTTCTGCTAGATACGTGCATTCTGACCTGATGTAGTAATAAATCCAGATAAAGGCCTCTATCTCTAAAGCTGCTGTTGGTAATCACTCTTATATGATATGGGGGTTTATTGACAGGCCTGGGGTAGAACATCAGGACACAGGTGAGTTACGCAGGAGGAAGAAGACAGTGGGTAGCTGAAAATTCCCATTTATAATTTTGCTTCTCCATGTGATAGTTTCCCAGCAATGGTTAATTCTGTTTCTGTTCAGCATAGTGTTTGGTGCAAGCATCAAAATGTTAACTGTTCAGTCCATTCAGAAATAGTAAAAAATAGGAAAGGTTTTATAAACAAAAGAACAAACCCAACACTAAATCCCATACTTTGGTTGCTGATCAATGTTTTTTATTTTAATTGTCACTTAGGGGAAATGGTGGCACTAAAGAAGGTACGTCTGGATAATGAAAAGGAAGGGTTTCCAATTACAGCTATTCGGGAGATTAAGATTCTTAGACAGCTTAATCACCAAAGCATTATCAACATGAAGGAAATAGTGACAGATAAGGAAGATGCTTTGGACTTCAAGAAGGACAAAGGTATGTATGCTAACATGGAGGTAGCTCTTTCTGATCCTCTTCTTAACACAGTGGTAGTCTGCTATGCTGGATCTGAAGTTAAGCTTCATTCAAAAGTATGTTTGCAAATCATGATGGTTGACAAGGGATTTTCATTTAATTACTAATAGAAGTCCTTTAACCCAGCTATGCCTTTTGCTCATGGAAACTTTTTTGCAAAGATTTTGCAAAGATGGGATAAAAAAAGTTACTACTTCATTCCGGTTCTGCTGGAGGAGAACAGATGTTTGATTCTTTGACACTCGTGGATTAGGGAGGCCAGCAACAATAGGAAGCTCTTAATTGTGAGCATTTTTAGTCTTTTGTTTTCCTCATAGTATTCTCTCATCATTTAGAGTATTGTAGGCTCAATGCTGAAGAGATGTTTTCCATCTTACGCCTTGGTTTTATTTGAATTGTGCATTAGTTTTTTTCATAATTGGGCACGTGTGTCTTAAAAGCTAGGAGGATAAATGAGAAGAATGAAAAGCAAGATTTGTGTAGTGATGATGTTTTTCCCCAAATGGAAGGCATGCAGACTTTCACTTTTTGGTTCCTTCAGTGTTAAGTCTGGCTTGTTTCTATTACTGAGAGTGGTACTTTTGATACTGCAGTGGTCACTTTGTCTTTGGAGGCCATTTCCCTTTAGGTCCAAGTCTTATAAACCTGCCATTTTGGAGTATTTTAGTGTCCTGTAGGCAATTTGATACATGGTTTGGCTGAGGAGAGTGTCTGGAGTGTTGTACTTGTGGTTCTTCCCTGTTCTCCCTCCCTGAGATTCTGTACAGCACGCCCAGTATCAGTGGAGTGGAAGATTCCATATGTACTGTATACCCACAGAAACACAAGGTGACATTGTAAGTCAGAAGATGGCTGTGAAAATTAAGCAGGAAGTAGTTTGAGGTTTTTTCCTCACATCTTTAACAAGTATAATACCTTGAAGGGTATACAGCACTGATGATATTTTTGTTGTGTTTAATAGTAGGAAGCATCTAGCAAAAGAGTTTCTCTAGGTATGTGCAGGTTCAGTGGTCAGCACCCACTCTGAATCCTGACGGTCTTCAACAGTCAGTTTAGGCTTTTCATGTGAATCTTGTACTGAGTTTTAATTAGGTCTAACCTACTTGGCTAATGAGACCACACTGAGCTTTGACTTAATACTTAATGATTCATTAATTAATTTTCTCCCTTTCTGTTTGGTGCCATGTCTAGGATTGAGTTGTAAATTTTTTGGTGTACTTCAAACTGTATGTCTCATTAATTTCAAATGTGGGTTTTTTTGTCCAAGTCTGTATTTGTGCTTTTGATATTGCTTTCAATTTAATTTCTCATTCTTATTTAACAGCTTATTAAAATGATTACGTTTTCAAAAAATTTGCAAGGGAAGGGGCTTCTCTAGAGATGCTAGAATAAAACTAGTTTCTGATAGTCTCTTGAAATCATTAGCATGACAATGAGACTGTGCTATTACGATTTGTCTGTGAAAAGACTGAAGGTTGTTTTTTTTTCAGGCACTGCATTCTGTATTTCTCTAATGAGTAGTCTATTGTGAGATGGGGATTTATAGCTGAGATGTTGTGGCCAAGTTGTAGTCTGTGCAGGGAACACACGCAAGTGGGAGGAAGTTTGGTCATTTTCACAGTGGACCATTGCAAACACAAAAGTAGGCTGCTTGGCTTAAGAAGGAGCCATTATAAAAGTGGTAGTGATGTCTTGCTCAGGCAGAGCTTACAGTAGAAGCAAAGTGTTTTGCCCTCCGATGAACATGCTTGTGCTTAATGTGTTACATGCTTATCTTCATTTTGGAATAAAACTCCTAAAAACCCTGCTGATATCCCATTTGTAAAAGCAGATAATGAGAATGTTTCTGCCAACACATTTTCCTCTAGTTAATATGAGTAAACTTTGAGTCTAAGGCTGACTGTCATATCCTGACCTATTCCTCTTATTTTGGTTAAGGTGTGGTTTTGTGGTTTTTGTTTTTTTGGTTGTTTTTTTGGTTTTTTTGTTTTCATTTTTTTGTTGGTTATCAGTAGTTTAAAATGAAGTAAATTTAGTTTTCTGGCAATTATGTAGATGCTGGGCATGCTTTGTGCAGTACTTGTTTTAAGGTTGCTTTTTGAGATAGTAACGCTGACTTGCAAACCAGCAATGGCTTGACATGTACAACTTTGTCTTGATACTTTGAGCTGTGTTACATCTTTTTAAGTGACATACTCTTTGTTTGGAAGACATAGGATTATCTGATTTGTTTCAATATTTTCAACAGGATTTTACTTTTAAAGAAAATAGAAGTATATTTGTGTCTTATCCTGGTCAGCTTGGGTTGTAAGTTTGACAAAAGGAAGCGTTTTAATAGGTAGGATTGGTTTTAGGCTTTCTAGACCAACATTAGGAAAAGAAATGTAACACTTTGGACCAGTGTGTTACAAACGTTGAAGTGTTTTTGTTTCCATCAGTGGAAATACAGCACATCAGACTGCACAGATGTTTGTGTAGGTTGGTCACATCCTCGACTGAGTGGGTGATAGGGTCTGCCATACTGAAGATGTAAAGTTTTTAACTTTGTGATCTTTGTTATGCGTGAGACATGCGTGATGATAAAGCTGGAGAACAGCATTACTGATTGTTAATTGGTAACATAACATCTTGATTCTGAGGCACAGTCCTGTCAGGTAGAAGGTGTATGTTGGGTGTGGTGAGAAGGAAGTATCCATTTTGTATGTTTCTCATGTAGGCTTTTCTCCCCTATGTATCATTCAGAGGGAGATAAGTGACCACACTAGCTTAGGGATGGAAACACATGACTCCTAATTTGTATTCTGTCTTGTGTGTCTGCGTAACAGCTGACTTAACAGTATGTTCTGTAGGTAGTTTTTTTTAAAACCTCCTATGCTTCTGTCAGGACGTAAAGCCTCATTTGACTTCATAGCACCAATGAGCTATAGTTTCCATTCAATATTTTCCAAAAATTTCAGAACGCTAGTTATTTTCATTGAAAACTTTTTCATCTAGAGAACTAGTGCAGGAGCAATTGTGGGTGTCAGTCTTCAACAGCAGTAGAACCAGCCTGGCACTGTTGGTGCTTATGACCAAGTGTGCTGGCAACTAAACTTTCCTTTACTTCTCCTTTTCTCGTTGCTTGATGGTAGTTCAAATTAATTGGAGTTTATGTTCATGAACTTCAGTTCATGTCCTTTTGGAGCAGAGTCTGAATCTGGAATTGAAGAGGAATGTACTTTGTGGAACCTTTTCATCTTCTCTTACTTTTTTTTTTTTCCTTGTCTGAGAAAGTTTGTGTGACCTTTCCTATGCAATAGTAATTGAAGAAAACAAGATTTAAAACTGAAGCTGAAACCAAAGAGTTATTTCCTAGCTCTAGTTAAGTCTGTACACCCCATAAGCTAAGCTAGTTGAGCCACTTCGTCAGTTATAAAGTGAATTTTTGGAAAAAAGGTCCTTTGGTTTTTGTCAGCTCTTGTCTGTTTTCTCAGTGGGTCTGTCATTTTTATGACTTGGGTATCTCTCTTTTTGCCTTGGGTCACCTGAGATGTTCCTTCAGTTCTCAGCTGTCTCTTTATCAGCTAGAAGCTATTTGCAAGCGCTCTGCAGTCTAGCTATGGGACTGCTATGATCTCTTTTTACTAAACACGTGGAGAGTGTCTGACTTAGCTTTTGTTGCAGTGGGTGTACCTCCTCCTTTTGGCTGGAAGAGGCATTTTTAATTGCAAACCCAAAGGAAGATGTAAAACTGCATGGGAGACTAATAAAAAAAGATACGGTTAACATTGCAGTTTGGTGTTTTCTTTGTGGGGGTTATCTGTGGTGCGTAGATTGTGTGTGTGTTTCTGTAATTCTTTTTAAGATCAAAGTTTACTTTAGATGAAATTTTGAACTGATCTGCAGTACAAACTAACAAGCGTTTTTAGGCATGAAGTTGGTGTGGATATCCACAGTGCTGTAGTACACATGTCAAAAGAGCACTGGCTCTGGTACCTTGTATGACTAGCAGGTTACTTTCTCACAGCTGTCACTTTGTCTGAAAGCCAGTGGTTCAGAAGGAGTCTGTGACAGCGATCATGTAGTCGTTAGAGTACTTCATTACAGCATTCCTTCTCTACTTGTATCGTAGCTATAGCTTTATCTGGGTTTCCTGGGAAGTGGAGTAAAACCAAACCGAGCTGAATTTCAGAAGCCTCTAATGAGCAGCCTTGCTACTGCTGAATAGCTGATGCAGACTTCTTACCAAATAGTTTTCATGCTCCAGCTAAGTTATCGGGAATAGTGTGACTGTTTGAGTGGTGCTTCCCATTTGTGTGTGCTGTATGGACTCTGGTCTGGAATGAATGCAGACCTAACTGGACAGCTTTTCAACTTGATCCATGTTACGGCAAAATGAGAATAATCCCTGATTATTTATCAAAGATTTCTGATATGTTTGGTTTACTTTTCCTCTGCTTTTAAGTTTTTTGTTTGGTTTCTGATTTCCGTGTAGTATGTGATGAAACAAGGACAGTATTTACTCCCAGTGCTTCTGTATGCCCTTGCCCTTTAAGAAAATGTTTCCGTGTACGTGGAGTTTGGTTTTGATTTGTTCCAAGGGGAGAATGCAAATGAACTTGCAATGGGAGAATAACACTGTCATCAAATAAAAACTTAATATTGAATGAAAATGTGGAAAAAATACAAAGGAAAAGTTCTGGTTTGAATAGACTAAATTTATCTTAAACAGTAAGTTTTGTGATATCTAAATGAAAAAATGAGTATAGCAGTGATGTTTTCTTTAGTCTTAATGTGATTAATTCAGTTGCTGTGCCTTTATTTGGTGTTTTGCAAATTAGGAAATAAGTTTGTAAAACAGGAGTACAAAGAAAAGAATTACTGTCAGTTAAGGGTCTAAGCAATTTAAATATAGGGAACTTAAAGGAATTGCTAGACAATTTCCTTAGTTTTCAGGATCTGCTAAATTTCTGTTTAAATCTGTCATGGAATATAGTGTACCATGAGTACTGTAAGAGAAGTGTTAAGGAAATGGAAGAGTAAATATAGTCCAATTATCTTTAATCAAACAAGGGGGAATTCTATGTATTGTGTAGAAGAAACTGAGGAGTCTTGTTAGTGAAATGAAAATCTGATGGAGTCTCATTTTGAACAGTCAGTACAGAACAGTTCTGCAGTTGTTGAACCTGTTCAACAACTCGGCATTGTACATACCATGCACTGAATGAGACAGTGGTCTTTTTTTGTTTGTTTGTTGGTTTTTTTCAGCATTTCTGTATTTCAGGATACTATTGTAAAACATTTATACAAGGATTGAATTAAAATTTTTACATAATAAGGCACTTCTGGCGTCTGGGTTCTTCTGATCTATATCTAATCAGGTGTTTTGAGAAAACCCAAACACCTTCCCTATGAAATTACATTTGGAAAATACTTCCTTAAAAGCTGTCATGTGTGGGCTTTTGGATCATTCTACCCTGCTGCTCCCTCCCCGCCACAACCCTGCCCACGCCAAAGCACTTGAGTCTTACTTTGGGAACAAATACATAACTTGATGTGCTGCTTTGTTGGATCTGTGTGATTTGATGACAGTTCAAAAAAATCCAGACCCTGCCTGTTTCACAAAAATGCAAAGTATGTTTTGTTAGGGGTTTTTTTGGCCCCTTAGAAAATCCTTTGTCATTTACAGGTCATCAGTGCCATGTTTTGTTGTTACCCATTTTGTATGCATAGCTTTACAGTATTATACCCCAGTTTATTTTGTGTTTTGGTTAAGAAAACTGCTACTGTTAGAGCTCCATGACTTGAAATACATGAACAGGAGGAGGAGATGTGTTAATCCTTTAATTAATCTAAACTGATATCTCACTTTCTGACCCTTACTAATTTTAATTAGCAAAATGGTCAAAAAGATTAAATTTTCTAAGTACAAACAAAAAGAGTAAGGTAAGGATTGTTTCCATCCATGTGAATCTCCTTTATTTATTGTGTGCCGCCCTAATACATTCAGCTGCTATCTCTTATCCCATATTCACAAGTAGGCAATATTAGCACTGTTCGCTCCATCAACAGGTAGCGACATTACAGTTTCTTACTATCTCAGTAGATGAAAGGATGGAGATGAGCGGCATGGTATTAGAAAAGGAAGTGGGGCACCCAAGACATAACCCCCTGTTAGTGCTTTGTTCAGCTGTGTGGACATGGACTGTAGGTTGCCTCCCACCCCACCACAGGTACTTAGGTATTGGGAAGTGCAGGTCATTTTAACATAACAGCAGTGAGTAACTTTGAAGTCAAATGAGTAATTCTGGGTTTGTTTGAATTGCATCCATTTTACTGTAACAGAGCTTTGGGTATTTTTATGACACTGCGTCTGGAAATGTGGATATTGGGCAAAGGTAGTATGAAATATAGGATCATTTTAAAACATAACCTGCAAGTTATGAGATGTCTTGGTGTTCAAAAGAACAATTATTTTTTCTGTTATGTTTTCCTTTTTGAGAAAGAAATATTTCTGTGGCATTTGTTTTGATTGAACTAAAGGATGCTGTAAACTTGAACTCACTGTGCTGTAGTTAGCAGACTTCTGCCTATGCATAGTTCACTTCTGAAGTCTTCCGTGACTGTTTTCTTCTTCTTGAATTATCTATAGCTTCTTCCCCTGTTATGAAGGATCAGGTACTGATGAAATGCAAAGGAGATTTGAAATAATCAAGTGGAATAACATAACTGTTTTATTCACCAAAACTGGAGAACTCTATCAGAAAAGGGCACCACGTTTGTCTAGAAATGAACTAATGGAAGTTTCACTTCAGTTTGCTTGATAACTTTTTTGCAGCTACAGTCACTTCCAAATACGGTTTGAATAACACTGAAAATCATGTTTTAATGGTTAGAGTGCTGAAGCTAGTAGACTAATTTTAATAATTTCTCATATCTAATGAATAAGATTCAGCTTTAACAGTTCTTGTTAAAACAAATTCTAACGTTGCATAACATGTAGGTAGTGTATAGGTAGTAATGCATAAATGTAATGGATCCATGCATTTGCTCTTGCTGTGCTATGGAAAGAACATTTAGTGTTTTTACTGCTGTAGTGTATGTTTCTTAATGAGAGTTGCAGAGAATATAAATAATCAGATGCCATCTCTCAGGTACTACTCTGATTTATGAGTTGTCTCCATTGTCAGCTTTCCTTCTTGCATGAGGTACCAATTGTGATTGAGAAATCCAGGGAGCTAGTGTCAGAACAGGAAATTGCTCAAGGCATGGAGCCTGTTTTGCCTACAATGTACAAGAAGGCTGTGTTCAGCAGCTCTCACTAAACAGGTCTGCAATCCCACTGACCCTTCCTAGTGTTTCTCCTTGCTATGTACACAGAGCGCAGCCTGCTGCTGAGACAGTTACCTTTCCTTTGTATTCCAGAGCAAGAAGATACCAAGACCATTGGTATTCATTTTTGATGAGCTGACATCCTCTAAAGGGCATATCTAGAGTATTCTGGTACTGCAGCATTTAATATCAGGTGGTTTATTCCAAGGCATTTTAAAATATGTTGTGGTTCATAATTCAGCAGGTGCCAGTGAAGTAGACCTAACACCAGGTTGCAGCTATCTTGTTTTAAAAGACACAGATTAGGTGCCTCTGTCCTTTTACCATGCAGAACTGGTGAGCTGCATTGGTGAACTGGGTTACACATGTAGTAACAGAGCAGACTTTTGGTTCTTTATGGCTATTAATACTGCCTTCTTTCCTTTTGAAGTGGCCGGATCGGGTTGTACCTGCTTGATTTACCTCCTGTTCTACCTCCTCTGTACACACCGACAGGGATCTTTTATGATCAGTATTTCACTTCCTCTGTGTAATATACAGCAAGACAAAAGGACGTGAACTAAAAACAGTGAACTTGTGCAGTGGCCTGTGGTTTAGCTGCTCTATGCTGATTTTTGTTACAAGTTTAGCACTTAACTTGTATGAGTGATCTTTTTTCTGTTTGTTAGATAGCAAATGCATTTAGCATTTGCTTCCATTTTCAGCCACTGTGCAAGGAAGCAAGTCAGTTCATTAGCATTTGGCAGTGTCTGTGTGTGTACATTCTGGCAAAGCTGACTGATTATAGCTGTTAAGATTTTCACTGGCTTCTGAGTTGAAACTTCTTATTTAGGAACTAGAACCTGTAATGAGTTCTTGTTGGGCAGAAGCTATTTGTACTTTAGAGTGGTGGCTTTGAAATCTCTTTGGGGAAGGCTTTTGAAAATGGCAGGCAGACAGACCCATGGGAATGTGGTTTGTGCATTGCCACCAGTGCTCTGCAGGGACTGCACTGTCTTCTCTGCCCCAGAGTTAAGAAGAAGGGGAAGAACTGAATACTACAGAGTAGATTGTACGGGGAGTGGTTGTGCTGGAGATCAGTTATGGCTGCTTCTGAAGCACTCCGCACTTTCCCTTTTTAAGAATACTTTGTTATCTATCTCTCAAAGACCCTTGGCTTTAATAGCTTTATTTGTGGAATTGCACAGGCTAATGTGAGATAAGACCCAATTCTGTTACACTTAATGTATGTATGTGGCAACTTGTAATATGAACTCTGTCTTTGCAGAGCTGTAGGTTAGTTCTGCTTTCTCATTTCATCTTGTCTTACAGGTATATTTAGTCTGAGAAGAGCAGGCTTACTACTGACCCAATTCCACACGGAAAGCTTTAAAAAATCAGTCACTACATCGTGACAGATGAACTAATGCTGTACATACTTTGTTTCTACTTTCTCCCCAAACCTCATATAGAAAATATTAACCCAGTTAATTTTTCTTTAAATAAAATGGATGGAGATTGAGAGCGCAAGGGAGAGTACATGTCCATCCAGATTAAAGTGCCATGTGGTAGCATTATATTGGTTTTCACAAACACTTGACTAGTGTAATTGCTTACATGGAACAGCAATTTTATGAAAAACATCTTACTGCGCTGTATTTAATTTCTATTACAGGCCATAAGGTACAGATATAAATATAGCAGAAAATGTGAACAGTTTTGTGAAAAATATTTCCAGCTCTCAAAAGTAGAGAGCAGCAATACTTTGGACTGCTGTTATATCAGTTTCTGTCTCTTTGTCCTACCCTTTCCCTTTCTTTTTCTAGGTGCTTTTTACCTGGTATTTGAATATATGGACCATGACTTGATGGGACTGCTGGAATCTGGTTTGGTTCATTTTAATGAAAATCATATTAAATCTTTTATGAGACAGCTGATGGAGGGCTTGGCCTATTGCCATAAGAAGAACTTTTTGCACAGAGATATCAAATGTTCGAATATTCTACTAAATAATAGGTATGGGTATTACTTAAAGAATGTAAAAAATTGTATGTTAACAACATTTCTAAATTTTTCTTTTAGTCTTCACAGTTTACCTGCTTGAAGTCATTAACAAAACTTTTTTTTCTTTTTAGATTACCTGGTTCCTTCAAAATCAATTGTAAAATACTAATCTGGTAATGTTACTGCTTAAACACTGGATCCTGCAATTGTTGGTTAAACTTACCTGTGTTAAAACAGCAGGATTAAAACTTGACTCTTTTAGGTCAGAGTATGGGAGTAATTATCTGAGTTCAAATATATTAAAACGGAATTTTAGGACGTAAACGTTTGGTGTGTATTCTTTTTGCCTTGTCATTTCAAGATGAAGTGTGGCTAGGCTGGTTCTTTGCAACATAATTCTGAGGTCCTTCCCTTTATCAGTCAGGATAACACAAAAGAATATTTGATCAGGCATATCAAGCATGCTTTGGCTTGCAGCTATAGCCGTAATTGAATGGGGAGAAGAATTTGTTTCTTACTTCTTTAACCACTTGCAATTATAAATCATACCAGTAAACATGCTTTTGTTCAGTGTGCAACAGCAGCAAATAAAATGCCTGTGTGAAGATAGCAGGTAACTTCAGTACGGAACTATTGTTCATCAAATCCAGCAGTACTAAAACCAGGGAGCAACTGAAAGTGAGTTTTATAACAGCAAAAAAAGGTATCTTTACACAGTCAGCTTCTGGGATTTGTTGTCACAGGAGATAGTCTGAGTAGTTGTCAGGAGATTCAAAAAGATGAGACACATTCCTGGGGAGGATCAGTAACACCTGCTAAAGGGAATAGACAGGAATACCTGTTTTAGCATCCCTAACACAGTGATTGTGTGTGGTGGTTAAGTACAAGGAAGACAGTCCCCAAAGTGAGCAGGTTCGCATGTTTTCCCTAAAAATCCTCTGCTGCTGTTGGAGGAGAAATACTGGGCTAAATTTTTCATTTCCCCCTCCTTTTTTTTCCTATAACGTACTAGCATTAGACTATTTTCAGCTCTGGATCTCACCACAGTCTTGCCAGATTATGATACTGACACTTAAACAGATGTACACGTGCCTCCACATCACTCACTGTGCCCACACACGTAACCTTGCTTGCCTGCTAACCTCCAGCGCTGGGCCTGTCTCTGCACAGTTGGGAACTCAGAAGCTGCGTGTAACCTGATGGTGGAGAAAAGAGCGCGTTATGGTGGAGGTGGAGCGCTCTGTTGTACTGTGCTCTCTCCCATCTGGGATAGAATTTTGTCCCCTAAGATATTTTTTGAGCCATCTTCCACTGGAAAAAGTTGATAGTAGATCTGAATAATTCTAAGACAGTGTTTTTAAAATCCCGTTACCAGTTACAGCCTGAAACCAAACATGTGGGTTTTGTATCTTTTAGATACACAACTTGAATGTCTATGCTCAAAAATGAATTGATCTTTCCGTAAATAGGCTGTCTGAGGAGTAAGCATGTAAATTTGAGGGGAATGTTTCTTTGTTTATGAGGGTTCTCCAAGTGTAAACTGCAACAAGTAGCACTGAGGGGGGAAATGGAATAGAAACCTGTGTATTTTATCACAAAATGGTCATTCTCACACACATCAGCAAGTCTTGCCCTAATTTGATAAAATTTATTTGAAAGTGACATTTGCACCTATTTGAAAGTGACAGGAGTTCTAAAAGCTTGTAAGTACAGAAAAACAAAAACCCCGAGTAACATTCCAACATGTATTAGAGAAGCTTGCAAGATAGCATTCCGTTTAAATCATCCAGACTTCAGAGATGGTGGGGGCTTCTGGTTATTAAGCAGTGCCTTTTAGCTGTAGAAACTGCCAGGCAAGAGCTCTGTATCTTCCACTCTTCCCCTCGTATATGGGAAAATTCAGGAAGCGGTTAGGGGTTGTGTCACTCAGCAAGCTGGCAGCTGGCAAAAATAGAAGCCCTTATCTGGTCAGTCACCCTGATTTAAAGGCTGTATTTAAACTTTACAAGAGCAGAACCAGGACTTCGATGGCTTCCTAGAAGGAAGTATGACTGCTGATAGTTGTTTGTTGTACAAATGCTTATGCTAGCAGTAAGGCATGAGAAAACAGCGGTTTTGTCCCTAAAAAAAAAAAAAAGGTATCTTTACACAGCAGGTAGTCAGCTTCTGGGATTTGTATAAGGTATCTTTACACAGCAGGTAGTCAGCTTCTGGGATTTGTTGTCACAGGAGGTATTCTGAGTAGTTGTCAGGAGATTCAAAGA
Source organism: Falco cherrug (assembly GCF_023634085.1). Classification (NCBI taxonomy): domain Eukaryota; kingdom Metazoa; phylum Chordata; class Aves; order Falconiformes; family Falconidae; genus Falco; species Falco cherrug. The sequence continues at coordinate 91,227,923 of NC_073700.1, read as the reverse complement.
TTCTCAAAAAAGGAAGAAAGAATAGTTACTGATATGAATACTTTACAGCATTTATCTACATTTTGACTAACATCCAGTGGTGTAGATGCCATTTGATGAACATACCTAATTTTGCTTACTTGTTTTTGCTATTCAGTAAGTAGTGTATTTGTTCACTGAAGAGACACATAGATTGTAACGTGTTGCCCTCCTCATTAAAGTGTTTTGAAGATCGGTTGCAGTTGTCTCAAAATCTCAAACTTCACCTGATTTTTGGGGAGAAAATCCAACAGGGTTAACTGCTAAATAATTCTTTGCTTTTTCCACCAGAGGGCAGATAAAGCTTGCAGATTTTGGGCTTGCTCGGCTGTACAACTCTGAAGAAAGGTAAGATATAATTATGCTGTGTAAAAGCATTCAGAAGTTTAATCTTTTTGCGTAACTAAGTAGTATAAAGGCCAGAAGACTGTTTTGTGTAGAGAAGATTTTGTTGTACTGTATTACGTGTAACTGCTTAGGAAACAAGTGCATGTTGTCTTACGCTGCATCAAAACTCAAAACTCTCTTTGTGCAAGTGTAATCCCTTTCCAAGTGTTCTGGATAAATAACTGTAGAGAGTGGCCATACATTGGTTGAAAACGAAGAGTTGCAGTTTTAAGTAGGTTGCATCAATATTTAGGTTTTTACTAATAGTTTCTGGTCCTGTAAACTTAAAGTATATTCTTTCTGTTGGTATACATAGGAAAAGTTTATGTAGGGAAAGTGATTTTTTTTTCTGACACAAATTAATATACAGTTTCTTTTCGATAAGCATTAGTTTTGTGTAAGATTTAACCATACGTTTGAAGAGGCTCTTTGTATTCCTTAGGCAGTCAGTGCTTTTGAATCTGCTGGAAACAGAGATAAAAGTTTAAATAAAAGTCATTCTGAAACTTCATGTGACTTGTGCTTCTGTTGTTCTTGGCTTCGTTATGCCTGTACTCCAGGAAACAGGTGCACAGTTTTTTATGATTAAGAACTTCAGCATTTATATTGTAACGTCCTGTGTTTGTCATGTAGAACTGGATTTTCAAAATCAGGCTGAATGTTCATTACATTAGTATGTAAAACAGGTGGTTGGATACAGAGAATATTAGCTACCTGAGCTTACTTTGATTTCTGCGTGCCTAATTTGGGAAATAATATCCATAATGGTAACTTGTTGAGTTTATTGTTTTCCATGGCTTGTTGTTGAACCTGATAGCATTGATTTCACTGTCTTCTGAGCTGTTATTTCAGGAACATGTGCTTAAGTGCATTTATGAAAATTGTTGAGTATAGTAGCAGGGTAAGTAATCTTAAGCAGCTGCTGGGTAGTTAATCATTGGTTTGGATCTACTCAAAACAAAAGGGATCAATGCCATCCTATCTTCTTACTTTAACATGTACCAAACAAACTAATGTTTTTTTCCTCTGCCTTACCGTGGGGCCTTTTGTCTGTTTTAAAATTAATTTAAATTTTGCTTGTAAAACTAACTGTTCACTAAGATTTAACGATCAAAAGTTCAGTGTCTTTATAGTGCAAATAACAGATTTTACTATACATCGAACAGCAACATTATTACATCATTATATATAAACGAAACCAAGATTAAAATGTCATTATGCTAGCTGATAGAATGGCCAATTGAGCTTGGGAGAGTATTTAGAATCTCATTAGTAGATTTTTGACAATTCTTTTGTCATTCATTTTCCTTTTGAGTAATTTCTGACCTGCAGTAACAGGTGTCATTAATGTGTAGCAACAAGTGTATAATAGCTGCTGCTTTAATATGTTTTACATTTGTTTTAGTGTTGTTTAGAACTATATACTTTTCAAAAGGGTACTGAATTCAGTATGAACATAATGGGGAGAAAATAAAAATTTCATTTTAAGTAAATTCCTATCAGTTGTTGTAGTTGTGCTCCTTCAAATGTTATTCTGGTGGATTTAATATATTTGGAGTAGGAGATATGACAGATTGTGTAAGAAAACATCTGTTCAAATAAAAAGCACTGTATACTAATATATATATGAGTGGTGCATCTGTAGAGAAAGTCTATATCATGTAAACATTTCATAGAGGAATGCTTGCTTCAGAGATAAATATGATAAATGATGGGATTGTTTCCAGAAAACTTACCGCATTTTAAAAATTAATTGGGGAATTTCTTAATGAAAAAAAGACTTGAGTGATTTTGCAGAAGTGACACCTGTACCGCTGAGTATGTTATAACAGCTTGTTAGACTTTATGCTATGGTTGTTCAAACTCTGCCCTTAATGCTACTCTTCTTTCTATTTGGAGTTACCTAGTGTTGGTAAGAGTGTATTATTAAAAGTAAAAGAATTTGGGGATCGCTTTTAAGATACCCTGGTTGAAACTAAACCAAAAATCTGTTTTCTGCCTTCCATTCTGAACTGTTGTTGCTGTATCTCGGCCTGTCCGCAAAAAAATATGTGTCTAAGATAGTGGAAATAACTTGCTGTAGTGTGAGGGTGGAAAGGATTATTCCCAGTGACCAAAACTCCTGGTTAGAGCTGTAGAGAATTAAACATGTAGTGAAATATAGAAGGATGTTGGAAGCATTCCAGGCTTTGGAATCAAAATTGTTGAAGAATATTGTTCAAGAAAAAGTCTTTGTCTCTTTTGCTCCTTCTTATGGAGGGGAAGGTGACTTCTTTTTCCTTCTTTTCAAAATGCTTGTAGAGATCCTATTTTTTGTATGTTAATAATCGGTAGCTGCCCAGAAATTGCCGGTTTTATCCAAGCAAGTCATTCTCCTGAGATGGCTAGCAATGTAATAAATATACAGTGTTGCTATCCAAATAATAATTGAGATACAGAATTCACCAAGCATCGAGATGGCTATGTGATTATTATTTGTATCTTCAATGTGTCCTTTGATAGCCTTTGTCAGATGGCTGTGTTTGCTTTTGTGCAGTTGAGGCTTTGCAGAACTAAAATTACAAAAAGGGAGTGGAAGATTGTACTATTTTTAAACAAGTTTTTTTAACAAGTTTTTAAACAAGTATTTACCACAGAAATGAAGTCCTCAAAGTACACTTTTTCAGAAAAGAGATCGTAGTAAAATGATAGTCTTCTCTTTTTCCTCCTCCCAACAGCCGACCATATACCAACAAAGTTATTACACTGTGGTATCGGCCTCCTGAACTTCTGCTTGGAGAAGAAAGATACACGCCAGCTATTGATGTCTGGAGCTGTGGGTAAGAGTTTGGTACAGAAGTGCAGCAAGCATAAAAACAAGCCAAAAAACCCCCTTAAATGTTTCTATCAATCTATATTGAAAGCCATAATGATGGAATTGTCTAAAACTGTTTTACAGCTGCATCCTGGGTGAACTTTTTACAAAAAAGCCAATATTTCAAGCAAATCAAGAACTTGCTCAACTGGAACTGATAAGGTAACTTGCAAGTACTACCACATAGTAGGTGCCTTAAACTGTCAGGTTTCTTTTGTAAGCAATAAAGTTGGAGATAACACATTGCGAACATTTACAAGTACTCAATTATCGCTGAGTGAGGTGTTATAAGTTTTGAGGGGCATGTAAAGCAAGTGACTTTTGCTAGGATGTGGAGAAGCGGTTTTTTGTGAGTATTCTGTGGTCCTAGCAATGTACAGTTGAATAGTAAAGAGTTTTTTTGTGTAGAGCAGCTGGAGTTGCCTATTACTGAAGTTGTAAAGAGAGAGTAGTCAAAATGCCCGTTATTTTTTAAAATTGTTACAGCTTCCTTGCAGCAAATCAGAACGGAAACATGGACAATAATAAGGACAAGTGGGATTTGGGAGGAGTAGGTACTTGGCATGCTACTGGCCTTGAGTTCTTGTTTCAAGCATTCCACATACACACCTGGGCTTTATTATTTTTGTGGGAATATTTCTATTCCCTTAAAAACTGCCAGACCCTTTATGGAGGTAAAAATTCTGCTTCTTTCCTTGATCTCAATAAATCACAGAATGATATGTATATAACTTAGTGGAACCAGAGCATCTTTTTTTCCCTTTTATTCAGCAAACAAAAATTGCTCTTGATTCTGATACCATAATTGACTTTGTAAGTGAGGAGAGGTCCTCTTCCTGAAAACAAGGGGAAAAGAGGGTGAGTCCTACGGAACTTAACAACACCTGGACAGTAAATGGTCAACATTATTTTAAAAAATAAATTATTAAAAAATATTGCAAAGTTATATGTTGAGATATTTTTCAAAACAGATTAAACGGTAGTATGTTTCTGTGTAATGTGTTATTAGCCGGCCTGGAAAAATGAAGTTCTTAGGAGAAGAGAAGCATATTAGTGCTCATTCTCAGTGAAAGGAGAACTGAACTCGTGAGTTAGGAAATTTTTGCTTTTGAGCACTAGATGGCATTGAAGCACATCACAGTGCAGTCATTTGAAGTTTTTTCTCTTTGTATTGTACCTCTGGTACAGCTAACTAGAATTCTGCGATTCTCCTGCTGCAACCTCCTGTTTGTGGCTCATTTTTTCTCTTCACTGATGCTATGTGGTTTTGGCTGTTAAAATGTAATATATCAATTTTATCAATGTCTCTACCACCATCATGTTACAGTCAACAATTCTACATTTAGCCTTTCTAACTTTAGTGTTCGAAGACAGAGCTGAAGTAAATTCTGGTAGGAAAAGATAGATTTATTATTTTCCTTACCCCTCCTGAAAGTTTTATACCCCAACTAGCGTAAAGTCAGACTGGTTTGCATAGCATTTGGGGCATAACTAATCATGAGGTTTAAGTCTAATAAATGGGAGGGGTGAACTAGGGGAATGTTTTTTGCAAAGTGTCCTTTTATGACTGTCTGCACCAGAGTTTGAAAGCTTGTGTGTACAGTAAAATGCCTCTTTAGTTGTTCTGCTCGGAAGTGGGGTATTAGTCAGCCTGTGCTTAGCCATCCTTCTGTGGGCAAAATGGGCAGGGATGGAAGAGAAGCAAAATAAGACTATGGGAAACTCCATTTGTGGTGATAGGTAGGCTTGAGACAGAACTCATCACTGAAGTAAAGCATACACGGGTTTTCTAGTGGTCAGATCTTGCTTCTGCCCTTAGGCTTTACTGAGATATCTTTTTTCCCTTATGTCTTCAATGTCAACTTATTTCTCAGCGAAAAGTGTTTTTTCAGCCATATATCTATCTTTGCTGGTGTTGGGAGCTAAGGACATAAAAGTTAATTGGCACTCTAAACCTGGGCTGTCAGGTCTCACAAGTCAAATACCTGGAGTACTGTCCAGACAATAGCTGGTTAATTTTTTCAGAATATCTGTGCGAAGGATGCCTGGGGTGAGGTGAGGCAGAAACAGTGGACTTCTTAAGGTAAGTTTAGTCTGTGCAGGCTGACTACTTTTCGTAAACAATTCACTGTTACTTAATGGTATTGGGCATTGGACAGTAGAGAAATTTTAGTTAAAAGAATCTGAACATTAAAATTAAAAATTATTTTTGTATTCACTGTATGTGCAGGAATAAAGTAACAGCTGTGCTTGCTTGTGGTTTTGGATCTCATATCCCTGTTTTCCCTTCTTTTTGGTACAGCCGAATTTGCGGGAGTCCTTGTCCAGCAGTGTGGCCTGACGTTATAAAATTAGCTTATTTCAACACAATGAAACCAAAGAAGCAGTATCGTCGAAAACTGAGAGAAGAGTTTGCTTTGTAAGGATGAAAAATTAGTTTTAGTCAACTGTAATAGCACTAAGTTTTCCTGGAGACTTTATGAACTTCACTATTTTCTGGAGAATGAACATAAATTAAGTGTAAAGAAAAACGGTTTTAGGCTCTTGTCCTTCCCATGATACCCACAGAGCTTGTATTAACCCCTATTTCATAGGAGCTTTGAGAAGAGGGAAGAAGGCCCTAAAATTTCAGCCACCTGTCAGCTTTCACCTAAGGAAACATTTGTTTTCCACGATTGGTACACCTGCTTGTTGTCCCTGTCCAAAAAACCAGCTCAGAGTACTTAATTGTTTTTTATTAGGACAACTGGCTAAAGCTAAATGTGTAGTCTGGTTAGCATTACAGTCTTTTTTGGGTCATAAATTCATGCAACACAGAGTTGTTATCTGAACTGTGTATTCTGAAGTACTACCATTGGACTAGTTTTGTGCAAATATCACACGTGGAAATTATGGCAAACAGCTGTAAGCTTATTTTAAAGGGTTTGTTCCCCTCCTTCAGTTACTGTGAGTTTCAGGAGAAATGTCATCCTGTTCATATTAATGAGACTTCCATCTTTACAGCAATAGTATTATTGTCCATGGACCAATCAAAACTGCAGCTCGCTGGGTCCTAAGTTCCAAAGTGTAAAGGAGCAATGTAGTCTTGGCTTAAGAAGGTGGGGTTTTTTTATAAGGCCAATGTTTCAAGCAATTAAACAATACAAAGTAAAGAAAGCTTGGGATATATGCTTGCACAGGTAATATACAAGGTGAAGTTTATCTCTGCCTCTTATTACCAAGCACAGGTTGTGACTGGATATTGTTATGATGCAGGTTACACGAGGACTTAATGATCAGATATTTTGGAAGGAATATGTTTATTAAAATTTTGCACAAAGTGAGTGATTCAAAATAAAAATATGATGGTTTTTCTCAATTTTATTCTTTTGCAGCATCCCACCAGCTGCATTAGATTTATTCGATTATATGCTTGCTCTGGATCCCAGCAAGCGCTGCACAGCCGAACAGGCTCTCCAGTGCGAGTTTCTGCGAGATGTGGAACCATCTAAAATGCCTCCTCCAGAGTAAGTGGTTTCCTTTGGTAACAGTCTTTCTATGAAATGTAACATGCACTGGCTTCATTAAACTCATGGTGTTTCAGTTAGAGTAGATGGTGGAAGAACAAAAATGTTGATACATGCAGCAGTTTAGTGGCTGTTCGGCACTGGAATGGTTGTGCAGCTGAGTGAATCTTACACCATGATAGCAGCAGTTGTGAGGATCTGAGAACTGTTTCATTTGTTACTCCTTGCACTAGTTACTGAGTTAGCACCTTTAAAAAAATACTCTTATATGAATGTTTCTAATGTTGGAAAACCGTCATTTCCCTTTTATCTCTGTTTATCAATGTCTACTTTTTCCAAGGGTTTTGAGGTCCTCCATGAATCTGAATTACCTTCTTTGGTAGAATGTCACTGGGTATAGAATTCTGCAAAGGTACCTGAGAGTTGAAGTGAAATACCACAGATAATTTCCTGTGATAGATGAGATTCTTGGTTTTACAGGCTGGAGAAGTGAAATACTTTGTGCAGGGTTTTTCCTGTTGGTTTCTCTGAGAGGAATTATAGTACAGTGTCCAGTAGGGTTTTTGCAGTGACTTAATTGTCATTCTAATCAGTTCAAATCATATTGGAACAGGCCCTGAGGAAAACAATTGAAAGGTATTGCAGAATTTTCAAGTTTCAGTCCTTCCCTCAAGATAGCTGTCAGAACATTGGATATTTAATATTAAGTAAATTGTGCCTTCAAGGCAGCCTGTACTGACTGCTTTTTAATTAGTTGCCAACTGGGAAAAATACTTGAGTTTTATCTAAGAGTTTTATTAAAAAAAACTTTTGAGACTTTTGAGACTTACCTGTTACAGGCACAGGATTATTACTAATGCTCCTGATACATGAGGCTAATGAAACCTCCTATCAGTATCAGTTTATCATTATGTATCAGTAATATCAGTAATCAGCAATCTTAGGCTATTCACTAAGATATCAGAATCACTTGTACAGCATGTTGCTTATATGCATTTCAAAGTAATTGAATGGGAAGAAATCTGGGTTTTTTCAGGGGCTTGGTGTAGTATATCCATTCCAGAAGCAGACACGTGGAAATGCAAAACAAACTATTCATTGGTGTCCTTTTGAAAATTCAGAGGAACCACACTCATTTCTGGCAGAGCCTGTACAGGAAAGTGTTGACTGAAGAAACAGCAGTTCATCCAAAGAAAGTGACAGTGCTGATTGCAAGGACTGTAGATACTTGTCATAATGAGTTCTTGGTTGATTCCACCTGTTATGCGGTGGAAGAGAATAAAGGAAGGAGTTGTCATAACTGCCTTTCCAGTGAGCAGCTCTTGTCACCTGTCAAAATAATTCTTCTGTGTTCCTGGGTTAGGGAGCTGCTCAGATAGTTATTAATATGTAATAGAAAAACAGAAGGCACTATTTTTACTGCCTATCTCAGTATTTCGGTTACCTGTGGGATGAGTCTCTGTGTTCCTCAGGAAATCAGAATTGGGATGCCTCCAGGGAACAGAAATGGAAAGACAAATAATGACTTCTCTAGGAGACCTTTACCTCTGCTTTTATCAGTCTTAAAGGACTGGGATATCCCTTGTTCTCCCTATTCTTCCTAGTATCCTAACTTTCCTAGTGTCAAGTGCTGTTCAGTCATGCAACATATTCCTGCACCTTCCTCCCACCACCACCATTTCTTAGTTGTCTGTTCTGTGCAACTATAAATACTAGATAGCCATGTCTGTTAACAATGGACAAATACTTGAACTCTTGAGGTAGTAGTGCTTTTACAAGCAGACAAAAGGAATTGGTCACCTGGACCCTGGGAAAAAAAACCCGCTTCATATTGATAACTGTTATCTGTTACTCTGCACATTTTGTTGCATAGCAAGTTAGTTAGCAGCATTGGTTTTTAAGTCCTGAGTTACACAAATAATTAAGCTTTTCATAAGCACGAATACGAGAAAGTAAAATTGATTCTCATTTTAAGATACATGTTCCCCTTCTCTGCCAGAGGGACCTGTGCCTCTGAAATAGGCAATCAGTGAAGCCATTTCAGCCAGAAAAAGCAGATCTGAGATTTTGCTGGCTTTGAGTGTTTTCTGATGTATTTCTAAGTTCCAGTAGGTTCATCTTTCAAAGTTACGTTACGTATAATTTGAGCATTTATTTTACTAACATGGTTAAAAAAAAAAATATGCTAGCATAAAACTAACTATCTCTACTCCTTCTTTGCAGCCTTCCATTGTGGCAGGATTGCCATGAGCTGTGGAGTAAGAAGCGCAGAAGGCAGAAGCAGATGGGCATGACTGATGACTCAACAGCAGCTAAAGTCCCTAGGAAAGATCTGTCTCTAGGCATGGATGAGAGCAGAACCAACACCCCACAAGGCATGCAAACTTCTTCCCAACTCAAAACTCAGGGCAACTCTAGTGTAGCACTTGGTCAGTAATATTTTCAGTTCTTATCATTACCTTCTACTTGGATTGCACCTCTAGAAATTTTAGATGTTATTTTCAGAGTACTGACGACTCCTGGATTCTTGAGGGAGGAACAGTATTGTAAGTTAAATCCTTGTTACAAAAGATGTACATTTACTTTTGGAAAGTAGGTGTTCCTTTTAAGTTTTACTTCATTTTTCAATCTGGTCAGAGCAACTACTTTACTCTGTATTTTGAGGGGATTTTTATCTCTTGCTCATCTGTAATTCTACTGTAATCCCATAAGCCAGCTGCTGCTTACCATCACAGTTCCTCACAATCTTTGTAGGTTGGAGGAGCTTTATTGGTATTGATAAACTGATCAAAAGGCAGATATTAGAACAATCAGCATTTCAAATGAAACAGATTCCCTGTGCGTGTTATGTGAGCCTTCAGGTGTTGAAGTTGTTAGGGTTGGACCAAGTTGTAAAAAACAAACACCAAAAAAACCCACCCTGAAACCTGGTATAATAAGTAGGTACCTCTGTAGATTGCACAGCTGTTAATTCTGAAACTTAGACAAAATATCTTGCTTGGAGACCAATTTTACTAATATAATATAAAGAGTAAGGTAATGGTTTTCTCTGTGGACACCGTTTGAGATACTCACCAGTTCAGCAATAGTTCCTTCATATATAGAAGCATACAGAGTAACAATACCAAATGGATACCTGATAAGTTTAATTTAGACCATTTTTGGTTGTGCAAAGTGACCGTAAATCCTATGGCACTGATGCAGGAGTTCAGCTGAAAAAAACCAGCAAATGCATTCGCAGGGCCTGAAAATTCTTTAGTACTAACCACATTGAATTGACTCTTCATTTAACAATAGAGCAGAGCTCCAAATAATCTGTGCAAAGATACATAGGAAATAGTTCTTTTGATCATATTTTGTTGCAATTTATCGCCTCTTGCTCCTGTTCATCCTGTTTCTCACTGTAAGCCAGTTGAGAGTTGCTGTCCTCCTTATGTTTGGGCTAAAGCTTTGGCAGCATTTTCAAGCATGACTTTCTGTAGCCCTTAAGACTTTTTCCCCTGAAAGAAAAACAAATGTATTGAAGTTTTTAAAGAGTCCAAAGAATAGTAGTTATTTTCTTTGTGGTTTTATAACAGGTAGCCCAATGAGAGACTACTATGTTTATTAGTCTAGACTACTAGTTTATTAGCAAAATAAACAAATAGAGAAGGAATCATTCAGACCCGTATTGCTGTACGCCCATATGTACATATAAAAATATATCTAGGTAGAAAAGATGATGGTGTAATTTTCAGTGGAGCTTAGACAGTTCAGCATAGAAGTGTTTAGGTATCGAGCAAAACACTTCTGGAAGCCATAATGCACCTTAGATCATATCATCAATAAGGCACACTAAAGAACTCCATGTACAAATGCATGCTTTAAATGAAGCTGCTGCATTTGTTTCTGAGCACCCCAGAAGAAAATGTTAAAAACACCTTGGACAAATTGCTAATGTGCTCATTTATGAATGAGACCCCTGGTTATTGCATCTGGCGATTTAACAGGAACTATGTAGAGCTCAGTAGAAACGTCAGATTTCCCAGAATACAGTTTGCTCTTAGAACAGACTTGAAACGAACCAAAGAGTATGGAGAAGGTAGATTAGTTTCCCTGTTTGGCATCTTTCTGCTGGATTTTCACTGAGAGTCGGAGAGAAGTTTGAGCATACCGTCCTCAGATGCCACAAAAATCAACTGTTAAGCATGACATCTGAGTGAGAGCCAGAAGTACAAGGCACTAGAAACTATGTTTTTCTCTCTATTGCCAAATAAAAGGTGGGGTTATTTTTATAAAAATATATAAAATCATTGAGGTCCCTGTCTTAAGTAGGTTACAAGTGCTCGTATTGTGGTGCACATGCACAAGTAGGGTAGTGCGTTGTGGGTTTTGCAGCACTTCCCTGCTGTGCTGCTTGTCAGTCTTGCAAGGCAAATACTTAGTATGGGGGGGTGTGACCATTTTTTGGGGTATAGCTTGAATCTGCTATGAATTAATATATTGATGAATTAGCAGAATGGCAGGGACAGAAGCGGACAGAATGTGTTCGTGTTGGGCTGCGTTATGAAAAAATCCAGAGCGCTGCCAGCACAGTCACACACGCTCATTTTTTAATTTTTAACTACTTAAGTTCTCTACTTGTAGGGCATGTTGAAATCCATGCTGCTTCACTTCTCCTTTCAAAATAAACTACCACAATGGGTGTGTGCAACTAAGAAACTACTTTGATATTCTGACTTCCTTATTCATATTCCCCTGCATCATCATAATCTCCTATTATTTGTGGCAAACTCATTTCACTGTATATTTAGGTATAGGTTTATCACAAACCTGCATTTTCCTGCTATTCAGTGATTAATTTCTTGTCCTTCAAACTCAGCACTTGCTTTTGCACTTACACTATTAGCTTCTGGGTCACCTAGAGCCTGGTCACTTGAGCAGGTGTTAGAATCCAGATGCTGAACTAGAATGAGCCAGAATGTGACTGGAAATGCATTTTGCAGATGGCCACTCTTTTAACAGAGAGATGTGATATGTCAAAGATAGGAAGTTTTGCGGGGATTGGAAATCTTACAGCTGCTTAAAGCAGGTGGCCTTAAGCCCCAGCTTAGTTGTATTGTGGAAGGTTGAGCTCCAGCTTGATGTTTCTCATCTGTCCAAGTGCATGTGCGCACCTCTTGGAAGTCACTTTCTTTATATTGGATCTTACTATTCTATTTCCTATAGATACTCCCCCAAAGGCAATTAACATGTAAAAGCATTCCATTTCTCTGTTGTCCAAACTCATGCTTTGCCAGTTGTGTCAGCCATGCTAGATTAGTCTTACTTTTGAGTTTCTGAAATATGCCAGTTCTAAATAATACTTAAAACCACCTTTTTTGTCTTTAGCAAAAACAAGCACTGGACAGCAGTTAAACCAGAATGAAGTGGCAATCCTGCTAAACCTGCTACAGTCTAAAACAAGTGTTAGTTTGGCACAGTTTGCCCAAGTGTTGAATATTAAGGTAAACCCAGAGACTCAGCAGCAACTAAATAAAATAAATCTTCCTGCTGGAATTTTGTCAGCAGGTGAAAAACAGTCAGAACAGCAGCAGCAGCCGCCGCCGCCTCCACCACCACTGCCGGAACAGGAGCCTCTAAAACAGTCGACGGTCACGCAGCCCCCTGTACCACCTGCTCAGCTGAGTCAGCCTAAGGTTGAGACTGATGCTGCCCAGGCAGCTGTCCAGAGTGCATTTGCTGTTCTGTTGTCTCAGTTAATAAAGGCTCAGCAAACAAAACAAAAAGATTTTGTGTTGGAGGAGAAGGAAAACGGATCAGGAAATGAAATGTCATTACAACTCAGGCAGCCTCCAGAGCCCGCCACTCCTGTGTCTGTCAGCCGGGATGACGTGGAATCTCCGGCACCCAGCTACCCACATCTGATCAAGTCATTATATACATCTGCAGGTACTGAAGGTCTTTATTGCTAACAGGCAGATACCTTGAGCAGTGGAGACGTAGCAGTTTGGGGATAAAGAGTTAACATGTTAACCAGATGATTCTGTGTGAGTATAGAAGAGATGATTAAATTGATTTTATCACTTACGTCTGGATCGTGGAATATATGTTTTACTGTAACAGGTGTCATGCAGACAGGACGAAGGATGATTTCCCCTCTTTAAGAGGTACACAAGGGCTGGTAGGATTTCTGATTAAACAGTTACGTTCATATTATTCTGGGGGGGTGAGATTTTCTTAGTGGTGTTTGTGGTGGTGAAGGCCATCTTCTCTAGCAAATTCATAGATGGAATTTGCCAGTTTTGAGTGTGTGTTTAGGGAAAGCCTATTTTGGGGAGAGGATGTTTTATTTTTGTTTTTAGTGCTGACTAGAGCAATTTCTTGGTGTCAGATTCTTTAAGTGGTTACCCATAACTGGCACTAACACCCATGGTTGAAGGGTTTCTTTGGGATGTAGTAGTGGCTCCCTTAGTCTTCACAAAGTTTAGAGCTCTGCTGTTGGATCTTTTTAGATGGTTATTTCATTCAGTTTTATTGTATGGTGGTTTATGTATTGCTTGTGGTGTTTGCAGCTGTAAAAAGAAATATTCTGAAGTGGTTTGGGGTGGTGGTTGAGGTTTTTTGGGGCGGTGGTTTTCTTTAATCTTAAGTTTTGCTGTTCCTTGATAGGGTGTCCTTTTGTCTCTCAAGACTTTTATCTCTATTTGCAAGTTCCTTCCGATCCTTCTTTGAGTGTTCCAGTGTTTATGTGTTGCTTGAGATTTGAGGTTTACTTTCTTTTTTGGTTTGTTTTTCTTTTGGGGAGGGGGTGGGTTTGGGTGGCTTTTTTAAGGAACTTGTACCGTTTTTCTTCAGTTTCTTGCCTGGTAATCTTACTTTGAGGAGAAACCTGCATCACCATCCTAAGGCAAATGAGGCGTTGCTGTCTCCAAAATAATCTGTCCAACTACTAATAAAATAATTTGACTGCTAAGTTAATGAGAATTGAAGTAACAAACCTCTGTGTTGTTCCAGGAATGAGTCCTTTCCTTTCTGGTATTGTTGTTATATGTTTTTATTTCAGTGTTTTTCTTTTTCATCTGCTTAGGTCAAGAGGATTTGGTTAGGCAGTCTGAGATGAGGCTTCTAAACCGAACACCTGAACAAGAACGCCCTCGGATCTTGCCTCCAGACCAGCGTCCCCCAGAGCCACCGGAGCCTCCACCTCTCACTGATGAAGACCTTGATTATCGGACAGAGAACCAGCATTTGCCTATAACTAACTCTTCAGGAACAGATCCTCACGCAGGAGTGAAAGCAGCTCTTCTGCAGCTGCTTGCTCAGCATCAAGCTCAGGCAACAACAGAGGAGCCAGTACAAACGAGCGTGGATTATCAGGCTAGAGACTCCTACGTAACAGGCCCAGACTACAAGGATAACTTTGGATCATCTTCCTTCTCATCTGCCCATTATGGCAGTAGTGATGGAATAGGAAGTGGATCATCAGGAGCATTAGAAAGAAGGAGCTTCCTTGGAAACTCAGATATTCAGTCTTTGGATAACTACAGTACTGCTTCATCTCACTCTGGTGCTGCCCCTCCTCCGTCAGCCTTTTCAGAATCCTTTCCCAGCTCAGTAACTGGTTATGGAGACATTTACCTCAACACTGGCCCCATGCTATTTAGTGGAGATAAAGACCATAGGTTTGAATACAGCCACGGCCCGATCCCGGTTCTGGGGAGCAGCAGTGATGCTTCCGCGGGGCCAGAGAGTACGCACTCTTTGCCCGCAAAGATGCACAACTATAGCTACGGAAGTAACTTACAGGAAAATCCGAGTGGCATCAGCCACATGCATGGACAGACTTGGACTTCTCCTGCCCAAGGACCTGGCTATTCCCAAGGATACAGGGGACACATTAGCACATCTGCAGTGAGAGGGCGCGGCAGAGGATTACCATATTGAGTATCTGTTTTTCCTCAGGCACATCATTTTTATCTGGAAAAACTTCTTCTTTTTTTTTTTTTTTTTTTCCTAGCTGCAGTTTAAAGCAGCAGTTCAACAGACTTGAATAATGTTAATTCAACAGCTTTATTTTTATGTGGAAAAGGGTCTTGCATACAGTAGGAAAAATTAAAAATGCTTAAAACTCATGCTGTCTGAAAACTAGATAAATTGATTGTACATGTTCACAAACTCTAGTTCTGAATTTTATTTTGTATTTTGGCAGTTTTAAGTGGATGCTAAATTTAGGGACATCAGCTTTTTATGGCACTCTTTCAGATCTTCTGAACTATGCACATTTGTGCTTTTTTTGTAAGTTTGGACCAACTTTTATGTAAAAAAGAAATTTTACAACAATCAAAGCAGGGCACTGATTTATTTGGTATTTTTCTTTTTACAGAACTACCTTTAGTCAGAGGTCACTGTCAGTCTTTGCACTGCTTTCAGTGTTATTGTGGAAGGTGTACTTTGTGCTCATTTCAGATAATAAAACACAACCTTTCTCTTGATGCAAAATTTTATAAATATTTGTTCAATGTTATTTTTTTTCCTTCCAAGAAAAAAGAAAAAAAAAAAAAGAATGGATATTCTGGTAAAATGTTCTCTCCATCTCCCCAGGCTTGTTTATATAAAAACTGTTTTACTTGAATGGTAAGTGCCTTAACATGTAAGCTTAAGGTCTGCAAAAGTTTGAAGTACTTCATAGACTGATGTGAAAAATAATACCTAAACCTAAGTAGTTAACATGAAAATTCAGATAATAGGCAACTCAAATAGGTCATAACGTTGTGCTGTTTACTTCAGGTGGGCCAGTTATTTAGACACCTAATCTTATCTCGATTAAATTATAATTTTCAAATTGATCTTCATGAGAAACGTTGAAAGTGAGGAGAAGAATGAAGAGTGTAGTTTTTCCTCAGCTCCCTCTTGGAGTTGTAGTAAGTGTTTTAGTTCCTCTGCCAAATAAACTGTACTTATATGTCCTTACCAAGTGATGAAATAGTTTTTTCTCTAAATGTCAACAGCAGTAATTACTTTGTGTGAGAAGCTGACACTGTCATCTTTTTACCACAAATACTGCATTATAGGAAGTAACCAAAGGAAAAATGACCATTATTTAAAGCAACAGCAAAATGTTTGACACTAGTTCTAATTCTCTGTAAACTTGTGATTGTGCCAATTAATTGATTTTTATATCTGCTATTCCACAGAACGTTTTAATATTGGAATATAGTCTCTCTGAACAACTGATAAAATGACTGTAGTTAAAACTCTTTACCAGGAGCCACTCGTCATATTAATTATAACTTCCAGCATGGTTTTGTTTTTTTTTTTTCCTTGGACAACAAGTGGTCTCTCTGCTGCAGAGAGGAGGTATGGTTATATTTTGCATGTACGTAAAAGAATGTTTTAAAGCCCATATTGGAAACAATTTTCCAACTGATTATCCAGTTGACAAATCGGTACCTTATGTAACTGAGTGTTTAATTATTACTTTTTAAAAAGTAAAATTTCTACTTACACTATTACAAATGTAGTCTTGTCAGTGACTTTTTGGATTTTCAGAATAGAAGCCAAAGTTGTTGGTGTTTTGGTTTGGTTTAGTTGAAAATCCTGGTTCATATATGGCTAACTACTACACTGTAGAGCATGGAGAAACTCACTTGGCTAACTGTGTAGCGTTTGAGGATCTGGCAGATGAGAAATGGAGAGAGTCATGCTGCTTACGATGTCCCTGTAAGTCTGGCAGTTGCCTTCACTAGACACGGTAGATAATCCCACGATCTGAAAATAAAAGTGGCCCAGTCAGAAACAAGTACTTGTGACCTGAATAGCCTATGCTTAAGAAAAACAAAAGCTTCATGTATGAATGGATACTTTTCCTTGACTAAGGACACCCCTGTAGCATTTTTCTGCTAGTAAAATTTTGAAGGCAAAAATCATTAGTGTCATTTAGATACGGACAGTGTCAGCTAAGGCTTTTTGTTACTACTTAAAAAAAAACCAAAAACAACCAGAAAACAATCCCACAGTGATACACACAGATTGCTTTTTTTAAGAATCCAGCAAAAAACATTCAGATTTTTTTAGGCAGTTGCTTTCACTAAAAATGTGCAGTCTGGTGTTACTCCCCTGTGCTTCAGATGCAACTGCCGGTGATAGCTAAAAAAGCAGGTAAGTTCAAATGGAAGGTAGAACTCAGAGGACTACATTATTTGACTTCTGATACAAAAAAAATGCAAGGAAGACATGTTTCTTACTGCTTCCCTTTTTGGAGGTGAATTTTCAAATCATTTAGTTCACCTCATTTAACACAGAGAAGTCAGTCCCCTCTGACTGTGTGAGCGACGGTGCAGTTTCCTTACAGGCTGGCAGTACTCTGATGTTGCATTGTTCCGCCAAAATGGATTTCAGTCTTCGGCCATGGGAATAAATACATTTAAAAATTTTTTTTTTAAAAAAAGCAGCACAAGTAATCCGAACTATGAGGGGAGAGAGAAGGAGATGCAATAGACAGTTGACTTCCCAGATGAATCAGAAACCAAACCCTGGACACTGTGGCTGTTGTGTGCTGCGCAATGACTTCTCCCCAGGTCACTTGAAGGATTACTGGCCTGTGACTTTGAACACTCTATTTGCCTGGGACAACAGTGTTGGGGTAATTTGGAGGGAGATGTTTAACATATTTCCGTATACAATAACTGGAGAGATTACCTTCCATGCAGCATGGGGGATCTTGGCTCTCGCTGGCAGCCTTCCCTCTCCTGGGCAGGCGGAGGCTGCGTGTGGGGCTGGAGCTCTGCCCTCCCGTTGTGGGCAGCCCCTGGGTGCATGGCAGGAGGGTTTCTCCCTGCGGCCACATTCCCCTGGCCTCGGAGTTGGCGCCTGGGCAGGTTAGCAGCCAGGGAACTGGTCGGATCTAAGGACTGTGAGTCCACGTTCATTTGTACCGGACCTGTGTATTACCTATCAAAATTTCTTCTAAATTAAATCATGACAAGGTGCTTATGTCAGTTCCAAATTTTACCCTTTTGAATGAACAAAAATTTCACTCGGCAGAGTGAGTCTGTACTAGTTTGGCATTTTACGTATATGGCTCTTGCATTTTTGATGCAGTAGTAGGCATTCTGAAAATTACATTATTTTTCTGTGGAGCTGTGGCTTTTGTTTCTTTCCCTCCCAATCCTTTGGGTTTACATTTTCTGTGCTGCGATTCCAAAGTGTGCTACAGAGACCTGGACACTACATCGAAAAGTAAGTGTTGTGTGTTTGTATTTCTAAATAAACATAGCAAAATACTGTAATCAAGTACTATCAAGTAGCAAGTACTTCATTATTTATATTAAGTGGTCTTTAGCCATACCAAGAGGAAGAAAGCGAGCACAACAGGACTGCTATGACCATGACTTAAAACGCTTAAGACTATTATAATACTTAAAATCAGCCAAAGGAAAAGGAAACAGCTTTTGTCATGGATTGCTAGTGGTTGTTACCTTGAACAGAAAGAAGCAGTGTTAGGGAAGAGGTGTAAAAATACATGTATCATTAAATGTTAATATAATTTCTTGGGAAAATAATTTTTAAATGGCAAACTTCTATATTTTCTTATGTTTCCATAAGGCATGGTCTATGTTAAAATTTCTCCATACCACGGTAGTGTAAGGTGCTTCCTAGAAGCAGAGGCGATAAGTGCTGTAATGTAAGTTCTTAGGGGTTTGAGTGCTCTTCTCCTTTTGCTTGGTGCAGGAGGCAAGGTTCTGTTTTGGTGAAGTTTACAGTTGGATGAGTTTAGTAGGTAATTGTGCAGTAAAACCTGAAGTAACGTTAGGATACCCCTTATCTGCGGGCAAATTAGATCTCAGACCATGAATTCTGTTTCCTAAAGAGAAAAATCTCAGATGTATTTCTGGCATTATTCTTTTTGTTAATAAACACGCAGGTGTTTTACATACAACATTTCTCCAGTCTGTTCTGTTACACTGTTTTTCACATGGGGAAATTTGGCTGTTGCCCTTCTTGATGGTTTTGGGATGCTCTGTATATGCGGAAGTGTGTCATGAAATTAAGGAATCACCAGAAAAGTGATTTGAATTCTGTTTTTAAAAATGAAATTACCTTGGGTTGGCTTAAAATCGAACTAACTTTTGCTTATCAGGGTGAAGAATACTTTATTGCAGGAGTTATTTCAAGACAACCTAATTTAAAATAATCAAACTGTTATGCTTCAGCTTGCTTACTCTTTGTTATTTTAAGCCATTTGTATATAAAATGTATTGTGCGGCCTGTAAATAAAATACATGAAAACTTGAAGTCTTTCATTGTTTTTCCTCTCTGGTGGTCAAAGGGCATTTAAGAAAAACATTGGGTTAAGCTGAGGTGGTTTTTATAGTATCCTAATGAACATAATTTTCAGCGTGTTGAAATTCTGCAAAGTTTTTAAAAAAAATATTTACTTCAGTACTTTTTCGAAGGAAAACCGCAGTGGCTGGCAGGACGAGTGCCTGTGGCTAGAGCGGAGCCCCAGGTTGCTGCAGCAGCTATGCAGCGAGCGCAGGTGGCGCAGCCAAAGCAGGCAGCGTGCAGGGACACGGAGGGGACATGAGCCCCTCTAAGTGCTGAAAAGATGCTGCTGTGTCCAGCACCTGTTGCGTGAGCTTTTCAGGAGGGTGGGCGATGTATAAGGTGATTTTTTTTTTTTTTCTTGGCGCTGTCCAAGGACAGGTGCAGTTAATATTCCCCACCGCTATCTATTTAAAGAGGATGGTGTGTGCGTTAGAAGTGATGGAAAGTCAAAGCCAGGTATTTTCCGTGGCTGGCTACGTGCATACACTGCTTGTGAAGTGCTGTAAATGGGGGTCAAAGGCATGCTAGCTGGAGGCTGGATGTTTATGTGCAGCACTGCCTTGGCAGGCACCTTGAAAATGCCAGCAGGCGTGTGCCCTGCAGGAGCAGGAGGACCCCTCCGAGAAAACTGCAGCTCCTTTGCTTGGCATCAGATGTGTAAACGTGGTGATGAGGGACACGGTTCAGTGGTTGACTTGGCAGCATTGGGTTTATGGTTGGACTTGATCGTAAGGGTCTTTTCCAATCTAAACGATCCTGCTATTCTAAATCGAGTGAGGCTTCAGCAACTGCACTTTGAATGCCTGAGGCTTCTCTGCTTTTTTCCTGCTCTATCAGCAAATCGAATGAAAGTGTTTTCATCGTTCAATAAATGCTATGCTGCCATCCAAAAATAAGGCACTTGCCGTATCTTCCGTACTCAGACTCCAGGTGGGACGGAGTGCTGCTGCCTTGGCTTCGGTAACGTGTCGTTGACAGAGACGACGAGCGGTGAAGGTGCGGTAGAAGGTGGCGGGGGCCAGCAGCAGTTCCGTGGGTGTATCTGACATCAGGCTGGTAATTGGAGACAATACTTGGGCAGCAGCTGCAATTAAAGGCAGGGCTTTACTTCTGATGACCACTTCAGGCTGTATTACGTTGGATGTTGACTTATGTGTGTCAGATCAGACAGCTGCATGAAACAATTTCTAGTTGTTTGCTCCATTTTTATCATGAAAGCTGCTATTGCAACAAGCAACATGACAAAGTTGGCTCTGGTTTATGTTGGAGAATGATCCTGTAACGGTTTGACAATGATGCTGCATCTCCTTCAGTCAGCTGTTTGTGCCATACAGCCATCAAGCTGTGCAAAAAGGTACCAGTAACAATTCCAGTGGGATCTGTGTGTAAATCAGTATCTTCAGCTGCAAATAAAAGGGCAAGTGAAAGAGAGACGCAAATAACTGCAGACCAACAGCCTGTATTGACACAGAGCAAGGAACGTGTCTGTGAAATCGATGGCAGGAGGGGAAGCAGGCCATCTCGTGTCACAGCCATGAATTATTTATTGCCTGTTAGCTCTGAGAGAACCATGCAATTTTCCAGAAACTTCTGTTAAATTAGCTGAACCAGGATTAGGTTGCTTCTATTTTTAAGGAATGCCTGTAAGCCCTGACAGGCCATCTGCATGAAGGGGATTACAGCTACCATACGCCCCCATCAAGTGGAAGAAAAGGCAAGTCAGAGCTTTTGGCAGCGACAACAAACAAGGGGCGAGCGCAAGCTTTGTTTGAAAAATAAAGGGGAACTGTTTCCTTTCCCAGTCAACTGCGTTCGCAGCCATGGAGCTCAAGGGGTTTGTTTTTAAAGCCCCTTGCTGGTTACGGCTGCTTATTTGGGGCATTTTTTATTGCCCGTGGAGAAAACTCACGGTCAGTGTGATTTACCTCAGGAGGAACTTCGAGTTGGAGCGTACAGTAATGTTTTCTTTTTCCCTGTGTGTTGCAGCCCTTGCTAACGGGCGGCACCGGGATCGCTTTTCACAGCATGGCTTTGATTCTGCTTCCACAATTCCTCCGTGGGTGCTTTGGCCGTACTATTGATATGGCAAATTCTCATAATGTGATGAATGCATCTTTAATAGGATTTCTTGCAAAGAGGCTTTGTGAAGATTTTTTTTCTGTATAAGAAAATACAGAGTTCAAGAGACGTAACCAGGTAGAAAAGGGAACGCTTGAGCGTAAGCTTTACGGAAACCAGCCTGGGAGCTTCTGGTATGCACAAGCAGATCTGGCAGCCATGTGCTGCCCTGAAGATAACTTGGTGGGGATTAACTGGTTTCTGTGGTTAGTATTTGACTTGAGCAGATGTGTATCTGTGCTGTGCTCCCTCCTGCAAGCTAGGGTATGGCCATCGTTGCTAGAGGACATAGTTGGAAGCCAGTGTTGAGCGTGCAGGTCTAGCGCAGATAGGTGCCTTTTTTCTTTCATCCTGCAAGTTCTTTTCAGACCCATTTTACAAATACAGAAAACGTTATCAGGTTCTGACACGGGGCGGGGGGGAAACCACAATTTCTCCTTTTTCAATGTTTTCTGAGGATCTTGGTTTTGCTTGGGTGGCAGTGCTAGGGAAGCGCTGACGGCTGCTTGCCCTGCCGCGGGGACCTCTCCGAGCATCATTGGTGCTGCAAGAGCCGATGGTGATTTTCCTCATTGTTCTGGGTCTGGGTCACCCTGAGCGACTCATGGGCCGTACAGAGAGCTGGACAGAAGCCTGGCTTAGGGGATTTTCCCTGAACAAGGAGCAAGGGAGAGATGGTTACTGATGTGTCTAGCAAGGGGGCTTTTGCCTTCATTCTTCTTCATCCTCGCCAATTGCAAAAAGGAATAATGGGAATGGTTTCAAAGTAGAACCTGGAGGGTTTTGGTTTGGTTTGGGGTGTTTTTTTCTGTTTTTCTTTACCTGTGTTATCCTTCAGGGAGCTTGTGGATGTTGGAAACCACCATGAGACTAACCCAGGTCTGCTGAAGTGTTGCTCGTCCTGGCCTCCATGGTACACCCCAGCTGCTTTCTTCCCTAGTAGCTCCCTTGTGGGCAACACGGGGCACCTTCCAGGGTCTGGGACAGAATGGTTCCCTCATCTCTTCCATCAGAGCTGAACTCCAGGAGCTCAGGTTACAACTTCCAGCCTTAAAGGCTAGTGGCAGTAAAATGCCTCTTACAAGGGTCTTTTTTATTCTTCTTATTGTTGTTATTTTGGGTTTTTTTTGTTTAAGGCAGGAGACAAGAATTCACAGGCTGCAGGCTTCACCGACATACGTGTCTCCCGGGCTGCTTCTCTGGATTAAGAAGAATGCCTCAGCCAAAAAAATGCCCCTGGTTGCAATAAATTGCTAGAATTTGAATCACCAGAACGGCCCAGCCCTATGGTAAGGTCTTCTGCTGCACATCTGTCTGTCCAAGCCTAATGCCCTTCGGTTTTACCTGGGTGAGTAGCTGTGTTGATACTCTGGAAATACTCCAGGCTTTTTTCCCTACCTGTTATTTCAAAATCTTTGATGTGCCAGAATATGGGGAAGAAGGCGTATCCAACAGGCCACAGAGCTGTACGGGAGCTCGCTCCTTCGATCCATTCCCTGATGAAGGTCTCGTGGAGTGAGAATGCCCAGCTGAACTCTGCTTTGCTGGGCAATGCGGCTGCTGGTGGGATCTGCTTTTATTTCTAGCTGGGGAATGTATGTTGTATTTAACTCCGAAAAGCTCAGAGTATCTTTCAGGTAAAATGCAAGGGAAGTATCTTCCCCCCCCTCCCCCATCTTGCGAAGCCAAATATTACCCATGCTCTTACCTGAAGAAGGCCAGAATAATTTACCCACATTTTTTCTACACATTTTTCACTGTGACCCACCTCAGCCTCTGCAGAATACAAAGCACCACGTGTGGAACTTCATCTGACAATAATCTCTGCTGCTAAACCGAGCCCTAACCTGCTTTAAACATCCCTCCTTGCAAGAAGAATCAATCTTATGTTTCAGTGTGAGAAAATCAGTAGATGAGAATTTGGAACAAGCTGGAAACGGGGAGCGATGTCTTCACGTTCCCATTAGAAGTGCTGTGTCTGCTTTGAGCTATGGGAGGGCCAGGCGAGGGTACAGAAGCCCTGGGTGCCCCCTGCCCCCCCCAGTCACTCCTTCTCCAGGCAGCAGTGACCTAGTAGCACACGTTATGGGGCGTGTGAATGCTGTTACGTGTCTTTAGTAGGTTTCTGGGGAATGGACGCCCAACCATAAAATGACAGCCCCCAACCAGAGCACAACGGGTTTGTTCCTCTCCCCCTCTTTGCCCCCACAGCCGTACGTGGCAGCCCTACTCCCAGCAGGATGGTGCTGCTGCTGCTGCCCCTCCGTGCTCTCCTGGCTCCCAGTTCCTGCAGGGTTGGTGCTGTTTGCGCTGCTCCAAGGGGGTTGGGAGGGCAGAGTATGGCGAGGAGGTGGTGCTGGGCCACGGCAGGCACCTGGAAGTGCTCAGAGACGTGGTGGCACTGCAGCGTCCTGCTGCCTTGTGGGGAGGTGGGGGTTGACCTGAGCTTCCTTCGTGGAGCATCTGCAGTGTTGGTGTCTAAGCCCTGGGCATGCATCCGTTTGTTCCTGGTCGGAAGCATCATTTGCCTCCTGGAATGGTCGAGATCATGTCAGTGGTTTAATGATGAGATTATTTTCAGCAACGTGCTAGTCATCTGGGGTGTGTAATCGCACAGCATCCACTGCAGTGTACCTCTCCTCACCCTCTCTGTCAGCAGGAAATACTCTCCTCCCATCAGCACCGCTGGTGCACACACCATGACCCTTCTTTTCACGTTACCTTGGAGGGGGTTTAGAAAAATTGTATGATTTTTCATATGGGAATCTGGGAGAAAGGCCGTTTTTGTCTGCGGTCACCCAGGATGGCTCCAGCACCCGGAGGATCCCAACACGGGCTTCTCCTGTTTTCCCTGGGTTACAGCAGCGAGCGCATCGGTAAGCACATGGACGGTCTGGGTTTTGTAACATCACAGCAATACTTGTCCCTAAACTGGAAGCTCCAAGATAAGGTAAACTGGAGATTCTCTGCTCTGAAAAAAACGAGGGAAGCTCCAAAATGCTTTTCTAGTGATACAACTATTTTCACAGATTAGTATAGTGTAAAAACCCCAAATATTGCTGTGTAGCATCTTCAAAGCTAGCACTGCCGATGCTACCTGTGGTATGTTGCTTTTATTTTTCATTCTGGAAAAATGTTTTTTGGATGCTCCAGCATTTACTGTTCCTCAGCTCCCTCCACCAGGCCAATGGTTGTTGTTTGTTTCAAAAATACAAGATAGAGCACCAGGGCTTAGGTTAGATGAGGTTTTTTTCTTGTTCTCTGCTGGGCAGCCTCTTTGTCCCTTGTTGCTTATGGATAAAATACGAACAAACAAACAGTTGTGCCCCGTTGCTCAGGACCAACATCAGAATCAAAGCACTGCCTGAGTTGCTGGAGAATGCTGGTTAAGCGCTAACAACCATCAGAAAAATGCTGAGCGCCTGCCTTCATTTAACAACTTTCTGATCTATACCCCTGCAAAGCAATACACCATTGAGAGATCAGGGCTTCTGCTTTGCAGCTGACCCAGGGACACAATATACATGGAGGAGAAGCAGGCCAGCCCCTGCCTTCCTGCACGACAGTTTAAAATGAAAAGACATCCCCATACCAGGAAACAAAGGATGCTGCATGCAGCGTGTAAACCCAGCAGGCAACGTTACCCCCATGCAGTCCTGTAACCTTCCCCACCCTCTGGAAAATGTGGGTCATCCCCGGGGTGCAGCCCTTGCCCCCCAGACAAGGCAGGCAGTGGGCTGTCTGACTGCACGGGCACCTTCCTGCTTCCCACCCTGCCACTGCCGGACAGAGATTAATCGCAACCATTTATCCGAATACCTTTTTTGTGAAAATTGTTCATTGGGGGGAGGGGAGTGGGCAAGAGAGTAAGAGCTAGAGAAGACATGGGAAATTAATAGAAATCTGTTAATGGTGTATATGAGATATGGGGTAGTATATAATAGTTACGAACTTATCTGCAGATGGTCTGGTGATTCCGCATCAGGGAAGTATTACTCTAAGCCTGGCAGCCTTTATTAGAAGCTCTGTGCGTTTTCCTCTCCAGGCTGCTGCTCATTATGGATTGCAGATCCTGCCCTGGGACTTCCAAGCCAGCACATACAATTATGTGAGAGAGTGAAAGAAGACATGCAGGTAGTAGTAATAATTTTTATTTGCTAACTGTACTTGCGATTACAATATTTCCTTTTGGAAATAATGACAAAAACACCCCAAAAAAATCCCACAGAATTTTGCAGACCTGCTCTATTAGAAATTCAGTCCTGTTTTAGCTCCTAGCATTAGACAAACTGGAGACGGCCACCTCTTTCAACCGATCTCCCATTAGGCTCCAGTTTGGTTTGGGGTTTGGGTGTTGGGGTTCTTTTCGTTTTGGTGTTGGGTTTTTTTTTCCTTTAAGTACAACACATAAGTCTTAACTGTGAGAATGTGATTTTTTTACTGACATCCAGGGAAACCTTCCGTATGCTTTATCAAAGCCCTTGTCATTTTTTTCTCCCTTGCAGCCCATCAACTCTTCTTTTTCATTTCTTATCTCCTGTATTAAGGTTTCAGCATTATGGAGTTTTTTTATTCTAGAAACGATTACATTATGCTCTTCGTTGCGGGAAGCAGTAAATCAAAGCATCACCTTGCATCTGAAAACCAGTGCTTTCCAGGTTTATTTAAAATGTAAACGTATGGCTAGATACAGTGCAATGTCAATAAGGAGCTCTGGGCTTTGCAGAAAGGTTGCATGTGAAATGCAGAAAAGATATGCTAATGCGAAGTCTGTGACAGGAAATGAATTTTAACTGTATCTCTTATTATTTTAGTATGCTCAGGGTATGGGCAAACAGGTATGCAATTTATACGAAATCATAATTTCATACAATTCATTTCAGTATGGATTTGTATACATTAAATTTATATGTAAAAATAGCAAGGAGCCACACCTTGTCACAGTATGTAGGTCGTAGGCTAGTAATGAAATTATTCTTTTCAATTACTTTTTTCAAGAAACATTTGTTTAAAGCCATCTGTTATTCTCTTTGAAGTGATGAATCAAAAAATGTTTGATTGAGAAAATGTCAGCAGTTTAAAGAAAATGTAATTTTAACAGAAATCTTTTGGTGAAACTGGCACACCTACCTAAACAGTCTTTTTTTTTTTTTTTTTCTTTTCCTTGAGTCTGTATTTCTATTGAGGTCTGAAAATATCTGATTACTTGAGATACAGTCCCAACAAGAGGCATCCTTCTGTCTTAGTTAAAGTATGTTTCTGTCTAAATATTTCATCTGTATGACATGTTTGTGGTGGCAAGAGCAGAAAGAGAGTAGATAGCATCCAACAGAACTAAATAGTCACTGCAGTCCACAACAAAGTAAAGGTTGGTGCCCTAAGGAGTCAGTGAGCTCATCAGTTGCCTCTATACAACTGGAAAGAAAAATACAATGAGAACGAGAGGGATCAGTTACATTGACTAATTAAAAATAAAAATTTCTAAAACCTTCTGTCAACAAAGGAGGCTGCAGATAACAGGAAAAGGTCAGGATTTTGTACGCAGAATAGAAAGAATAACAAATGCAGATGCTTCGCTGACACCCAGTTTGAGGGTTTCTATTTCTAGTTGTGTTTTAAGCGTGATTGATTCTCCCAACAGCTTCTGTGGCAGGAAAAAGGGGATAACTGACCAAGTTTCTACACAACGCTGAGACGAGACAACAATTTGACAAGACAAAATCAATGTGAACAACGTACAAGCACATGCTTTGCTGCGCGGAGGCTGTTTAATAGGACACTGGCTCGACCCCTTCCAACAGAGCACCATGCGGACAGACAAGTCGTGTAACTCCACTGGAGGACTTCACGTGATGGGTGAGATGATAACACATCAACAGCAGCGTTATTAGATTCACATGCACATAAACAGACCCAACAAATTGGATTACATTTCCTGCGGGTAGGGGTTTTTGTCAAGTGGGTCCTCTAGTGTGCTGGGAAAGCTGGCAGCTCCTACAGTTCTTCAGAGCAGTTCTAAAACTGTTTGTGAGTGGGAAGGGAAAAGCTGCTCGTGTTGACATTAAACACTCTGTAGTTAGTCAGAAAGAGCAAGAAATCAGGTTTCTAACACTTGTATTGCACACCCTTGTTTTGCAAAGCATCATCTACATCATGCGATATATTACATAGTGTTGGAACTGTAAAATCAGCATATCTACAGCTTGACCACTACTAGAAATGCATTAACATTTTTAGGCTTGATTTTCTGTAGCTTTTTAAAAATAATATTCATGAAAATACTTGTAATTATTACGGTGACGATTTTATGCTCTAGAAAGAGATTATGCCACTTAAAGCCCCGGCCAAAAAAAATCCCCAACCCAAAATACTTCAAGACCTGAAACCTCAACTATGAAAGTGAATTTGTGGATTATTTTTCTGTTTTGAAGCACAGGAAGTTTATTACAGTATGTTTTAGAATACTGTCATATTTTGCTTTCTGATTCATTAATAATATATAATAATAATTTGAAAATCTGAACCACATTTGTCTCCAGGAGATGAGAGAGGGTGCTTCACCAGATTAGGCGTCTATCAGTTACAAAGATACTGGTCATTAAAAAAAAAAGAAGTCTTATTAAACTAATAGCTGGTTGACCTACAGACTGGTTTACTCTGTGATAATTGCTTGAGAATCTTTCACTGGAAGGGGCTACGCTTTGGATTACAGCACAAATCATTTCCACATGCAGTGAAATTCAATAGTACAAGTATCCCTCTCTGTTTCTTCAGAGACTGTGACCTCCATTGCTGTAGCGCTGTGCACAAAAATGTCAGACTGTTATCTTAGTTTGAAATTGTTCCTGCTGTCATTGCAGATTTTAGGTCAGATAAAGGATGAAAACCAAACCCCCTGTTAACTTCGTCAGGGATCTCCATTTAATTCTCCAGTGACAGAATTTCCCTTTGCAACAGAACTTTTCTTTCCTTGATAAAACTACATTCCATTTAAAAAAAAAAATAAATAAAAAAAAGAGTCTAATTTGGCATACTTATTTTGGCCACAGCAGACTGGAACTGCAGCTGTCCTTGAGAGATGGGAACCACACAAATGTGTTGATGATCAGAGAAATCACTGAGATGGTCAATTGTTCCAAGTCGTTGCATGCTGATGACATAAGCAGCAGATTTGTTTTGCTGGTATCAATGTTTCTGAGTCTATTTGTGTTCTATACAGCAAATTTGAAAGGTGCTCAGGAAAATGAAAGTGGTTTTGTGGACCTGTATCAGAATCTAGAACGTTTAATGAACAGTTATAGTACAGAGAGATGCTCACAGAATTAAACAGCTACTGTTTATCATCAGTACGTGCTGGACAGCACGGCTGCCCTTCTGCTGGCATCCCTCCTCCCAGGAAGGCGATGCATTTCAACCTTGCTCTGACCATTTAATTGATTAATCCACTTTGGGGAATGCAATAGGGAGAGCAGAAAACACTGGGTTCCCTTCTGCTGCTAAATAGTAATAAGGCTGAACCAGGACATCTTCTCTTCCAATTCTTTCATTCTCCCACTTGTAAAATGAAGAGATAATAGTGTTATCCTCTCTAAAGGTTGATGGGCTGCTTAATGAAATGTAGTGAATGCATCAGTTTGACTTTATATTAAAAGCAATGTTTAAATCTGTAAGGCAAATTTCTGTTTAGAGGGATATAGGGATTAAAGCTGTTATAGAACCGTGCATCATCGTCCTCCTGTTCGTTCAGATCTTTCACACTAGCCTGTCTGGAGCAACAGGGAGGCAAAATAATTAGACATGAGACCTGATTTCTAAATCAGATATAAATGGGTTGTTTGCACCTCCGAACAGAAAGACAGGAGCTGGAGACTTGCACTGAAATACTGCGCCTTGCCTTGAAATCAGTTTGGTTTGTTGTTGTTGGTTTGGGGTTTTTTTCCAGGTAACAACTCAAGTTTAATGACCTTCACATTGCAAGTTTATTGTGCTTTACAATTTCCCTTACATACTTAGCTCACATAGGTACACAAAAGATGGACAATTTTGCTTTTTTTTTTTTTTTCATAGGGGAAGCAAATTGCATTTGGTACTATTTTCTGAATGAACAACTTGTACCCTTAGCTTCAAAGAAGTGTTGCACAAACTCGGAGGCAATAGGTCCGTAAAAGAGTATTGACACAGGATAGACAGACGTGTGTGCCCCAGCATCCCTGACCTGCTGGTGGGTGCCTGGGAGCAGGAAGGGCCAGCAGAAAGTGGCCTGGCCTGGGCCCCCCGGTGGGATGCTTTTTATTCTTATAAATACTAAAGAAGGACAAAGTGACAGCAAGCAGATATCTGTGTTGACATGACTCCAGGACAGTCCTCTCTGGAGAGGAGAGGGAAATTCCAAGGAAAGCTGTGAATTGTTGTAAGTCCTTCTGCCTGGGAGACAGCAAATGCAAATGTTGCTTTTCAAAGCCTAAATGTAAGGAGGGTGCTAAAGATGTGGTCACCAAGGATTAACATTTAGGAGGTGTAGGACATGGAGCCTTACAATGTTTGTTTGGGGTACTCCAGTTGCTTTTAATTTAGGTGCTGTTCTAACTACTGCACTAAGAGATGAGGGAACAGAGAGGAACAGCGAGAATGTACCTTAATACTTTAATGCTGTGGAATGCAAGATCACAGATTAAAAAAAAAACAGTGAAGTTGGTCACATTTATAAGACACAAGAAGCTGGAATGAGATAACAGTGAAAGTGACTGCTACCTTCCAGCGTGATGCTGAGCATAAGGGTTAATACAAAACATGAGCAGAGGAATATTAATCAGTAGGACTTCAGCAGATAATTGAAATGACTTTAAAGCAAACCATTACTTTAAAACTTATTACAAAAGCTTCAGAAAACAGAGAAACAATCCGG
The DNA here is from genome assembly GCF_023634085.1 of Falco cherrug. Lineage (NCBI taxonomy): Eukaryota > Metazoa > Chordata > Aves > Falconiformes > Falconidae > Falco > Falco cherrug. The sequence goes on along the minus strand of NC_073700.1, from coordinate 91,197,826 downwards.
TCCTAGAAAAAATGTCCTAAAGTGATTTTAATGGCTGTATTTAATTTTTGCAGAGAATGTTCAAATGCTATTTGATTACCTACCTTGAATAGAAATTTGATACATGTCTCTTTAATACAATATAAAAATGTAAAATCTAATCCACTGAGGGAAGCTGATGTTGGAGAAAGCCAGCCTAGACAGAAAGCAGGTTTTTCCATGATACTGGTTGGGCTTGGGCTCAGCTTTGATTGATAGATGCTGACATGCTGGGCATCTGAAATCTTTTTTGATATCTATGTTGTGGTTTAAATGAAGTTGTAGGTTTGGTGTGGGAATTGCCAGATGAGGTTTAGACCTAACACTGTGCAGGGTATCAGGATAAACACCTCCTTCTAGCACCAACTGACGGATGGTGAGATTTGGGATTTGACGAGATCTATGTACAGTGTGTTAGGAAAAACATTTTTCACGTAGTGCTTGAGTTTATGGAATGCATATTTTACTGAAGAGGTCTGTATCCCACACCTCTTAACAAACTAGCAATCATTGACACTACTAATTTCACCCATTCTTTGGGACTCAACATGTACAGATTTGCTTGGAACTTTAAAAACGATGTTTCTTTACCTTTCTGAAAAAATGCTTAAAATTTGGAATTAGTAGCAGGAAATAATAAAAAAACCACCACCAACAACAAATCCAACAGGACCTCAGGACAAAGATGATGAACCAGAAGTCTGAAAAGAATCTGTGGTAGGAAAAAGGAGGAAGATGCAGAGAGGTCACAGGTGGAGGTACCTCTGCGATCCCTTTGCAGTCGAGTCTGCAACAGCAGTGTTACTACTGGGGACGTTACTGACAGCTTCTGTCCCGAGAGTCACTGTTGGAAAAGCTCAGCTGAGTTAGCTTTCCTGTTTCAGACATCAGCAAGTTTAGTTTGAAACACATTTGAAACTATCCAAGCTCTAAGTTGTTTGGTTTGAAAGCACTGGCAGTATCTGCTTTGTCAGAAGGGAACAGTGGTAGTCAGGTCAGGATGGAAAAAACGTTCCTGTGATGCAGACAGCTCTGAAGAACAGAATTTATGGACAGCTTAAATCACAACAGAGTGGAAATGTTTTAAGAGAGAAATTTTGGTTCAAATGGAGGGTCAGCCAAAGAAAAACTATGGGAATAGCTGGTCAAAAGGGAGTCCAGAGCAGGGGCAAGGCTTGACCGCAAAGAATGTCGTGGAGCCTGTGAGAGACAAAATCAAGGAATGCAGGTCTTAATATCTGTCTTGAGCTTTCTACTCTTTCTCATTGCTTATGGAAGACTTGTAACGTGTTCTGGACTCCTGCCCAAATTCTGTGCTCATGCTTTGGGATACTGTGAGCAACTGAAGGTGGCTCATGCTTGACTTCCAGGGGAATGGTGGGCTCTGGGAGGTGCAGACCCTTCCACTAGTCTCCTTGCCGGGAGGTGCCGGCAGGGGAAGTCTGCTCTACTGATGAGCCTCCCCCAGCCCGTAAGTAACACCAGGAATTGATGATCTGTTTTGGGATGCTTACATAGCAGCAGACCACTTGCCGGTAAAGGCATACACTTACATTAAATGTGTTTCTGCTGTTTTTCTCCGCTACATCAATACAGTTAGAATGACACCAAACCCTTGCTTTTTCCTTCTGCTCACTGGAAAGGTTACAAGACTGAGAACAGTTGCTCTGTAGGAAATCTTCTGGCTGCTTAAATATTTCTGAAGTAGAATTTAGCACTGAAGTAACTAGGGCTGGCCTGAAGCCACACGATCTTTTTTAATTGACAGTAAATGATTAAACATAATGAAGAGCAAAGGTCCCTATTCACAGACTTTTTATTTTCACTGCTCATAAAACTCACTTCTCTTGGAAACGCACATCTGCTTTTTTTGTCATTCATGGACTGACAGTCACACGTCAGCATACCTGACTTCAGGCTTTCATGGGGCGATTTCCTCCCTCCAACTTGGTGTATGATCAAGAACAATACACTGAGTGGAAATACGGGGTATTTAAGAGATGATTGTGTTGGGACGCTATGAGGAAGAACTGGGATCAACACTGTTTCCCTAGTTTTTCTGTTGTCTTCTTAGAGTGACTGTGTCTCCACCTTTGCACTGGTTACAGAGATTTGAGCATCCACCTGTCTGCATGTTCCTAAGAGAACTTTTTCCTAACCTAGAGAAAAAAGGGTGGCCACTACAGCAGGGGCATGTCTGCCTTGTGCAACAGAAGCTCAGCAGAGAGAAAAAATTACAGTAAGACTACTAAAGTTATCTTCTCTCTGTGGAGTTAAGGGTGGGGCAAAGTATAACCACCTGCTTTTGATAGGTGCCTTTAAATTGCATGCCTGAAGCATGAAGTATACAAAGCCCTGTGGATGTGTTTATTAATGTATTAGAATCTACTAGTTTCAAGCTGTAAGATAAATTATAGAGATTTGGTTAATGAAAAGAGAGTTCTGTCACCTGCTTACTGGGTGATTAATACCAGAGAGAAATTAAACTGGGCTATTACCAGTTATGTCCACAAAGTACAGACAGTAACTCTTTTTCCTCAGCTCGCAGCAGTGAGGATGACAGGCTACAGGAGAGTCAATGTATAAAACATCCAGAATTTTTTTCTGGGAGGAAATTAGAATAGCATAAAAAAAATACGCAACTAGATGCAATAATTACCCTGAACACAGGGACTTAAAGGTTCTTTGTGAAAGCTTTTTACATACTTCGAACTTTTATTTCCAAAGCTATTCTAAGCCCAGGGACACTGCTGGTAGAGGAAGCTGTCTTCAGTTGCAACAGGGATGCAGTCTGGAAAATTGTTATTTTCCACTGGAAAATGTTTATCGCAGTTTCTCAACCTGTTGTCCACAGTGCACATACATACTGTTTTCTTAACAACTGGAAATGACCCACCAAATAATTTTCCTTGGTGTAGTTTAGTTGCCATAGCCTCCTGGTTGCTATTAAAAACTTACGGACAAGGGAAATCGCTTTAGGGAAGTGGAACGGCAAGTTATCAATAGATGGACCCTTGGTACCTTCTTACAGTCGCCAACTCAAGTTGTACGCTTGGATCATTTGCAGATGTTAATTCTCCCTTTCACCTTTTTGACAATCCCTGAGATTTCCAAACACAGTTTTATCTTAGCTTAAACAAAAATTTTATGAAATGAGACTTATGCAAAGATGCTAGACGTCACAGAAAAGTGAAGATACTTACTCTCTTCTGCAACTCAATGGTAGGAACAGTAACATGGCAAGTCCCAACATCTGTTAAGGGAATACAGCTCAAAGCCTTATTTTACATTAACCTAAAGATCTTCCTTAAGCCACAGGAGGTAGTGGTTTGATTTTAAAAGTGCTGTGCAACTACTACTTACAATCCAATTACTCTTGCTACTGCTCCCCTGTTGGCAGCCAGTGCCTTTTAAAGCTTATTTTTGCTGTTATTTGTGGTTTATGCTGTGTAGTCATCCACAGAAGTTGTCGATTAGCTTGATTCCTCTTCCCTTGTTCCAGTATTAACTTGTGTGATGCTTGAAAAGGGAATGATTTGCATCAGAGTGAAAGGGTTTTGTTATTCCATTCATTAGTAGTTACACTAACAGTTGCATCAACAGCATGTTCAGCAGTTTGAACTCTTAGGAATTTCCTAATGCAAATTACAAAGATTTAAACCCAAGGCAAACACTTGTTGACTCTCACTAACAGCTTTTAACTATCTTGACTACACCCCAATTAGACTGTGGCAAAAAACATATGGATACCAGAAGGTTTAAGTGTATTGTAATGCAGCAGCAAGCAGTGTCATTACTGTTGCCCATAAAAGCAGGGTAGCACATACAGATTTTTGGTGCAGCCCATTTTAAAAGAATTGTGTTAAAAATTTTAGTTTGAGGTGACATCGAAGTTTTTGCCTCCTAAGATGCTGTCACTAACGAGTAAATGAAAGAACATTTAAATTCTCTTATTCTTGACCCCAGTAACACAGCAGCTCACTGTAGGCTTAGAAAATGAAAAATCCCCTGAGGTGTGTTTATGTATGGGTGGGAAGGAAGGGGTCTTTTTTTTTTTTCCTTCTTAAAATCCCGTTCTAGCTGCAATCTGGAAATAGGCTAATACAGGTTACACTGAACTGTAATCACATCCCTACTCACGCAGTCCGTATGGCACTGTGCAGACCATTATTTCTATCCCAGCATCTCAACTGCAACAGCTCTGTCCCAGCACGCCTGCTGGGTGAAATGCGTTGGCCAGATCTGGAAGATGTTAAGCTCTTTCAAGTAAGAAAGGAAGGAGCCTGAGATTCTTTTGAACTCTACTATGCAACCACAACCACTACTTGAATTAACATTTGAATGGAACGAGTTAAACTTATTTTCCTTCTTTTGCAGGGACAACACCCACCCCACCCCCACCCCCCCACCCCCATTTAATACATCCTCCACAATCCTGTTGCAGTTGCCTGGCAAAAATGAATACTCAGAATTAAGCAATTTTGGCAGTTAATTTCGATAGTTGAAAATTACTTCACTGGTAGGATATGAAGGTATAGCTTTTACTGCCCCCAAATACTGACATTTGAAATCAAAATGCAGGAATATTTTAAGAATTACATGCTACTCTAGCACCAAAAGCTTTGCATATCCAGTGAATAGTACAGCCTAAGCTTTTGTGAAATGGAGTATGTCCAATATTCTACATAAGATGGACTTCCCTTTTGTCACAGAACAGGTCAAATGGCGATCTGATGGTTTTGGCTGAAGCTCACATTGCAGGAAGCCTTGAAGTTATCGCTAAACAAGTCAGTGCTTCTCCAGAAGAAAAATAAGAACAAGACAGATCTCATCGTTTGTGAGGCTGCGTAAGAATTCTTCTATGTTTAAGGTAATTTTTCAGAAGTACCTTTTCTGCCTTATTAGGGAGTGGGATGGCATGTTTTCAGCTCTTAGGTAAAAGCCCATTCTACCTGCCATCTGGAAACAGGCTAATACAGATTATGCTGATTTGCAACGTTGGCCCTAGTCTCGTAGGTCACCTTGCACTGTGCAGACCACAGCTGCCAGCTCAGCATCTTGCCTGCTTAATTTTTTTTTTGCTTCATTTTTGCCCTATTAAACGGGGACAGAGAAGTTCTCATTTTAATAGTGGTACTGTCAGCAGTATTAAAAATTTCATGCTTAAACTGTACTGGTATGACCCCTTTCAGTCACAGAAGTTATTTTCTTGTACACAAATGTTTACATTTATAGTTCAGAAAAGGAACGTGCGACAGCGACAGATCAGTGCACGGAGGGCAGTGGAATTCACTTGTGACTTTACTGCAGAAGAAGAGATTGTGCAACAGTTTTTGGAGTTAAAACTACAAATTAGAATTTATAACGCTGGTAAAATTTAAAATCCAGGATGCGCACTAAGCAAACCATTGATATGGCTTAAAATGCTGCAACCCACACAGAGGTGGTGAAATAAAATGCATGACTATTTGGCCCAGAACATCTCCTGGGCCCCACTATAGGGCAACTTCTAGGAGAGGAAGGCTAGTTTGACAACCCTGCTTTGGCACCAGGCCTTTGCCCAGTTGTTTCTAGGCCAGTAGTTGAAAGGTTTCCTAGCGTCATCAAGGAAGTAATGCAGGTGAGATAAAGCTCTTTAACACATTTTAGATGTTAAAAGGGAAGACCTAGATATGAGGTCTAACACTGAAGAGCCAGTAATTTTGTACAGGTAAATTCAGAAGCCTAGGTTGAGAAAGCATTCTTAAACTCTAAGTCAGTAAGGCACATATTTTGGTGAAAACAGCAGAAAATGTAACTGATTCAATTTGCGCCTAGTGAGACATGTAGATGAAAAGTCACTGTAGGCAAAAAATTCGTTCGTGAACTAATGACTGAATGCTGGAACTACACTACTGTTAACACAACTTGGCAATTTCTTCCCTTTCTCCTGGTGTAAGAAGTTGTTTCAGCCATCTCAAATGATATATATAAAAAAAAGTTTATCTAGTTACCTATGACAATTGGTACACAAGCTTCTGAAAACCTGAGACATGAAAATCATGACATGATTCTTCATCAGTTAGTGCAGGCAATCCTCCCTTTTCTACCCTAGTTCAAGGAAGATGGGAGGGAGGTAAGGGCCAAGATTTGGGGAAAGGAAAACAAAGTCTTTAGTCTTGTGAATTTAGAAAAAAATTGTAAAACCAAGTTTAATTACTTGCAAGACAGTCTTGGCTCATGTATAAAAGCACATGTATGAATCTGAATTCAGAGCAATTGCTAAACAGAGCAGTTTATTGCAGAGTTGGTAAAAATCACTGACAAACACATGGATGATATGATTTTCAAACTGTGGTATTAGATACTTACGTACATTGCATGAGTAAATCCTCTGACATCAGCAAGATTACTCAGAAGAACAACTTGAAATCCAGACTATAAAACCTTTTCTTTAGAAGGGAGCTGAATAGCTACTTGTAGGCTTTCCACACAATGCATGTTTCAAATGCTTCCTCCCTCAGATGTCTAATTAACACATTTATATGAAGTGAAGAGCACTTAAAGATATCCTTAACAGGAAAACAACCTGACTGCAGAAGTTACCCATTCTGTTGACCAGAAGCATTTCCTCTGCAAAGTGCTCCCACTTCTGACGTTACAAAAATGCTGCCACATGTCCATGCCTTATTGCTAACTCTAAAAAGAAGTAGCTTGATATGTATTTTTAAAATCCTGTTTTAATTGAAACTTTAACATTCCAAATTGTTTTACAATTTCAATGAAAATAGCGGGTACAAAATGCCAGAGAAGAATGAATATTCCACATTATAAAGTCACAGCAAAAACCCAAACCTGAACTATCTTTGAAGTATTAGAGCACACAACTTGGGGTAACTGCCCGCTTGGTGTGCTGCCATGTTACACAGGATTGTGCTTGGCTGATTTAAGTTATCTTACTGTCATATTAGCACAATGTAGTAGCAGTGCAGTCCACTGTTAAACGCTGTAGCAAACATCAACAAATGAAAACAATTTTTTTTGCTAGAAGAGCATTAGTCATGAGTTATACAATTCCTTTACAACAACTGAATGGAAAGTCAGATGGCCTTGACAAACACAATGCAAACAAAACAATGTAAAAGTAGTACATAAATCCAAACTTCTGAAAAAGGAGCAAAATTACTTACCTTAACATCTAGAGAAGTCTGCTGAAGGAAGAACAACGCCCATATTCTTACTGTGTTCATTACAGAAGAATCCCTTCATTAGCAAGACACAGGCACTATTTTGATTCATGGGCTCACGAAGAAAGGATATGTTTGTGCTGTACTTTTTATCATCAAATGCTATTTCCAGAGCTATACTGTTACTATGAAGTGGCTTCATTAACAAATGAGGAAGTGATATATCCTATCTCCAGAACGTTTGCCATATGGGAAACAAATCAGTGAGGAGGTAAGTGCTTAAGCTTCCTGGGTATCACAGCAAAAAAGGCAAAGCTTAAATTGGCTTTAAGTACATTATATTTATAGTTCTGAACACTATATATATAGTTCTGAACTTTACAGCTATTTAACAATGACATTTTGAAATGTTAGTCTAATGGCAGAATTCCTCCTAGAAGCCAAAAAGATGAATAATTTTTAAGTTTTTGGTGCAGTGTGATAAGGTTAGTAAGGTTTATTTTACATCTACATTTTAATTCCTTGCTGATTCTTGACCAAATTATTGAAGCCTTTAGCAGTATGATGTACTTAGAATTGTTGGGTCACATCTTGAAGTGCGCTGGAGCAGCAGCTTAACAGATAGCATTGTGGAAGGCCTATATTGATTAAACAATGCTTCAAGATTATGTCCTCAATTCTCTTTCTGGAACATTTACCTTCGTTGATGTCTGACACCTGGTTCCAGGAGTTAACAGTTATTACCAGAGAAGGCTGGTTTTGATCCCTGGCTCAATTACAAAGCCAAAGTGGAAAAAAACCGCATCAATGTGCAAGGACAGCTGATACTAGCTACTGTACCATCAGTCCCACCTCTAACAGTCTCTCTTGTCATGAATCCTTTTCCTTCCTCCTTTCCAAACTCCATGTCTTCTCATGTCTAACTGAGAACACATAGCTTTAGTCTGTTAAATATAATTGCAGCTGTTTCCCCAAGATCACCAAATGTTGCAAAAAGTAAACTACACTGAATTACAAAGGAAATAGTAACAAAAAAGATGACTCAGTTAAGCACCCTGTAACTTTTTTCTGTGAGCTTTCCAACACCTGACAGGGTTAAAAAAAAAAAAAAGAGACAAAAAGACAGAAAACTTTATACTTCAATTTTCACAATGACAATCAATTTATAAATTCTAAAGACTATCTACAGCTTGTCAAGTCCTCTCAGTTTTGCTGGTATGTGTTACAGATAACAATACTGATAGCTGCCATTTAATACTTAACATTTAATATCAGTATTTAACAATACTGATAGCTGCACGGTTTTGATCCAGGGATGAAGATTTAGCCATTCCTGATATCAAGCAGGCATTGTGTTCTCAGTTCTCTGAGCAGGCTTTTTGGATATAATAAAGCAATAAGGTCAATTCGGGAAAGACACAGTGACAAACTTTAGATTATGGTCATAAAAGCGGAAGACTCGGCTAGCACATTTCACCATGTTAACCCCCTTTCCAGTCTGAAGTAGCTCCTGAAGGCAGTACTAACCCAAGACATTTTACACTGAAACAGATAAGGTATATAGGACTATTCTACTTCAGCAAAAGACAAGTTACTAAGAATAGTCTAATGTGATTTCCTGTGCTTTTCTACCTAACCATGCTTCAGGACCACAAAAATATGTTTTCTGTGGAGTATGCAAGAAGTTTAAAATAGGACATATGTTTTGAAAACTGAACTAACGCTTTTATTAATTTTTAACCAAGTCTTCGCCCTCTACCTACTGCTTCAAACTCAAGACCAACTAACAAGTAATGGTACATTCAACAAAAATTTAAGATATGTATTGCAAGCTTAACATCGCACGTTAAGAGCATGCCTGCAGTTGGAACTACTTCTTATTTGTTCTAGGTTACAATATTCACTACTGGGTTTAAGAATGGATCTTCCATGTATAGACAAGCTCTATAAAAAAACCTCATTTGTTTTCCTCTTCAGTATAAAAATAGAACATGCATGCACTCAAGACTTCTCTAGGCAAACATGTCTGCCATAGTTAAAAATAAAAAATAATTTTAAAAAATAATAAATCTTGTAGAGATAAAAAAAGATGCTATGCATGTACTAATGTCAACCGTATAACAAACTGTCATCCATTCTATGCTGTTCTAACAGGTGGATCCAGAAAGTAATTGTCATTTATTTAATCTTGATGTTTTATGTGCTCCTCAGACTTGGTAAGATTCCAAATAAGATTTTTTTGAAAGTACAAAAGCAAATGATTACATAATTCTGTTTATGACTCAAGAGCTGGTTTAACAAATTAAACTTTCCAAAGACAATACATTTGCTTCCTGAGATGGCTAAAAGTCATGTTTCAACTTCATGTTACACTACAATTAACAAAAAATACTATGCACAAAATCAGGTTAACTACAGCATACAAGCACAGTTACAGAAGTCACCTAATTTCACTAGTACTATTTGTGTTCATATGTACACCTTAACAAAGTCCTAAAATAATCTTTATACATTACAAAACAAGGCTTTACAAAACTTTATTTCCAAGTTACTTCATTCTAAAAATGTTGAAACATAAAAAAATACCATTTCCTAAAGGAGTTTACAATAAAAGGCTAACAATCTGGCATGGAAGAGGTAAATATATGGAAACCTGTTTTAACAGTCACAAATCAGTCGCTGGTGATTAAAGAACACTTTGTTCTTCAAAGCTGGTAGGCACTTCCACATAGCCAGAAACGTAAGTTTTCCTACCACTCCTTTTCCCTCACATACATAAAAATATCCAATGCAATAATAATAAAAAAAAGTAGGATAAAAGGGTGGACATGATCAAATAAAAGCGTTATCTAAGGTCTTGATTATTGTTCATCTTGTGTAAGTGTAAAGATTTTGTCCCAAAGTTTTCCTGACAAGATGGAGTTATTTGGCTTTAAAAAGGTGTTTAGCTGAAATACCTCCCTTTTTTACCAGTATATGTTGTTTGCTCACTGCTGTATTGCTGGTTTATGTCTGTAACAGAAACTGGCTCTAGGCCAGCCCATGGGTCCTCAAGCATTGAAGGTCTGTAATAGTTTTCCACATCATTAGACACTCTTTTCTCTCTGCCATGCGCTGTACCAAATGGAGTAGATGTCCTGGGTGATCCCTTTGGAAGAAAACCATCAGGTAAAGAAACATTTAATAGACTAATTAAAACTAAAAAAAAAAAATAAAATAAAAAAATATTTCCTTCTAATGTAGCAGAGCTTTGAATCTGATTATTAATGCTAATTACTACTCTTCACTTGCATCTTCCTCAGAAAATCTTAACTTTATTATACTTTAATTATGAGTGATGATTTACCAGGATAAGAAAAAAACCCCCAGACCTCTCTAAAATACTTGTTTATGTCACTGTGGCACATAACTATAGAAAAGCTCCTCACGCTGTTTTTCATAAGCTGCCTAAGTCAATGACATGTCTAACTCAAAAGCTGAACAACAAAACAAGAGGGTTAGGGCTGAGGAAGAGTGGATCATGTTTACAAAAGCAAAAGTCACATATTAAGTACTTCTAGATTGAAGAGACCATTGTATAATGCAAATAGCTACAAATGACCCCCAAAACTTACTGGGAAAAATACCCTGTTTTAATCAAACTAGTGTTCTGTAAAATTTGCGAACAGGTAACTATTTGATATACAATCTAGACGGTAATCAGTGATTAAGCAGATACTGCATGAAAGAAGACTCTTTTGTCTTGAGCTTTCGATTATTTTTGGTTAAAGATCAAGGATCACCACCATTGTTTCCGTAAAACCTGCTCCAAGCCTGCAACTTAAAGAGAGATATGACAAAGGAAATCGCTATAACCCTTTCCTCCTGTTAGCATCATCGATTGTTTTCTTCAGATTCACTTCCCCAAAAAGCGAGGTTTTGTCTGAAGTTATATTTGTTTAAATTCATTGGTTTTAACCCAAGTTAAGCAACCTGTATCACAGATACAGAATAGTTAAGTCTCCAAACATGCCTGCTGCGTTCTTTATGATTAGAAGAACAGGACTCCTTGAGGCTGACTGTCAGCTTCTGACATCTAAAGGAGGGTAAAAGCACTGATTAAGGGCTGCTTTGCCAGCTCCCCCCAACTTCTTAGACCAGCAGTGATGGCATTTGAATTTGACTAATAATCTAATTAATAGATCATATGAAACTATTTCTGGGTAAAATTGGGAAATGGTGTCATATAGTGAAGACCCACCCCCATGCTTAGCCAGAAGAACAGATTCCACTGGAACTGCTTGAACCTGTTTCTAAACACGTGCTGCATCTGGAGCCTGCTTGTGTGGTCCCAGTAAGTACTTTTCTAGAACTCCTGAAGCTTGATGGTAATGGATACACAACCAAATGTGGGAATGTCTGTGTCTTACTTACAGGGCGCTTGTTTCTAATGACTCATTGTAGTACCATGAAGTTATGTAGCTAAGAGGATTGCCTCAAAACAGAAAAATTGCTAAAAGGTAGAGAATTACTTTATTGTATCTAACCCAAGGTCAGAGAATCCCCTCAGAATACATCTAAAATATGAAGGGATATGGAGTTCCCTAGAGCAAGTCAACATGCAGTAGCAAAAGTGGCATTTATGTTAAGCACTCACATTTAGTAGTAAAGCAGTAGTACACAGTGCATTCTATCTTTGTAATAAAAAAGGATTAACTCTTTAGATTACAGTGTTTAATGGAGACACTGTGACTTTGACACTGTAAAACAATTTGAGTTTGGAGTTTATTTTATGTTATGTCTAATCTGCAGAACTCAGAAGAAAGCTGCAATGATGTAACAATCTACAGTATCCAGTGAGAGAACAAAAGAATTCAATGGTAAGGCTCTTTTAGATGGATTTCACAATTTTATATCTCACTGAATAAATGCAGGCCATCAGTAACACTGACATTTTAGCATGTTTGAAATCTAGGAAATGTATTATGTAATACAAGACTGACGGCCTTCAATAATTGTTAAATTTAAGCGAGTAGATTTTCTTCCTTTAATTTAGAATACTAGTAGTTATATGCTTCCCCCCCCCTATTTTTTTCAGGGGGAAAAAAAGTCAAAATGTGATTATTAATATTATAGACCTGTGGAAAAGGAAAATAGCCCCAGTGAAACCATTCTGTACAAGAGAAACTGTTTGGTGCCAAAGATACCTTAAAAAAACTTTACATTTTACTCCCACTGGTGTCAACAGCCTTTTTTCACTGAAATTGCCTTAAAGAAACAGTCTATCTATTCTCAAATGTTTTTTTTTTTCCCAGACAACAAATCTCTCTCTACAGTAGAAAAACTCCCATCTTTTGGCGCTGTTCATTAAAATGGGGACAGTCATTCCCTTTATCAGCTTTCTTCACCTGATGCGATTTTAGCTGCTGGCAGATGCACAGAAACACAAAAATCATGATTGTACTATTTCAAAAGATTTTTTTTTTACTTTCTGTAATAATTTTCAACCCATCACCACTAACTAGCTACTGCTACTATCTAGTTCACTAACTCCTGTTGAGTGCAGAAAGAATTCACTTAGCAGTAGCATTCCCCTAAGAGGAGATCATCAAGAAATACAACAAACGTTTTCATAAAATATAAAGCAGATGCATCTCTGTGGAAAAAAACACAAAGCTCTGTAAACTATAGGCCACATAAAGGTTGTCAGCCATTTTGGAAAAATTCAAGCTTATTATGTTTTTATCGGTTTTCAAAAAATGAAGGTCTGCAGACACAAAAATGAGCACACAATACTAATGACATGAAATTAATAGAACACTAAAGTCAATATAAACTGTCTTTTGGATTTCCTGATAAGATTTTAAAGGGTCATTTAAGACTTTCATCTCAAAGGGGACAGTAGCATCGTAAGTCTTAAAAAGCACTGTAGTTCTCTTAACAATAGCATCTGCAGGAGGGGAAGGAGCAATCCACATACCTCAGAAAAGATCTGATGTTTAGAAAATGCAAAAAATCCTTCTACCTGAATCTATTAATGGCCTCATGGACTGACATTCTTGCCCACATGGAAGAAAACAGGGACTCACAGTTTTGAGAGTTCCTCCCACTGATCGCCTCTATTGCCCTCCCAGGCAAAACAACCCGTGTGTATACACATGAAAGTACACATATGCATTACTGTAGTCTTAGGCAAAGCTACAAACATATGATGCATCCTTCCAGTCTTTGAAAGCATCACCATCAGGTCAATGCTCCTAAACGGCTCACAAGGTCTACAGAAGGAAAGGGGAGAAGGGAAAATGTTGTGACCATCCGAGACAGCACCTTCCCCATGTCCGGTTTCTTACTGAACACCTAGAATGGAGCTATGAGACTCTGCCAGCCCACAGGTCCTGACATGAAACAGTTCTGAGTAAAACTAGAGGCAAACTAAAACTAGAGGTTTCCTACATAATCTTCTGCTCAGTTAAATTTAAGGTAGGCTTTTTAAAAAAACACATAATTGAATATCTAAGGAGTGATCTTCTAGAGGGAAATCAGACATTGGTGACATTAAACTATCCCTCCAGAATCTGCAGCAGAAACCCCACATCCTTTGCCTTTTCAACAGGTACAGAGGTCAAGCAATCCGTAGGCTTCCACACTGTGACAGCCTTTGCTGTTGTGTTGGAAGAAAATGTATAAAGCTCATAATGATCCCCTTCCACCAACTATGAGATTCCTGTAAGAGAGTTATCTGCATCATAAAAGGAGTAACCGAAGCCACTTTTTTTAATGGAAATGTTACTATGCAGTGCAGGCTCATTAAGATTTTACTAATCTCTATTACGATTTGATTTCATTATTACATTTAATCCTTAAAGTGTCAGTAAGAGCAACCTGAAAATTTTTTCATTTTTTGTACAGCACATGTCATTTGTTGCAGTTTTACGGTTTCTCTAATACTGAATAAACCCAGCCAGCTATGTGCATAAAGTTGGTATCATCTCAAGATCTGTCATCCCTACCTGCACTGGAACTCACATGACTCACCTAAACCATCTGAAAAATGCGTAACTCACAGAACCTGTTCTTGACAGCTCTCAGGAAAACTACTTTATATAAACTGAAGCTTTCAGCGCTGCCATGTAAAGATTTTAAAATGGTAACTCTTATAATCCCAACAGATGATCCCATTTCTGCTTAAAGGAGCCTCAGCTTAATTCTCTTTAAAAGAGCTCTCCTTTTCTCTACTCATGTCCCAGAAAACTCTGCGTGTGGATGGGGCAGTTTTCACCATGGAAGACAACACAGGCAAAGCAAAAGCACACAGCGTTTCACCACGGTGTTAAAGAAAACTGGTCAAAGGGAGGTACATACAAGGGGAAGAGGCGTTTGCTGCAGTTTTGGGTGGTACTTAAATTTTCTCTCTGCCTTCACTTACCAGAATATGAGAAACAAAAAAGCTACAATCCTGTGAGTCCACATATCTTCACAACAGGCCTCTGAGTGGCCTGGGGCTCTGTTCCCTCTCCTGATCACACGGCTGCCTCAGCTGGGGGGCGGGGGAACACTGATGCTGCCCCGAGTGGTGCCAGTCTCGCCCTCCTCTGAAAGTCGTGGTGGAGGCGATGGCTGCTGCCCCGTCCCTCCCTCCCTCCCTCCCTCCCTCCCTGCCCCGCCCCATACCTGGTAGTGCCTCTGGAAGCCCCCGGGAGAGCGCTTGTGCTGCTGCGGGTGCAGGACAGCTCCAGCCGGGGATTTGCCGCTGTAGGGAGCCGGGTACCGGGGGCTGATGCTCTGCGGCCTGCGCGGGGTCTGCCCCCCCGGCGAGGGGCTCTCGAACCGCCCGCCGCCGCCGTGGAAGCCGTGGCCTCGCGGCGAGTGGCCGCTGCCGTAAGGCCCGGGCCGGTAGCCGTAGGGCGGCGTGTGATGAGGGCTCCCGTAGCCCCGCGGGGAGGGCGGCACGGGGCCCCCACCGGAGGGAGGGCTCCGGAACCCGCCGCCCGCGTACGGCGGCGTCGGGGGGCGGAAGCTCTGCCGGTACATGGCCGGGCCGGCGAGGCGATGGCGGAGAGGAATAAAACCTGCGCAACGGCGTCCCCCAGCAGGCGCCTCGGCGGGGAGACGTCGCGTCCGGTTTTTTCTCTTCCCCCTCTTTCCCTGCGAGGTGTCCGGAAGGTTCCGGCTTCAAAGCGTTCCGGGACGGGGAAGGCGAAGCGAAGGACACCCGGTGGCAGCGGCCCGTCCCGGCTGACGGGGAGCCGGCGGCGGCCGAACTCTGCCGGGAGCGGAGCCCTTGTAGCGGCCAGGCGCGGGCTGACCACCGGCCTGCCCCGGGGGCGGCACCGAGCTGCCCGGACGCGTTTCCGTCCGGAGTCCGGAGAAGGGGCGCCGGCTGCAGCTTGGGGTCGGGAGGGCGGCTGGTCCGGTGGAGGCAGCGGTCTGTGAGGCTGGCCCTGAGGAATTCCTTGCATTTTCAAGCTGGAGAGGAATAATGTGAAGTAAGAGAGTCTCAGGAGATGCGTAGCAGCCGTTCCTGTTAATTCAAATCGTAGGGTGCTGTGATAAACCCGGTATTGGCGACCTCCATATAGTTGTGAGTGAATGCCCACGGTACACCGGGGATAAAAATCAACAAAATCAACTCTTGTAAAGCAAAGCATTTGCCTCACATTTCACGGCACATCAGATACGCTTATTTGAAAACATGCACAATCCCATATTTAAAGAGTACTTTAGTGGAAAGGCTTTTTTAAATCAGTTTGAACTGTCTGCAATTCTTCGGCACGGCTGTAGCTCAGGCAATGAGACCTACAAGTACAGACCCATGGGGAAAGCACCCACTTGGAGAAGAACCTCATATTTAGCAACATCAACTTAATTTTAACGATGTTATTTATTAGCATTCCTGCTCTGTGCTTCACTATGTTAATGCAAATCCTCAGCAGCTCAGTAAAAAATAGTAAAGGTTTTTTCTTTTTTATTTTTTTTTCTATCAGTGCAACAAAGCACTTACTCAGGTTTAGGACATTGTGACAGTGACATATGCAAGTTAAAAAGGACTTTCAGAATAGCAGCAAATAAAAGTTAGCTGATAAATAAGCAGAATGTTTCTATGCTTTGTGTACTGGTCTTGCTTTTCTTTGGCTTTAAACTGTTGGTTGTGTTGGTTTTTGGTTTTTGTTGGTTTTTTTGGGTTTTTTTTTTTTTTTTTTTTGCAATGGCAGTAACTATATATACTTGGTGAACCTGGTTGGCTCTCTACTAAGAGAGCTTTCACAACCTCCCTGTGAAAAACGGGGCCATATCCTTGCAATTCTAGAATGGAAAGAGACTAAACCTGCTCACTTAGAAGTTTTGCTAATACTTTACTGTTTTATCTTCTGTAGGTGACCAATTTTCTATTCTTATGATGCCCACACAGAATGCCATGTCTACACAAGACAGTTTACCAACATAAACATCAATTTGTCTGATTGATCTTATTCCAGAAAAGGACAACTTCATTTAATTTTAACCCCTTTCACACCAAATTAGAAATGTGTATTGTTACACACATGTTGAGTTACACTGGAATAATTTTGCTGATTAATTCTTCTTGTTGACAAATCCTAATTGCTTCTAGGATTTTAAGCAGCCACGTCATACTTTTCATTACACAGCGTATCCAGTCAACAAACACATCATGTAGAAGATTTTCTCTATGGATCTTCCTCAGCATCCAGGCCACCTGACACACAACACTTCTTAAGCCTGGGCTATTCGTTATGCTCATTCTCAAGCAGTCAGAAGTTTCAGCTGCTCTTGAGATGCAGTTGTTGTCTTATCCTTACACAATGTATTTCTGGTCAATAAATGCTGAACCTCCATGCAGGCTTTTTTATCCTATTACAGAGCAGGAAGACACCATAGTGTTCCTCTAACAAGCCTGCCATTCTGTGCTAACACAAACTAAAAATAGTCTCAAAGTACTTAGGCTCAGGGAAAAATTGGGTAAAGGTTATTTCAAGCTAACCCTTCTGTAGCTATGTACCACTGAAGGTACAGCTTACCGTCCAAATAACGCTGCACCTTCCACAAAGCAGAAATGAGATGAAGGATCTACCTTGTGATAGTGATACCATTTTACTTTATTCCATCTCAGCAACGCTGTATGCCGCTGCTTGTACACCCAACTGGATGTCCAAGTTCCTAGCGCTCAAGCAGTGGCTTACCCAGCAGCTAGATGTGGCAGTGAAAGAACCCTCAAGTCTACTTTGTATAACTACCGTGGTTTATTACGCGGGATCTAGAATTACTGCCGCGGCAGCTGCAAGACGACGCTTCGTTTATAGAGCCCAGCCACCTGCCACGCTAAGAAAAACAGAAGGGGCAACGCGCTTTTAACCGGGGGAGCCGAGCCGGGCTGAGCGATAGCCGAGACCGGCCAAACCCAACCCAGCCGAGCCGAGCCCGGCCGAACCCATCCGAGGCGGGCCGAGACGAGCCTGACCGAACACAGCAGAACCCAGCCGAGTCGAGCCCGGCCGGACCCAGCTGAGCCGAGCCGAACCCAGCGCAGCCGAACCCGGCCGAGCCCCCCGGTGGGGAAGGAGCGCGGCACCCGGCGGCGCCGCCAGCCCTCACGGCGGGCGGTGCCGGAGAGGAGGCCCCGCCCCGCCCACGCTGCAGCGCTGCCCCCGGGTGCGGGCAGGGGAGTGCTGGGCCGCTGGCGCTTGCGCGGCGCCGGCTGGCGCGCTCGGCCGTGGGTTTTGCAGCGGCGGGCGTCGGAGCGCGGAGATGCTGGGCGGAAGGAACCGCCGCTGCGGCGGGCTGTGGAGGAGCCTGTGCCCCGCGGCCGCCGGCGGCAGCGCTTGGCCGCGCTGCCCCAGAGCCCTGAGCGCCGCCTCCCCTAGCAGCGGCGGCGGGGCGCGGAGCGGAGGCGCTCCCCCGGCAGGTAGCCGTGCCGCGCCTTCCTCAGCCTGCCCTTCCCTCCCCCTGCCCTCGAGTGCCGCCGGGGCTCCGAGGCCGGCAGGGGCCGGGGCCCTCGGCGCGGGCGGGACCGCTGAGCCCTGAGGGACGCTGCGGCCGCCCGTGGCCTCCAGCGAGGCGGGGAGCTGCCCTGCCGGCAGCGCAGGTGCTGGGCGCGTTACCTGCGCCCCTCTGCCGCGGCGGGGTGGCGAAGGGGGTCGCTGGGCGGCCGGGCCTGTGTAAGCGCGGTGGGTGACGCGGGTGCGCGGGCGGGGGGCGCCGAGGTCACCGCGGCTGGACTTTGCACGTGCCGGCGGGGGCACCCTCGGCTCGCGGCAGGGGACAGCCCGCTGCCGCGCGCGCCTGCGCCTCGTTTCCCAAGGGCTGGGAAACTTCGTGCAGTCTGTTTTTTTGGGTTGCGGTTGGTTTTTTTTTGTTTTTACGAATCAAAATAAAGCTGAGCTGCAGCAAAGTAATTCTCTTCTGGCTCTCGGGTTGTTCTGTTACCTAATTAATGTGGAAATACACCAACAGTTGTGTTGGTTGCATTAGAAGCAGGGAAAGTTTGGGATTCGGGTTCCCAAGGTGAATGCACAGAGTGCGCCTATTGCTAGTGAATTCACGGTAGTGATGGACTTGATGGTAACTCGCTGGAGGTATAAGTTAAAAACTATTGATTGTGCAATCAAAGTAGAGATGATAGACTTACGGAGTGATGCCCTCCATAATTGGAATGGAATCTATTTGCTTGCTGTTACTTTGTATTGGTGCAAAACCATGAAATGTACTAACCAGCTTTATTCTCAGTGTCCTCTTCTGTCTCTTACAAGCATAAAGGAAAGTTTTTCTGGGAATAGGACCTGAAAATTAATATTTCTTCTATAGAATGATTTCTCTGTTGCTTGCTTACTAATATTGTTCCATTAGACCAACCTCGGGCCAACCTAGTGAGCTTAACGAAAGAGTTTAAATCGTATTGAGAGTAAGTGGATCTATTTTATTCTTTGTCAAAGTTACTTATAAAAGATGTATGACTGTCCAATTTGCAGTAGACTCAAAGAGTTTACAAATAATATATAGTTAGAGCTGGGAGAGTAGATTTTTCTTTCAATCATCAAGTTACTGGAATAATTAATAGTAAAATTACAAGAGAAAATGTGAGTTAATGTTTTGGAGAACTTAAAACATTGAGCCAGAATTCTGAGAAAAAACGCTCTGTGGGGAAAAGTTTAACTTCAGATATGCACCTGATAGGAAGCTAGTGAAGAGGAGAAAAAATTAAATAAAAAGATGCTCTTGTCAATACTGATAAATTCGGATCTCTTCTGTTTGTGGTGTGGTTTTGTTTCCTATTGTTCCTGCAATGAGGGGTTGGTAGCACTCTGGTACTCGAGATCAGTGTACCAGAACTGCTGTTTTTCTGTCAAAAGGCATTGTTTTGTAATTGTTTGAAACATTTAATCGTTTCAGCCATGTAAGTATCTTGCTAGAATGCAAATTTAGGTCCTCTGTGTTTTCTCTTGTGAATATCTGTGCTTTTCCAGTTTGAAGAGGCTAGCCAGTCTATTTTATTTTATATTTTTTCTCCAATTTTCAAAAGCAAGCTTTTGATCTCTCTTGCATTTCATCATTGTGGACATCTGACATCAGTGATACGATAATTAGTAAGAATCCATCAGTCTTAGTTATGCATAAATGTGTATTTACAGGCTAATCTTAACACTTTATAGGCTTCTCTGAGAAGTATCTTTTATGGATTCCTACAACAGCCACAGGTAGAAAACCTGTGGGCTCTGAGAAGTTGCTATTTCTCTCCTAGTGTATCTGTGAGAAACTTACAGGAGGAGAAAAAATGAGCCATTGAAGTAAGAGAGTATAGCTTTAAAAGATGTGGAAAGAATAGAGGAAGATGGGCTCTTTTTGTTGACTTAAATGTTCGGTTGTTTGTTTTTTTTTTAGGGAGCTGTGCTTTTCAGTAAAGTGGCTGCTTACATATTTTCTGTAAACAAAGTAATGCTGTTGTGAAACAAATGGTGCACTCAGTTCCTTAACAGACAAGCATATGCTTAAGTGCTTGCTCAGCTAGAGCCAACTTGATAAAATTGAGGTTATGCTGCAGAATCTGTGGTGTTTACCTGGGACAAACACAAGTGTTGTCCAACACCTGGAACACTGCAGTGTGCAGCATTGAACAGAGGTAGCAGCCTGACTTTACCTAAAGGCTTTGAAATGTGCCAAATAGATGGCTGCTTCTAGATAAGCTCACTTTCAGCATGCTGCTTGATATTGTATTAAAAACCCAAACCTGTTAAATCCCTTTGGAGCGGTTTGTAATACTTGAGGAAAATGTCTTAAAGAATGGGATGCAAGTGTTCTCATTGAGAGCAGTACAGTGAATGAAAACATTTTATTAGAAGCCTTGAACTCCTAGTGCTGCTTCATGTCTCTGTAGCTTTTTTATTGCATGTATCTCTCTGTATCCATCAGCTTCTTACCATATATACTGTAAGGTAGGTGGGAGAGTTATGGGGGTTACTGAAGGGTGGCTCAGGTCTGACGGAGGGAGTGTGGAGCAGGTGACACAGGCATTTGTTGCTGTGTGACTCGGGAGATGCACCGTGCAGCCCTGCATGCTTTGAGGGATTGTGCTTCTTTTCTCCTTCCTGTTCTGTAAAGAAGCCTGTGCTTGAATTATTTTTTTTTGTTTGTTTGTTTTGGATTTGGTGGGTGTTTGGTTTTTTTTTTGTTGTTATGTTTTGGTTTGGTTTTTCACTGTGTTTTAAATCTTTCTCTGACCTGGACAAACATCAAAAAGATGCTTATCAGAAGTTACTATTGCACAATTTTTATATTTTTATGGTGTTACCAGCTAGGTGCTTTATTTCCTGTGTGTATGTGTGTGATGTGAGACCACCTTCCAAAAAATAATGAAATTACCATTCACACAGGGCGGTGAAGTGTTTTTATCCCCATCCTGCAATGAAAGTTAGCAGAAGATAACCCAAGGTCACCCAAGAGAGAGTTGGGCAAACCTATGGTCTAGGCAATGGGATTGCTTGCTCTGTCTGTTACACTCAGTGCCACCCCTGTTGTTTTAGGGCTAGCCAGGCTGGAAAGAAGGAAAGCGTTGTGATTGCCTTGTATCTTGCATGTGCGACTGCCATTGAAAGTTACAGATAGGAAAACAAGTATTTCCTTGGCTTGTATGTTCTGTCTTCAGTTTTGTAACCTTTTTTTGAAATGTAGTTTATTTTTGTGTGGGTGTGATGCAAGTGCGTAAGTCTGTGCAGGTCAAAACAGTTTGTGAGGGTACTGTGCTTCACATTGGTCTGCTACTCAGTTTTAGTTTGTGTCATTCTGATGTTGCTTGCTGTGCTTTTATTGGAGCTTTCTTCAGATTAGTCTTTAAAAGCTATATGGGTGTTTGTGGAAGGAACATATAAGAATATCTCTAAAAAGTAGATTTACTGTAGAACTGCTAGGTGTTTAGAATAGGTTCTGCAATGGTAACCAGAAGGTTTTCCAACTTTGAAATGCTTTATTAATGTAATAATAATATAACTCCTAATAACCTACCTGTACAGAAAGCTTTATTATCCTTTATTTGCGGAAGGAGATGAGGGAGGGTGTTGAGAATGTCATAAGAGGTGTTTCAGATTACCAATAAGAAACATATCTTAAAAATATTGAGGAGTAAGTTACTGTTTTCTGTTTCTTGTCAGGTGCTAGTAATGTAAAGCCATTGGATGGTGTGAAAATTCTTGATTTAACCAGGTTTGTATTTTGTCTGTAATTTGGAACAGTCTGTCTAGATGCAAATTTTCAGATAGGAAAACCTAAGAAAATCTTTTTTTTTTTTTTAATATTACAGGGTGCTTGCAGGGCCCTTTGCCACAATGAATTTGGGAGATCTAGGGGCTGAAGTTATCAAAGTGGAAAGACCAGGTAAGATTTTTATGTATCTATTTTAGATACAATAAGAATGTGGGGTAGTTCAGCAACTATTTGTTGATGTATTTTAAGTGATACATGACAGAATGCAAAATTGAAGACATTACTGTATCTGTTTGGTGTGTTTCTGGTGACTGTGTGTATGGTATCATTCTAAGAAAAAATTGTAGCTATTTAATTGGGGTTTTTTTTTGAGCCAGTAGTTTTCAAGTTTTGGGAACATTTTATATCTTCATACTATTTCTGATGTGGTAGAAAACTAGTTATTAGGAGGTTTGCTTATACCTGTATGATCCCTTGGCTTTAAATTTAACACTGTGCTCCACCTGTGTGTTTTGATCAGTAGTCGATGTCTGTATTTAGAAAACAGTGTGAGAACAGTTGAAGTTGTAAGGTCAGGTAGCTTTTTCAGATACTAATGTACAAAACAGTGCTGAGTCATCACTTAATAAAGTGTCTTATTCCATCACTCAAAGCTAAATTGATTTTGTTTGAATTGTTTGGACTTTGCTTAGACTGTAAATTGGGCTTCTGAATGCTTAGGTGTTCGGTGGGTTTGTTTTTTTGGTTTTTTTTTTGGTTTTTTTTTTTTTGTGTGTGTGTGTGTGTTTTTTTTTTATCATGTGGTAAGAGGACTGAGGATTAAAACAGGGTTTTAGGTGTAGTGTTTGACATGCAATATTTGACATACACACAAATCCTTCCAGCAATTAGTTACATAAGAATTACAGAAAAGGTGTTTTTCCCGTTTGGGAATTAAGAATTTTCAGCTCGGTTCCCTCTGAGCCAAAATGTCTCAGATAATTTTAAATAGGAATACATTTTACTACTCAGGATTAGAATACTGATAAAATGACAGGTGCTTTAATTTTGGAAATAGACTCCACATTCTATTCTTCTATTTTCATTTTTATTATTACAGGAAAGAAAGGTAATATGAGCATTTAAAAATATATATATACTGTTTGTTAGCACTGCTTTTGTGTAATATTATACAGATCTAGTGGGGCAGGCAAGCGTCTTGACTGGTAGAGTATAAGATGACTTGCCCTTCCCTATCAACTTTCTATTGAGAATAATTTTAATATTGCAGCACAGTTTCAGGTTGTTAATTAAAAATTACCTTGTTGGATAAATTTTTCTTTGGAATTGTGCAAAGTGAACAAAAGTTATTTTCTGCAAGAGGTAGTTTCATCTTTAATGTCCAGGATCTGATATTCCTGTATAGGTGGAGATGGAAGTTCATTGGAAAAGGGAGATTTCTGAATTTGGATGAAAATCTTCATGCTAGTGCTGAAAGTGTCTGAGGTTAGTGAGCTGTGAGCGTGTAGTTTCAAATGCAGAAACTTCTGTAGCTCCATCTGAGTCTGATTGGACTCTGGGTAATTAACTTCATAAATAGAATTAATTTTATTTTTGTGTATTTGAGCTTAACACAATGGTTTTCTTCTCCCATTTAGAACATACGCTTCTTAATTTAAGAGTTGTTGAGGATTGGTAATGATAAAAAATGCTTCATTCTTGTGGAATAGCTACACTTTCTAGTTCTTAAGACCATACAAGAAGATTAAAAAATTGCATGACATTCAGGTCTTTTTTTAGGAATATTTCCTGCATTTGGCTTTCAGTTTTATACATCATCATGCATTTGAGGCATGAAATTATGCCACAGCAGCTGCAAATTTTCGTGTATTTTTTCTTTCTTGAAGTTTCCATTTTTAAAGTTTCTCTTTTTTGGTATTATTACTTTTGAAAAGAGCTGGTGAAGATAATTACACACTTGAGATACTAAAACATATTACTTCGCCTTTATTTTATTTTAAATAGGAAATATTGGAAGTTTGAACATTTAACAAAATGTAGAATGTCTAACCGAAGTCACACATCAACCTATGGGTCATCCTTAATCACTCACCATTGTTTCAAATGTTTTCACTTTTGTGGCAGGGCAGAAGCTGCATCTATTTTGTACTATCTGATGAGTCTGACAGTGGTATAATTGCAAGTATCTAGGTAGTAGGAATGGAGAAATGTCAGTGTTTAGGTATGAAGTAATGGTTTTGGAGGTATGCATTCCAGGTCCTAGAGTTTTGTTTTGTGACTGAAGGAAAAGGGCAGCCTGAGAATTCTGAATTTCAAACATTTTAGAACATGAGTAATTGGCTCTTTCTGGGCGAGGATATCTACTTTCACAGGAGTATTAATCTGTAAAGGATAGTAGCCACAGTAGCATCCTGCATGGAAAGTATTACTGAAATGTGTTGTTTTGAATGGCTTGAAGTGGTAATATACAGAAGAAAGATATTTCCCGTCCCGCCCCCCAAGCTTCCTGCTTGAACCAAACTAGTCCTTTGACATACTAAACAGTACAGATGTTGATAAGTAATTGAAACATTTGTATAACTTCTACCACAGTCGATCTGAAATGACTGTAGACTGTGGACTGTGTTACTTTGTGTTACTGCAGTGTATAGCACAACTGTGACAGTGGCTATATGGTGTAAGACCTTCAGCTTGTTTCTGTGTCTGTGCTAGTATCAAAGAGTCTTCTGTGTTGCCTCACTAAGGAAAGTTTTTACTCACGTGAAGTTAACAAGTAGATAAAGTCTAGTTATTGAAATAGATGTAGGAATGTGCATGCTTGCTAGAATTCGGGATGTTGATTATGTCTGAATTTAAATTTAGCTTTAATTCTAATTGAAATAATTGCCAGTCTTAATGACATTTAAGAAAGGTTTCAAATTGGAAATTAAGCATAAATCATACACTGACATCAATGTCTGCAGCAGCTTTAATGCCATCTTACCTTTTGCAATTGCTTCCTTTTGTTGGTGTTCAGCAGCGTGCAGTTTAACAAGTTGTTGCTGATCAGTGGTGTCTTGACATTGTGTCCAGAGTGTTTCAGGAATAGCTTGTTGACCATGTGCACTGTGTGACTTGGTGCAGGGATAGAGCTGCTGCTAAATTCTTCTGGATTGCCTTAAAGAGTGACATTGTAGCAGTGCTTTAAGGTAAAAAAACAACCCCCAAACAAAAAAGCCCCTTCCACCTTCCCCCTGGGTGCCCCCCCCCCCCAAAAAAAAACCCCAAAAACAAAACACAACAACCCAACCAACAAAAACACCCCAACAACCAACCCCCCCCCCCAAAAAAAAAAACCAAACCCCAAAACACCAAAACAACCAAAAACCCAACAAAAAACCACACCAAAAAAACAACCCACAAACAAAAACAACCAAAAACCTGCAAATACATTGGTGGTTTGTGGCTGTATAGTAATATTTTAAAGCTTAAAAATAGTCCCAGCACTAGCAAGCACTGTGTTCACTTTGCTTAATCACATTCACTTTTAGGTGTTTTTTTGATATAAATATCCTTATATATATATATATATATATATATAAAAAACTAATTCTTGTCCTGCCTGCTAGATGAAGCTTAGGTGGTTTAAATATGTTGGGGGAAAACTTTTTATTCTTTTTGTTTGTTCACAGTGGGATATTGGACAAATATGAAAATGTGTTGGCATTTCTTTCAGGAGCTGGTGATGATACAAGAGCCTGGGGTCCACCCTTTGCTGGAACAGAAAGTGTTTATTTTCTCAGTGTCAATAGAAATAAAAAGGTAAGTGGAGTGTGGCATTGAACATTAGCCAATGTTTTCTGTAATTACAACTGAAGACATAACAGTTCTTTGTTTGATTCTTAACATATATAATGGAGCAATAGTTACATTGGCCTTAAATTGTGATGAATAAGTTTCAGGAGAAAAACCAAAGAGTTCCTTTGAACAAAAAAGGCTGCAAACCTTGTATGGTGCTGTGGTCAGCTGAGGCAAATGCAAAAAGCAAGAGTGGTCCTGAATGTCCCCAGCTGGTGGTGCAAATTGACTGGAAATGAACACTGCTGAAAGTCAGGGTTATTTTATTCGAAGGATCAGTTTTTTTCAGGGGCATCAGCTCAGTTGACCTGCTTCAGCTGGTAGCTGGAGCTGGAGGAAAGCAGGCATCATACCACAGTTAGGTTGGCTAAAGGTAGCCTGTGAAGTTTCAGGTTTAAGATGAAGTTTCACGACATGTCTGAATTGTTTAATGGCTTGCTGCCATTGAAACAAATGTTTTTGGTGTACCCATGCATGCTTGCAGTAGCTGCTCTGCAAACATACAGTGATCAGACTGCAGTGCAGCTTCCAGCTGTGCATCTGCCATACTCGTTTCAGTGCTTGTCTGATATGTTGGTGAGACATTTCTGCTTGCTTTACCAACAATTTCTTTTAGCAGGGAGAGGTGGTGTGTGTGTAAATATTTACTTATTTGATTTAGCTGTAGTGTGAAACTTGACTGTTGGTTATGTTTAGAAGAGGCTGATAATCACCAGAAGGGCTTTCACATAAATTACTGTTGTATTTTTTTTTTTATCCTCAGAGTATAGCTATCAACGTGAAAGATTCAAAAGGAGTAAAACTTATCAGAGAGGTACGTTTTGATAGCATGAAAACTGTGCCTATTTTGAGCCTGAGTAATAAAAAATAAACTCTATATTTCAAGTATTAGTTTGATATCTGATATAATTTTAAAAGGTACGTTAAGAAAATTTGTTACATTACGGTATATAGCCTCTGTGCTCTGTTCCTTTGGTCTCAATGTTAAATGTAATTTCTAATGATTTTAGATATAAAATTTACATGAAAATGTTACTGAAAGTCTCAAATGAAATATTGTGAGGAAACAGTCTAACAGCCTAGTGCTTTCCTTTTACTGTTGCTGTATGTGATCTCGTACTACTTCATAAGAAAGATTCAAGCTGGACTGATCTGATGAAGTCAGTGAGCAGTTTAGGAAGAGGAGATACTGGGCTCCAGTGTTTGCAGGTTTTTGAATGTTACAATGTATTCATGTCTTCTGTTGCTGTGTGTCTTTCTGAGAAATATTGTCCTGTAGGTAAACTTGATGTTTGATTCTTTTTTCAGTACTTGAGTTCAGAATGTAAGGGTCTTTTAAGAGTGATCCATTTTTCCATTGAAAAATTAATAAAAGTATCACATCTCACATTCTGTGGAACTTGTGCACTTTGTCATCCCTTGTTTATGTATTGAAAAATACAAGACCTTCTACTTGCCAACGCTGTGGTTTTAGCCCTGCAGTACCAACACATCTGAGAGGGTGAGCTGGCTTTTGTTACTGTCTGTTTCAATATCAGTTCCAATCAGTTTATCACAGTGAGACTGTATGTGTCCTGCAATAAATGGAATTTGTCTGGTAGTATTTTTTGTTGTGAATATTGCATGAAATGCAAATAGATTAAGTTGTCTGGTACTTTTTACCTTTTTTCTTCCCTGTCAGCTACGTAAGACTTCCACATGAAGCATCTCTTTAGAGTTTATAACCCAAGGGTTCTGTAGTGTCTTTTCTATTTGCAGAGCAGAACCATTTATTGCTGATTTGTTATGAAGTTGTATGTTTATCTTTTAAAGGTTTTGGAAATGGATACAGTCATTTGGAATAATTTTGCATGGTATAATGCAGATTTTCTTTTTTTTTGGATAAACTAGTTACATTCTAAATAGAAGTTGTTCCTCTTGCACAAGAGTATCTTGTTATTTGACCCTTAAAAATGGTGAAAGAAAAAGTACTCTCTGCAAAACATTCGCTGATTTCATGTGTATGAACTGGGCCCTGTTTGAAGAATCAAAGGCAGCTGAGCCTTTGAGTCAGGATAAGCTGGAGAAAAGATGGCTTCAGCTTGAGCTTATGGTGTGACTGCCACTGTTTGTGGTTAGGAAGTTTCCCTTTTCTCATCTTGACATCTGTGCAGGAAGATTACTGATTGCTTCTCGTTTTAAATGTATAGCTTTCCGCCTGTGATATGGAGAACCTTTTTATGGTCCGTGGAGTTGAGTGTCTGGTGACTTAAGAATTTGCAATACAGCTTCTGTACTTCAGGCTCAGGTATCTGGTTAAGTTCAAATCCCACATAATTTTTGAATCAAAGTTATCAGCTTTCTTCTCTCTCATTTGTGCATCCTTTCTGTCAGCTCAGTGCTGGGCTTCCCACCCTTTTCCTGCTAGTAAGATCTCTTGTATCACTGTAGTGTAGAGCTATCATGATGCTGAAGATGGGATAGCTGGCAGTAAGAGTATTTAGAGCTACAGACAAATGCTTCCTGCCAGCAGCAATATTAATTTTTCCCTTAGCTTGATGTCACTGAAACAGTCAAGCAGTGTAGGAGAATTAATTGCTAAGATGTGATGTTATGGAATCACCAGTGAGAGAACTAACTGTTAAATATTTACCACACTAGCTGTGGAAATGAGGCAATCTCCTGTGAGAAAGTTATTTCTTAGCTTGTTACTCTTTTAAGAAGAGTTGCTTTCATAACCATTACAGCTTTCTGTTCATTAAATCAATGGCATCCTTATCTGTGATATAGCAACATTGTAGACTGAAGTGATGAGGCATTACTGAAATGTGACTCTACTTGTGGAGTTGTCACTTTGCTTGATTTAGGGTGGTAGTTTTTTGGAAGTATTTGGTGCAGAGGTCTTGACATTCCATTATTGCATCTCAAATGGAGCCAGAATATAACTACTTCTGTTTGGAGTTTTGTTAAAAAGGATATGTAAAGGGAAGTTATCTATAACAGGCTTTTGTTTTCAGTTGTCTCCTGGAAACATCAGGACAGATGTGTATAGAATTGAGGGTTTTTCAGCAATGTAATTGTTACTATGAAAAATAGTATTCGTGTCTGTAAAGCGATTGATGGCAAGAAGAAATTCAAATTTGTGACACTGGTTACTCATACAGAAATATGAATCATGTCCTGAGCCTAAGCACTATAAAGTAAGGTAATAAAGTTATAAATTTTCATTAAGAAAGGTAGCATGGTTAGAATACTAAAAACAAAGGAGTAGAGAGTCTTCAGGTATATGACAAAAGCACAGCTGTGATAACTCAGTCAGTAGTATCAAGTAAGCTGAAGAAATCTTTTTATCAGGAGTCCTGGCTGCTTTTCTTCCTTTGGCACAGCACTACAAAATGCTTGTTCAAGGTCTGCTCTTTCATAATTACAAGATTAGATGATTCCCACAAAATTATTATTTGGTCATCTTTTTTATGTTTATTTATTCTGTGCCACTTGTAGCCCTGTCTTCCTTCCTAATGCTTTTGGCTTGCTATTAACTGCTTCCCAAATATTTGTATGTCTGCCTGAATGAATTTTTTTTTTTTTTCACTTCAGTGTTGGTATGTGCACCAGTCCCATGCTCTGACATCCTTCTGTTGTAATACGGCTCAATATCTCTTTAGAGCATTATTCAGCAGTTATTGTCAGAAGCTTCTTTTAAGAACCTTGAGGATGATACCTTTCTCCTGAGTATTTAGCCTTAACTGGTTAACTTCTCTATTCATGAAGAATTTGGGAATATTCCATTGGTTGGGAGCTGATGGCACTCCTTCCCTTTCATTACCTTTAGCTGATAGGTCAGCATCTCATGCATGCTGTCTCACTTGATAAAGCAAACTATTCACACATGCAAATACACAGTGTGTGTGTGAGTGTGCACATTCTCCTTTGTGTGGAGATTTTGTAAAAAAACAAAACTAAAAAACTAAACAAAACTTCCAAAAGGTATGATTAGTTAGCTTTTTAAAGTTAGGACTGTCATTATTTGTTATTGTAATTCAGTTTAATGACTACTTTGGCATGCATGATGTCTTTTTTTTTCTTTCCTGAGGCACAGACATAGGACACTGATATGCTCAATCTGGAATACGTAGTATTCCAACTCAGGTCTGTGTTGTATTGCTCTGTTAGTAGAGGTTTAAATACAAGTGATATGTTCAGAGCACTTTGTAGGACGTGGAAGTGTGACATTTCAGTTGACAGTGGACTTAAACCCTCATTGAGATGGAAAATCCCTTTGAGTTTTAAGAGCATACAGTTTGTTTGGATCAGAGTTTGAATCCAGTTCTCTGCAGTGGTAGTACCCTGGGTACTTATGCTTGGTTCAGTGAGCATTAAAAAAAGTACTAAGCACAGACTGCTGCCTTTATGCATTGAAGACTATTTCCAAGCGTCATGAAAACTTTAGCAGCAGAGCTGACGCAGCATTTGTAGGATGTCTTGAAAACTCAGGTTCATTTCTTTCGGAGAGTAGATATACTGCTAAACTGGGCCCAAGTCATTGTATCAGACTTTAGCGCTGTCGCCATCCCATGTATATTTCTAAGCCCAAAGGTGTGGTGCTTTTTATGTTATAGTACTGTATGTCATGCTTTCTTCCTCAGTGGCTCGTAGTAGCTCTTTCGTATGAGATAAACAACAACTCTCAAACCATTTTAGCCCATATAATCATTGCAAATTGGATAGATTATACAGTTCCAGTGAAAACAATACAAAAGCTCTATCTGATTTTGTCTCTTGAATGAATTAAGCTAATGCTGTAGCATTACCAGTTGGAAAAGTATGAACTGTGAAGGATTTAAAAAGAAAATGAAAACCCCCTTGACTTTATTTGCATAAAGGCATACTATTAGAGAATAAAGAGCTTGCCCCTATTGTGTTCCACTTGCCTTACTTTGGTGGCCTCATCTGCTGTCCTGCACACAGGGTTGGGACAGCTGTAGATCAGTCTGAGCTACTTCTGTTTTTACTAGCAAATACTTTAGCTCTGTGGAAACTTGGATCTTCTTGAAAACCTTCCTGTGACAAATGCTTGTTATTTAATAACTTCCATGAAATTATGTTCTGTTCACTTCTATGGAATCGCAAAATAACAAACCAGCCAGCTGTCCACGTTGAAACCCAGCAATGCTTATTAAGAATCTGGAGACTGTTTCTCATTTTGCTATAGTCCTACAGGTTCTTGATATAACAACTTTAAAAATAGTTGATAACATATTTTAAAATGCACCTTTACTGTATGCTGAACTTCATTTCTGTTAATGTCTCCTTCATGCATCCCATTGACCCATTTTTAAGTGGTGTGGTACCTTGTCTGAATAAGAATCAGTTTCTATTTTTCTTGTTAAAATGCTTCCTGGTTTGGCACCCTCTTTGGCCTTACATTCAGCTGAACAGCCTGCATGCTAGAACAAAAAATGCTTTTGATTGTTGTTATGATGACAGTAGTTTATAGAAGCTGGTCTAATATACTGTATGTATTAAGCGGACATCAACATGGTAGTTTCAGAGAACGTGACGCTCATCAGCTGCAAATAGCGTTAAGAAACTAAATGTCCTAGGCTATGCTTAAAAATGTGTGCACAAACGTGGGTACCTGTCAGGGAATAGTTCCAAAAATTCCAGGGGGCGAGTGGGGTGCGACCAAGAAAAAATACTCAACGGCCCCAAGGCATATATCTTTCAGTGTGTGGTTCTTTTGCTTTGGGAGTTCTTAATTTGTGTTAGTCGTCTTGAAACTTGTATATGTGTGTTTTTAACTTTTATAAGATAAAAAGATGCAACTTAAAGCCTGTTAATATGTTATTTAACTTCAGTGGATTTTTGGACTAGGTCATTGATCTAGATGCGATGGATAAAGTCGCATTGCAGAGCGTGACAGCACTATTCTAATTGAGGTGACTGTTCATTTTAACCCAGTAAAATTTTTGGGCTCGCTATTCTGTTTCTACATGCAGGAAATGAGATATGTGTCTTCTGTTACAATAATTGTATTCAATGATTTTAAAATGAAAAATAATTTGTAAGTTTATTTCTATGGTAGAGATAGAATATATTAACCTTTATCCTTCACGTTTTCTCCCTTCTTTTTCTCAAGCTAAGGGCAGGTGTAAAGGTGATGATTGTTCTGTAAACTATCATCAAGTCGTGGGACATTGATGTGATACCGATAATGTAATTTTATCATAGTTTCATCTAGTTGCTTTAGGATTTTGACAGTTGTCTTTCTAGATATGCAGTGTCTCTAATATGTAGTTTGCAGAGATGCACAGTCTAACAGGTAAAGAAAAATCTCTCTAGGTTTGTAAGTTTTGTCAGAAAGACTGGAGCCATTTTGATTAGTGAGATTTTTAAATTAAGTTACATGAGGAATTTATTGAAGTTTTGGAAGTTCATTAACAAATCTTACTTGTCCTTTTCTTTTCTAAAGCTTGCAGCAGTGTCTGACGTTTTCGTGGAAAACTACATCCCTGGGAAACTGGCTGAAATGGGTCTAGGTTATGAAGACATTAAGAAGATTGCTCCTCACATAGTGTACTGTTCAATAACAGGTAATTTCAATTGCTTGTGTTAATTATTTCCTTTATTTCAGGAAAAGTTTTAAAAGTCATGTGGTAATATACAAGTATATTATTTTGATGTCAGTTAAGATAAATTGAAAGACTGAGAGTTTGTTCAGTTCAAAAACAGGTATAGAAAAATTGGGAGGTAGCAACCATGACGACAGCTTGTAAGTTGTTCAACAGTGGCATTACCATGCCAGCCTGGAATGTTCCTGTTGACTTCAAAGGAGCCAGGGTTGGCAGGGCTGCTTGGATTTTCCTTTGCACTAGCTGAAAACTCAGATATTTTGAAAAGTTTCTTCCCCCTGCCTCCAGCAGTCCTAATGTATCCGTTTACATATTGCAGGTTTCCAGTCTGGTAACCTTAGTGTTTGTTACTGAAGCACCTCTCTCTTCACAGTTGCGTGGTTATATGTTCGTGGAAGTTTTACACTACATTCTGTTGCCTGATAACTGAAATGGTAGAACAGTTGTAGGTACCTTATAAATGCTGGGGAAAAATGAAAGGAAAGTAAACGTATGAATATCAGGAAATGCATACATGTAAAAATAATTTTAAGTCTGAAAAATCACTTAAAAAAAACCCCAACTGAAAATGCCCCAAAAATCTTGATCAAGCACTAAAATGGAAGGATGCCTGCATGTAGTCTACTGTTAAAATAGAACTAAATGAAAACATGAAAGTTACAGGTATTTCTAGATTGGTTTAAAGTCTTAGTTACAAACTTGTTATGCCTCTGAATTTCTGAGGAATAAGTGGCTTTGGCTTTTTAGTTACTCTGTATTAATGTTGTTTAATAGGAACCAAATAGCTTTTCAGTCTATTGTGACGTATATATCATCTTTGTATGGTAAATGTCTGAAGAAGACAAGAGCAGAAAGGCAGTTCAGGGCTTGCTGAGAATCTCTTTGTTTAAACACATTTTTAGGTTGGTCAGTGGCTAGTTACCACAATGTTTTTCATATTTGCTTATGCATGTAATCTCACAACTGGAATTTGTCAAGTGGTTTTTGGATATTTATTTTTTGCTTAGCTGCTGTACCCATAATTAATGAAAAAGAATATAAATTATATCCAAGATACAATTTCTGTGAGGTAATGGCCTTTGATTTGGTAAATCTGTTTTTCCATTCGTACTGCATGTTAACTTTTGAGTGCTTTTGTAGTTTACTGATAATAAACAAAATCTGTACTTGAAGTCAGGGCCTAAGGAAAGATACTATTTAATTTCACAGATTCATGGAATTGTTTAGGTGGAAAGGACCTCTTGAGACCATCTAGTCTAACCCCCCAGCTCAAGCAGGGTCAGCTACCGCAGGTTTCCCAGGATTATGTCCAGCTGGGTTTTGAGTATTTCCACAGCTGCTCTGGACAACCTGTTCCAGTGTCTGATCATCCTCACAGTAAAAAAGCTTTTCCCATGTTCAGGAAAACTTATCTGTTGCCTCTTGTCCTGTCAGTGGGTGTTACTGAGAAGGGTCTGGCTTCGGCTTCCTCTTGCTCATTCCTACCCACTGGCTATTTATATGCATTGCTAAAATCCCCCTGCGCTTTCTCTTGTTTTGGCTGGAGTCTCACCTGTCCCGCCCTCTCACCACGTGTCAGGTGGTCTAGTCTCTTAATTGTCTGTGTGGTTCTGTGGTAAACATGCCTCTGATTTCGTATTTGTCTTGCACTGGGGAGCCCATGACTAGATACAGTACTCCAGGTGTGGCCTCACCAGTGTTGAGTAGAAGGGAAGGATCTCCTCCCTCAACCTGCTGGCAATACTCTTCCTAATGCATTGCAAAATATTGTTGGCTGCCTTTGCTACAAGGGTGCATACTTCTGTATGTTCTGTTTAAAGTGCTCCCTAACTTCCTCCACTGAGGGTGAGCCTTTCTGCAGACTTCCCCTCAAATCTCGGGGGCCTAGGACTACCAAGGGCCGGCTTTCATGGTAAATACTGAGGCAAAGAAGGCATTCTTCATGTCTTTTTGTCACCAGTTTCCCTGCCCCATTCTGCAGTAGGTCCGTGTCTCCCCTAGCTGTCTTTCTGCTGCTGGCTTGCTTGCAGAATCCTTTCTCATTGCTTTTTGCATCTTTCACCAAATTCAACTCCAGGTAAACTTTGGCTTTTGTAATTATATACTTGCACATTAAACAGTGACTGTACTCCTAAGTTACTTGCCTCTGCTTTCACCTCTTGCACGCTTTCATCTTACTGTGAAAACAAATTGGACAAAGATCATATAATTTTGCTGTTGAAAGCTTGAATATCACAGTTTACAGTTATACATAATGAAAAACACAAACATAAAAAAATACATAACTAAAGATTCTTTTTTTTATTTATTCATGGACTGTGATCATTCGAGGTTGAAGGTATTTGGGAAGTAAGAGGTAAGTGGCGTTTATCAGATGCCTATAAAACAACTTGGGATCTTCAATTATAGGTGCTTAAGTCTTGGACATCCAACAGGTGACAAGGAACATCTATTTAAGGATGATGCACCTTCTAGGAATAAAGGCAAAATCTCTAATACTCTTAAAAAAAAGAAAAAAAAGACAGATCATAAACCAATTAAGTCAAGGCAGAAAATAGGAAAATCTCAATCTAAGCATATTAAAAGAAGCAACCAGACTAGGACCAAATGTGCATTTGTCACAGAGAAGGCATGATGGTGATACTTGGGAAGTAATTCCCCCCCCTCCCCCAATACGGCAAAAAACCTGATTTAAGAAAAAATTGCTGCTTGATTTTTAAAAGCTCTGTGGCCTGATTCTAGATATTAGAATTCAAAACAGTTTTGTGCTGTGGTTGACTCTACTACATTCAAATATACCTTTTGGCTTTTTTGCAAAGGAGGACAGGAAGAAACTAGAAGAGGTTTGATGTAGTAATGCTTAGCTTAAAAAACCCCCCAATGAACAGTGAAGAGGAGATCTAGTAGTTATAGTTAAAATACCTACTGATAAAAATTGCTTAGATTAGGAGCTCAGATTAAAACATGGAAAGAGACCAAGAGAACTTTTTTGTTTGTTTGTTTTTCCATCAAAAATAATGCTAGACAAACAGCAAAGGAGGTTGGTAAAAGCATTAAAAGATCTTTATGGTAGCAAAGTTCTGTACACCATGATTTATTATGGGGAAGGTTAGGGAGTTTGCGTACTTGAGCCATTTTCTGCAAGGGATCAAGTTGGAAAACTTCGTTAATCTGAACATCTAATATAAAAGACTTTTAGAACAAATTGGTAAATGAGTATTTATAAATCACCTGTAGCACTACATCCAAGCAAGGTGAACTTTTGGTCTGATCCTGTGTTTTATTAAGACATGTCATAACTTTGCCAGTGAAAACACACACATGTAACATCAAGCTGTTCATGTAAACATAGCAATTAATTCAGTTTCATTTTCTAAAGCAAACAGTGAACCTAATAGGCAATCCTTTACTTTTGCAAGGCATGTCTCACCCATGTTGCTTGCTATTCATGGTGTTCAAGCGCTTTTCTTTTTCTTCTGGGTTCTTGGTTGTGGAGGCCTGTTGAAACTAGTGGGATTCAGTACAGAAATTTGTCTGAGAGCAGTGACTTGGATGTTTTATGCTGGGTGTTGCAATGTTTGACCCAAAACCCAGGTTTCTGTAAGCTGAGACATCTGAGTTGGATGGCTGGTTTTGTGAGAGATTGGTGCAGAAAGCAGGTAACTGCATTCTGAAAGGGCCACCAAGAAGTGCTCGGTTCCCCTGAGTTGAGACAGGAGCTATGCTTGTGACAGTGTAAGAAAATAAGGACTGGTACTGAAGCAGAATGAACTGAGACACGCTGAATCTAGTAGGTTCCTGAGAGCTCAGATGTAATATTTGGGATAGAAAGAAACTAAGAACACAATCTAAGGTTATTTGGTAATGCCTTAGTTATGTGTATATAAAATGCCTAGCTAGGGATACGGAAAATATGAGTTAAGGAAGATGCAGAGAGCAGTATTGTTTGTCAGATGTAAGAGATGTGCTGGCCTAGAACACTGAATTAAATGGACTGGTTGTCTTCCCAAATGTTGAAAACGGTTGAGACAAATCATCTTGGTTACAGTAACCCCTTTTACGTCTAAACAGTGGGATTTCATCCATCATTTGGCATTTCTTGTACAGGCTGTGCAAGAGATAATAGAAATATGTTCGTTTCCAAGCCCTCTCTAGTTTGCGGTCTTGTGAAGTTTAATGCATTCACAATATAGCGTGAATTATGTTCTGAGGTCTTTGAACAGAGGATAGGAATAGTTTATACTATTTAACTCAGTTGAGTACGCTTTTTTTAAGGATGTATTTTATTTATCATGACTATTGTTGACAGACAAAATTGTGTTGGTGATTTTTAATGACTGTCATGAACTGTATTACATTTTAGATGTGAGAATATGTAGACAGACATTTTGGCATATCATTCAATAATAAGTAGGTAATCAAGAAATAAACATGTCCAGTATGTCAGAATCGGAATGTTTTTCCAAGTTTAATTTTTTATTTTCTTTGATTTTCGTGTTAGCATATATGCTGAAGACATAGCTGATTCATTTAATAAATTAAAAAAAAGTACTGGACACTACTTCCCTTATCCAATTGGTTAACTCATTATTGAGAGTGGATATCATCTGGAATGTTTTGGTTTCTTATTTTTGGAACCATATTCCTTTCAAGTTTAAACTTCATAGGTATGGAATGCAATCAATAAACAAGTTTTGAAGAAATTGGTTTCACCATATAGTAAAACATGTCTAGCAGCTGTGATCAAGATGTCTTTAAGTTTCTTGGTTGTTGTTTTATTTGTTTTTTTTTGTCGCAGTCACTTATTGAATGCAAGTGTAAATAAATCAAAATGAATATTAAAACTTTTTAAATTTAGGGGTTATCCAAATATATGGTATTTCTGACTCTAGACTGTACTGCATCCTTTCCTTGTGCTGCTCCAGAGAGTGTGCTCAGGTAGTTGCCATTCTTATCATTGTTACCATGGTTGGTCCTTCCACTTTGGAGAGTGGTGCTTTCACTTTTTAAAGACTTTGTGACAAGGCTTATGTGAAAATAGGGGTCTTGCATTTGTCTTCAGACCTCAGTGTCACCGATAGCCTTTTTGTAAAGGCTCACCTTCTAGAACATTTTTATCCCAGTCACTGGCTGCTTCAGCACCTGCTAGCTGCATTTTGCGTTTGTGGTTACAATGATAGTAGCTGTTAGCCAGTTATGGATTAGGTTATTTGCTTGATCCCTGAAGCGGTTCAGATGCTGAATGAATGCTGCCCTTTTGAAACTGTTCCTGTGTGTCCTGGTACATTGGAATTTCTGTTTTATACTGCTTGACGTGGAACCAGGTGGGGCTGGGCTGTCTTCAGAGTATATTGCATTGCTCATGTGGTCATGAATGGCTCATATGTGTCATTTGTAATATAACACTTGTATGTATTCCATTAAACTTATTTCTCCTTCTGGATGGTAGGTAAAATATCATAGAGGTGTCATCAGCTTACTTCTCATTCATTATTTCCTTTGGCCTCCTTGCTTTAAGTTGTAGTATCACCATGAAATCTAGTCTAATCCCAATTGTTTTTATTGTTCCTCCTAGTGTCCCTTTCTCCTCACTTCTTGTGGCCTACAGACTAGTATTCCTATTCTTCTCAGCCTCCCACCTACACGATGCCTTTGTGCCCTCTTCTTGGTCTTTTTGTCAAATATATTTCCCTTCCTTCTTGGTCTGCACCCTCCCCCCTGCCCTTTCCTAGCCATGACTAGCTCAGCCAGTTCAGACTCTTTCCCTCTCCACTTCAGTTCCTCACTGAACATGTTTCCCTTGCTTCCTTTGGCTTCAGGCTTACATTTTCCTACCAACATCCTTTTCCAGCCCATTGTGTTCTCCAGTCCTTTGGAATCTTCATTCTAACCTCCATTTTCTTCTGTTTCTCTTTTCCTACACTGCAGTGCTAGCAGGAATCGAGCAGAGGGGATACTCTGTGCTTGCTTTTTGAGTGCTATCCTCGCGCACAGTAAGTGTGAGCAGTAAATACAAATAAAAACAGGACTAGAGCATGCTCAGTTGGTCTGTGGGGACAGTGTACATACATTTGTCAGAACAGAGTGCTGGGATGTATGGTATGATGGAACATGCATGCACTTCATGGACTGAATCTTTGGAGATTTTAGCCTTGAAGCCCTAAAATATTTCCTTGGAGAGCATATATGTCCCAGCCCCCATGATACCTTAAGCTAGATTTGAGGATTTTTCTAGTGGAGAGAAGATACAGCAGCATTAATAAAAAGCATAACCATGACAAAAAGGTCTCCCGTTCTTTAAAGTCTTCACTCTAAAGAGCAGAAATTCTTGGGGTTTTAAGCAAACAGCTCTAAGTTGTTTTTTCTAATGTAGCAAAACAAACCTGCTTCCCCCCCCCTCCCCCCTTCCCCAGTGTTGTGCTTAAGAACAGCAGAAACATTCTGTGAGAAATTCTGAAAACATTCAAAACTCTGATTGTTATATAGCTTAAAGATCAAGATTGGACTTAATTTGCATTAACAAAAAGCATTTAATGTACATGTATGGAGGTGACTGGTTCAGCTGAATGGGCATGTATTGTGGCAGAATATAAAATCTGAAAATCTGAAGTAAGTGCTCCTTAGAAGTCAGAAGATATGCTACTTTATAACTTACCCAGATTTGAGCTATTTTTTTTTAAATACAGGAATAATATTTCTATGGAATTTCCCCTTTCTAGATTTTGGACTGTAGCAAGTTGTTAGTGAGAGTCACATGGAATACAGTGTGATTTTTCTTAAAGTTCAGAGTCACGTGTAGGTGAAGAGTTTAGACACAGGTAAGCCAGATGCAGCCTCCTTAGTGGCATTTTGGAAACTGATTAGCAACTGAGTTGCTTATCCAAACAGCTCTGATAGAATACATCCAGCCCTGCAGTGGCTGTTACAGGGTTGCAAGGATTTCCCAGATATTTCCCAATATTCCTGCTGTTTTGAGTGCTCTTGAGCTCCAGATTGCCTGTTCTAACTCACAAGTTGGCTTTACTGATGAGTGTAATATTAGAACTAGTTTAGATGTATTCGGCTCTGTGGCTGAGATTAGTTTAAATTTTTGACAATTGGCTGGTTAAAGTAAAGAATATACAGGTCTTTAGGGAATGTCCGTCCGTTCGTTGCTTTATTTCTGAACAGGAGGGGGCACTGTTTAAAAGGACAACATTGTCTTAAAATCAAAGCACTTTATTGATTGCCCCCCCCCCCCCCCCCCCCCGCCTTTTCTTAAAGCCTCTGAAGGCAATATGATTTGAAATAATTTTGTAGTTGTCTTTGAATGACGAAAGCTGCTACTCGCAGATTCTCAGCCCCATTCCCTTCCTCTGCTAAGCTGTGTGAATTGTGCTTACTTCTCTCTTGCCTACAGGTTTTGCCAAAAGATAATGCTCCTCAGGGCTTTTTGTCTCTTCCTTTTCTAGGAAGTAATGCTTCATATCATACGCAGGTTGCTTTGTATGCTGCTTGTAGCATTACAAAATCTTGTTTCAAATTTTATTTTCTGTCATTTTAGTCCTTAAATGCTTAGTTTTCTGCCTTTGAAAGAAATTTTACTCCTATAAAGACTCTTTGGAGTGATTATGCATGAAAGGAATTGAATACATATGATAATCATAGAAAATCCTAGAACTATTCTTAGTTAAACCAAGAGGAGCTACGAAGATAACATTTTGGGGATTGGTATTTTTATTAACTTTCTGTTACTGTAATAAATTATATTTCTTGGACATTTTCAGCCCCCACCCCAAAGAACTTAGTCTTAACTCTGAATTTATAAATACTTTGACTGTACTAAACTGTTAATTTGTTAGCAAATGGTATTGTTGTAAAAAGTAAAAAGTTAGGTAGAAAGAAGGCAAAACTTTTATAAAAGTGTTGTGTGTCACCCGAGTTTCATATGGGTCTGAATCTGGAATTGTATATGTGGCTTTAATATACATAAAGTCCTTAAGGTCCATAAATTGTTATCTTCAAAAATAATAAGTAAATCTTGTGTCTTGTGTGGTTCTGATGAATCTATGAGAAGAAAAATAGTTCTAAGCTCCACTCATCTACATAAAAGTTAATAGTAACTCAAAAGAACCAGCATTTGGTACTTCCCAGTACATCATCTTTTTTACGGGTAATTTGTTGTGGCTTCTCATGAGAGCATTTAATGCTATAATTTTGATGTATATCTATCTTACTTTGCCCCCAGTATTTTCACAACAGGAAAGAAATGCCAACTGCAGTGTGATTTGCTGGGCAAAGGCTAGCTGAAATGTTCTTCACATCCTCCAGTTTGTTAACTAACTGTGGTAATATGTGGAATTGCCTTGGACTAGGTACTGTTTGTAGACTCCTTTTTACCAAGTGATGCTGGCCTGTAAAATTGTGGGTAACTTGGAGTGTCTGTGTCTTTGTGCCCACTCCTTCCCCTGACAAATGGCATGTGATTTCTAGGTGGTTATAGTCTAGATATAATTGGCTGGTACAAACTGATAGCT
This sequence comes from Falco cherrug, assembly GCF_023634085.1. Lineage (NCBI taxonomy): Eukaryota > Metazoa > Chordata > Aves > Falconiformes > Falconidae > Falco > Falco cherrug. The sequence continues at coordinate 91,156,990 of NC_073700.1, read as the reverse complement.
CCAACTTAACAAAAAAAAAAAAAATGCTGTGTATTTCATAGTGATACCATTTGGCAAAATAATTTCTTGATGCTGTAAATTCTTTATTGATAGCATACAAGTAGAAAACTGAGTTGTATTCAAAAGCTGGCTCAGTGGTTGCAGTTGTCACTACATAATAGCAGCTATAGAAGTGTTCCTGATCATTAATCTGTTCAAAAGTTATTAAAATTTGTGAACCAAAAATACTAAAAAGAGAATTTTTATTTTTTGGTTTTGTAACTAAAAAAAAAAAAAAGAGACCCTAAAACTAGGCAGAACAAACTGGAGGGGAACACAAAAATAAAAAAAAAATAATAATAAAAAAGACAAAGCCCACATAACAAAATACATAGGCTGGTTGAGCCAAATAACCAATGCAAGCAGGATGATGCGCAGAATTAAATGGAAATTAGAAGAATTAACTGAGAATTTAAAGCATTAAAACAGTCTTTTAAATATGTTAGAAGCAGGAATAATTTGGAGAATAAGGTAATTAATGAAGCTGGAAGCTGCAAAAAAGAGGATTGATGTCTTGGTACTGGTCTTCAGTAAATGGTGTTCATAGAGAACATTTCAACAGATGTCTTGTTTTCTAATACTAGAAGACACTGTATGAGGACTGGTATGTTGGAGGAGGCATTGTCAGAACAAACTGGGTGTTGGGCTTCCAGTAGCTCTTAATGTGGCCTAAGAACAAGGAGGCAGGTCTGGTAAACTGCGAATGTTGTACCTCTCTTACATAAACACAACAATCACAGGCTTACAAGCCTTGAAATATGAACTTAAGTGCTGACAGTGATTGAATAAAAGCATTTGGAGGGGAAAAAATTGTGAAGCTTCTACCTGAGCTTGAGTTGATAAAAATAGAGCCTTCCAGCATTAGGAAAGAAAATCAGGCCTTTCCAATCTGTTAGTTTTTGCGTTATGCAGTTGGAAGATGGATGGATTAAAGACTTGATCTGTCAGGTTTTTTTGATAACTGCCCACTCACAGACAACTTCAAGCTAAGAGAAATTAGTAATCGGGGTCTAGAGATAAAATAGTCTGAGAACAGTTTTTGACGAGTTGAGTAGCAGACTGAGGATTTGTGGAAACAAAAATCATTATTGGGACAATATAATTACCTATCTACAACAGCGTAATAAACCTTGTGCTATGTATTTTGACTATAGTAAAGTTTCTGACACTTTTGAATAATGCTTTCATAGACAAACTAGGAAAATGTGATGTACAATAAATAAAAAAAGTAGTTCAGGAGTGGTCACAGTCTCCCTGACATCTTAGCTCTCATGGTACATAAATAGTTATTATTGGTATTTCATGATTGACATGGAAGGCAGTACACTGTTGCTGGATACTTTTTTTCTCAAAATAGGTGATGGAATAGAATGTGGATGAGCCCCAAATCCTCATGTGATCATGAGCTACAGGGAATTTGTCATGGGTTTTAGAGTTGAGAGGCAGGAGGCATCTGGAGCTGATTTACAGGTAGGAGACATCATTTTCTTAAAGCCTTATACTCTTTAAAATTGCTTTTGGGGATGTGGCTAACTCAGAAGAGAGAGCTCACTTCAGTTTTTCATGCCTTGACTCTGCTCCGTTTTTCTTCCCAAAGCCGGGGATTTAAAGCACCCCAACATCCCTGTGTCAGTACATGCACATGTGGTGAAATCGTGGTGTAGAAGCTGAGCTTAATGGCCTGAGAGCTCCATGCAACTCTGAAGGCCCACAAAGCTGAAAGGGAGTAAATCTATACAGCATGATTATAATTAAAAATAGCCTTGACCAAATTGTTTACACAAATAAAAGTGCAAGGATAGAATTGAAGGTTGGAGCAAGTCCATTATACTATGCTGAATCAGAAATAATCAAGTCCTTATAATATAGTATGGAGGACATTGCTTTAAAGAGGGGTTCTCAGAAGGCTTGGTGGTAACAGTGGGGCATGATCGAAGCTGAACACAAGTCAATGTCAGATTGTTAGATGAAAGACTAGTATCATACTGCATTATATGAAGACAAATATGGCATAAATGACTGTTTCTCTGCCCTGCTCCACACTGGTAAGGTCTCAGTTGGAAGGCTAGGTCTGCTACTGGGTACTGTATTTCAAAAATTTTTTGGACAACTGAAGAGAGTTGGGAGAAAAATCTGAGCAATCTATAGGTGAACAGCATTGCATATTGAAAGGTAGCTTGGAAACTTCAGTTTTTTTCCTTAAAAAAAAAAAAAAAAAGCTGCTGTGATCAGAAGAAACTGCGGTAGTCATCTAGCCATCTCTTCCTAAAGCATTCTGTATGTTTTCACATAGTAGTTCTTAAATTAGGATCCTGATGGTATGTGAAAGCATAAAAAAATAATTCCTTGCCTAACCTGTAGAAATAGCTAAACTACTTCTTGGTATTCAAAGAATGAAAGTATTAAGAAAATAAAATCTTAAGACAAATTCTGGGAGCTAAAATAAGTGTTCAGTCATGACAGTTGGAGAAGTAGGTTGTCTTTGGTTTTCAGAGAGTGAAGTAATTGGGAATGCAAGAGCAGCATACAAAATAATAAATGGTACAGGTAGAGTATTAGCCATTTTCTTTCTCAAGTGTAATAAAGGCATCTTGTGAAGCTGGAAGACTGGATATTTAAAACCGGTAGTGCATCACAGAGAAAATTTTGCCTTTTAATATTCTGCAGAGTTTGCTGCCTGATCTTCTTAAGAGAAGGAGTAGATAATTACATAGATCAGGAGAACAGGCACAATTATTAAGATATTCTCTCAGAGGGTTTGGAACAAGCCAGCAGATAACTAGTGACTCTTTCAAACACTGAACTAAGTGGTGTCAGTTGTATGTACACCTCAGGACCAATATGTGAAAGAAACTCAATCAAATGTAATGGTGGTCTGATTTTGAGGAGGGTAGGTTACTATGACCTTGCAGTTTTTAGGTACAGAGAGATATTAATTGAATACTTCAGTGCTTTTCTGCCTTGTGCTGATGTGCTGCTTTGTAATTCTCAGTGGCAACTACATGTTTGTACAGACTGGGAACTGGTTTCTTCTGCGGTAAAGAACTAGCTTTATGGCATGCAGCTTCTCATGTGTAATTACTCTGATATCTCAGGTGGCCATCAATGTATAATCAAATGTCCTGATGCTTTTAAGACTATTAATTCTAACTATTCTGCAAGAATTGGGAACAGCATTAATTTATAAAGCACAAGGGTTAAATACTGTAGAGCAATTGTCTCGTAAAGAAGTTAAACAAAAAGCTATGATTGGAAATTTGCTTGATGTCAATCAAAGCCAAGGAACTAGTTCTCCCTATGCTGCCAGGGAGTAGGACAGTTTTTCAAACTATCATTCCTTACTTCTTGTGTTCATCATACGAATAAATTAGCTAAAGACTCTGATGCAATCTCTATTTGCATTATACTGTGTTTGCAAGCAGAATTTCTACAATTTAAATGTCAAATTTTCATTTTGGCTGAGCCACTAAACCAGAAAACTTTAATATAAAAAGGCAAAGAATTTGCGTATGTGAAGAAACTAATTGGCAGAAATGCAGATGCCCAAATATTACTTCAGTGATGTAAAAAAAGTACTTTTTTTTCATTATAATTTAGAAAAAAAATCAATTGTTTCTCTGAAGAAACAATTCTTGTTTCTAAGAAAGCAATCAATCACCATGGTGGTGCGTTGGTTTATCGGTGGTGGTCTTATGTGGTAAATAGGTCTGGTGGTAAATTCCCTGAGAGAACAACTTAGATGTGTTTATGTAGCTTCTTTCCTTTACAAAAGTGAGTTTATGAGGCCAGTCAGGATACATTTACATCACTCGATAGTGTTGCGTAGGCAAAAAAAGGGAGCTGTCTCTGAACTAGCGTGGTAAATTGGCCTTCGGGTATTATATTTGCATTGCTTTTGTGGCTTATTGGTTGTGTCATTTATCATGGTGTAGCAGTGTGTGCTGTCAATGTACTCTCATGACATCTTTAGGACCAAAAGATGAATTGTGTAAACACAAAACTTCAGGAAGGAGACTCTGAAAAGAGAGCCATTGATTTAAAGGGAGGTGGTGCTATAGCTGAGGTTTCTGAAAATTGCCCTTATTTGTTTAGGGACAATCACATTTTAAGGACTTGATTTGTTTTGGCAGTAATGTTAAGCTATTATTGTGCCTCTACTTCACTCTTATCTTGTAGACAGTCACCTGTAAAGTCCCCCAAACTCCTTTTGCTTGGCACAAAACTCATTCCAGAATAGAGTCTGTTGCTTTAGGATTGGCACTTTGTAGCCAGTAATTCTTTCCAGAGTGAAATACTTTGTATATGAAATATAAACTGCAATCCTAACCTCATGAAATTTAATTGTTGTAAATGTTATTTATGTATAAAAGGAATCAAATGCTGTTATAACCTTCCAGCAGTTGACTGCTTTATTCAGAAATGAATTATGAGGACCGGTGGAAGCTTTTAATTTGTTTCTCTGCCCGTGGTGCCAATTACTATTGTGCTGAAGCACAGCTATGCAAGCAGAGGGTTCTCTTTGATACTGTACAAGGAATTTGATCCTCATTTTTGCTGCTTATGAAGGTCTCCTAAATCTTTCCTGCTGTTTTGTATCATAGGTGATCCATCTGCAAACAGGTGTTTACCTCTCTTGCTTTCTTGGACACAAATGAAAAACATTTATATGAGTGTGTTAGACCCAGTACTCTCCCCTGCCACCGCCTCCCCCCTTCCCGCCCCCGCTAGGTTTAGTGGTGTATTTGGTGTTTTTTCTTAATATAAAGTTAGGTTATTTTGTGCTAATTTTTACTTTTACTGGAAAAAATGTAATCCTAATCATTCTGAGGAAGACTGGAAAAAAATGACTCCACTGTTAATCAGATATGCAAACAGATGACAAAAAATGGGATTACTTTGAATTACTTCTACTTTATTGTTCATGTCTTTTAATACTCCTTTTTAAGGGTCGTATCTTTTAGAAGCCTGATTAATAGGATTTGAATTTCTGGAATTGCTTGTTAAAATATTGTGGTGATGTTCAAAATCTTCACAGATTTTTTTGTTGTTTGTTTGTTCTTGTTTATGTTGTAATTAAGTTGAAAGTGTCTGCTTAGTCTAAGCACCTGGAACTTGCAAAGGTTTTCTGTGTATCTTACCCCTAGTCAGTTGATTCGGGAACTGTCATGTAACTTTACCTACCAATGACAAACTTAAACCCGTATCTGCTTACTCAGGAAGACTGTCAGCTGCAAACTGTTGGAAGCTGGGAGAATGTTCAAGAAAAATATTAGATAGACTTATCCTGTTCGTGTTGTCATCAGTTTTTCTCAATTGCTGGAGACAGTGTAAGTAGCTAGATGTGCCTTAAGTCTGATCTAGTGCACTTGTTTTCATATTCCTGTGCTACTCTATGCTTTTCACCTAAACTTTTACACCCATTAGACAGCACGAGCACAGATTTGCTGTGCTTTTGGTCCATTCAGGGTGTTATCGATAGAACTGCTGCCCAAATACCAATTGCAGGACTAAAGCCCCTTAAATAGACCTTTACAACCCATTTGGAGGATGTGAGTTGCCAAAAGGTCACAAAATAGAGTATGAACCAGCAAGATATGACAGAGATGTGTCACGGAGCAGTTCAGCTTGGTAGCTTGTAACTGGAGAAGAATCAAGATGAACTTGACTCTTGGAGTCCTTAAGTTTTTCTAGTGGTGATGGTGACAATGCTTTCTAATGTGTTTTACACCAAAAAAGTGTGTATTCAGTTCAGGAGTGATTGAAATATAAGTATCACAAAGGTGCATTTTTAGGGTGTTTCAGAATAAAACCAAACTTTAAAAACATCTCCTTATACAGGACTAATGTAGTTATGCTCTGTCAACACACAGAACCAAAGGATAACTTTCCTACTTAAAACATATTCATGTTGCTGGTAGGTTTATATAATTTTTCTCTGCTGCTTGCAAAACTAGCATACTGGGATGCCAAACAAGTCTATATTCAGAAGAGGAGTCTTCTGTAAAATTTGGTTGACAAACCTTTTGGAACTGAGCATGAGGCTGTTTTCTATACCACAGGCTTCTGTCAGCACAGCTGTGTCGATCAGGGGTGTGAAGAGGTGTGAATGCTGACAGATTTAGCTGTTTTGGCAGAAGCCATTAGCAGATATGTTATCATATTTACAAACCTTTTCTTTTGATGGTAAAATTGGTCTGCTCAGAGATGTGTCTCCGTAGTTTTACATTCTTGTATGAGGTATGATTTGGTCCGGAAAGTTGTATTTGCCCTATGCTTGTGCTTTGCCAGTACCTCTAGAATACTAAAGGCCACTGTCATTGATACAGACAAAACTTCCAAAATGTATTGGTAATCCAAACTAATATGAAAAGGGTGGAAGGTGAAAGGAGGCACGTTAAAACAAAGGTTGCTGAAAAACAGATGGGAGCTGACAGGACCCCTTCTCTGTCAGTAGGATTGATATCCTTGTATGATTCAGATCTGCTGTGCACCTCCAGTAAGGTGGGCTTTTTAGCTGAGTGACACTAAACTTTGAATTTCTGCTGCTTCTGTCATCAGCACACTAGCGGCAGCTAGAGTGTGGGGTTTTTTTCTTTTTTTTTTTTTTTTTCCTTCCTTCTGTGATTGAGCTAGCCTTTTGCCCTGGCATTAAGCATCCTAGCAGGAAGGCTTTGCTATTTTGTTCCACTATTATTTCTTCATTCACACGTAGCTTGCATGTCTAAAATACTGTGAGTTTAGGAATAAGAAACAGTTGAAAATGAGTGCTGTTCTTAAACACTGTGTTCCTATTCATTGTTCAAAATGAAGCATATATGAAGTTTAATGAACAAGTCATAATTCTTCCTTGCTTTAAAACTAAGTATTGACTTTCAACTGTGCATGGAAGTAATATTTTTCTTATGACTTCACGCTCATTGCTTGTTCTTTCATCTGAGTACCAGTATTTTGTATAAAATCTGAAACTTCAGGATTTTGGACTCTGTCCTAATGAAGAATACCATAGCAGACAGAGAGCCTGTGAGTCATAAGATTTGACACTGGGTTAGTTTACAGTGAATGAAACCAGATTAGGCACTGAAATCCTGGATATGAACAGCATAGCAACACAGTACAATTGTGGAGACACTTACTGATGGCTTAATGTTTATTTTTCAGTAGCTATTATACTTGGACTAGTGCCTAGCTAAGTTAACAGAAATAAAGCTGGAAGATTTTAGGCGGCTTCAGAAGCCTTGCAGTAGGCTTTTATAAAGCAGTATTTGTTGTGTTTAAGCTTTAATATCCTAAAGAGAAGACCCAAGAAAAGATCACCAAACATTTTATTTGTTATTACTAAAGATTTCTCTGCTGGTTTCCAAACGGAATTATTTTTTTCAGGGAATCTCCTGCCTTGTGACCTTCTTACCTGTTTTATGTTGTTTTATTAGACTTTTTTTCCTTGCCTGATAGACTTATTTCGTATGAAAATCGCAGGATTTTTTTTTTTTGTTTTACTGTTTAAAATGGTGTTGTTTTGAGATTCACCAAAGAATTGAATGTGACTTATTCAAATGGCACAAAGATCCAGTGTCTCTGTGCCCATTCATGGTATTTTCTGTGGGTGGTGTTAGATTGGTAGGAAGACTGTTAAGTAGCTGGTGTTGACCTGAAAATGTTTCCCAGTAAGCATATGGTCTTCATTACTTCTGTTTTTAAAATACTGTTGTAAAATAGAACACTTTATCAGTAGCTAACAAAGAAAAAGAAAACAGTTTTGGGTGGAGAGGACGCAAAATTTTGCAAAATACAGGCTATTTTTCAATTTTTAGAAACCAAAATGGTGGCAGTATCTGGCACTTTTCCATGTACTTGAACATTAAAAGCACTCTGCATCCCAGTGTTTATGTCAGAGTTGGCTGAAACCCGCTGATCTGCAAGTTGTCTTGTAGAGAAAGCTTTGTCATTGGAAGGTGTAGATGTTACTGCAAAGTAAGGGTGTAATGAGAAGAGGTTTGTGGATAACAGCATTCCTATAAGTGAAAGTTCTTGTAAAGAGAAGAGAATAATCTGTTTGTGATACATGGGACAGGAAGTAACTATTAAAATTTCAGCAAAAAAGATTCCAATTAAACATTAAGAAAAGCTTTCTGACAGATAGGATGGCTTTCTTGTCCAGGAGTAGAGTACTTGTGGATATTTCAAAGTCAAGATAGGGGTGCCTAGTGCCGTTGTGATAATGTCTGCATGAACCCTGACCACCTTTTCAGGAGGAGAATGGGAGGCCAAAATTTTGTAACATCTTGCAAACGAGTACATCTTTCAAAACTAATTTTATGGAACTGTGACTACGACATGCTTACTTGTATAGAACTATGTTCTTTGTACAGTATGAAGGAGTATTATGTATCACATACCTGCTTGGGTTATACTATATGATAGACAGTTCTTTTATTTCTGTCAAAGTCAAGTCATGATCTTAAGATATGTGGGAGTGAATTTGGTAATGAATCTTAAATTTTTATAGCATTCAAACTGAAAAGCTGAAATATAGTGAAAGACAAGGTATGGAAGTAAAGATACCATCTCCAGTGCTATGCATTGCTCTAATTCTATTACCTTTATTACAGTTCTGAAAACCTTCACAAAGTAATGTCCCAAGGTGTTTGAGTACTTTGTCCAATGTAAAGTTTGTTCAGTCTGAACAACTTATCTTGTTATATTTTATATCTTGTTATATTTTATATTGTATTTATTTACTTAGAAGGTGTTTCTTATCAATGACAGAGAATTTGATTAGAGGTCATTGTGTTAGGAAAATCTTTAGAGGGGAAAAAGACAAGTATGAGGAAAATCTTTAGAGGGGAAAAAGACAAGTATGTGAAATACCAGCTGTGTCCACTATGGATTTTTTTTGTTAAGGCCAAAGATTCTTTTCACATAAGACCCTTCCTAAGGAGCCAATTGGCAAAATCTGTTAGTACAAAAATATTCAAGTTAGGCAATACATTGAATTAAACTGTTATTAGATTCAGCTGTTTCAAGTAACCAGATGCATTTAGTTCTTACCACTCCACATATTAAATTCCTGTAAATGATCAGCAACTATTATATTTAACTATGCATTGTATAATCAGGGAATCTGTTAACGCGAAGAATATTCAAGATCACTTTCATATTTATTTCCAAAAAAAGGCTCTTGCAACTTCTCTTTATGTTCACTTAGTTTCTAATGTACTGGTAAGTTACTGCGACTTTCTACTTTCATCTGATCTGCAAGAACATTTAAACTTCAAGCTGAGATTTAAACCATCATTAGGTTGCATAGAAAATTAATGTTCTGTCAGGACTGCAAATGAAATTAATGTTAAAATTTGTGCTTTTTGAAATAGGGTGTAGATGTGTGCTTATTCTTTGAGATGAGTAAGGGTTGAGCTGTGTGTGTGTATTTGGTGTGTATAAACCAAAGAGAACTCGGGCTCAAAAAGTATCAGTAAAGTTGCCAGGTTGGAAGGACAGCCTGGAATTTTAAGAACTTATTGTATTCCATATAACTTGAGTAATCCTCTTTGGGAGTTAAACTTCACAGATCTTTTTTTTTTTTTTTTTTTTGGAATTTTTGAAAAAATATTTGGAAAGTTTAGAAAGAATTTCATACTGATTTTGGGTTTGACACTTCTCCACCTTCAGCCCCTTGAGGGACTGACTATCTATTTGATCTTAGGGGGAGAGTTCAGGGTTACAGTACACACGCTCATGCGTGTGGAAGCGCAGCCCCTGGGTGTAGCAGAGTGCTTAGTCAAGGTCAGCTTCTTAACTGGATGCTGCTGCACAGATTTGTCTGTCCACAGAACTATGTATATTCACAACAAATGAAGGTCTGTTCAGGTAATATCCACTTTAGAATGAATGTTTTCTGATTCAGATGACAAATAATTATGTACTTAAGTAGTTACTTTAAATTTCTGTCATAGAGACTACTGTGTATCTGTGGCCTCAGAGCTGGGCCTTCTCTAAGGCCATCCTGGCACTGTACTGCTTGGCCATGGCAGTATAAATATTCATAGAAAATACACCTTGCAGGTACTCCTTAGTTTTACACATTTTTCACTACAGAAATAGCTAAGTTCTTAATATCTGTTGAGCTGAAGTTTGGTGTATTTCTGTTGACTCCTGGCTGATGCCCAGCATTTAGCCAGGTGCTTCTCAAAAAAAATTTGCTCTCCTACCTTAGCAGTAATAGCATGGCAGAGGTGTGTGGCTGGGGTTCTGTCAGAGTTGGTGAGGACACACAGAGGTTAGGCAGCTCACCACGGTATGTTGCTAGTTTCTATGCAAGTTTTATGGCATGGATAGATTCTAGAAGAATGGCATTGCTACACTGCTAGGAGTAATTGATGTCGCTATTTAAAATTAGCTTTTACAATATAAGTATTTGGAGTCATAAGGTAAACTTTATCTATACTGAGCAGGGTACAAGGAGTGAGCTGTTGCCTTTAAGAGTGTGTAGGTAAGAATATTTGTGTAAACCGAAACAATATTGGGGAATTTGGGTGTGTCTCAGCCTCCTTACAAGATGGGGGAAAAAGTTTGAGTACTTAATCTGAGTGTCATCTAAAAGCTAAAGCTTTTAATTGATTTTTTTTTTTGTTTCCAGAAAAATGGTTACCATGTTGCATTTGATTTCTGAGGTCATGTAAAAGAGTGCCTCCTTCTAGACTGGGAAGCTGGTGCTGCCTTAAAATTCAGTGCCAAGCTAAACTTCAGCTGACTTAGCAAAAGAGAGTGATAGCGGCATCTCTTAGGTAACTACAGTTTAGGTTATGGAGGCAAGAACTGCTTTCTTTTAACTTACATTTGGTTTATCGAAAGGCTAGAAGAAGTTTTCAGGCTTGATTAAAAGCCTCTTGAAAACCAGGCTTGCGTTGTTTGAACCGGTCTGTGGCTGTCTCCCAGAAGTGTGGTTGGTGTTTTCAGAGCAGTTGCGTGAGGCTTAGTACCCAGATCGCATGAAGATTGCATGTAGTTGGATAACTGGTGGAGGCTGTTGTTCGTTCCCTTCTAGTCTTTCAGTAGGTAGATCCTAGTAGAAAGTTTTGCATTTGATTTAATAATTTTATTTTAGCTTTGCCTTCCAACTTACGACACCTGATTTTGTTTAAATATAGGGTTAGAATGTCTGAATCGGCATGTGTAAAAGCAATAAAGTAACTGATATATTTTACTCATTCAGAATTGTCAATTGGGAAATGAAATGTACTTGTCAGATTGTTGGTCAGATTTTATGCCTGCTGACTTAAGTTTTTTCGGGTTTTTTTTGTTTTTTTTGTTTTTTTTAACTCCTTTTATCTCTCTTGACAGTTTGCTCTGACTTCACCTTTTTCGTATCGGTTCTGATCTCCTGTAAGTTTGCCTACCCAGGAAGTTGTACTTCCTTTCCTTCTGACCAACACATGGCAAGCATTTTCCAAAAGTCTTTACTCACTTTGCTAACGTGTTTGGCAGCACTGACATTGCAAAGTTTCATATAATGCGTCTGTTAGATTTTTGGCTTTTGTCATCACAGAGAATTGCTTGTGTTCTTCTGCTTGTTTCATTAATCTTTATTAAGTAAAGATGTAAGCTGTCTTTAATTGAATGTTTTCTTTTGGCAATAGAACAAGTCAAAAGGTGTTTCTCATTAATTTGTTATTCAGCAGGGATAGCCATCTATCTGGATTGAATTTGTGACAATGTTTAGGCCCTATTTGTAGAAATGCCTATGCTGAACATATTTTTCTATGTTTTGCTCAGAATATCCTATACAGACTGATTTTATAATGTCATTTGTCATGTGGGAATTGAGCTACAGGGAAGTGGTCTGTGTTGACAGCATGTCTCCGTGTTGGTTTTTCCTCTCCCTTAGTACAATGTGTTTTATATTTGGTCTTATAAAGTTTTATCATGCTATCAAATCATGAAGAAGTGCAGAAATGATGGCGTTTGGTTTTCTCTAGCATGTGATACAAATATTTTGGACAAAGGTCATAATGAGAAATGCTGGCCCCCATTTTTTTTTTTTTTTAATGACACAGAAAAGGATATTCAGAGTTTCCTGTAGCAGTTAATTACAGGGCAGGGTCATCATGAGCTTGAAAGCAAATTGAATTGAAGAAATGAGAGCAGCGATTTCAGGTGTTGCATGACTTCTTTTGTCTGCCTTCCAGCTCCCATGCTTTTAGTATTTTTTTAAGATTTACTTCTTTCTCTGTTGTTTCGTAGAAGGTGCAAACTGTGTTTATGACCCACTATCCTGAGGGAAGTGTTAAATTGCAAATCAAATGCACAAACCTGAGAAATGAAGAAGCATTTCTGTTAAACTTTGTTAAAATCCCGAATGAATTTAAGGTAACCTACATAAAAATATTGGTGTTAGGGTGATTGTCCTTCAAGTGATGATATTGCAACACATTGGCGCCCGTGTATTCCAGATGCTTTCAGGCAGCTCCTAGTTGAAATGAATTGTTTTTATACACGTTAGGAATCCTGTCATCATATTGTCAGTAACTCCTAAGCAAGGAAGCAGGATGTCCAAATGTGTGTTCAGTACACGTCTTGGAATAGCGTAGGATCTACGGACACATGGAACTTTGTCTGGGACAAAGTTGTTTATTTGGTTTCCCTGCTTTCTTAAAATTTATGAAGTCTGCCATAAATGTAGCTTAAAATCCCACTGTCATCTGGAGAAATGAAATAAAGCTATGTTGTATCTAACATAGTATTATAAAGCTAAACCTGGAAAGACACATTAGTCTGTTTTTTGAAGAGTTCTTTTTGGAAACAGTTTTTGCTAACATTTTTAAATTTAGTGTGACATTTTTGAGCATCTGGCATTTGGCAGCTTCGCTACTAACACTTTTATGCAGTCTAACTGCTTTTACTGTTATTACATTTTTCCTAATCTTCAGCCTGACCTTTCTCACTTCATAATATTTATTTCTGTCTCTCAGAAGAGAATCATTTAGTGTAGATTCCAAAGCAAAGTATATCTCTCATGTGATAAATATATTGACGTTTTTAAGGTGGATAAACTAGCAGTAGCTTGGTATGACAGTGTTATTTTTTCCCAAACTTTTGTCCCATATGATGCCTGTAAATACTATCATTTTTCCTGTGTTATGTGCCAAAGCTTGAGTGCCATCACATGGCACTTGTGTACTTAGCACAGAAGTGATTAGCTTCATTGTGTCAGAGGTGACTTCTGCCTTACAGGCTAATTGGCCCCCTTTCATCAGAGCAAGAATGTCACACCAGCCCAAGAGAAGTAGCTAAGATTTATTTCCCATTGAAGAGTGTCTGTTTACTAGGTCTCTCTGACCTAACTAGAAAAATCTGGGGGAAATAAATACTTTCTGTCCTTCCCTTTGTCAGGAATTGTGATGTATTAATAACGATGTAATTTAATCTGATAATAGCAGCAGTCTTAGTTTTAATTGGAATGGGTGTATATTGCCAAATTCATGGGAAATTTGTTTTAATCCATTTTACCAAATGGATCTTCAATCAGTTGCAATTAGTGTCTTGCATAGTTACTTTTGTAATGTCCTCAGCTAGTGATGAGGATCTTAGTGCAGTTGTAGCTTACTGTTTATCTTGATGGGTTCATCTCTCAGTTTTGCTAGATAAATATTTTTTAGGCATCATGAGTCTTCTCTTATTGCTCTGTAACAAAGATATGGCCATCAAACAACTGGAGGCTTTTTTTAGAACAGCTGTGAGCTGCATTATTTGATGTTAGCTGCCTTATTTTATGAAACTTTGTCATAAATCCCCAAATTTGAAAAAATAGGTACAGGAACAGATATATCCTTTTTTATGTCACATTAAGCATGTCTCATTTTGAATATACATACACTGTATGTTACGCTGCAGACTAACAAAGGGAGACAGTGGAGACCTTAGTTAAGAATATTCTTTCAAAATTTTCAGCTGCAAATTTATCTTAAACCACTCACAAGTTCTGAAAAACAGAAGATGTTAAGTATCACCAGCATAATATATTATACGTATATTATATATATATTAATATATAATAATAAATATCACAGCATGTCTGTGATAAGAACACAGGATTGCCAGCGGCATACAGGATTGCAAATGGAAAGCTGTGGCATTCACTTTGCAAATGTCTGTCATAAAGGCCCACGTTTCCCTTAAGCTGATCCAAAGTAGCCAGTACAACTTGTTCTTTCATACTGGTCTCATACCCAGTTCATTTTTCTTGCTCACAAAAAGGTAAAGACAATAAAGGTATGCTTTATTATGGAGAAGGTAGGCTTGGCTGCAGGGTCAGGAGAAGAACAGAAGGATTTAGATGTGACTGTGCTGAATAAGCAAATAGTCCTTTAGTGGACAGCTAGAGTTTGTGTGTCTAGTGGTTTCAAATGCTTGCCATGCAGATTATATGATGTTTTGACAATGAGAGTTTTTAGGAGGTACTTGGAGATCCGACTGGAGGCTGTTGTGACTTGTAACTGGTTTGAATGTGAAACTGATGTACATTTTGCAGTAGAACAAAACCGCTCATACTGCCAACAGTTTTGAGATCTAGGTATGTAAGCATGTTGCAGGTATCAGAATAAATTGTGCCTTCTTAGTGCAAGGTGTAGAATAGGGATTTTGGGAGTCAAATAGAGATTTGGGGGTGTGTGCAACATTTTTTTTTGTTCTTTCCAGATTCCTTTTCATACAAATCTAAAACTTGACATGGGATTAAGCATCTATGCAGCTCCCACCCCATCTGAAATAATAAAAGAGTTTTCTAAATCAAATCAATTTAAGTTCTTTTGTCTCTCCTCTGAAATAAATTCCCAGAAATAAAAACATTTTCACGGGACCTAAGGGTCTAAATTAATTTCTCTGCTGGTGGAGAGTATTTAAATATTGCCTGTCGCCTAAGGAGGTGAACTCCACTAGAGGGCAGTCCAGAGCAAGAGTGTGATCAGTTGCGTTGTTTCCTCTTCAGACCTTTGCTGTAAAGTCTATTCTTTCTGCATTCAACAGGGATTATCTTTTCAGCCTGCAGTATTTTTTGTTGTATCTAAACCGGATAAGCCGGTAACTATGTTATACTGAACAGGAACCGATATTTAGGGTTAAGCATGTGTAATTGCAAATCTATGCTTTTGCATGCTTGACTTAAGTGTGGGAGAGTGCAGGGTATTTGGAAAAACAGGAACTTCGGGTGGCATTTTTATATCTTTAAGAAGTTGTTTTATTTATTTTTATGTATATGTACACAGATATAAAAGTCTGTGTGTATATATTACAATTATGGTGAGATCTGTGAGCCAGGCTGAAAATTTTCTGAATGTAATTTTGTGCTCTCCTTCAAACATTTTGTATTTGTGCTCATAGTTGCTTCTAAAACTTCTGCACTGGTTTGCTCCACTGACCTGTGTAGTTTAGTAGAGTGATAATGTTCAGCCTCTGATTTTTGTCTGGATAATGACATCTTTCATTTTGTAAGAATAGGTGTTTGTTACTTAACTGTTACAGTTAGATGGCTACCTCTTCCAGGCATTTTACATGTCCGTAGTTCCCGGGGCAAACCATCTCCAATGACAACAGATTTTGTTCCCACACTAGCTTTGTCGGTTCAGAATTCAGATCAGAAGCAAAATTATGCATTTTTTTCTGGTTAATCTACTGTGACCTGTGAAAACTAATTAAACATTCCTTAGAACCTCTAATTTTAACCAGAAAACCTTGTTTTGAAACCAGGCTGCTATAATGTGTGAAAAGGACTTAAAAAAAATCATGTTTCTAAAATACCACTAGAAAGATGCATTACTTGTTGCCTGTCACCTTTTCTGAATATAGTATAGTGTTTGAGGGATCAGTGTTTGTCCTTACCAGAAGAGCATTGCAAAGCATTTTATAGTTGTTCTGTCTACATACTAAACACTTAATTTTCAGATGTTTTCTGTTTATGAAAACATTTGTGTGAGCAGACGTGTTGAGATGTCTTTTCTTTCTTAATAATTGAGGCCAGTACATAATTTCTCACTTACTTCAATATGCTTTTCACTATTCAATTAAAGTTGTTTTGAGTATGTTTTTTTTTTTTTTTTTATTGAGCAAGATTCTGTGTTTGAAGTGGCCCCACACATTTAAATGGTTTTAATGCTACAGTTCATTCCAATGAGATAATGGTATATGTCTAGTTAGAGCCCTTCAGAGCATTTTTGGGTTGATCCACCTTATTTTATTTGCTAGTTCTTTGATGTTTGAAAATGAAAACACTGTTATTTTCTGTGAAGTGTGTGAATATGAAAAGAAATGTCACCAGTTGTTCTCTAGGGTCTCAGTCAGCTGTTGTCAGAGACATGGTTTTGAATAAAACGGGGTAAACTGGTAGGTTTTTTTTCTTCTCTCTTGTGAGTAGTGAAGTCAATAAGGTACAGGTTTGACCATAAGAAAAATGTCTAATCCTTTCTTCTGACAAGTTTATTTTGAGGCCACATTGACAAAGGTAATGTGTTGGCTGTCGTATCCTGATATTTATTCCCTGTGACACAGAGTGTAGAAGTTGAGTTCTTCCTCAACTTTGCACAATGTGGATCTGATGTCTCTAGAGAAATAGCAGGTAATTAAGATAATTTGTGGCGTAATGGGGAAATCGGTATGGCTAGTGGCAATTGTTTTGCCTGGTATGATTTACTAAATACTAATTGGAGTAGCAAAGTGCGTTAACTCCAGTTTGAAGTGATCATTGTTCTCTTGCACTGTACATTAGAAGCCATTTACGAATTTTGTATGTAACAGCCTTGGTCCAAGTGGAGGAGCTGAGGAAGATTACCCCAATGACTAACTTTTAATTGTGTGCTGTAATGAACATAGCCAGTGCTTAGACCATTGCATCTACCAAATAGACTGTCTGTATATAGAAAAAACTGTTTTGGGAGAATTATTAAAAGGAGTTTAGGAGATTAAGGAAGTTTTATCTTGCAGTATATGTTGAAATATTCTTATTTTAATACTGTCCTCACAGCTAAGAGTAATACAGAAACATTGCCTTAAAAGTGCCAGCCAAACTAGGAATCTTGTCTGTGACAGATATCTCCTAACAGTTGGCTTCTGCAATTAGGGGATTTCTCCTAAAGATATTTGAAAGGAAAAAGAAAGCATAAGAATAGCTTTTGGATTTGCTACCTCTTTGAGGAGGAGGAGAGACTCTAATATCTGAGTCTTAAGGGCTCTGATGGTTTCTATTAGTTCTAATAATAGCAATCAAACATGTTGCTCCTTCCCTGATGACTTCTCCCCTCTGTGGTGGTGGTCACTGGGTCCATAAAAAGAAAACCAGACTTGGCTTTTTGACTACTTAAGGTCATTACATTGTACAGGTACAGTATATTAACTGTCTCCAGTTTCAGCCTTAAATTATTAGGTTATACCATGACTGAACAGGGCAGTAACCCCTGGCAGAGGAATAGGATTAGTGTCTGGATTTGTAACCTTTTCAGTTGATCCAGCAAGACCTCCTCAGTGGGAAGATTTTGTGGTGGCTGTTGAAAGAACATGTTGAGTTAAAGCAGACAAAAGCAAGACAGCATCCTTCTGGCTATAGCTGTTCATTCAAAGTTAATTCTATAGCTGAACAAAGCTGTATTTATGTAGTTCTGTTAAAGTTTTTCTGTATTTTGTGTTTCATTGTTGCTAACCCTTGCCAAACAGATTGTGTGTACTTGCTAAAGGGCCAGCCTTCCCCTCTGTTCTAAACAATGTTTTATTTCAAAGGTAGTTCTATTGATGTGGAATAAAGTAAGAGATGTAGGAGAGGAACAATTAATGTGTCTAAACCACAGTTCCATGATTTTAGTATCGCTTGTGGTATTCCAGGTATCTTTATGGCAGAGTGGATATATAACTCAAGCAGCATGGGCCCAGTTGGACAGCAGTTAGAGGCCCGTAGAGATACCATGCAGCCTCGAAAATGACATCTGAATCCCACCTCAGCTGACACAACAGATTAAAAAAGGGATTCTACCCAAAGTGAATGAAACATAGGAGGGCAAGGAATCTGTCTAGAATTAATACTAAAGACATCATCAACCTGCACAGGATAAATCTAACAGTAAACTCTTAAAAATATGCAGGAATTAATAGAATACCATAGCATTCATTGGTTGTACAGTGTGGACAACTTGTGAAAAAAAGCTGATGAGTAATATTAATTCGTTCCTTTTTGTACTAATATGGTAATATGTGCTTGTCATACTTGTCCTTGATGGAATTACTAATTGTTCCCTTTCTGTTTTAGGTTATGGTCAGACTGGTCCAATGGTTCAGAGAGGTGGATATGATTCCATTGCAGCTGCTGTTTCTGGTCTCATGCATATCACAGGGCATGAGGTATGGTGCTCAACTTAGCAATCTAATAGCTTTTTTTGTGCTCTATATGAAACCTGACGCTGCATGGAGCAAGTTAGCTTATGCTAAGACGTCTGTTATACATGCCCTCCTGAATCTGACAAGAGACATATCTCTGGGAATCTAAGAAAATGATAGTACTGACATCCTTCAAGTATCTCACTCCAGGCTTACAAAGCCAACACCAGAGAAACAGAAAATGTAAGACAAATGGTATCCTAAACCTCTAGTGAATAAGCTGGCAATTTATGCCAACCTGTTAATGGCCACTTGTAGTCACTTCAAGAGCTGTAATAGACATATTGTTGACACCTGGATGATGGAACCATACATATATATGGGAATTCTCACCTATGCTTTGATACTGATATTCCCTCTTTGAAAGAGGGAATTATGAAACCATCCAAGTAACTCTGACAAACTTTTTCATCATCCTGCCTGAAAATAAGCAGAGAGATGCCATTAGTGTTTCTGGAAAAGATTTATGTGCTGCTATTTCCACCTATATCCAAGGTAGCTCCAATAGTGCAGGAAGCATAGAGGGAGTCTAGTATCTGGATTTCAGGGATGCATAGAATGTGTGTCTTTACCTTGGAAAAATGCTGGTCAAGTAAGCGTTTACTTAAGCTGACTTTGAATCACCTACAGAGCAGGGGATGTTGTCTCCAAATGTTGCTTAAGTGAGATAGTGTTACAGGTCTGTTCTAGGCATCATAAACATTAGTTTCTGTGGTGGTGCTGTTGGTACTCTGGAAGCAGTAGTGCAGATCTTTAGAATATGATACTTGCATGCCCTAGATAAACAAGGAATTAATCAAGTTTATGTACTTAGTGTCAGATACTCATGTTTGTCTGGGTTTGTTGAAAGCTAACCAAGCATGATCTGGATAACTCAACTGTAGGATTGATATTCTGCAGATAGACTTGTTTTCTGCTGAGAACAATGGCAAACATCCGAACTCTGTGCCTTGTGGCAATTATTGTTACCAGAGCCCTCCTTCCTGTTAAAAGAAGAAGAAGAAAAAAAAAAGTCAGGCATTGTTAGACTGAGTAAGCTGAAGGATTTCGTGCCTAATGTCCTACGACAGTCTGCCCATTGCTGCCATGTTAATGATACCCATAGGATGTTCCATCTCGGAAAAGACATGAAGTTGAGCACAGTCCTTGCAGGTACTTCTCCTCGAATGTATAATGCACATATGCACTAAGCAATGACTGACCACAGTAATTGTAGTGTAAATAATCTTTAGATTCTGACCCTGGTGTCTGTAGAGTGAAGGTTAATATTTCCAATTCAGTGCCAGAAACTTCATGCACACCTCAAAATTTACCAAACAAAATTGAATGGGAGTACAAACTGGTAGAAAGGGGCAAGTGTTGTTGGTACCATATGAATTATGTATGTTGAAACAATTGAAAAAAAAAAGGACCCTTGTAAAGCCTTGCAATGATATGTGAACGACAGAAAATACAAGTGTTATACTGAATAATTGCATATAAGTTGTATTATGAGAGTAATAGTCCTCAGTGGCCATTATGAAGATGGATTTTATTAAAAGGCTGTGGTAAGTTGTACACTGGAAATCCAGATGTTCGCATCACCTCACCAGGACTTGAGGCAATGTAATCATAGGAATCATTTAATCATTGTTAGTAACAGTTCTGTCTATTCACTGGGGGCTCTTAACAATTCATTTAAACTTAGTCATTCTCTTGCATGATTAAAATAAACATGCTAAAACTTGCTTCTAATTTTTCCTTATTTTAAGTTGTTTATATAGTATTTCATCAGTTTCCCAAAACCCTTTTCTGATGTATAGTTCTGTTTGAAAGACTTAAGTGGTCAATGACTCCAGAGAAGCAAATGTGCCTTTTGTTGTTGTAGTGAAAATTTACTCACGTGGCTTTAAAATCATATTGTCTGCTTGTTCGAAAGTTACTTTAAAATAATAATGTATTATTAATAGTAAGATTTTCCATGTTCTACATTTATGTTCATGTCATTGGGTTGTACTTAAAATTCTACAAAACCAGCTCTGAAAAAAAGTAGAAAACTTTGTTTCAGTCAGCATGTGGAAAAGTGGCCAAAGCAAGGAAGAAAAAAGAATCTTACTGACTTTTCGTGCTGTCATACTTTTAGTATATGAGTTCCATGTTATCTAGTCAGCAAGTAATTCAAGGTTTAATAAAGTAACATGACCATTTGAAGCATAACCTAGTAAACTAGAATATGATTTTTTTTTTCCTTAAATAAAATTGAAAGTGCCAGTCTTATAGACTAGGAAAAAAGTTATAACAGATTGTCTTGGCTGTGTACTGCATTGCAGTAGGTATGGATAAATCAGCATAATAACATCAGTATAGCAGTGCTCTGTGGAAACTTCCCATTAAACAAGCCATTGAATGTGCTTGCACAGTGGTCTTAGAGGTGTCAGCTGATGCAGTAGACAAATTATAATGAATTAGAGCAACAGTAGCAAAACATCTACATACATCACCAAAGTGCTTAATTTTGAGGTATGCTAATATGTATTTACAGTTCCTCACTAAGCATTTTAGTAACAGGATATTAAAAATATGTCCTGTATCTGACATTTTTAAAATGGATAGAACTAATAGCAGTATATATTCCACAAACTTTATTGGGTACTGAGGCTGTGCCTTCAGTCAGTAAAGTCTTACTATTAAGCCATGAAATCAGTATATTACCAGCACAGGATTTTGAGCAAAACTTAAACCTTCATTAAGTCTGTCACATATATAACATTAATTTTCTTCAATATTTTATATTTCATGTAACAGTATGATTTTGGAGGCAGTGAAGAGATCAGTGGAAGAGATGGAAATTTCTAACTGAAATGTATTTTATTCAAGCTATCTTTTTATAAAGGGGATAAAGTTAGTGTAATACAAATGTGGAATGTGCCAAAGATATACAGTAATATAACATTTGGCGCACAGTGTATACCTCCTGAAGGAGAGGCAATATCATATTCTTTACACGTCTGATTTTTAAGATCTGAGAGAAGATTCTTGCATAAAGAAATCCTGAATGGCTTGCCTTTTTTTGCTAGGAAATCATTGTTACTGCAATGACTTAATGCTAATTATTTTGAAATGCTTCTGAGCAAAGTTCTGAACCTTGAAATCGGGCTGTAACTTCTGCAGTATTGCAAAGTTACATGCACAAACAATTGCATTTGTGCTAGTGTTTTTGGTGATTGTACAAAATCAAACCCATTCAGTGTACAGTGGAATGTCATCTTTAAACCATGTTTTCATGTGCAGAAATCTGCATGGAGTTCAAGCTCTTACACATGTACTTGATTACCTCTGTATTAGAAATGTATGACACCTGTGAAATTTGAAATTCTAGTGTGTGTATGAAAATTTACAAGCAATAGTGGGGAATCTGTTCTGTGTAAATCTGTACCACAAACCCATTCTGAATAAAAGTAATTGCTTCAAGCAACATTGTTTTTCTTTACACAAATTAAAATATGCTAAAGGAGGAAGTTTACACTGATGATACTTTTATTGTCCTGGATGACATAATTTATAGGTATTTCCTGGTTAAACGTTACATTCCAGTTTCATATTTGATGAATAGAAAGATTTTATTTTATATTTTCAGATACATCCGTACCAGATGAATATCACTTTGATGAAAATGTCTATGACTCATTAAGGCAGTAACTTGAAATTAATTAAATAAAACCCAATTTGGTTACAAATTTCCTTCCATCTTCAAGTGGATTATAACATGCATTTTTTGGTATTTAGAGTTATCTTTATGTTGGTGCATTCTTTCTTGCTGAAGAAATATTTATGTTTTACTGAACACGAGACAGCAAGACATGATTGGGATCTATGATACCAGAGGGGCCATTCTTCAGCTCAAAACCAAACAAACTGCAACAAAGGAGTACACGTGGTGTATAGCTCAGAGCTGTTGAAAAATAAAGCCATTGCTGGTTCATATTAGCTTCAGTAGCTATTTCCCATCCATAATGACTACTGGACTTTGAATATTTTTATTAAGCATGTCAT
Organism: Falco cherrug; assembly: GCF_023634085.1. NCBI lineage: Eukaryota > Metazoa > Chordata > Aves > Falconiformes > Falconidae > Falco > Falco cherrug. Next base: position 91,134,508 of record NC_073700.1, on the reverse strand, counting down.
TTCAGAACAATTTCCATTTTTAGTGGATCATTTTTATATTACTGTTGTGAGTTTGGGTAGAGAAATAATGTCAAAAGGCAAAAAAATAACTGGAGTGGAAGCTTCCAAAACGTGTTGTGGCTATCTCTGGGCCAGAATATGTTCACAAATTGTAAAGAATTTAGCAAATATAAAAACCTAGGAATAAAAGTGTAAACTAGTGGTAAGATTGAGCAATACCAAAGTGCAGTGATGGAAGAAAAGGTCTGCTGTACTGGAGTGGATCTTCATTGTTTCAATGAGCAAAGGGCATGTCCTGGTGCTGCCTGTAATTAGGGTTCAACCCAGCCCTTGAGCCTGGATGGCAGCTTTGTTTGCTGAAATAAGTATTTTCTCCCTGACTAGGGTTACATGCTGTCCCTCTACCAGAACAGTAATACGACTTTTGGCTGGCAGAGGTGATGGTGTTTGTTACTTTTAAAACTATTCACTTGAATAAAAGCTACTGGGTAGATCCTCATAATGTTAGCTACACAGAAGTACTGCTGTGCTATGAGAAGCCCTGTCTAAAGAAAAGTTTCTCAGTGCGTGTACCTTTATCCTTCCTATAAAGCAGCTTTGTACCACTTGTTCTGCAGCATAGAGGTGAAAACCTGAATGACTCTGTTGCATAGTACTTACAGCTGTGCATCCTGCCACAGGAAGGCTGGCTTATGGCACAAGTGGACATTAGAAGCAGATTAAAGGGTGAAGATGGCAGCTACTCGTGGATCTGGGTAGAAAGACCAAGGAAGAGCACAAATTGTGTGGATTGCTGCAGAATTCTAGGTTGTGGAGTATTAGGATGAAGTAAAGCTAACACGTTAAAAATAATGTAGCAGTATAGTGCTAGTAGTTTGTAGAAGTGTTCTGTAAGGGGAAATTCTGGAAGTATTTTTAGAAATAAAGGTGAACTTTTTACTTAGGCAAAGGAAGTGTTTGCTTTAAAATGTTAGGTGGTTTAGTACTTGATGAGGTAAGTGCTGGAATCAAAGCTCAAGAATTCAAATTCACCTGTAACAATCTATTAAAATTGTCATGATTTTTATATCTTCAGGGTGTAGTTTTCTCTATCAAGGATGAAATAAATGACTCTTTGAAAACAGTGGAAAGTGTTTTCAAACTAAGAATGTTGCTGCACATCTGTTTGCAAAATTTTAAGTCTTCTTGATTTCCTCTTATCCTAGCAGCTTGGTTGCAATGAAGAAAGAACAGTTTAACAAACTGAGAACTTAGAGCAGATAATGTGGGCAATTTTTTTTTTTTTTAATTCTGATTTGTATTTCTTTGTGATAGCTCTGAGGAGCAAGCATCTTCTCACATTCTATTTAACATTCTCAGTAGGCCTATGCATACAAAAATAAAGAATTTCCTTTCCTATTTTCCCCCAGAGTTGGGTACAAGGTGAGTGGTATATAGATGGAACCTTTGAGTTGTCCTTTCCCTTGGGAATCTGAAGTACTTAAGTGTAGAGTATGGAGAAGAAGAAATAAGAGATTCTTTGAAAACCTGAAGGTACTCACTAAAGGAAGAGTACACTTTAAGGATGTGTAGTTTATGCATCATCCTTCATGTGTACGCTTTATATAGTCACAGACTAATCCTTACTGCAGTTTGAATGATAGTAACTGAGATTTTTTTAATTTTTGTCGTATTTAATACTGATTTTATAATTTTGTTTAGTTACTTTTATGATATGAATAAAATAGCAGCATTTTCCTTCTTATATAGAAAATACTGTACCTGTACTACAGTCTTTTTTCCTAGACTTGACTTATTAATGCAATTGAAAATGCAGTATGATATTATTTTTCTTAAAATATTTTTTAACTTATACATGATTTGATACCAGGCTTATGTAAATCCTGTTGGAATGCAAAAGAAAAAAAAATGTGGTGAAGATAAGTTTTAAATGTTTTACTTGAAGCCAAGACACTTTTAAAAAATATAATTATCAGTAAACATAACGCTTGCAATCTTACAAGTATGACTGCACTTGGAAGTTTAGACATGACTAATTAATTCTGTAAATTTCATTTAATTGAATTTATGCTAGATTAGTTTAAAGGCATTTATGCAATTTTTGACAAAGGTTATTATTTATCAAATATACTGATTTTAAGTTGAGTTATGATTCACTTAAGTGCTGAAACTCCGAAACAGTCGGTTAGCTTTGCATTGGTATTTGTGGACTGAACTTCAGGGTAAGCAATTACTGTCAGAAAGAGCATCCAACCACAAACTTTTCAGACTAGGAAATGGGAGAATGTCTCAGAAGCAGCACCTTTTAAGCTCCTATGATAAAAGCCTACCTTGACTGAAATTGTAAGTTCATTTTGCCATTGACTGCAGATGGGCTGTATTTTGTAGCAATGATTAGGGAAGTTCTGAAACACATGAAGTAAACCAAAGGTTCTTCCCTTGATGCTTGAGAAAGGAATGACATGCTGAAAATGGAGACTTGAACCACCAGCTTTCCAGTGATTGTTGTTCAGAAGGTCAAGGAGTTGCACGTACTTACATGTGTAACCTGTACATGTGTAAATAAAAATAAGTTGGTTTTGTTTTCCCACTGAAAGCCTGTGGTGTGTATATTGGAAAATAAAACCCCTGAGATTTGGCTGGGGGAGGGCCAGAAGAAGAGGGAGAAAAAGAGTGAGAAGAGCTAAACAATATGGTTCTGCCTGTCGGACAGACATGTACCTGGGTCAGTGTACTGTGGAAATTCTTTAGACCTTTGGCACCTAGGCTTGATGAAATTCAGTTTTCACTGGATTCTCTTGTCTCTAACAATATCTCTTTTCTTTTTGCACTGGTGAGTTGAAGCATTATGTTATTAGGCCAAAAAGTAGCACAATAAAGCATTCACTATTTGTAGCCTGCAGCGTTGTGAAGTTAGTGTTGTGTAGGTACTGCAAGAACATCTGTTCTTTGGTGGTAATTTTTATACTTTAGTTCATTCAAAGATACTCTTCTTGCAGAACCATGTAAACACTTTTTTTCAGATGAGTCTGGTGAAGAATGTACAAAACCACAAAAAGTAATGGTTTGCCTCTGCTTGTTTTCTTTTCTGCTTTTTTTTTTTAAATTGTTTTGTTTGTTTTTGGGTGTTTTCTTCTTTTTCTTCAGGATGGTGAGCCAGTTAGACCAGGAGTAGCCATGACAGACCTTGCTACTGGGTTGTATACATATGGAGCAATTATGGCTGGTTTACTTCAGAGGTATAAGACGGGGAAAGGACTGCACATTGACTGCAATCTCTTGTCATCTCAGGTAGGAGTTCTAAAATAATTGCTTTTAGTTGCAAGGATGTTTGAGCCATTTAGATATAAATTAATGCAAATTAGTGCAACTAAAGACAACAATAATAATGAAAATAATGGCGTTAATGACAGTTTCCTTATTCTGCAACTCTGGTAGTGACCATTTTATATGACATGGTTATTATAGTTACTACTGCATTATATTTGGTTTTCGCTTTTTAGAAAGGACCTCCACACTCTTTGAAACATTGGTTAATTAAGGTCTATAATATCCCTGAGGTTGTAAGCAACAATTGTAGTAGATGATTTGAGATAGACAAGCAGAAATTGTGAAACCACTGATGGAAGGGAGGCCTTGGCACTGGGTAATAGTACTACCAGAGTGACTTGTGCAAAATCTCCCAGAATACTCAAGTATCAACCAAGTGTCAGAGTAATGTAATTCAGGAGATCTGTCTTTTGGCTCTGGGAATTAAAGAATAAAGAAATCTTGAAGATGCAGCATTTTCTCTAGGCATGTTAAAGAGAAATATCATCAGAATTGTAAAGACAAAGATGATGTGATCATGAAAAGTATGACACAAATAATGAGAATGTTAAATTGTCTTTGAACATGTAAGCACCGTTGGTGCGATGGTTTATAATTCACAAAGAAGAAAATGATGATGGCAGGAGCTGCATATGATCAGATCATACATTGTCTTGGTGACAGATACTTGATGGTAGTAACTGGGTATATGTTGCATAGGAATTTTTGCATACATTTAAAAATATACAGCAAAACTGTATGTAGTACTAACTAAAGATACTACAGTGTGCTGATATTTTCATCTTTATTTAGTTGGGTTTTTTTCTTCTCATTATAGCTGTCAGTACATTTGAGAGATGGTAGAATGCCCATAGTGCAAAAAGTTGGCCGTGGTGTGAGCAGGAGGTTGGACAAGATGACCTCCGAAGGTTCCTTCCCACTTATATCATTGTATGTTAATAATGATCGAGGCTCATGATTGAGGTTGCTCTTTTTTTAATAACTACTACTCTTGTTTAAATACCTACTGAAATCAGATCTGGAAAGGAGGGGAAGCCCTTGCCTAAATAAACAAAGAATTTTTCATTTGTTTCAGAAATGTTTGTAAGGACTAAACTCTTACAAATATACAAAAGTTTAATTAAATGTTGTGTCTGTATTTGAAAAATGTAATAAGCGGTTTAGAACTATTTTTAATGTATGTTGAACTTATAAATGTTTTGTGTATACATGGAAGGGTTTTTTTTTTTTTTGTTTAAGGTATCATAGTGTTTTATATTATGGCAGCTTCTCCTTGATCTTTTTATTTTCTAATTTTCTTAAAAGGACTTCTGGTAATTTCTATTGATTTCCACAGTAATTCTGTTATTTTTTGATTCCTTGTTCTGCTGTCTTTTGGCTTTTTTAAATGGAGCTTTCTTGACTGACTTGATATTTTGTCAAATGCTGAAAGTAAGAAGAGTTGAAGTCAGGTGCTGCTCTAACTCTCTTCTTTTATTTCACCTTTGTCACCTCACTTGTCTTTAGAATCTTTGTCCTTGCTTAGGATAGATTTGGCTATGTACAAAAGTGTTCTCATATTGCAAAATTTCCATCTGAAGTTCCACATCATCCTTTAGGCCACTTACTGGCATGCACAAGAAAGGGAATGAGACTTGCATGGGTCAGTGAACAAAGCGTGTATGGTGTTTGACTTCTACCTGCTAAGCTAAAGAAGTGCTAAATGGTAAAGGGACAGTTTAGTGATTCTTTTTTTTTTACACGTTAACTCATTCCATGCTTGTTATCAAATTATAGTTATCTAAAAGTTATTAAGAAATAATTCCAGACTTGCACATTTTTGCAAAATAAGTGTTTTTATTTACTTCAGTGTTGGGTGAATTAAACTGAAATAAGTTGGTGTTTTGGAACAGTGTATGAGTGTAAGCTGTAATTCAGAAAATAGCTATGTTGTTTTAGATAACTATTCCTTCAGTCCAAATTAACTTTAGAGCGTTGGTTCAAGACTGTAATGAGAGCACTTGTTAAACTGGAAAAATGTGTATGGTTGAGGTGCCGGGGTACCAAAAATAAACCCATGTGATCAATCCCATTAAAGAAAAAGTTAAAATGAATGAAGAAAAAGATAAGTGCCAGCTGACTCTGAGAACATCTAGTTTTCATGGTTGGTTTTCTTCCTTTTTGCAAAACTGATGGTTACTTGTAAGTTTTTAAGGGTGAGTGTACTAAGAAAGAGTACAATAGATCTAAAATTTAGTGTAGAAGGAGAAATGGCTCTTGCAGGACTTCTGGTGGTAAAGGCTTTTTTTAAAGGAAAGTTAGACAATTACTGTGATATGATCAGGTTCTTGAAAGATCCATGCTTTCAAGGGGATTATGGTTTTACATACCAAGCTGAGATATCTAAAGCTAGCTCTTCCTCATGTGATGAATGTTTAGAAAGAACAGCCTTTTGAAGTCTCTCATGGATGCTGCCAAAAAAATAAGGAATCTAAAGTTGTAGATTTTCAGCTTGTTAGGTTCTTGTTGCAGTTGATTAATGGTGGGATCTAGAGGTCAAACAGATGCATCATGGTAACTTTTCCTCCAGCGTGAGTTTTGCTGGAGTGTAGTAATTTTTAATGAGGAAAAAAAAATCTTTTTTCGGTGTGGGGAAAAAAAAAAGGCACTATTGAACTCTCCTCCTATTAATAGTTTTACAACAGCAGGGACTTGCATGAAGCTTTTGTCTTTTGTCAGTATTTTATGCACTGCGCTAATATAGCAGCATGCTTGCACCTTTTGTCCATTCCTTCATCTGAACTGAGAATTGTGAAGCTGGCCTGTATGTATGTCTTCATTGGGCTGTGTTGATGACTTTGACTATGTCAGAAAAGAAAAAAAAATAAAAGAAAAAACCCAGGGGTTAAAGCATTTTAGTAATTCAAAATCTCTGAAAACCACTTGGTTTATTTTATAGCAAAAATACCTAGCATGTATGTGTCCATCTGTGTTTCTGCTATCACTTTTCTGCATGCCTTACAGAAATGCAAGTGGATTATTTTTGGGGGGTTGGGGGTGGAGGTGAGCTGAAGAATGCTTTTGATATTAATTTTCTGCATGATATGCTAATGACAAAAAGCACTGAGCTGAATTCAGCTGTCAATGAAAATGATCTGAAGCTTTTTAAAATAATATCTCACTGACTGACAAGTTTGTTTAGTATTTAACTGGTCTGGGTAGAATGAAATAACTGAAATCTTGCTCTCTAAAGAAGAATATTTTTAGAATATCTTAAAATGACATCTTTCTTTCAAATGCTGTGTATCAAACTTGTTTGCCCTATAGCTTTATAGCAGCTTATTACTACCAAAGAGGACTTGATTCCCTGCAAAAAATAGAATTCTAGGATTTTATTGACAAGAGAGATATGGTGACCCCTAGGATGTGGTTTTGCAGCGAGTACTAACTTTCTATATCTCTCATCTATAAACTTTTAACCCATGTCTTACAATTGCTTTGAAATTTTTGAATTTTAGATGATTTACAGTTGTCAGTTTCAGGCCTTTCAGCATCTAAATAGTGTCCTTTAGAGGATGCTAGTAAATAAGAAGGAAGTGGGTTCTGGATTTGGTTCCAATTATGCAATTGTGCCTTTTCTTCTGTTGTGGCTTAAAAAAAAAATCTCTTGGAAGTTTTAATATCCTTCCTGTATTTAATTACAACCAAGCTCCAACAAATACTGTAATAAGTTAGTTTCTCTTGGATTGAAAATCTGGAAGAAGTATTTTACATTTAACATTTCTGCAGTTTTGGAGTGTATTTTTTTCCCAGAACACATAGTCAGGATAATGTGGTTAATATTGTTTGTATTATATGATTGTTCATCAGACGCTTCTCTGCTTCTGATTACTATGTTTTAATTTGTATTTGCCATAGCAAAGTCTTAATCTTCTCAAAATTTTGAAATGACCCTAGAAAAAACCTAGCAAATTGGTATAACTAATTTTCAGTATTCCATCTTTGTGCTTTACTTTGGCAGTTAATTTACTGAGATAATGGTGCGATTTAGAAACTATTAGTTTTTGTGCTGTGTCATTTTTTTCCCCAAGATGGTTGTATTTAAAGTCATCTATTTAAGGCTCCTTTAGTGCTCTGTATTTAGGGCTTTCATGACATGTCTTTTAGAAATTATTGAGTATAGGTGAAACTGGTAACAATTACACACTGCCTGCAGGATATGTATGGCATCACAGGATCCCTGAGCAGTAAGTTGTGTGAGAAATATTAGTCTTGGAACTCAATTACTGTTCAGGTGTCTTGTTTAATCTTATTGCTTCTCTGCTGGCTAACTGAAAGTTGTGAGTTGACTGAGTGCAGAAAGAAAATCTGCTTTTTTAGAGGCCATGGCTGCTGGTGACTTAAGAGGCCGGCCAGGAGGACAGTTACACAGTTGTTTTGTTTTGGGTATGGTTTGAATAAGGGGTTCTTTTTTACAAGTTTATAAAGCATCATCTTTGCAAAACATTGTATTCTTAATGTCAGTGACGATAAAAAAATTGTGTATGCACTGTATTGGAGACATTGTCTTTTTTTACTGCATAGCTCTGATATGGAAAGATAATAAAATCTGAATTGATGTGGACATTTCTTTAAATATATACCATGCATTAAATACTTCTCTTGGCTACTATTCTTAATAATTTTAATTGAGGACATCAGTATAACTAAGAACAGAACTTATCCCTCAGGGTTTTAAGTAGCCAGAGTTTATTGAATAGACCAGATGACCATACTAACATGACAGTAACTCAATTTAATATTGGCCTCTGTGGAATGTGTGTTGTGTTTTCTAATGATTAGTTATGCAAGAAGTCATTGGTAGATCATACACGAACTGGATCTTGCATTTATTTAGTGGCTTTCTTTAGTCTGTAAACAGAGTACATACCAAGATTGCAAGGGAATTTCTTCTTTAGCAGCTATCTGACAGTAAATTCTGTGCCTTTTTGTTTTTGCTATTATTGTTCTTGTGCTAATGAAACTGAGCCTGAATGTGTTGTAGCTTCATTTTTCTGTGTTGAGCTACCTCTGTCATCAGTAAAAGAAAGACTAGGAAGGAGATAGGAAGAAATATGTCCCTTTAATACACAGAGAAAATAAAATGGCTGTCTGGAGTGGGTGGGGGAGGGAGTTTGAAAACAAAGGAGAACATTTATTTTAATGAGTTTATTATTTAGATGACCTTTGAATAAGGGTGTAATTTTGGAAATGGAATCAAGATGTTTGTTGTAGTTTATTACCAGCAGATCATATTTCAGGATCATGCTAAGTATTAGGAGAAGAAGGACAACCTGGGTAGTTCAAAAGAAATGGGAATGATTTAAGCAACTAGTACTACAATCAGTACTTTTAGTGTACCCCAGAAGCTCCCCCCTCCCTCTAAACTCGTGGAAGCCTTCAGAAGACATTTTGTAAATTTATGTATATAGCAAGAAAAAGAGCTGTAGCTTGATGGAAGAGGTTTTAATTTTATGTCATGGAAAATTTTAAGTTAGCGAAACAACTGATTTCTATGTGCTGTTGAACCTCTGGAAATTAATAAATCTTAACAAATATGTCAGTTTTGTGTATGCTGATGGAACGCTGGCTAAGGTTTTAACACTACTTGGTTTGATCGCCTCAGATAGCTCTGATTGAAATTTCTCAGTAGATTATAATAAATAAAATTATATATAAAAATATATATAATTATAAAATTATATATATAAATATATATAATATATAAAAAAGGAACTAAAGGATAATGCTGAAATAAACTTGACTAATGACTACTTTTTGGTCTGATGGACTTCTGCTGCCATGACTGTGTTTTTCCCTGTTTTTATTTTTCAGCACTGTATTGTTTCTGGCTAATCAGTTAAATTGCAAACTCTTCAGCATAGTGACATCTGATTAGGTTAGAGATCATAATTCTTTAGTTATGCATTATATTATAATGAAAGCTATAAAAAACGTGTTCAGGCTCTGGTTTAGGACTTCAAAAACAAGTATCCATTAAACTGTCTAAAAATCAGAGTTCAGTTATTCGTAAAAATGCTTTGCCTTCTTTGGAATGAATATTTGTAGTACTAGATTTCTCTGATAAAAGAATTATGTGAAGTTCTTTTCATCCAAGCTTACTTTGTAATATACCATTTTGGTTTTTTTTGTGGTACTATTTCAATATTTTTGTAGATCGGTTAAGGAAAAACTTCCTTCCTCAGAGAATAATTTACCAATTTGTTGTCTCTATTCAAAACTATTCCAACCAAGTCATTGTCACTATTCCTTCAGGCAGAAGTGCTCTATTTTGACTACAGGCTCATGAGTAATGCTTAACCCATTTATTTATCAAATCAAATGGAACTTTGAACTGTGTTTCTCTGTACTTGCATGTTGTTCAACAGCTTAGTAGATGAACCACATCTGTGTTGTGGACAGCATTAAAGTACTCAAAAAAGCATTGTGGATGACCAAATTGCGGGTGTTCATTAATGCTACACAGGCACAGAAACACAATCTTGTGCATTGTAAAACATCGTATTTCAAACATTTCATTCAATTGCATGCGTTTGTTTCTTGTCATCCCTTTAGTACATTAGCACGTAAGTACTTAATGGGCAATGTCCAGAGATCTTTCAGTGTTAAAATTTAATGCCGTGTTGCTCTGGGATAATACTGTTATCACCAGAGGAGATTTGGCTGTGATACTAGAGGTGGAATATTTGCACATTTCTCACCCAACCAAATAGACATGACTCATTTCTGCTTGTGCCTCCCTACGTAGCAAATGAAAAATCTAAAAATCTACCTGCTTGCACTGCTGCAGCGCAAGCTATTGAAATTACTATTAGTTTTGTGGAGGGACAATTCTCTGCAGATAAGATGAAAATGACATTGTCAAAAGCAGACAAACACAGATAAGGTTCTTTTTTCTGTGTAGGTATTAATGCTGATAAATGTGGAGACAAAAAGACGAGTGCTGTAAATGATTAGGTATATGCATATTTTCAATGTAAATAGCGCTGTTTCTAATCATGAGATCAAAAGTATAAGGTGCCTTAATACACCTTCTTTTGGATGTTGGTAGCTTTCGATGGGAAAGCGTCCTTATTACTGATTGAATAAAATAATAGAATCCTTCATGAAGTGTAGGTCATATTCAGAACTGGAGTCTATGGATACTACCTGATTACAAATAGTAAGAAAAATTGCTATAGTTATTCTGATGCCTGTCTTCACAGGTAATTAATTTTTATATGGGAAAAATCTGTTTGCCTGGATTTTTATTTGTGTGATTTGCTCTTTTCATTCTCAGCTGTCAAATGTAACTACTGTTTATAGAATAGAATAAATCGTTTAGGCTGGAAAGGACCTTTAAGATCATCAAATCCAACTATTAACCCAGCACTGCCAAGTCCACCACTAAACCACGTGGCTAAGCACCACGTTTACAAGTCTTTTAAATACCTCGATGGATGGTGACTCAACTACTTCCCTGGGCAGCCTGTGCCAGTGCTTGACAGCTCTTTAGTTGAAGAAAAAATATCCAGTCTAGACCTCCCCTGGCACAACTTAAGGCTGTTTCCTCTTGTCCTATTGCTTGTTACTTGGGAGAAGAGACAAACACCCACCTCCTTTCAGGTTTTTGTAGACAATGATAAGGTCTTTCCTTAACCCTCTTCTCCCCAGACTAAACAACCCCAGTTCCCTCAGCTGCTTGTTGTAAGATTTGTGCTCTAGACTCTCCATCAGCCTCATTGCCCGTCTCTGGACACGCTCCAGCACCTCACTGTCTTTATTCTGGTGAGGGGCCCAACACTGAACACAAGATTCAAGGTGCAGCCTCACTCTTCTAGTCCTGCTGGCCATGCTGTTTCTGATAGAAGCCAGGCTGCTGTTAGCCACCTTGGCCACCTGGGCACACTGCTGGCTCAAGCCCAGTTGGGGGTCAGCCAGCCCCCCCAGGTCCTCTCCCACCAGGCACTTCCCAGCCGCTCTGCCCCAGCCTGTAGCGCTGCCTGGGGCTGGTGTGACCCAGGTGCAGGACCCGGCACTGAGCCTTGTTGAACCTCATACAACTGGCCTGGGCCCGTGGGTCCAGCCTGCCCAGAGCCCTCTGCAGAGCCTCCTGCCCTCCAACAGTTCAACACTCCCCCCCAGCTTGGTGTCATCTGCAAACTGACTGAGGGTGCACTTGATCCCCTCGTCTAGATCATCAATCAAGTTATTAAACAGGACTGTCCCCAATACTGAGCCCTGGGGAACACCACTTGTGACCAGCCACTAACTGGACTTAACTTCATTCACCACCACTCTTTGGGCTCAGCCATCCAGCAAATTTTTTGCCCAGCAAAGAGTATACTTGTCCAGGCTGTGAGTAGCTGGTTTCTTTAGGAGAATGCTGTGGGACACAGTGTTGAAAGCTTTAGTAAAGTCTAGATAGAAGACATCCACAGCCTTTCCCTCACCCCCACTAAGTGGGTCAGATTGTCATAGGAGGAGATCAGGTTAGTCAGCAGGACCTGCCTTCTTTCATAAACCCACACTGACTGATGGTCCTGTGTGCGCCATGTAATGGCATTCAAGTTGATCTGCTCCATAACCTTTCCCATCACCAAGGTCAGTTTGACAAGCCTCTGGTTCCATGGAACCTTTTTCTGGCCCTTCTTGTAGATGGGTGTTGCATTTGCTGACTTCCAGTCTTCTGGGACCTCCCCACTTAGCCAAGACTGCTGATAAATGATGGAAATGGCTTGGTGAGCATTTCTGCCAGCTCCCTCGGTACCTTTGGGTGGATCCCATCTGGCCCCATAGACCTGTGTGTGTCTAAGGGTGTAGCAGGTCACTGACCATTTCTCCTTGGATTATGGAGGCTTTGTTCTGCTCCTTGTCTGTGTCTTCCAGCTCAGGGGGCTGGGTAGCCTGAGAACACCTGGTCTTACTATCAAAGACTGAGGCAAAGGCAGCTTTAAGTACCTCAGCCTTTTCCTCAGCCTTTGTCACTATCTTTCCCCCCACATCCAATAAAGGGTGGAGATTCTCCTTAGCCCTCCTTTTGTTGCTAATGTATTTATGGACACATTTTTAAATTGTCTTTTATGGTAGTAGCCAGATCAAGTTCTAGTTGGGCTTTGGTTCTTCTGATTTTCTCTCTGAATAACCTCATGACATCCGCCTAGTTGTCCTGAGTTGCCTGCCCCTTCTTCCAAAGGTCATAACCTCTCCTTTTTTTCCTGAGAAATGGCCAAAGCTCTGTTCAGCTATTCTGGTTGTCTTCCCCACCAGCTCATCTTCCAGCACATGGGGATGGCCTGCCTCTGTGCCTTTAAGAGTTTCTTCTTAAAGAATGTCCAGCCTTCCTGGACTCCTTTGGCCTTCACGACTGTCTCCTAAGGGACTCTGTCAACCAGTCTTCTAAACAGACCAAAGTTGGCTCTCTGGAAGTCCAAGGTAGCAGTTTTGCTGACCTCCCTCCTTACTCCTCCAAGAACTGAAAACTCTGATTATTTTGTGATCACTATGCCCAAGACAATCTCCAACCATCACATCACCCACAAGTCCTTTGTTCAGAAACAGCAGGTCCAGCGGGGCATCTTCCCTAGTGGCTCCCTCACCAGCTGTGTCATGAAAGTCTCTTCCACACACTCCGGGAACCTCCTAGACTGTTTTCTGTCTGCTGTATTGTATTTCCAGCAGATATCTGTAAGTTCAAGTCCCCCCTGAGAACAAGGCTAGCAATTGAGAGACTTCTCCCAGCTGCTTTTAGAATATTTCACCTGCCTTTTCATCCTGGTTGGGTGGTCTGTAACAGACTCTCACCATGGTATCCGCCTTGTTGGCCTTCCCCCTGATTCTTACCCATAAACACTCAATCCCATCGTCACCATCATTAAGCGCTAGACAACGCAAACACCCCCTAACATACAGAGTACCCCACTGCCTCTCCTTCTTTGCCTATCCCTCCTGAAGAGTTTATAGCCACCCATTGCAGCGCTCTAGTTGTGTGAGTCATCCCACCGTGTTTCCGTGATGGCAACTGTGTCATAGTTTTCCTGCTGCAATGGCTTCCAGCTCCTCCTGTTTGTTGCCCATGGTGTGTGCACTGGTGTAGATGCGCTTCCGTGGGGCTGTTGATCCTGCCACGTTTCCTGGGGTGGAGAAGCCCTAATTCCTGCATGACTGTTCTCAAGCACTTCTGTCATTTCTAACACATCAATAACCCTAGTGCCTTTGCTGCAACATGGATCTCCATCTCCTACCTTCGCTGAGGCAACAGAGCAAAGGACCTCACTAGCACACTGTCCCAAAAATATTGGCCTGCTGCCCTAGGCTTATCTCTAGGGAGCCTGATTTTATCCCTTCAAATCTAAAGCTCTTTCAATGAGTCCTGCTGATGCCTGCACAAAGATCCTTTTCCCCTTTGAGAAAGGTGTACCCCATCTCTTGACAGCAGCCCTTGTGTTATGTAGACTGACCCATGATCAGCACACCAAAAATTCTGCTGGTGACGCCAGGCTCGAAGCCAGGCATTGATCTTCTGGGTATTCCTGTTTCCTCCTCCATCATTCCTTGCAACTGGGAGGGCAGAGGAGAACACTGCTTGTGTTCCGCATCCCTTAACCAGCCATCCCAGGGCCCTGAAGTCTCTCTTGATTGCCCTCAGACTTCTTGTCACAACTTTATTGCTGCTGCCTGAAAAACCAGTAATGGATCATAATCTGAGGGCCGTGCCTGGGTGGGCAGCTTTCTCCTCACACCTTTAACTGGGGCCCCAGGCAGGCAGCAGGCTTCCCCAAGGCGTGGGTCTGGTCTGCATGTTGGGTCTTCAGTCCCCTCAGAAGGGAGTCTCCTATGGCAGTGGACCCATCAGTTTTCCTTTATGGAAGTGGTTTTTAATGCAGGGCATAGGCCAACATAACGTCAGCGACACCTCCAAGCTAGATGAATCATTGCCCTCGTTCTTGCTTGGTTCTGCTTTGCTGAGCCTCATGCCTGGCCTGCGAGGGCCCCGGGGCAGGTGGGGCGGCCACAGAGGGGACCAGCAGGCACAACAAGCCAGGCAGGAGCTTGTTGCCATTGCTGCCTGCTCCTTCAGCCAGCAGCAAGAGGATGGGAAATCCTCCCTATTATGCATCCTGCCTGCCTGTTGGACCTGTCTCAGGGAAGCCAAGGTGTGATTCCAGCAGGTTTTCCCTGACAGTCCTCAACCTACTGGCCTCCTCCCTGTACTCTGTCGCTCAGCAGAGGAGTTCCTCTACCTCCCACAACCCAAACTGGTCTGTGTTTTGCAAGTATGCTCGCAGCTCTTTGCATGAATAGAAGCCACCCCGAGAACTTGATCTGTGCTATTTTCTAAACAATCAATGAAATACCACCAGGCATCATTACAAAGAATAAAAGAGAAAGTTATCATTCATATTAAATGCATAGGTTCTTGGCAGAAAAGGCTATAATTAAGGAATAATTTTAAAAACACATGTTCTAGTATTAAAAAAGCTGTGTAAAATATAGTAGAAGAAACTTTCTGTAAGTTGAATTTTGCTTGGATTTAGTAAAGCTGTGTGAAAATACAGGGCGTAATGCATTTAATATTTCAGTGGATATATATTCTTTCTTTTGAGAAGACAGAGACTTGAGGAAATGATTGTAGAAGTGTTATTTATACTTAAGGTTGTCTGATATGTCTGTTATCAGAGTCTGATTTTGTTTTTTATAACTTTGCCAGAGTTTTAACTGTTTTGGCTGAATTTTCCATGTCATGGAATTGCCAGAAAGTGATTTGTTTTTAAAGTTACTATTAAAATGATTCATCTGTTTCCAGGAACAAGTTATGGGAAAATACGTTGATGGGGTTTTTCTTTTTTTTTTTTTTTTTTTTTTTCCCTCCTGAGAAACTCAGTCCCTTCATTCTTTGTAGTGGAAACTTGAAATCTGGCAGATGAATCACCCTTGTTTCAGGGAAGTATCTTTTGAAAGGAACTCAGAACGGCAGAAGGTGCGATGTGTACAACATGTGATGTGTATAAAGGCTGGTAGGGACTCTAAGAGTGATTGGGCTATATATTCCTGAATAAATTGAAAGTAAATATTCAGTAAGTACATACTAATTAAATGTAGGTCAGAGGCTTGATAGAAAAATAGTATTGGACCATATGATTAAAGTTTGTATGTAAGTGCACCAAGATCTTGCAGTGTACAGACTAACTTTGGAGTTCTTGGGTTTTTTTAATATTCTTTTTAATAATTTTTTTTTTTTAATGTTACGTTCCTTAGAGCTGTTCCTGTGCTGTTATGGAGCTGAAACAAGAATTTTTCAGTGGTCTAAGTAGTATGTTTTCTCACACTTTCAGAAAAATCTGATTAGTATTTTATTTTAATCAAGAAAATGTAATTTATTCTTCATTTTAAAATGTTGTTTTCTTCAAACAGAGCTTATTTTAATTAAATCTTTTTTCCCCTTTTTTCATGTCAGTGCTGAAGTGTGGTCTTAATAGATTCTGTGGTTAGAATTTTTATTTCTGATCCTTCACCTAAAATTAATTTGAGTGTGTGTAGGTTTGTTGTTCTATTTTTTTTTTAAGTGGAGACTACAGAGGGATAGGAGTCAGTTTAACATTTACTTTCTCTTGAAACTGTATACTAAATAATACATATTTTTGAAATTTCAAGTCCTATATCTGTTTAGTTGCATCAATCCTTGCTGTTGTTAACACTAATTGAATTTTAATCAGGAAATGATCTCCGTGCTGTGGCAAGCACAGAAGCATTCATTCTGGTCTTTTCTAAGCTCTAAATAGCTCATCTAAAAAATCATTTGTAGATAATTTCTTTTTGTTGTTGCATCTTACTGAACTTGGCAGTTCTCTGCTATCCAAATGCTTTATGTTTCTGAAGATGCCTGAGTTTCCCTCTATATATGTAGTCTAAAGGTTTTTTTGTAAAGCAAATATTGTTTTCAGCTGGCATTTTTACACAAAAAAATATATCTACACAATTGTGCACTTTATCTTTTGCTTTGTTTTTCTTCTTTGAAAAATCTGTGTTCAAGGTAGGGTTTTAAATACATTACTTTTGTTTTTCTCATTGCATGTATCTTTTATTGTTTCTAGTTCATTAAGCACCTCCTAGCACATAATTTGTGTGATTGTGATTTGCCGTGTGCTATTTGATCAAGGGGGTAACTTAAATCAGCAAGTCCCACAAGCTGCATGGGCTTGGACACATGGCATGGAGCTGGACACCTGCTTAAGTGCCTGGCTCGAAGGCCCTAAAAAGGGAGCTAATATGAGACCTGTTCTAAAACTGTAGTTATTTGTCATTAAGGATCTGACTTTATCTTCACAAGATTGCATCTGTGGCTGGGATTATACCATTTGCTGATGCTTCAATGCCGGGAGGTTTCTGTTATGAAGGGTGAATTCACGCTCACTTTCTGGAGTCTCACATTAAGAGGAGTCGGTGTCACTGGGAAGAAAATGCTTTTTACCCAGACCACAGTGTTCATAACATGACATTTTCTAAAGGGGGTGTAGGCTCTTTAATTGTAAGCCTTGGCCTACGTGATATCAGTCTTGCTTTTTTAGCTAGGTTTTACAGACTTCTTCAAAGGCATTCATGGAATTTGCTGGTCTGCAAAGCACTGGCTGAAAGCATATACAGTATTGCTGGCTCTTGAAGGGGAGAGAACTATATGGAGAGGGATTATGGGACAACATGTGAATTCAGGAGAAGGTCACACATGCTGCTTTGCACAGTTCTCGGGGCGCCACTGATGAATTTGTAAAATCTTGCAGCTTTGTGGGCAGTGGCTTTGCTGTGGGGCCGTCTGCCCAGCCTGTGGGTGTATGCCACTCTTGAGCTGATTTTTAGCTCCTGAAGAGCTCTCAACTCCAGGGTAGATGGGAGGCCCTAACGTGCCCAGACACAAGGTGATGTTTGTTGACAGCTCCTGGGAAGGCTGTGGCTTCCTGCTGGGCCCCTGTGGAATGGGCTGCCTTGAACTGTGGCAGCTTTCTTGCCTCCGTGCAAGGTTGTGGTTCCCAGTTCATTGCCCAGTTCCTTCTTGCAGGAGTTTGAAACATAGTTCTCTGCCTACAGACCGGTAGAACAGCACCATGCCACAAAGAACATCCTGAACCAGTTGGGTCAACGCTTAGAATGTAGCATAAAACTTGCACTGTCTATGGCAGCAGCGAGATTGCAGACTAGTAAGAATTTACTTCTACTCTGATTAAGCCTTGCGGCTGAATGTAATTAGACTTCAATTAAAGGAGTGGGTTTTTCTTCTAAGTGGAGTAGAGATTTCTGGGTAAAGATAGAGTTTGGTTTTTTTCTTAAATGTTTTTGGTGTTTTTTTAATGAAAAAACACTCAAGAAGCAAGAGCCAAGGGTCACCCCGTGCACGTGTCTGTGGGAGCAGCTTCAATACAAATGTACAAATGAGAAGGTCAATGTTAGATAACTGCAAAAGCCAAAGTAATCACACTTGAATATTGATCTATCAGTGCCAAACTATTTATTGCAACATGGAGAGGGGAAAATGTATGAAACAGTACAATCAGTCATTAGAGAAATACCAGCGTAGGGTCAGTGATTTTGAGAGCTTTGTTTATGTACACCAAATGAGGATTGTGGTCTTATGTTCAAATTTTCCTCATTTAAAGATATCTTTTTCGTATCACCAGAAATAAGGAAAAGGTGTAAGTGGAATATTATTGGTCTTTCTACAACAGAAAGCACTGAAGTTTTCCAGGATGATTTTTTCTTAAAAGCTATAAGTTAATATTTGGGTTACTAGTTCCCTATATAGTGTAAAATAAGTTATCTATGGTGCTGTAAAATGCCTGTATCTCGAAGGTCCTAAAAGACAGTCTACATGCTTTCAGGAAAATTAAACAAAAAATGAGGAAAAAAAAATCAGTTGGCTAAGAGTCAGTCTTGTTAAGATATGTGGCAGGAAAGCAGACACAAAATTGGAGGGAGAAGAAAGTAAAGGATATAATTAAAATGTTATTTTCTCCTCTTTCCAGTTACCTGTCTTCTTTTGTTATTCGTATACACTTGTTGAACTTGCATGTATATGATTGATTGACTCAGTGAACTCATTGTAATAAATTATGTTTGATGTGCTATCTTGAAAAAAATCTTTTGAAATTCTGTCTCTTTTCTTTGTCTGCTGACCTTGTGGCTTTTAATATCTTGTTTCCCATCTGTCTCATTGCATCATAAGCTGAGCATAACTTTTCAGATTTTAATGCAGCTCTCTTTTTGTTCTGGTTTAAGTAAGGATGTAATGCAAATATGTGATTTGGCCGTCAACAGTAATATCAGAAAGGAATGTTGAAGTGTGTGTTCCCTTTAATGATGTGAAATAAAGAAACACTTATCTGTAGATATTTGATAATACTTATTTACAGTGCATAGATGTGTCTCTGCAAGCGAATGAATAGTGATGTCTGTATCATTGTATTACATCTGCTTTAATGTTACAAGTCCAAAGGTTACTTTTAAGGATTAGTTCTTAATTAAAGGAGAAAAGAAATGGGTCTATAAGGTTTCAGGAAAGCATTTTTAAATATAGATTTAAAAATACTTAACTGAATATGCGATACAGATCTACCTAAACTTCATTTTGAAAGATTGATTTTACTGTAGGTATTGCTACTACAAGAAGGGTCTCTAGCAGTGAGAGCCTAACTGAGTCTTGAATTACAGGGGAATTTGGATAAACAGATTTGTTGAAAACATTTTTTTGCTAGGGGTTATGATGTCTGTAGAAATGTTCACTTGGGATATCTTTTTTTATGCTTATAGTTCAGAAGTTTGCTTACCAATGGTTAGGTATAGGTAGATAAATTCTTTGTGTTCTTTATTAAGGACATAAAATGTATATGCTGAAAGTGTTTTTTTCAGATAGTGCCTTTTTAGTGAAGGTAAATCTTTGAAGAGACCAGGGAGAATGAACTGAGCCAGGAGGAAAGGGAAAAGCATGGTAGTCCTGGGACTGTCTATAATAATTTAATGGGACAGTAGAAGTAGATTCATCTTTTAAGTCTGCTGAATTCATTAGAGAGTTGTTATGAAAGGGTCAAAAGGCTACAGAGTTCGCTCAATTAAGTGTGTGTATGTGTAAAACGCAAAACACTGAAATACTTACTTTGATGTGGTCAATATAAGTTTATTTGTGTGATGATGATACTAGTACTACTAATAATAATTCTTTTTGGCTGGCTGATTTGACTATGAACAAAGTACCCAATGCAGAGAAGGAAGTCAAAGGGAACCAAAAGTTTTTTTTCCTTCATGATTCATTGAAAAAACAATGAATAAACCAGTTTCAGCAGGGTGCATAGGCATATGCATTCATGCAATGAGTTGGTACATCGACTGACATGGAATTACTCCTCAGGCTAAGTATTGTGTTGAACTGAGGCCTTGATATAGTCTAAGCAATTTTTAGCTCCATAATTGTGTCTTTGCTAAGCTTCTGTCATCTGTGGCATTTGCTGTCTATTGCCACTGAAACAAGTCTTTGAGCAGAAGCTTTAGTGGGGCAATTGCAATATTTAGCGAGTATTATGTTTGAATTATTTTTTTTCCTGTTGTACTGTGAACAAGTGCTTTGGAGAAATCTAGACATGTATGTTTTCCATCATTGAAAGAGATATTCTTCTCATCAAGAAAGCTGAAGCAGTTTGCAACACTGGTAATTTTTTTCTTTTTTTTAAGGATAGAAGTTTTCTTGTGAAACTTCTTGTGAAGAATTTATGAAACTCATAGATCTATTTCTACAGCATAAAATATGAACAAATTAATGGAAAAAAATTTTGGCTCCATTATATTCAACATCAATATTTTAAGATTTCTGTTTCACAAGGTTTTAATTCACTATATCCTTCCCAGAGTTTAGTCTGGTATAGCGTTTCCTTCCAGAAGTGTGAAAACTTAAATGCATGTATCACAGAGGGCATTCTTGTATCTTTAAAAGCCCATTGTAGCACATGCATCTCTCCTGTCCGTGAAATTTGTGTGGAATAACGCAGCTGTATAGTGTTACACACAAATATGGAATACCTGATGATATTTCATCATCATTGCATAGCCATTTGCTTTGGCAGAAAGAAATATCACTGTGGAGTGTGACCCCAAACTGAAAAATGACAGGAGCGATGGGTCTAGGATATGTGTTATTAATAAGTAACACACTTTTGTGACTCATTAAACTCTCTCTGTAATAACAGTGTGTTTCATTCTGTGTTGCTGAGGAAAGTTGCAAACCTGAAGAAAAAAATTTTTTTTACGTACTCCCAGATCCATTTCCTTAATTGCTGAGATTTTCCTGGGGACTGAAGGACAGACTAGACATTGTTCAATGTTTTAGCTGAATGAAGTGACACTGGGCTATAATAAGCTGCAGCTGAAATCCAACTACAAAGTGTTTTCCAGCAGTACTTGGGAATAAAGCTTTGTATTTGTAGTTGGTATATACAAATACAGTTTTTGGCAGCAGTTCCATTCTTATTTGCTGTATGTTTTCCTAGGTTTTCTGCTGGACTAAATCACTGTATCCATGATTTAGAGTTAAATATTTGCTTTAAATGTGAGAGTGACCTATTCACGTTGACTTTTCAGCATATATTGAGATAGAAGAAAATGAAATGGCATTCTTTTTCTGGAAATTCTGATATAATTCACATATATATTGGAGTGTTAATAGTGGACTCTGCATTAATTACTGCAAGTTTTGTTGTAGATTAGACATTAGTAGGCACAGAATAGTGTAAAGGCCTGGGTCATCATAGGAAATTTCTTCCATCTAGGGAAGAAATATGAAGAAAATAATATTTTTGGGAAAAAAATGGTCACATGGCCTATTTACTTATTTACTATTGCACTTACTGGCACAACTAGTTAACAGCAGAAAAAATACATTGTGTCTGGTGAATTAGTGATAACCTTGCATGCTAAATGTGATGCATTACTTTGCTTCAGATATATTCATACACTGTTCTCTCAAAGAAATAAGAATAAAGAATCCGCCATTGATTATAACAGAACCACTGATTTTTATGCATCACTGCATCATAAAAGTTCACTTCTTTTTCCTAAGATACATTCATGCTTGCAAACTATTTATTTATCCCCTCAAATCGTGGTTACCAAATTAGCATGCCATATTTTTCACAACATTAATCTTTCTCCAATTTTGTCTGTCTGACTAATAACTTGATAAATCTCTCCTTATCTTCTAATGGCAGATGATTTACCAAGGCCTACCACTTAATTAATATTACAGAGCATGTGGGGAGCTGAAG
This sequence comes from Falco cherrug, assembly GCF_023634085.1. Taxonomy (NCBI): domain Eukaryota; kingdom Metazoa; phylum Chordata; class Aves; order Falconiformes; family Falconidae; genus Falco; species Falco cherrug. The sequence goes on along the minus strand of NC_073700.1, from coordinate 91,112,861 downwards.
AATTCAGAAGTATTTTCCATAGCTTGGACATGTAAAATGAGAAGCATAGGAGAAAATAAAAATAATCTTGTAACTGAGAAAAAGCCTTTGTGATTTAAGCATGGGATTGAGGTTCAGGAAATGGTGAGTTCTATCCCACAAATCCATCATGCTTCCCACTAGACTCTGGGCATGTCACTGATTTTTTTTTTTCCCTTTGCTGCAGTTGACCATTTTGCAAAGGGTAATACTGTCTTATCTCTTAGGGTAGTTGAATGCTAGATTTCTCTAGCATTAGTAATGTTATAGGACATGCATTATTTTTTGAGTTTATTGAGTTGTACTTACACAAGCACTTCCATGATACAGATGTACCCTGATTTTTTTTTCATATTAAAAATATACATAATATGTAATATATAAAAGATACTTTTTTGATATAAGTATTTTAACTTATCTATCTGAAGTGCATATAAATAGACAGAAATCTCAGAGAAATTGTCAAGGAAGTTTCAGCTTTCCTGAATACTTTGCTTTTTCTCCATTTCCAGGTTGCATGTCTCACTCATGTAGCAGCTAATTACCTTAATTGCAAAATTGAAGGAAAACGCTGGGGTACTGCTCATGGGAGTATTGTTCCATATCAGGTAAGCAGAAAGCAACATTTTTTTTTTGTTCATGGAATTCATGATTTTGTGTATTACGAGAGTGAGAACTGACTGACTTTTCCCATGATCTGCTGTAGTCTGTAATGCATCTGTGTCTGGGTAGGACAAGGTTCTGTTGTTCATTGTAATTTCTGCATTTTGAATATTTCTTCATGAGCAGTAGGTTAGTAACAGAACACTGAAATAGATCAAAGGTGTTTGCTGAAATTGGATGACTTTAAAGCTAGCATGATGACTTGATTGGTTTTCACCTGACAGAAACATTTTTTTTTAAGGGTTACCTGACTTCCATACCAGTTATAAACTGATTTTTTTTGCCTCTGAATGTTGATATTTTTATCTTGTTGAGTCTACAAGAACAATCTAAATGACCATGAAGATCTTGGAATTCTGCATATTTATAGTTTTCTGTTGATTTTGCTCCAAGTCACTGCAGCTCAGTGAGACAACAGGTTGGCAAAATGAATTAAGCAGACATCAGATCTCCCCAGCAGAATCCGTAGTCTGCTACATCTAATGAAGAGTTGAAATTCCTTAAAATAACATGACCTTCATCATATAAACAAGCATAGGGGAAAAAAAAATGCTGCAAGTTTTATCTTACTTCTGGCTAGCATGGGAAACTCTTCCAGTAAGCAAAATTTTGTTATTTTCTAGCTGATCATTTTGTGTTCTTGGTTGAAGTCATGCTAACGTATGGAGACTGGGGCATATATTTGATTTAAAAAAAATCTATTCTTTATTTCATAATTTTTGGCACTTCTCATCAAATAATCATGTTTGGAACTAGCTATGCAGAGCCTGAATTTCTTAATTTCTGGACAGAGCCCTTTAAATCCTGAGAGGGACAGTTCCCAGTGTTGGGCTGGCAGAACTACACCTAAACACCACTCAGTTTCTTTACCATCTCCTTTTTTTTTTTCTTTTTTTTTTTTTTTAGTGAAAGTGAGGGAAACTTGATGTATTGCCTTCTTCCTAGTGGTGAAGATGGTGCTGATCACATCAAAAGATTTGCTGTTTATGCCCACAGAAACTCTATAATAGTCATTACACAGAACACTACCCCTGGCTAAATATTTGGTCTAAAACCAAAAACATGTGCTGTAAGAGCTACGTCTACATGAGCTAGGAGACTTTTTTCCTGTACACACCACTGCATAATCAACTGTCATGTAATGACAATGAATTGACATTACATTGTCAAATGTCAATTCATTATGAATTAGGTAGAACAGATTGCAGATTGTCTCAGGTTGTTGGGGATGTCATGACTTTCTGTGGGGATGGGTTTGGTCCTGCAGTGTTCTTGTGTCAGGTGTAGTGGAGCACAGCTGCGGCTCTGGCTGGTACAGCATAGCAGTATGGCCATGTTTTCTAGAACCAACTCTACATGGCCCAAGGCAACCAGACATTCACTACACAAGCAGTTATGTTCTGCTGTGTTTCTGTGATGAAACCTTTTGGTACAACCCTTTTTGAACTTTGGTATGTAGAAAGGATAGAACAGATACGAAGTGTCTGAAGTTTGTATAAGCAAAACCAAAAACCTGACTGAACAAAATGTTTTATCTTCACTGCACTGCATTTGGCTGAATAACTGAAACTTGCGGTCTTTTATGCCCTTTTGCCTTTGTTTTTCCATAATCAAAGCAAAGAGAAAGGCATACACTGAGTATTCTTTGTTTCTTTTTTCATAGACAGCTCTCTAGATTTACAAAATCTGAGGAGATTGTTTTAGCTGCTATCACCTGGTTTAATCTAGATTAGTCAATACCTTTTTTTTCTTTTCAAAAAAATAATATCTAAAATATGGTTCCTGTGTTTCTGCATGCTGCTTCTGTAGTAGCTATTACAAATATTACCTCAATATTACAAACAATTTTAATTTGAATTTTTTTGTTCTAAACCTGTAATTAGGGTGGATTTACTATGGGTGGAGTTGTGTGTGTGTGTGTGTTTATGGCTCATCTCTTAACATTCCATCAGCTAGTATGGTTATAATTCTGATTGTAACCATAAGTATATTATGCTTTCTAGAGTTTATTTTTTGCTTTACTAGCATAAGCTATACTTAGACTGCAAAGCTCTTCCAAAACTTGAATTAACCCTCACTGTTGCTATTGTACTGCTTTTATAGTTGCTTCTAAAGCTCATTTGTAATATGGTTTCAAACAGAACTTTAAAACCTTGCTTTAATCTTTCATACTAGTTTTTGAATATACTGTCTTTTTCTTACTAAACTAATATTTGACTATCACGGTGCTATTTTTTACAAATAAATGTTTTTGTTTTTTTCCTGTTTAAAGATATTTTGTGCAAGTGACCTATAATTTGTTCAAATAATAAAAATCACGTTTTAGAAAATTGAATTTCTGTATATTTCAGAACAAGTATGTGGTAGTGAACTGTTGGGTTTTTTTCTTATGTCCTCAACTTTATTTTGTTTTCACTTTCTGTATTTTGAGTTTTCATACAGGTAGTAAGTTACAACTTTGAAGTGATACAGAGTTTGCAATCCCGCTAAAAAGTGTCATGGAAGATTGGGTAAACATGAGAGATCCTTTTGTAGATATCAGAAAATAATTTACGTCATCTTTCCATGTGGTGGAAGTCTGATCACAGTCATGTTAGAGTACTGACCAGAATTTAATAAAAAATACATCAAAAGCATCTTAAATATGTACATAAATAGTACCATTTTTTTCTTCCAGTTCTTACACTAAGTATTCTAGTCCTCTAACATATTCAGTAGTATATACTGAATGCTATTGTGGCTTTTATTTCATTGAGCTTCAACTGAACAGTTTTGTTCAGAATATCCTTGCAAATGGCTCTATTTTTTTCTATTTATAAGGTCAAATTTAGTTTTGAGTATATCTCTGTAATTTCACTGAATTCCCTGTTGCTTCTTGACTAAAATCTAGCTGCATAATTTGGCCCTGAATGTGTTCTCTAGATTGACCTTTCTTACTTTTCCCTGTATTTAAAAACATAAAAATCTAGCATTAACGGGCAGCTGGGTTTTATCTTTCCTGAAACTATGAAGATGTATAGCACCTTTGAAAATGTATTTCTGGTCTGAGCAACAAGTTCTTAATAAGAGATGTAAAGTTTGGTATGCAAGGACTTACATACTCTTTTAAGGTTTTTTTTCATTTTCTGATGATGTACTGACTTCATGACACGATCATCAGAAATATCTGAGTTTTCAGTTCTGTGTGCTCAATACCAGAACCGAAAGGAAAGGCTGTGAACCTCTTTGAGTGTACACTGTCTTTCTTTCAGCATTCCCGTAAAGCTATCTGTAAAGGTTTGTCATAGATTTTCAACCCAGGTGAGCATTGCGATGTGCCAGAAAGATGAATAACTCTAGATTCTAATAAACCAGAATCAGGAATAGATTTTTGAGTGCTGAACCCTTCATGAGAAATTATCTACTTTGAGTATATCTGCTTAATCAGAGTGATGTAGTTTGAATAGGTCACTCCTGTGTTAGTACATGTAATCAGATCCCAATTTGTTCAGTTTCAAGTGTTAAAACACAAACCTTGAGTTTGGGGCTGTATCTTAAACGTAATTAGTGCAATTTTTTTAAACAAGTTCCTATAATGAGACACCTTGTTTAGCTACAGCCGCTCCATGATTATCCAGAGAAAATCAGAGGCTTAAAAGCATCTGGTTTACATAATTGTGCTGAAATATGAAGTTGTATTAATTGTTTTTCATTTGGGTTGGTAAGGTCTTGCCTCATTCGTGTGGTTTCAGCAATGTAGCTATGTTGCTTGTACCATTGCATGAGATCTAGACATTCACTTTTTCATCATCCAACTGGTCCAGTCGGAATGGATATTCATCCTCCTAAGAAAGTCTATTGTAACCTGTGTGTTTAGAGATGTTTCCTGTGGCAGCTTATCACCCTGCCATCAGACACCCGGAGCAACACTTTGAAGCAAACTTCCAGCAAAAAGCATAGGGCTGCTTTCTCTTGGTCCGTAATGCTGAAAGTCTCTTTAGAAACTGAGAAACCAAGCTCTTACAGATATCCATCCCCACCCACCCCTGCAATGAAATTGATATTATTTCTGTTTCAGATTTGTTTCTAAGAGTCACAGGGTCTTCTCAAGTATGCTTCAATATATTTTCAGAATATGCGAAGGGAACCATTCTGCACAGAAGCTGAAACCACCAGACAGGAAAGAAATTATTTTAACAAATTATCTTTTCTGTTGACTGACTTGTGCATTGCCATAACTCATCAGACCCAATGTTAATGTTTTTTATATTAGAGCATCACTTAGATTCTTTAAGCATCAACCTCTTGTTGTGCTAGCCATATAATTTCCCTCATATGAGGAAACTGTGTCTGTGTCAAAGGCCTTGCAGCTGGAATATGTTATGAGAACCAAAGTATAAGCTCATAAGGAAATGAAAGGTATGAGGCAGTAGGAAGATGAGTATAGTCATAGATATAAATATCTCTGCATTATTTTTAACATAGGGATCTCATATTTTTTGCTTGTGGAATTTCGTCCTGTTCAGGAGTCTCACTAAGAAAATCCCACTCATGTCACTTGTGTCTCGCCACAGGAACAGGGAAATGCAGTGAATTGTTATTTACCTGATTCATCTGGCAGAGTTGCTTTTAACTCAAAAGTGCAATGTGCACCAACTTCCCTAATTCAGCTCTGGAGAATCTCACAAAGCTTTTCGCTACTTTTTTTTTTTTTTTTTTTTTTTAACTTTCCAGCAAAGAGGACAACATATTAATGTCAATTGTTCAGAAATTTCAAACTGCTTATTCCACCCAAGAATTGTGATATGTAGTTTCTTTTCTGTCTTTATGTGGTTTTATTGGGATACTTCTGCAGTTAGTGTCTTGAAATTAAAATCAACATAGAATAGAACTTGGATTGTTTGCAAAGTTTTGTTTTGTGCATGAAACTCTCCTTAAATAAGTCCAAAATGGATGTTATGGAAGAAAATCTTTCTGCTCTGTAATTGCCCAGTCAAGGAGAAGATGGAACTTATGCACCAGAAAGAAATAAAATGAAAGTTTTATTTGGGGGAGTTCTAGATTCAGGAAATGCAAGATAACCATTCGTACTCTGTGAGCCTTACCTACGTAGTACTCACCTGGACTGTTTAGACTGCCTTGGGGGCCCAGTGTCCTGTACTGTTGTTCTGAGCAATGAAATAACACTGCTGAAAGTATAGCCCATTTGACATGAAAATTATATGTATCACAGATGAACTGAATAGCAACTTTGTGCTCTCAAGCAGCAAAGCGTGCCCTCTCACACTCAACAGATTCAGTTGCCAAAGAACAGCCTGGCCATCCTCAAGATACATGTCTTGACACATACGATGCATACCCAATCTCCCAGGTACTTTAGTGGCCTAGCGTATCTCCTTGAACTGCTTACCTACAGGTCTGGGTTTTTAACTAGCTGCTTCCTTTCTATCTTTATCTTACAAGGCACAGGAAAGGGAGAAGCCAGAAAGGCTTGTGTTATCCTGGATTCTGTAAACCAAGAAAACACGGCTATCATTTGCAGGACTTTTCTCTTTCTCCCTTTCCCTTTCCCTTTGACAAGTTTGTAGATTTTCTTACTAGATTTTTCAGAAGTGTCTTACTGTGGTACGACTAGATGAACTACTCACTGCACAAACATTTTTGTGTTACTGTGATTAGGGGGGACCGCAGCTGGTGCTCTGCTTCTAAGAACTGCTGGAGTCAGGATTCTGTTTCCTTGCCATTTCAGTCAAAGAAAAGGTATAGTAGTCATCTGTGGGAACCTGTGCAGAAAGCCGCCCATTTATGAGGCATGAATTCTAGTTATTCAAACCTGACAACATTATATTGATACTTTTCTGGTGATCCTCCTTCAGTGAGTTGTCAAGGCTCTTTCCTGAGAAGAGCAGCTGTCTGGAAACCAAATCAGTAGATTTGCCTTAGGCAGTTTTAGATATGTGCTCGGTGTATAATGTGAGATGTAGTTAGAACTTCATTCATATATATCCTATCCTGCCATAGAGACAGCACTTTAAAGAAGCTGATCTTGTATACACATAGAATAGACAGCTTTTTACCTGTACACAGGAACTTTTCAGATGGAAATGAAATGCATTTTTAACTTAAAACATGATACCTTTTTTTTTTCCCCTGAAGGAAATCCTCTTGCACTTTCCTATTTTAGGCGATGCCCACGAGGTATTTTTTTATGTGTCTCACACTTTGAATTTGCAGTACAGATATGTATTATCACAATTATTGTTAAGGAATGATAGCTGATAATTGAGACTGTTTCATTTTTGATCTCCTGGGAAGTGTCACAGACTATTTTGTGTCTATTGTAAAATATTCTTATATATATATACTTGTATGTGTTTGAACTTATATATATATTTATGCTCATTTAAACTGGGTGTGTATTAAGATTATTAGTCTGTAACTTGTCTATGGTCACATGAGAAAAACTTTAACGAAACTAACATCAGAACACATGATGACACTGATGTTCAGTGTCATTTAGTGGACATATGTCTCTTTTATGTGTGTTGTTCATTATTTCCCCCACATTTGTCCGTTGCTGGGGTGAAGGATCTAGTTTGTATTATTTACAGCAGCATGGTTAGCCTCCAAATGTATTGCAGGGTTACCAAGCATTACATATTTGTATATCCATGTGAAATTGTAATTCTTAGGAAGGGCAGCATAACAGAGCCCTGATTAGTAGATTGCTCTTCAGATTGTAACCAGTTGGAAAGTGGTGAAAGTAGGACCTGTGGGCTTGTGGAGGAGATACTGACTGCAACTGAATCAGTGCGTTCCTCTAATCTGCTAGGGCAGAAGAAAAAACTTGGCTTTTCCTTTTCTGAAAATTTGTTTCATAGTTGTAGTGTAACTGTATAGTGCAGCCACTCAAAAGCTGAAACGTGTTTGAACAGTCTGAAAGAAAACTCAGCAATCTGTGTGCGACAGTATTACTTAATGACTCCTGACATCATCATCCTGCATACAAAAATAGTGATTTGTATTGCCATTGTAGCTAGGAACTCTATTAAAATGCCACAGTCTCTTGTGCAAGGTATTATACAAGCAAGACAGATCAGCTCTTTCTGGTCAGTAGTGGGGAATGAAACACAAAGGAATTACTTTAAATGACTGAAATGAGAGAGGGCTTTGGTAGTGTTCACAAGCTTTTAGAGCTGTGTTTTCTTAAGAACTTGAGGATCTGGTGATTTGTGATGAATAATATTCAGTTTTGGGGCATAGGAGAGATTAAGGCACGTCCATGTGATATTAACTTTATGAAGACAGAAAAGTGAGTAAACAAAAAACCCAGGAAAATTCTTACCATTGTTTAATTGATATTCAGGTGCTTGCTTTTGCCAAGTGGAGCTTGCAACAGCTTTGGTTGGACAAAGGTGATTGTTGTGGAAGGGTATGTCCACTAGATGTCATTCATGTAATCTAGTTTTTGTTGCAGCATTTATTTCTAAGGAGCTATGTAGGATCGTAGATACAAATTATCAGCATTATTAGCTGCTTTCGTATACGCAGTGCTTTTGACTTTATGTATGTGTGGTGTGTTACAAAATAATATTCCGATTGTCTCTGTGATGAGTTTGACGTGCCATTTAGTCTAGAACATGTCTTTACATGTTTTTGCCTACAATGACGTTGTTGCATGAGTAGATGTGTTACATAAGAGCACCCAGGTGAGCTGTGTGTAGTCTGTAACTGTTCTGCAAGGAGAGGTGTGAGTGTAGTGGTAAGGAAGCTATGCCCAAAAGGGAAGAAAAGGTATCCTGTAACTAATATATTTCCAAGTAAAATATGTTATTTTCTAAGCAATTTACACCTCAAAGGGCAGTTCTTTAGAGAAGTGCATATCTGATTAGGAAAGGTGGCTCAAATTTCATAAACTTATACAAGTGGATTTATATACTCACAGATCTTAGCTGTAGGACTGTGCTTCCAGTACTTGGTTTGTGTCACTTTATTAATATTGGAGACATTTCAAATAGAATCACTTTAATCAGGCTTAAATGAAATACTCTGTGTGTGGACAAATGAAAGGTGTATCTGACCATTCAGGCAGGCAGGTTGGTAGGATCTGTACAGATACTAGCAAAGAGTGCTTGCACCCCCCACCTCCCTCCCCCCATCTTTGTAGCATGACATGTGTTACTAATTGCTAGACAGCTTCTGGGAAGCAGTATCTGTATTCTCATTGAAGAGCGACTGCTGCAACATTGGCCTGTGCTCTTTCCCACTTTCAAGTTAGAGTAACTACAGCAGAACTGGAAGCTGGAGATCACAGCTTCCTCCAACCTCCCTCTCCCCTTCCATATGGAATAAAGAATTTCTCTGCCCTGTGTAGTCAGCCAGAGGGCAGGATGGGGAAGTGATAATCCTCTTGGAATGAGCACTTGCATGAAAAATGATAAATGCTACATTGCATGGGGATTAACACTTGCTTATGAACTTGCTTTTAATGGAGTGATGCTTCTCTTTCAGCAATGTGAAGGTTCACTGTATTTGCAGACCTGATTAAGAACCTTTACCACTGTTCAGCCAAAAGGGAACCATCTGCCATCAGAAACATAACGGTGTTTGAAACTGTTTCACTCTCTTGCATATTGTCCTTAAGAATGTAAAACACTCAGTTTCGAATAGCATTTACTTCCCTAGAAAGATGCTTGTTCCCCACATCTTATTGCAACATTCTTCCTTCTCTCATCATGAGAATTGCATTTCTGCTCATATCTAACGCATCTGTTTGAGGCCTGTGCTTTGTCACCATGAAACTCTGAAACATGACTATCCAGAGCTAGTTTAATGAATGGAGTTGCTGCATAAATCACTTCTATTCTAATTTTTTTTTATGGGAGAGCTTACGATATCCTGTGAGGGTGTTCACAGAGTGGGTCAGTCTGTGAGTAGAGTTTATGAAGGTTTTTGGCATCTCTAGATGTACTTGGTATCGAGCACTGCTTCATGAAGATTTATTATAGAATGTGATTGCTGCTTTGTAGGATAACCCTTATTTTCACAGTAAGCTAACATGTCATGCAAATTTGGTCATTAATTTAATTTCCAAGCACTGATGTATACTAATAAATTTGGCATAGGCTATATAGTTTCCTGTAAAAATATTGTGTTATGGCTACAATAAGCTTGTTACTCCACTGCAGTAATAACTGTGATCCTCCAGTACACAGGTAGCTTCTGGGAATTTAATTGGAAGGGTAGCATTTTTGAGAGAGTTTTTGTTCTATTTTAAAAAATGGCATATGCACTTAAGAAGTCTCAGTCTCATTGCCTTACTAAAACATTGAAGTTTTAAATGTTAAATCTACTTATGATAATAAGCTTTAAATTGCATTGCTTTTTAATGTTGTTTCTCATGCCCTTACTACGTTCAGATATAATGTTGCATGATGCTAATGCAGGTATTTTTACCAATACTCTCACTAATAAAACTGCATGGTAAAAAGACTAAGAAATTGTAACCTAAAGCTTTGTCTATTATTAAACCCCTATTATTAGCAAAATTGTTTTGATTAGCTTACTTCTTAAGGTAAGCAGGGCTTCTGCTACAAGACTTGAATTCAATTGTAGTGAGAGTGATAATGGTGAAGGCGAAAGATAAATTTTTTGAAAGTAGTTCTCTGCTTTGACAAAACCATAGTTCCTGGCCATCACCTAAACCACAATATTTTCTCTTATACTGGAATTTAATGACACAATACAAATTAAGCTAGAGAAGTTGATCTTACATCTGTATCCCAAAGGCGATCTCAACCAGTTTTAGCTAGTCTACACCCTCACCTTTGTTCCCTTTATATCTAGGACACTTTGACAGATGTTTGTCCCAATTTCTCTTCACCAGAAGTTTTGAAATACTTGCTATAGTCTTGCTTAGGTAATTCTCCATGCCCACCGAGAGGAGGAAAAGAAATAATTCCATTTTCAATACGGAAGATAAAGCCCAAATTTAGGAAAAGGTTTTTGGCTATATAGTTAGTGATGCATTATGGCAATTGATCAGCATATTGTCTGTAGCAAATTTTTACATATATAAAATCTACATAGAGCTCATCTATGGTGTCCTCTTTTCTGGTTTGTGTCAGGCCAGCTCATTCATGTTTTCCCCAGGGTTGTATTTTTTAAACCTCTTCTATTTTTTGGTTTTCTCTCTGACACAATTTCCACTTTTTTCACCTCTTCAAGTGTTGTGTCCTGATCTGGCAAGCGCCTTAGCCAAGTTCTTCATGTTTCTGAGTAACGTGAAGAGCTTTCACATGCTAAGACACCTGAGAATAGTATGCTTTCATTTTTTGACAGCATCACGTTGTTGTATCTCCTTTTTCTCAGTTGTTCAGCTGCCAGGGTAGGAGAACAGCACATAGCTCTGTGCCGAAACTTTGCTGATTAGTTACCAGCTACAACTTCAGTTTTATGTACTTCTAAAAGGTTCTTCAGGTTCCTTTGTCTGTGTTCCATGATTTTTGCTTTGTTTCAGCATGGATCATTTTACAGAATAGTTTCACTCGTGACTCCCGATCCAGTGAAACCTGCAGAGGTGAGGTCACTCAGTGCTGGAGTGACCTCTGAATCTGAGTTAGCAACAGCCAAAGCAATTGTCTGACCGTGACCCTGGTTTATGTCAGCTACAGCAAGTTTAGGGCACTTGAATTTTGAATGAGTATGCTCGTGTTAATGAGCTTTTCAAACTTTTGCATTAGTCATCTTTCTTTTCGTGGATGTTTCTAGGTAGATGAAATCTGAGATTCCAAAGATTATGGAAGGGTATGGAAGACCCAACTTGTATTTTGTATTTCATATTTTCTATATTTTCTGTTTTAGAAAACTACTAGCATAAAGAGTAGGAGTTAAATTGTCTTACTAGAAAGGCTATTCTTTGTTAGTTTAAAAATAAAAAAAGACACAAGATTAATGTTTATTTTCGTGTCCAACTGATATGCAGTCAGTTTAGTTGTGTTAGTAGTTGTGGTTCTGCATTGGAACAATCCATTGTCATGTGGAATGGCCATAATAATAAATAAATAAGAAGCCGATGTGACTTCAAATAGAGAAGCATTAGCTGAATCTATGTAACACAGTTAAAACCTAATATAAGGAATATAAAATCTTATAAAATACCAATGTTATTTTGTATGATAATAACTCTTCTAAACAGAGACAATTTTTTGACCTTGTAAAATTTGTCCTTGACATATGTGGTTATGATAGTGGCTGGAGTTTTGACCATGGAGAATAGTTGTAATGATGCAACAATGCCTTTTGTAGTACACACAAGTTATTAACTTAGCTTGTTGGGGCAGAAACTGCATTTTAATTTAGCTTGAGGCTTAGAACAATGGACCTCGAGTCTTATTTTAGTGCTTCCACAAAACCACGAATAACTTATTCCTCTTTTGTGTACAAGCTTATAGTATTTTATTTTGAGGGTTTTAAGTACAGGAGTGAACGTTTTGAAGCAATTCTAGGATGTCACTTCATTTTCTGATGTTGCCACTTTTTATATACTCTGATTATATTCACCAATTTGTCAGAGTTGGAGGATAAAAGAGAAGTAAAGATGACCATCACGTGACTGTTGGAATCACAAAAGAATCTGAGATTTGTTTAATACATACAGTGTTTACTGACATATTTAATTCCCAAACAAGGAGGGCCTTGGGCAGGAACAGAGTTCCATGTATTAAGAATCTGATCAGGTAGCTCATTTAAGAGAACGTTGTTAGTGATACCTCTTAACATTCATGTATAATTATGCTATCTTTTCACTGTTACCTTTCAAACTCCTCGGAGATTCTTAAGTAATTTTATTTCCTGCCATTTAACAGTTTTGAATAATAATGATGAGGTGAAAACGGTTAAATAGTTTCTTTTCTCAAGTACCAGGTGCTGAAAGCCACTGAGAATATTGGTGGGTTTTACAGTAGTTTCCTGTGCATCTTGTGTGAGCTTCTTCAAACATTCATCATATAAGCCTTTGTTTGATTTCAAAAGATGATATAAATGATATGTGATCAAGAGATTGGACTGAAACTCGGAAATGTAGCTCTACATTTGCTCGCAAAAAAATATTTCTGGTTTGGGTGCTTGCTGCAACCTCATTTAACGTGATGCTGCTTTTTGGGTGAGTGCTCCCAATCTGTTTTTAATGCAAGATAGAGCAGTTTCTTGGAATCACCAGTTCCAGGTTGCCACAAGTAACGGAGTGGTGGTTACTTCTAGATTTTCTGCTGCTGTGTTTCCTATCACATTTCTATCTATGCTTTGAGATTTGACTCCTGGTGCTGTGATTTGCCACTTTTGTGTGCCCCTCCTCTGTCTGTAAAAGAGCTGACCTCTTTTTTTTTTTTCTTTTTTTCTTTTTTTCTCCTATTTGGTCTCTATTTTGGTCTCTGTTTGGTCTCTGGTTTGGTCTCTATTTAAATAGTGAGCTGTTCATAAGACATTATTCCTGTCTTTCAGGGTATGACTGCATGGCATTGAACAGTGTAAAGTAAAAGTGTGTGAGCTAGTTTCAATGCTGCGAGCAGGGAACAGTCATGGAAAAATGGTCTTGGATGGGGCTATCAGTTCTCCATATAAGATCAACTTTAGCAACATGGCTCTCCGCAGATACTTGCCTGGCTTGTTCTGGGACTGCACAACCCCCAGGCACTTAATTTTAGTGCTTCACTATTCATTATCTCTGTGGCACACAAGGCAAGAAGTGTTTAAATCACAGCTAGGAGTCTTCAGGTCAGACGTTAGGGAAAGCTTTCTAACTGAGAAGCCAGATTCTTTCCTCTCTTCAGTAGTCTTTTATGACCTTCTGGACTGGCATGTCTCAGTCTTCTCCAGGCAAAACATTCCCACTTTGCTTAGCCTTTCGCCTGAGATCATGCTTTCCAGAACTTACTGCTATTCTCTGTGCTTTCTTTTTGGAACACACCGTTTTTGTGGTGTCCAGAACCAAACGCAGTACGTTACTCCAGCTCCAATTTTATCAACTTGAAAGTACAACTGAAAGATTATTTTGTGAATGTTGTGGGTTCTGAAATGCCATTTTAATGTTACCCTGCTGTTGCAAAGGAGCCTTTGTTTAATTCACGTTCAGTTTGTGAAGCAAGTAAATTCTTGATCCTTTTCTCTTGCGTGTGATTTGTTCATGTCAGTGGATTACTCATGCCCAATTCTAGAACCTCCCAGTTGATTTTCCTTGTTGAATTTCACTCTCTTGCTTTCAGACTTCATCTCCCAGTTAGCTGCAAACATTTCCAGTTCTATCTAGTTTGTCCAGCATGTGCAGCTCCTTCTAATTTTGTGGCATCTTCAAGTCTGATGTACATCCATTCTTCTCTCAGCATCTGGGTTATTTATGAGAATATTGAAACGATCCCTGGATAGTTGATAGTATTCTTTCATAATGACAAGCAGTTCATAACTCCTTTGGGTGATAGCCAACCAGTTGGTAACCCCGTTTCTCATATGGCCTTATTTAAGTTGGTACTGCCCTTTGCTGTACTCTGGTGAGCAACGACAGGCATCTAAGTCAGTGTATTTATACTTTGCAAGTCAGTACTGGCTGCTAACCTTTCTCTGGTTGTTTTTGGGGGATGTACATGTGTCTTTCTGGGAGGTAAGAGCTTGATTTATGTTTTTTTTAAGTTTTGTTTTAATTCACTTATTGTGTTAGCACATTTCTAAGCTCTAATATCTCACTTCCGTCCCCAAGCTGCTAGTGTGTAGCTTCCTCAGACTCCTCTGCAAGGATTCTGAAAGAAATCATAGCAGGTCATGCCATTTGGAAACACTGGGTTTTCAGAAGTACGCTCAATGCAGCTTTTTCATCATCTAGGCCAAGTTTCACCTGTATATTGCCACATTGGTGCGCTACTGTGCCTTTGCAAATGAATTCCCCGAGTATATGTTTGCGTAGTACATAATAGGGTCAGTAGGTATCATTTTAATGCAAATAGTGAGCAATTAAAATAGTAACTCATTGCATACTGTAAACACAAGGCAGTTGTTCACAGGGATCAGGAGGGTCATGAGATAGTTTCAGACGGCATTGATTACTGTCCTGAGCATCTTCGGAAGACTTAATCACTCAAATCCAATTTAATCCTTTAAAAGTAGAAGTTAAGTATGACTTCAAGGACATGTAAGACCTTTTGATTAACTTCTGTTCTTGGGTTTATGAATTTCATCTGGAAACAGAAGTTAAAACAATACCCTTTTCAGGAGTTTGCTAGTTCCAGGTTTTATGTAAAATACTAATCAATAATGTGACGAATTTAGGAAAGGAGACACTGGATAGACAGCATGTTTACTATGAAACAGAACTTTGTGGAAACGAGGTTCCGATATTTAAATATTGACAGATGTACCAGTTATTTCCTTGTCTAGCATTAATGTACGAGGTTCCGAAAATCATGAGTGGCATAACAACAATAACTAAATTCATAAAAAAGCAATGTCTTCTGTGTCCTTGTACCAGTCTTTGGATTTATGCCCCTCCCCCCCCCTTTTTTCCCTATATTATGAGTTCTAAAAATTGCTTTGGTGGAAAAAGAAGACAGCTGACTCCTTCACATAATCACCCAGGTTGACTTGGCAACGTGCTAGGCTTTGTGTTTTTCTGCCTGCCGTTTTAATAAAAACCTACTCAGTTATTTGTTTTTTGCATCTTTAATTTCAACTCCTTGAGGGAATCAAGACTCTGTTCTTGATTTAGTGAGACTTTACTGTCCGGATGTAAACGGTACTTTTTCAGTAATGTATGTCTCATGTATCAACTCATCAGGACTTGGAAAGGAAGGCAGCTTCTCCCTGAAGCTCCAAACATCCTGAAAGAGAAAAACACTGGTAGTTTTTGTTCTAGAGCATCTCATGGCTTTTAAGCCAACCTTATGAATTTTGGGAGATCTGAGTGATTTTAAGCGTGTGGCTTGGCATAATGTAATCATTCACTGTACCATCTGCTGTAATTCCAGCCAGAGGTACTCCCCTTGACATCTCTACCCCAAAAACATTTCTGATAACCCTGCTTCCAAGCTTTGCACTCATGCCTTCTAGCGGATAAGCAGGCTTTTAAAATTTCCAAATGTTAGAGACAAACCTCATATCCGCTATATTTAAAATACTATTCAAATCCATTGTAGTTGCTGTTCTGATGTTGCACTCCAAGAATGTCTTAAAACATATATGTAAAAGAGTTGTAATGAGAATTAGGAATACCGCAGACTGGATGTCTCCGAAACCATTATGAAAGTGGCTGCAGTAGAACTGGCAACAGTTGGTGATTGAGTAATGGTATGATGGCAGTTTCAGCTCAGGCAGGGAAGATGCTGTGTTTGCCACATGTGAATTAATATAGCACTGCTTTTTACTGTTGAGGGATTAGCACAATTTTTTTTTTTTTTAAGAATATTTGAAGCAGAAAAAAACCTAAGAGAATAGATCAACCCATATTGCAGACAGCTGCTTATTTGAGCTGATGAGTTAAAAATCTACTATAGCTGGGAAGTATCAAATCTGAAATTATAACACTGCCAATGCATATGATAGGACTTTTAAAAGGCCAGGTAAGAGCTATGCCCTTCAGACAAGTAATCAGAAAAAAAAGAATAGGCAATAATATCTGCACACCATTTGGACTAGGCTTTCCTGCTCAACAGCAATTTGTATTGTAACACTTTTTTTTTTCAGTGTAATTCTGTGTGCATACGTTATGAATATCTACCACCAACAGAAAATAAAATTGGAAAAATGGATTGATGCAAAAGGGATGCTGGAAGTCATCATCTGAGCACTAGAAGTTAAGAATTTGTTTTTCATCATTCTAGTTCTCTGTTTTTCCTAATATGTGTACTAACAACTAAGAATAAACTCAGAGGTAAATGATACTTTTTTTTTCTTAATTCTGTAACATCTATGAGGCCAATATTTGATATTCATTTACAGAACATACCTTGCTGCAAATGCAAGTTAAGCATTAAAAGCTAGTGGATTTGTTGTAACAGCCTCTTTTCAGTATTTTGCAAATAGACATAAGATATCAAACCCATTATCGTTCACACATCTACATGTAACTGTGATTTTATCAGTTGTCATCATATTGCATTGAGCTGTATCACATTACATCACGTGTAGTTTGTAAGGGAAACATTTTGAGGCCGATATTGCCCTTTCAGATTAATTTGCCAATAAAATTAAGAGTACCAAGTTCCTAAAACGGGAAGGAATGTACAGACTGCAGCATCATACTCAGTTCTCTTTGAAATGAAGCGTGTGGAGAAGCAACCAGAAAACTTTGCCTAGCTAAGATGTAGCTGGCGCACATCGAGGCTGCAGTGATCAGAAAAGGAAATTGGAATATTGCGTGGCTATAATGTATTGTGTGACATCCAGTGCCTGCTCCTGTGTAATTTACTTGCCTCTTTTGGTCACCTGACTGAAGACATTAAGTGGGCCACAGGGTAAGCCAGGAAATTCAGCTCTCTGCTTTCCAAGCCCAAAGCTCAGTTGTTTCCCCTTTCCCCTTCCCCCTCCCTCCCGCTTCACAGCTGGTCAGCACATGCACAGTAATTGCATAGGCCAGGTAGGGCAGATATGGAAAGATACATACGGAGCACATGCAAATCTGTACTAAATTTCTGGACTGCAGCAACAGGGTGAGGTTAATGTAAAGCAAGATTTCTTTTATGTTTAAAGTTTCTAAAACTAATAAAAAAAAAGAGACAACAAATTTGCTTTATAGCCTTTTCTTGTCTCTACTACTGCTAACTGAGCGGATTTGGGACTTTGCCAAAATATTACACATTGCTCAAGAAGATTACAAAGAAATCCCAGACATGCACTAGAGAGCTATTAAATTTAACATTTCTAAAAGATATTTTCAACAGCTAAATACTTGTTAGAGTATTGTTTTCCCCAACTTTCCAAAGTTGCCACAACTCAGTCACAGATAAGAACTTCCAGCTTTTTAATTGATATATATAAATTGAGTTTAAAACCAAATCCACTACATTTCCTGTGGTAAAGGAAACAGAGACTCTTCAGTTTGGTTTGTCCCTAATTTGAAAATCATGTTCTCAGGAAATCCTGCATAATTATTTTACGTAAACAGGAAAAGTAATTATTTGCTTGGGGCTCTGTTTGTGTGGATGTGGGGGTGCACAGAAATAGCATACGTTTTGGAATTCAATGTGTTAACAAAACTATTTTAGAATAAAGGAAAACATGTTCCAAATAAGTGGTTTTCTGTCTGGTCATGGATGGGTTAGTACTGGGGGGTGGGGGGTGGGTGGGTTGAAGTGCCTGCTATTTTTCCTTTACGTGTTCTTACTGTTTCTCTGAGCTTCATTCATGGAAGCAAGCAAAGATGAAAAGATGACAAATTTGTAGTGAAGCTTTCTTTGCGTTCCCGTTCAGGTGCTCTTGCTTTGTCTGCAAAGTTGCTCTTCGTCATCTGGAAATGAATGAATTGTAAAAAGCTATTGTAAAAATGCTGCAGGATTTCAACTCTCACATCCTTCTCTTCTCGCACCCCCTCAAGGCCCTAAATTTACTTTTGCCATTTGTAATAGTTCACTTAAAGGTTGAACTTCCCCTCCTGCTCCTTGTGAGCTTTTCTGATTTCACTTACTGTTTGAACAAGATATATTGGACTTCATTTTCTCTAGAGTTAGTACATACTCTACACTTCTTCACACTGTTGATTTTGTTTTCAGTTGGAAAATAGTGTTACGCATTTTGAGTATAAATTGTACAGTAAGTAGGCTGGGATTTTTTTGTGTGGGTGGAAACAATCTGTAGAGTTATTTCAGGAGCTGAACCCTGTTTCGTTCTAAAACTTTTGAAATGAAAACCCAGATATTTTTGAGGACCTATTTGTGGATTGTTTTTTTAAATCAGGATGCAATTCAGACTGTTCTTTAACAAGAGGACTCAACAATTTCACCAAACGCAGGGAAGAATTAAGTATGGGAGCAGGTGCATGCTTACTTTATTTGGATTTGTTTGTGGCATTTTCTTAGAGGTTTAAAGTTCAGTATATCACTCTAACAAACTGTGGTCAGGAACAGCCGTAGCTTAAGGGGAAAACTGGAAGCAATGATTGTCTTAGCAGAAATTTTAACACTAAAGTTGCTCAGAGAACATAGTTTAAAGTGGAAAATCAGGTTAGTTTCCTCTTCTGTTTTCTCAAGGGAAAACTTTGAGTTAATATAGTAACAATGAAATGATAGGTATTTCTTTGTAGATTTTTTAATCTAGTGAAACAGATTTATTCAGTAATCATTCTAAAAGGTATTTTAAGAATGTTAGCCCCAAATGGTAATTATTAAGTGACTATATGTTGCAGTGAGAAATACTTTGTGTGTTACATAGCTACACGTAGGAGGACTTGCAGTGGAAGGGTATTCTCAGGAGCACAGGATATGGTTTGAAATGTACGCTTGGTGAAGTCATTCTTGTGTTAGATTAATAACATATTTACCTCTGCTAGGTAATTTTGGAGGGGTAAGCAGGTTAAGCTGCTACAGAACAGTTCCCCCCCCCCCCCCTTTTTTCCCTATTGTATCCATTTTATAAGTACGTATTCCTGAAAACTCCCATTGCATCTGCCCATTTCTCCCATGTGATTCAGGAGTGGGGCTTGAATTCTGATCGTGAATTGTTGGGACTCTGATTTGAAGGAAATAGTAGTCATTCCTTTTCATACATAAGGTCAGGTTAACCTTTTTTTACCCTTTCAAACTATTTTCAGTGCTCCGTACTGTGGTTTTTGTAGCTATTTCTATTATTTTTGAAGCCGATAGTTATTTTAGAAGATAATCTCAGTGGGAGCGGGATGCATAGTTTGTACACAAACATGAATTTTATTCAGAAATAATTCCAAAAGTAGAACTAGTTAGCTTCTGGGTGTATTATGCATGTTTTTAAGCCTTGTGGGCAAATTTGGCTATACCCAGTTTATCTTTATGTAAGGAAATGTTAAGACTTGCAGGGAGAAAAGGAAAAAGCTTATGTCCAAATAATTTGTTATGAAGAGTTGAAAAGCCTTGACAATTCTTTTAATCAAAAACTCCAGCTAAGGGAAGAAACTTGTAGGCCAACATTGCTATGTGTGTTTGTAATTTAAAGGTGTGAGTCTAGCATAGGTGTTATTTAAGGATGTTTTCCAGAAAATAAGGGACCAGAATCCCTCAGACTGCTCTGAGTTTATGTTTTTTTATTTATTCTTTGTGGGCATGTTTAACACCTTATCTATGCAGTTCTTTATCACCAACATGTCAGTGCTCTACCAGCAAAAACTGTTCGTGGCCAGTTCTTGAATACTGACTTTTTAGATGGGGTAACAAACCATGTTTGGTTCTCACCTTTTGGACACTGGTAATTGGTCTGTTGTACAAATTATTTAAGCCATAGCCGTAGAACAGCAGCCGTGTTTTGCCTGAGCCTTAGATCAGGCAGGAAGGCTGTGAATTGTGTTGTTATAAATTGTTTAGAGTTGCTGGTTTTCTAATAGTATGTTTATAAGGTCTTAATTATATCTGAGAAACATACTTTACAAGTATTTAATTCTGTTTATAAATAGAGATATTTCTTTTTTATATTCCTTCCCCTTCCCTTTTATTTTTTTATCCTATTTTTTGGGAACCATTAAAAATAACAACTTTTAGCCCCTATTGCCAAGTATGTCATTTCTTACAAACAAGGGGAAGCTGATACTTTGTGAGAAGTAACAGTTCAATCCACCTCTCATAATTTGATGTAAATCTTCCTGTAGATTTCACAGGGTGCTGCAGGAAGCCCAGGACCCTAATTCTTGCAAGCACCGCAGAGCTTCCTAGCTTGGAAAACTCTTCTGCAGTGAAACTTCTTTCTGAATTCATTCCATCGATCATCATGCTCTTTCAATTTATGACTCTGCCCAAAAAATTCAGTATGAGCTACTTGATGTAACAAGTCTCCCATGTCTTTTCCAGATTTTATACTTTATACTTCAGCAAAGATTTTCTATAAACGAATAGAAGAGAAACCAAACCCTCACATTTATTTTACATTTAGAATGTGATTTTGTTTATTGTATGGACTTTGATGAACTCTTTGTCTAGAACTATAGGTGGAAAAACAAACTTGAAAGAAAAAAAATGGTTAAATTAATTTCTGCAGTGATAAAAGCGCTATTGTATCACATTTTCACTGGCAAAACTCTGGGTTTTTTACTTGCGGCAAAATTGTCAGAAACAACTGCAGGCAATTACAGGCTTCAATTTATCAAGGTACTTAAGCATATGTCTAACTTTAATTGAGTAGTCATTTGACTTCAGGGGATTATTCACGTTATTAAAATTAGACTTATGCTTAAGTAACTTGGTGAATCAAGGCAATAGTGACTATTTTAATAGTATGGTGGATACAAAACAAGCAAGTGTGACCTGCACTGCAGATGTTCTTTGCTTGCTCTGTTTTTTAAATAATGGTTTTTAGTGGGTGTATTTTCTGTTCCTTCAAAAAAATATCAAGGCTTAGTAACTGTATAGTTTTATGTTCATCTTCTCTGGACAATACTTATTCTATACCCAAAGAGTAAACAGTCTTTTTTTAAAAAAAAAGTGGATTGAACCTGTGGAGGGCTGTTATGACTGCTCTCATGTAGGTTAAATTAATTTAATAAATATTTTTTTTTATTTTACAGGGCAGCAGCCCAGGGGCAGGAGTACCATACATTTCCTGCCAACTGTTGTTTGTTAAATTTGCTAATTTGATTTGCAGGCATGGTACATACCATGACCATTTTGCATCAAGAGAGATGTAAATTTTTAATCTGAAGAGCTTTCTTAGCTATGTATGCTTGTGAGAGATTCTGTGTTTTAAGGATGCATTGCATTAGGTAATTCTGCCTCAGAGTCTCCTTCAAACCTTCTGTGTGAAGGCTTAACCATCAGTAAGATACAGATTTGTTTTGCAAGTGCAGTGTGATAGTATTCTGAAGAGTAAGCGTTGACCAGAAAGAAACATGGGAACATGCAGTGAAAAGTAGCTAAGAATTGCCAGCTCAGATTACTTATGATTTAAAAGTGGAACATCATTTTGGGCAAGGGTTTGCAGTAGGGACGTTTATGTAGCTTGAAAACCTAGGCTTTCATCCTGATGTACAAGAAGGATGTGGTTTTGTTCAGTCAAGGTAGTTTGTATCATAGTAAAAGAACCGATGAAGAATAAAACTAAACTGCTGTCATAATCATTGAAACGGCACTGTTTAAGCAGAAGGCACCTTTGGTCCTACAAAGAGATGCACTCCTTTACTCCTTCATCTAATCAAAGTAGAGGCGTTTCATAACTTTGAACAGGTAAACCCTTTTTTCATTCAGATTTGACTTATTCTTTTATTTCTTCTTTCAGTACATTCTAACTTGTTCTCAATAAAATTGCAACCAAGTATCCGGTTTTACTGCAGTATATCGAACGTATTCATTTAAGTGATATTTATTTAGTAGTTAAGGAACTTCACTGCAGGCTAGTGCTAGGAAACTTTTTTTTTTTTCTAATGGGATTCTAGCATGTGGACTCACAGGTCACTTCCTTTGCCTCCTTTCTTCAGACTAAAATACCTTTTCAGGCACTTGACTAAGTGTATGATTTCTTTTACCATTATGGATAAATTGTGAAATGGGAAACTATTGCTGTGATTTGCCAGGTTTCTGCAGCACCCTGAAAAAATCTGGATATTTATAAGGAACAGGAAAATGGAGGACTTAGGATTCTGTCCACTGCTTCTGAGAACTTGTCATAGTAGCATCAATTAAAGCTACAAAGAGCAGACTTGGGAAACAATAATGAAGTTTGACTATGTGAAAGGGTTTATTTCTTATGCTAAAAAAATCAAGTAGAAAGCAAGAAATATTTTTAAGTGGAAGTGAACATATCTAGTTTGTCAGCTGACCTCTTGCAAGGTCATCAAACTGAAGAATTTGGCACTTCCACTTCTGTTTATTGAATAATGGGAACATATAGCTATTTTTTTCTGTTAATGAAGGGAATGTGACCCAGGTGTACAGGAAGAAGCAAATGAATAGAAAAAGAATGAGGTTTACATATCTGATCTGGATAAAGTATGTAGAATAACTCTTTTTCTTTTAATGAAGATAAGTTCTTTTCACTTCTGACTTCTTACTGCCTTTTGCACTGCCAAAAAATAAATGGACAGAATGCTATGGAGGTGAATAATGGACATATAATTAAGCAGCTGTGTTTTTTATGAGAAATAAAAACAAAGAAACAAAAGACATAATCCATTTCATTGGTTACAACAGACTTAAACTATTTATGCCTTTTTAAGTATGGCCAAAATATTTTCTCTGAAGCCTCTGTATAACTAGGACAAATTGAAGTAACTGCTTGGTTGGAAATTATTTTATTATCCCATTGACATACTAGGACATGATTAAGAGGTGGTTAGTGAGAGTTTGATAGGTAGGCTATTAGAATCTTGAAGCAGGTATGTGATTATAAAATATGTTTAAAGCTGCTGATTGCATGTATGGATGAGACTTTTAAGCCAGGAAAATTTCTTTTTCCCTTGCCCTACCCTGTTCCATTTCAGATGAAGTGTTGCTTATCTGCTTTTGAAGTTCTCTCAAGACAGATTTAGTGGAGTGATAGTTATGTATTACATGCTATTATGCCACTCGTTTAAGATATTGAAGGACACTCTGCAAGACCGACACTGCCTTGTTAAAGGAACAAACTGTGACATAGGCTTCCAAGTTGCCCTTTGAAGGATACTGGTAAATCCATGCTGTTGACTATAGTGATGTATAAACCAGAATTCCTTGTAGAGAAAAGTCTGCTGGAAAGTTCCTTTGCCTTGTAGGCTCCTTGAGGAGCAACGCTACGTCGGGCTCATTTCTCCTCAAGTTACTGTAACGTGAAAGTTGATGGAAATGGGTTTCTTCCTCATATTCATAAATCCAGAGCTGAACTGGGGTAAGCCTAATTGGAATGAAATACTGAAATACAAGCAAAATTGTAAAAAGTGTAAGTGATAAACAGTTCTTACTCACTGGGGAATCACTTAAAGGGAGCCAAACTTCTCTTCTGGAAGATGTGAGAAAATAAATAACTTTCTCTGGTTTTGAGTGTGTTTTATAACACACAGTTGTTTTTTGGATATACAGAGAATGAAGGAAAAAATAGGGAAAAATGGAAAAGAAAGAGAAAAAATAGGCAAATCTGAATGACAAGAGTACCACTTTAAACAGCATAATCGTAACAACAAACCCTTAGTACACAGAATAAGAATTCCTTCAGTACACGAAGGGTCTCTTGAATCATTTATGGTTTTGCTATGTGACTTTTGTTTTTTAACTTTCAATTGTTTTTGCAAGTAGTAATTTAAATGGTTGTGAATTATAAAGCATATCCCAGTGGAAAGAAAGCTGGAATACTTCTGGGGCTATGAAAGTGCCACAAATACTCAAGCTTTTCTTTTAATGCCAGGAATCAAAAAACAGTATATTAGATAGATCCCTTTGAAAACAGGTGCTTCCTCAAGTTTTATTAACTATGTAAGTAAAAGTAAAAACAGCATTTGGAGTTAAGCAATACTGATAGATTCCCAACCGTGAGAGAATTCTGAAAGAAAAGATTGTTTCTGTGTGATTTAGAGTGCACACTAATTTTTTTTTTAACTGGCAAAATGAGGTGACTCATTGGCTAATGCTTTAAAGCATTCTAGCATGTGCCAGCTGGAGCATTCCACACTGTAAACCTGGACTACTCCATCCAGGCGGTGCGCCAAGCATGGAACAATGACTTTTCTAACTTCAGGTGTGAGTCTTGTATTACATATTATATAATGAGTTTTAGAAAATTCTCCATCTAGGTGGAGCTGGGGTGCCAAGTCCTAAAGAGTTCATTTGATCTTCAGAGTAAGATAACATCATGGTTTCAGATGCTATGGATTTCTGTGGTGGACTTGTTGATTGACCACATACAGTATGGCAGAGGGCTCCATGGAAGTGATACCAGGGCAGAAGTAACTACTGTCCATTGAAATTGGAGCAGAAAATGGAGGAGACTACTGAAGTGAAGGACGTATTCCAACATTGTTGGAATAATGGATCCGTACACATTGAATGATGTTGGATATCTTTATAGAAGACTGTCAAGTATATGTGTTCAACAGTATTAGTTTCTTAATCTACGTAAGACACGTAGACTACATTAGTCATTAATTGGTTTAGTTTCTCTGAGAGTGCTTGAGGGCTAAATTAACATAAAATATCACATTAAATTTAGTTATATTAATTCACTTACAAATCAAATAGAGTAGGGAAATTCAAAGCTATTTTTGAGTAATGAGAATTTTTCTAAAAAGTAAAAACATAGAGCTTTTGTTTGATGATTTTATAACATGAAAAGACTCTAATTTAAACCAAATTAAACTGAAAGAATACTTGTGGACTAAAAATTCTGAATGTGAGGTTTCAGCCTGGAGTGTGGTATTTTTTTTTAATGGCTGAATTACAGACATCTGAAAAATGAGTTTTGAAGTAAGGTTATTGAAGTCCTTCAAGACAGTGATAGTGGAGGGTTTTTTGTAAGACATGGTATCTGTTTGCATGTATGTTAATAAAAATGAGTCTTGTGTAGATCTGACATCTATCAAAAGTTAATTGAAAAGCATATACTTCCTAAAATTTTGATTACTGTTTTATAGAATATTTAAAATTTTGAATTGATTTTCAAATCCAATTTCTTTGTCTTTTGTGCTAAACAAAAGTGCTTTGGTGCTGGATTGTTTAGATGCTGCTTGGCCCTTAAGCCGGGCTGACTTGCTCCAAAGTAGTACAAAGTTTTCTGAAAGTCCTTTACGTATTTTCTGGATGTCTGGTTGGTGTTGGCGGACCTGAAGTGTGCATGTGTCATATTCTTATGGTTACGCTTGTTGTGGCATACTGCCTTAATATTGGGAAGTTTTAACATGTGGGTAAGATTATCCATGTGTATGTTTACTTGGTTTACCAAAAGTTAAGTGTAACACTGACAGAGATGTGTGTTTTCTGCTGAAATTAGTTTGTGTGCTTGTCTGAGCACTTCTAGGAGTGCTCCTCTTAGTAAGAGTACGTTCTCAAGAGTTACAGATTGTTTTTTGGATGCCTCAATTTCCTATTTGGCCAATGTGATCCTGAAAATGAGTAACTGAAAAAAGTTTACTTTATTGAAGTTTATGGACAGAGAAGATTACTTCTGACCCCTTTTCTGAAGTCACTCAGCATGTGAAGTACATAAGGACTGTGTGTCTTTATTCCCTGCACTCAGTGAACAGAGATATTAAAAAAATCTGATGGTGTCAAGATGTAATGGCAGATGTTCTTGCCATCAAGTAGTGTTTGAATGTGGTAGCATTTCAGCCCTGATGTAGAAAAGTGTCCTTATTCAGGTGAACTTAGGGACGTGCCTGATTTGATTCACATGCATTCTTACTGAAGGCAATAAGACAGAATAGACTATTTTCAGTTGGAAGGGAACCTACATTGGTTTAAGTATTGCACAAAACAGAAATAGATCTAGGAATATATTTATGTGCTTTTTAAACCAGAAAGAATGACTCGTTATCTTGTTAAGACAGATAAAATGCATCTGAATTCAGTAAAGTTCTACAGTATTTTAGAAGGGATTCTTGAAAGCAAAGCAAGCAGTTTCTTCCAAAAGCAATGTGAATAATTAAAATATAAACCTGTTCCATGGTGTCCAACTAAATTAATCAAAAACTTGCAAAGCTCTAGAAACTGTTTGTTCACATGGTTCCACCTGAAAATATTCCAATATCAATAAACAGAAGTATGAAAGAAATATTGTTATAAAGTGAAATGATACTTATCAATAAAGAAATAACCTTTGTTTCTAAAGCCAAAGAGATTTTGCTTTCAACCTATAGGATCACGATACTCATAATTTTCAGATTTTAAGGCAAGTTACTCTAATTGTTGGTATCACCGTAGGACTAGGGAATGTTAATGTAGTGGCAGCGAGACTACAGTTAGTACACATGCAGAAAGCTAGCTCATGTTCTTTGTATTTAATCTCCAGTTCTGTAATTGCAGTATCTTTCTTTTCTCCCAGTTATAGTTCATATACAGGAAGAAAGACAAAATAAATGTAGACCTAAATAAGTGGAGATTCACATTTCTAATGTGGTAACCATAATATACCTGCTTGCTCTCAAGAAATACTTGCAGCAAGCTGCTCTCATTTTACTTCTGTATCCTTCTTCCTAGCTGATGTATATTCATTTCTTGTAGAAAGTTGATCTGATCTTATGACGTGTTGTTGAGATTCTTATTTCAAAGAAAACATAGTTTATGTTGGAGTTGTTAAAGTAATTAGACTTACAAAGTGGTGTTTGGAAAGCTCTGGAAGGATGACTCAACTTCATTCACAGCCTGGTCAACATCTCTTTCTTTCACTGTGTCATTCGCTTAAATATATGAAGAATGCCCCATCTTGGTCAGATGTGGTATAGCATGGACCCAAAATGGCAACCTGAATAATGAGTGAAAAAGGTTGTTGTGAATTTTGCTTAAATTTGGCATTTTCCAAAGTTGAAAAATCATTAGGACGCATAAGTTATTGTAGATTACACATTCAGTGTTTTGTACAGATGGGATTAGTAGCTGAACAATGTCGCTGAACTTGAATGCCAATGCATTTCTGTGCTATAGAGACATAAATGGTCATTAGTACCCTACATTTATCTTTATCTAATACTTGATTAGAATCTGACATTGTACATATACTCAGTTTTTTATGGAGTGGGGTGCAAGCTATCTTTGGTTTCTAAAAATGGGCAAGATAGCATGTTGCTTTCTGGGGCCTTGGTGGGATTATGGCAAACAGTAGTTGCACTATACATCCAGCCTTTGTAGCACACATTCTGCACAGTGTCAGTAATTGATGACCACTATCCCACCCCAGGGATCGTGTCTGCATCTCACAGAACTAGTATATAGGCAGCAGAATCCAAGTCTTCCGTGTGTATGAACACTAGAAGAAGCAGAGATGTATTTGTCATACTGTAATGCTTTGAGTACTCTGGCAGGATACTTAGCCTAGAAAGCTTCTTTTAGATCAACAAATTTAACTCATTTTTTTAGCCTCTTTTGGTAACATATGTGTTTGACAACTTCTTATGAAGTTGTGTTTTATTCTCTGGAAGAGTGACCTGGCTTCATTCACAGCTTGGTCAGCATCTCTTTTCCCTGCTATGACATGACATTTGCCTGAGTGTATGGGAAGTACCATTTTGTTTGGTTGCATGGTGTGGGTCCAAATTTAGTACTGATCTGAACTTGCTATGCATAGCCCTTTTTGGCTCATATTTCTTCCTGGAAAGCTAAAGCCTGGGCTAGGTATACCAGTTTTACAGTCTTTTGCAGCAGCTCTTACTCTGGTGATAATATATCAATGCCATAATAATTAAACGTGGGTCACAGTTGCCTAGGCAATGGAAGCATTTTCCATGGACACCTGTGCATCTTTCTCACTCTGTACCCTTAAAATGACCCACTGCCATCCTGTCAGCAAAGAGCTGCCTGCTTTTGTGGTAAGATCCTTCTAGCACTTCAAGTCTTCCATCAATTGGTCTTATGATCCACAAAGGACACACAGTAGTGATTTAAACCCAAAGACCATATTGACATGTGTATATTTTCCTTCTTGCTGTGATTTTAAGGGAGATTTGTCTACAAATGATGAATAGCCCAGAAAATTATCTACAGTATTTCTTGGTATGGACTACCAGTTTGGCTTGAGAACTTTCACATGGAGTTGATGGATAAGTAGCAATTGTGGGACTCAAAATTTTTCTATTTTGTATAGTCCCTGTTGGATGTAGATGAGATACTTATTGAAACCGTGGAGCAGCCCACAGGTGCTGTTCAACCTTACTCTGTGCACTCATGGCAATGAAATACAGTCTATACCTGTTATTGACCCACCGAGTGGATGTGGGACATGTAAACTGGAGGAGGACTTTGTTCTTTTACTGATTTTGTCATGTTAACGAAGGGATCGATTTTAGCTATCATTTTGACTTGTGATTTGTGTTAGTTATCCTTTAAAGACAAAGAATTTTCACATTATGGTTTTCAGTACTTATTGTAAGCAAGTTCAGTAAATTTGGCCTTGAAGCAGATATTGCCTTCTTTTGATGCTGAGAGTCTTTGGCTGCTTTTTACCATATAAAAGATTCAATTGAAATGTATTTCTACAGTGTTTTAATTTATGAGTTCTAAGGTTACTTGCAAACAAATAAAAAAAAAAATTAATACAATGAGAAAATTATGTTCTTTTTATTTGTTTTGTAATCTCAGAAACACCCAAGAGATGTATGAAAAGACATGATTTTTAATCCTTTTTTAAATTAGCGTTCACTGAGAAAAAACTACAACCCTAAACTCCAGTCAAATAGTGACATATAAAGAAAGTGCTGTAGGGTGATGCTGAAGAGAAGATTGTGGTTCTTGTAAACCTCTTTTTCATTTTTTCCCCTATTTTCCTTCTCTCTTTTGTATAACCTATCATCTTTATTTATACTAAGAAATGAGTGATATTTTTATCACTCTAATAAAAAGTGTGTTATTACTACATTGTTGAAATAAAATTCTTAGTGCAGAATGGTACATTATTTTCTGCACAGGGATGACATACAGCATGCAAGGGACGTGCTGCAAAGAATGTTCAGTTTTACGATGTACACAAGTGATGCTCTCAGTTGCTTGAATTTTTGGGGGCATAGTGTAGTAAATGTCAAGAGCCTTTGAAACATTTGAAGCAGATGTTCTACTGCCAAACTGAAGCATTTGAACTCAAAATGAAACAGTTCCCTTAAACCTTGACATTAAGTCTTAACAGTTTCACTTCCCAATTGGATATGGTATGAAGAAGATAAATAATAGAACTGTAGCAGGATAAAATATTTATTCTCCCATGAGGTGGGGAAGAAAAATATGTTTAGCATTTGCTTTGCAATTTTATTTGTTCTGGCTCATTTCCCTCTTATGCTCACATATATACAGTTCCAGGCACATGTTAAAAGCAGTAACTAGGGCTTGGCTGGGGCCCGGTGTCCTTCCTCTCCCCTTCCATTTCGTTCTGAGTTTCTCTCACAGTTCTCTTAAACTCCCTCTTCATCCCCAGTTCCTTTTGGGAAGCATTCATCAAAATGTTCTCACTTGTCCAAAATCTGTCTACTTAATCAAACTGATCAATTTCTATGGAAGTCGGTGTCAGCCTTTCCAAACAAGAGTCCCATATTTAAACACCTCAGTAAAAACAGCTCTAATTTTCCCAGGTTCTCGGTACCTGCTGCTCCCACTGACACTGGGAACAGTGTGGGTGCTAAGAGGTCACAGCAATGAAAATATTTTAATTAGGTGTCCACCTTCTTTTTGGAAATGTCAGGTTCCATTTCCTATTTGTCTTGTGAACATATTCTTATAATGAGTTTCTGCCTGACATTTCAATTGCTCCACTGGCTCAGTCCAAATATCTCATCCTATATACGTTAGCATCGTGTACTTTGCTACCTTACTGATAGCATCACATTATAAACACTCAGAACAAAATAACAAGTTTTTTAGGTCCTGTCACTCATCCCTTTGTTATGAAACATATGGCACTAGTTTTGGGCCCTTCTCCACAGGGTTTACTCCTGCTGTACTTGGTGCTTTCAGATCAAGGCTGCTTTTCTCCCATGCCTTTCCCTAGGTCAGTCAGTGTTATCAGCAGACCCTCTCTGCTTGAGCAGTGCTGGGGGAAGATCTGGAAGTGGGCTGCAATCCCTTTTCTCTTAGCTGACAGAAGTCCTCCCTCCCGTGGCCGCTTGTCTTTTGCTGTGAATCCATCTGACTGGGAAGCATGCAGGTTTAGGAGAGCAGAAGAGAGATTCAGTGGGTGCTGCTGGTTTGCTTTTCCTTCAATACTGAAAACAGGTGGCATGGAAAATTATTATCCCTGTAGCAATGAAGCAATAACCTTTAAGAAAAAGAGGAATTTTGATCAATAAGCACATTCTTGTACACACACACGCACACACACACACACACACACACACACACACACACAGTGTTAAGTCTCCAGTGACAGATAAAATAGCTGTACTTGTGCAGCATCCAATTTCATGTGTAAGTTAATGGTAAACAGCGTGATCACTCTATAAGCTTTATACAAATAAGCGTACTTGAAAGCAACATGTACTCTTTTAAGGAAAATTCGGCATGAACATACATCATTATTATGGTACAGTATGTCTAGTATTTGTTGATTATGGGTAGGGTATTTTTGTTCTATAATAAGGTCTGCGTAGAAAAATTGGCAAGGGAACTGTACCATGTACTTGACTAGGTCTTGGAGCCAGAATGTACAAGCTCACTTTCAGTGGTAACCTTATAAAGCAATGCTTTTAAGTGAGGGAGCAGTACTTAACATGGCCTTTAAAACATCTTATACTGTGAGTATGTATTGCTGGTAGAATTAGGTTTTCGTCTGCACTGTCCCATCTTTTAATAATCTGACTGATTCATTTGTCTTCTTACTGCAACCTCTTTGTAGAGGAGCAAAGATTTTCTGTATAGGATGCAAAGCAGCTAATGTTTTCTTCAGATCATTACGTTTAACCTCTTATAGAATAAAAACTGATATTGTATGATATTTTACAATAGCTGTCCAGAAAGATCTTTCATGGGCTAAGTGAATGATCTGTTCAACACATACCTTTATAAGGGTGGAGTAGCGCTGTGGAATTCTGATCAAACTGCTCGGTTTCTGTATTTTCAGTGACCTTGGAAACAAAAAAAACCCCAGCAATTGTAGAACTTCTTTTTTTGGGGGGGATGCAGAATGTAAAGAAATTTGATCTGTGTTTTATGAATGAGCAGCTTTATTCCTAGGACCATCACAGTTTGAAGTTAAAAGTTAAGTTAGGGGAGAAGTGTACACACATATGAAATAGAATTAAGTTTTTATATAGCTTTTATATATATGTATATGCGTTCATGCATCTATACATACACATATATATTAAAAAAAAAACCTTGTACATTTATAGGATTTAGATGTTACTTGGATGAGGTTAATTCAGAGGCAGTTACTGTTAGGGATGGTTATAGCTATGCTAGGATCTACATCTATATATACACACAGGCTTACATGTACATGTATATTTACATATTTTGCTTTAGCAAGAATAAATACAATAATATTATCACCTCCATTATCACATTTAGCTTTTTTCTATCACTTTTACTCAACATGAAAAGGTTCCACAGAGTAAGCAAATCTCATTTACTGTGTAAGTGAGGAAGCTGAGACAGAAGTGAAGTAACTTGTCCAAAGTCAGTTACCAGGCTAGCAAAAGTCCTATTAGAAGTACTCAAAAAGTCACCAGTCTGTTTTATGATTTTCTGCATTAGGCAGCACAGCATCTCATTTGGTAAGGCCAACTGCATGATGTTTAAAGAGTAAGTTTATATTCCTTATGCTTATTATGGGGATCGCTTAGCCTAAGCGTATGCTCCAGTAAGAACATATTCAAATGCCATTACACTTTCACCATGAGGACAATCAGTGAAAGGGATTGCCTGGAGAGGTTGTGCAGCCTCCGTCCTCGGAGGCTTTCAAAAACTGTTTCAATAAAACCCCCAAGTAACTTGTTCTGATCTCAGAGGTGACCCTGCAGGAGGATGGATTGGAGACCTCCTGAAGTCCCTTCCAACCTGACTTACCCAGTGACCCTGTGTCCAGAGTTGCAGGTAAATAAAATGTCCCACTGTCCTCAGTTCTGTGGTTGGGTGGAACAACAGGGACAGGGAACAATCACTGCAGAGCAAGCCCTGTGATTACTCTG
Source organism: Falco cherrug (assembly GCF_023634085.1). NCBI lineage: Eukaryota > Metazoa > Chordata > Aves > Falconiformes > Falconidae > Falco > Falco cherrug. The sequence continues at coordinate 91,080,265 of NC_073700.1, read as the reverse complement.
GTTGTATCATTTTATAGGGAAGGCAATGCCAGCGGCGGTGGCTGATGGTAGTGACGGTTTACCAGTTGGTGCTGAGTGGCAAAAGCAGCAGAGGATGATGTGCACTGTTGAAGGAGTTGTTAGAAGGAAAGAGCAGGTGGGAATATTGGACAAATGGGTAAAGGGAGACAGGAAGACAAGGGGTCTCTTCACCCTTCTGTAGTATAGAGAGGGTCGCCATACATGCTGTATAAAAAGAAACGTTTGAACATTCTCTTTAATCACCGGTGACGTTTGTTATGGCTCTGCCTGAAAACATATAGCAACCGTAGTCTGAGAAAAACTGCCTAAAACTCTTCAAGATTGTTTCTAAAGTAAAGTTTTACCCTTTACTGTTTCCATGACAATGCTTCAGTAATACATCTTTGAATGCAGACTTTATAGGGAACAAATGGGAAATAAGAATGTGACTCCAGCCCTTTGGAAAAAAAGGCGCAATAAAGATCAGGAGTTACTTGAGGTGTGAGCCAGAGCCCTGCTCCGGCCTAGCTGTGATACGGTTGTGCACCTTGGCTCGGCATGCACTGGTGTGAAAGCCATTAGCATGGCAGAGGCGGATGCTGCAGACCTGCTGCGCTTTCACTCTGCAGCGAGGAGAGGCTGTGTGACGTAATGCTGTGCTTTGCGTGTGACAGCTCCATTTTCTGGTAGCTTCAACCTGCAGGTGGGGAAGCGTGGTGGAGCACAGAGAACCACGAGCAGCGCTGTTGCTGTGACATGCAGGTGGTTTGGAGGCTGCGTGCTAGCCCTGCGTTCATCCTGCTGGAAGGGGGTACCCCCTCAGGCTCTCCAACATGCTTTGCTACAGGGTTATGCTGGTTATGTGCCAGGGTTGGTCGTTTCAGTGGTTTATCTGTAGCAGTTTATCGCTTAATGTGTACAGCCGTGCAGAAACTGAATCCTTTCATGTGGTGAGATCCTTGCCATCTCAAAATTTCTTTTGCCTCAGCGCGAGAAAGTCCAGCCTCCTCTCCTATGCCCCCTGCCCCCAAACAAAAAAGCTATTTTCCACAAGCTAAAACTACTGAAATAATGTTTCACTTTGATTCTACTTTTTCCATTACATAGCACATTTTGCCATAAAATACAAAGGAAATTAAAATGGAAGTCTGTTTCAAAATGAAAACATTTAACTCTGAAGAAGTGAAAATAACAAATGTTTTTAAATTAGTGCCACTTTTTATTTCATTTTTCGTTTTAAATTTACCTTGTTCATTGGCATTATGTGTTATGTTGATGTTTTGCTGTTAACAAATGAACATTTTTTGTAGGAAGAAAATTCAGTCCTAGGAGTTTCTGGTGGTTCTACTTCTGAATGCTTAGCATCAGATGGCAGCTGTGTACCCCTAAGCGTACGTGCAGAAATACAGAATAAACTGGGATTAGCAGAGAAAAACTACCCAACTGGATCAACATAACTCCTGGTAATGATGTTTAAAAAAAAAGCAAAGTTCAGCTGCTTTCCAGCCACTGCAGCAGTGTGCATTTTTCTTTCAGCTTGATATCTTATATGTTCAAACATGTTTTGTTTTTCAGTTAAAGTACCATTCTACAAGTGTAACTGGCTTTTCTAGTTTAGCTGACTGTATTTCAAACAGAGTAAGTATAGAACTCTCCTAGTATAGATCCAGTTTCTGAATAGTTACGGTAAATGTGGAAAAGAAGGAAGGTAGAGCTTGGAAGCATAATTCAATCTTTTTAAAAAAACTGACAGCCTGTCAGATTTGTCCATGTTGATTCACCGGGGCTCAACAGGATGCACCCGCTTCGGGGTGAGAGGAAGTTCAGTTCCCAAGCAGCTTAACTCATAGACTTCCCTGGACAAGAATGGCCAATTTTCTGAACTGTATGTGGTTTTAAAGTTGAGGACTACTGTCTTCTAGGGGCTCAGGTGAGAGTAGCATAGGCTTTCCACTGGAGACATGAGATTGGACATGAGCTTTTCAGTCAGTTAGGGGTGACTGTATAAAGCTGCAGCCTAAGAAATGATTGTTCTCAAAGCAGTTATCTTGTGTAGGTTGTTTGAATTTTTTCCCCAGTATACTTTCTTATTTCCAGTAGACTTTCTTTTCTTGTTCCTCATAGCCTGCCACTTTTCTTACTTACATTTTCCCATATTGTTTTTTCCCTTTTGGAATGTATCATGTTTTAAAATGCATTTAAGATGCATTAATTTTCTCTTTGCTGTCATTTTCCATAATTTTATTAGATTTTGTACAAAAGTGCAAGGCCTTCAGCTGCTGACCTGGCGGAAAATGCAAAGATGTGGATGAGCCAAACATCATTAAAGTCCTTCCGTCTAAAATTAAGGAGTCCCATGCAAGTTTTGTGCTGTCATAAATAAAATAGGACCTGTCAGTTTGAAAAAAAATGCACGTAGACTTCATCCGGACTATGCAGCCTTGTGCAATTTGTTAAAGATGCTTTATTGCAAGATGAAAAAAAAAAAAAAAAAGAACAGGAACTTTGAATTTATCTGATACAGTTGCATGACTTGGGTGTTTAGGAACAGCTAAATTTTTAATCAGTCAAGCCAACAATGCTGTCTAGTGACATCTCTGTAATTATGGCAGACGACAGAATGAATTTCAGAAGTGTAGGAATGTTAGAAGCTGGGGTATGAAAACATTGAATTTAAACCGGAATATTTATCAGAGTATAGAAACTATACTGTTTAAACAGGAAGGGAAAAGAGCCAAAGATAAACATTTATCAGGCTCTTCAGAGACCAATATTTTGTTGGAGAACATTATATCACTGTACTGTAAAATCCTAAGGACTGCAGAGGGGTCATCCAGGTCCTTCGAACTGTTTCCAAGTAATAGCATAGCATGATTCTGTGCACTGAAAATGTTGGTAAGTCCTTTCTCTAAAATAATAATACAAAACACTAAAGCTTACAGTTTTGGTGGTGCATAGGAGTGACTACTGCCGTGGATTTTTGATTTTTGGTTGCTTATATAAGGGAGTATACTTTTCCTAAAACATATCTCATTACTTATTTGTATTTGAAGTATCCAGGTAAACCTGTAAACACAACTCATAAACAAATGATTTCATCTGAAGTTGAAATGTCATTGTCAAAATCATGATTGAATCGATTTAGACAGGCAATCAAGTCTGACCTTTTAATCTCAGAGCCAGCTTTATGGCCGACCAGGAGAGAAGTATACTCTTTTCAGCCTCACGGGAAAAGTATGCATATAGTTTCCAGTCCATGCTGAAGTTGCAGTCATAAATAGTGTTTCATGGTACAGGAAGGAATTCATACAATGATGCAGATATTTTTGTAATTTATTAAATGTGTGTGTCAAAGCTGATTCATTATTTTATGTGGCAAGTAACCTTTTATTAAGATGATGATAATGTAAGTGCCATCGTTTGATCCAATGGCCTAATTATATTCCAAGAAAGCATTTCCGTCTTCACAAAAGTTTTGATACCTGTACAAAAATCACTGTTGTGGGAGTATTTATCATCAACATTTGATGATAATCTAAAAACAACACAGGACATGAAATGGCTTGGGTTGTGTGGCAGTTCTGTGTCTTGCCTGTGGGCTGTATTTTGTTCTGATTGTGTGAGTTACCATAGTGGGTGAACTGATTTGTTTTTCAGAGAAAATAATGAGAAAAGAATGTGGAAAGGGTGTTTCAAACTCAAATTAGTATGTCTAGGCTTTTGTTTATTAAGGACTGTAATATTTTATGCTGACAGATTTCATTTGATTTAATTTACTACTGGATTTTCTCCAGTGATACAAGAACTAGCTTAGAAGGCAGCCTGCCTTTCTCTTGAAACACAGTCATGAGACTGTTTTGTAACCACAGTGTTACTGGGAACCATGGAAGCAGCGTGTGTGTGAATCCAATGGAATTACACACAGTGGAGTTCCATCCATAGATAGATATATTTTGCTGGTAAATTTTGCTAGTCTGTGACTTTCTGTATTCATTGCAAACTACAGCCGCATAGAATTGTTGTGTTTTACTTTTATGTCAAGCAGCTCACACTTCTTCCGTATCTGACAGATATCCCAGGGGGAAAAAAGCATTTGGAAAGTTTTTCCATCAAGGTTGGTGCACATCTACATCTGAGCGGCCCCAAAGCCAGCTGGTACTTCCCTCATGAATTAAAAAGGATCAGAAAATCCAGCTCTGTACCACTCCCTGCTGAAGTCAGTATGTCTTATTTCTGACTGCAGCTCAAAATGATAAGCCTTTTGAATTCTGAAGAGTAGTTATTATACGAGAACAAAGTGTAATGGAATACAATCAAATGAAACAGATTGTAGCTCTTAATTTACTAAGATTAAAACTGTCCCAATATGAAACACACACAAATGTGTTGTAAATTCAGGATAATTTGAATCATGAAATTAATCCAAGCCAGGAACAGTTGACTCAAATGTTTTTTGTAATTAATGCAAGCAAGACACTGTTAATTTAAAAAAAAAAATAAATTACTGCACACTCCCTAATCCTCCTTCATATGATGAAAATGCGGCAACATTTTCCTTTGACTATTGTTCTGTGTATCTTTGTGGTGTTTTCTTCCAGTTGACAAACAGGGCATTTGGGTTAACAGATTTTTAATAACCTTTCCATCTCACATAAAACTTGTATCACATGGAGACATGGAAAAAGATGATCTTTGCAGTTGCTTCACATGCTAAGCTTGGCTATACTTGAAAGTGTTGCCTGCATACTTGTATTGGTTAGATGTGTGGGAAAAATCACTGTTCAACTGACATAGCCATACTGGCAGGAGCTCTACTGTAAGCAGTTGTACTGGAATTGGGGTTACTTTCCTGGCGTGTCATTATTTCGGGAACCCAAATAGACTATACCAGCAAAATAACTTTTCTGACAGCGTAGGCTGCTCTCCCACCAGGGAAACTGCCTGCATAGGTCTGCCATAGATCCACTGTCTGGAAGGTCTGGGATTTGGTTCTTAAGCTGTTGGTAGGAGTAAAGTGTTAGGATATACATAGCTTGCTTGGCTTCTGAGGAAAAACAAGCCAAGAGGGTGATCAGGTGTGCTTTCTGTGGCAGTGCCGGTTTGTAGCTTGGCAGTGCCAGCGGCTCCTCCCGTGCGTGGATTCACAGGCAGTACCTGCCCCAAGGGGGCAGGGGTTCACAGGCTGAGCAGCCGCAACATACTCTACAAAAAAGAGATGTTAAGTCTAATGAGACATTTAGTCATTCTAGGATACAGTTAATTTCTTTAAATAAATGTTCATTGGAATCCTCCTTTTAACTGAGATGCCTAGTCTTGTACAAAATATGAAAGTATTAGCAGAAATGTATTTTAAAATAATTTTGAAGTGAATTTTCCTCTAGGTTTTTCTTGTCATCTTGACCACCAAGTGTTTGTAGCTCCTTTTAGTTAATAAAACAAAATAATTCTGGGCTTTCCTGCTAGTTTGTATTATTACATAAACTGTTGGGTTTGTTAAAAAAAAAAAAAAAGTCTGTACAAAGTTTATCCTGAAGCAGATGAGAGAAGCAGTGTTAGATCAGAATTCTTTTGCTTAGCTGCTGATCAGCCATTTGTTTAAACATCTTTTGTTTAACATAGCTTGAAAGGGTGGCTGAGATAACAAAAGAAATAGGAAAAGCTTTTATTTTTTAAAATGAAGTGTTAACATTTTACATTCATATAAACGTTCATGTAAATAAGACTAAACCAGAAAGGGCTGAAGACTCCTCCGTGGACTGAAAGCACACTTTAATTTTAATGCTAGATTTAGCTTCCTTCATAAATAGTTACTTAAAAAAAAAGGAATGATTATGTTTCACATTGCACAATAATATTATGCATTATGGAAAGCAAACCGGTATGAATGCATTCTTTTGTGTATTGAAAGAAAGATGCAGGCAAGATAAGTATTTTTTAAATGACAGCATCAAATTAATTCTGATTCAAAAGTCTGTTTTTCCGTGAAGAATGCAAATATGGTAGAACTTGGTTATGTAGATTATTTTACATCTCAGCCTATTCGTTCAACGTTATTAATTTATCGGACCTAGGTATTTAAAGGCAATATATATGTTCTGTGCAGCAATAATGTGTTTTTTTGTTTTTTTTTTCCTCTGTTGGATGTTTAGCCTTTTATTTTAATTGTTCAGAATCAAGTGCAATATATTGAGCACAATAAATAAAAATTACCGAAAGGTGGGAAAAGATCTAAAAAGCAAAATACTTTTCAGGTCTTAGTATTATTTTATTTATTTAAAATTTAGACATTTCCTTTCGCAATTTTTTTTCTAAACATTCTTAAAAACGTTGTCTGATTGTTCCAGTATTGGGAATATGCAAGACTCTGGCATATGTCCGAACCCTACAGGTGATCAGAAAACAATGAACTCAAGTGAAAGCCAAGGATAGAAAAAACCAAGAGAGAGGGTGGTCTTCTGGAAATGTAGGGTTACCATGTGACACTGTATCAATAGCTGCAGAGAAACCCATCCTGCCTTAGGCTGAGTGTCCTCTGTGTTCCTACCAGGAGGTATGTGTTACCTCTCAGAGACAAAATCTGTTAGAGAGAATGGCTGCAATCCCTGTGTGTTGTAAATAAAGGTTGAAGATCTTATTAGGAAAAGTCCAACCCCATTCAAAAACACCCCAAGCTATTTTATCCTATTTTAAGCTTTTTTATTGTACGTCCTTCTGTGAATTCCATAGAGTTCATCGTTGGGTTTGGCAGGTGCATCCACAGCTACATCAAGCTCCCTGGTACGTTTGGGTGCCCTGTGCCGCAGAGCATGTTGTACTCACAGGCACTCTCTCTGTGTATAACGACTTTGATTTTGAGAGGAGCACTGAAGATGCCACACGGATTGTATGGATTGTCTGGTCTAAGTGTCAATCTCATGTTACTCTGGAGTATGCAGACCAGAGTGGAGCCTTCTCTTCCTCCTGAAAGGGAACAGAAAATACACACTGCAATTCACCTCCTTTTTGTGAATACTGACACTATGGGTGCCTCAAGTGTATGACAGGTTTTGTATTCCTTGAGTAACAAGACTGTTGTTGTAGTTTTCTGTGCGTACCACAGAAATGGGTGCCTCTGTCTCCTGTTTAAAAATGTAGGAGTGGAACCAACGTATCCAGAGGTTTACATGGCTGGAAGACAAAGGGATAACAGTCTCAGCAGAGTCTGGTTGCACTGCTGTCAGTCATATTGTAGAAGATATACTTTTAAATGAAATTTTGAGGGTTAAGGTGCTACTCTATACTGTAGTGTCAGAACTGACCAAAAGCTATTTTAACCTGGATTTCTGCAGTGGGTGCCGTTTTAGCTGTTCATAAAGTTTTAGCTGCAAAATTAAATAGAGAGAGAGAGCAGGCTTTGAAGAGCACGGGCATCTTAGTTTTCTGAATGTGTAAGGTGGAGTGACATTGACAAAATTAAGGAAACTTGAATCCCTGTGTACTGTACTTATGTTTAGCATAGAATGTATAATCAGATCCAATATATTTAATAGGAAGATGAAATATCAGATAGGTATGTGGAAAAAAGTGTCACTTTGAATAATGTATTAACACTGATGATGTAAAGTTCTGTTTTTAGAAGCCTGTTCCTTTGTCTCTCAGAGATGAAACCAGGCGTGCTTAAAGGAGGGAGTTGTTTTGGTCTTCCTGTTAACTAGCAAAAAAAGTCCCCCGTCCATCTTATTTAATAAAAGCTAACAGGTTTTTTCCAAGTTTCTCTGGAAAATCTGAAGTTCTAAAACCTTCTGTATTGTAGAATTTCTCACAAATAACTGATGAGATTATCTTTGTTCATCATCGTAATTTTCTTTTTCAAGCACCTATATTTTCCATGGCCAGTATTGTAATAAGGAAAGAAAATAAGAGATTAAGGAGATGATTAGCTTGTGCAAATTGGTTTCATTTCATGAAATGCTGCCTTTTTATTGTTTGTTCACTGTAGTAAAGTCAAACCAGTTTGCAATGGCTGAAGAGAATCTGGTGCAGAATTCCAGTCATGTAGTCTTTATAAAATGAAGAGAACAAAGAGACTTGGTAATACTGCTGAAGGTTCTTTCCAGATATCTTTTTCTCTTTCCATTTGAAAATAATTTAGAATAAGTTTGGCGAATCATAATATTGCAGCCTTTAATCATAAGCATGCCATCTGATGCAGACATGGGTGAATGACATTAGAAAAATCCACTTCTTTGTTACGAATCCATTATCATTCCATGGGAAAAAAAAAATTGATTCGTTCAACCTTGAATGATATCATAGCATATGTGGTAAACAGCTACATTTGGATGATGTGTTACTTTGTGGCATCACTCAGGGCTGTATCATTGTATGTAAACATTTGAAAGAAAAGACCAGGAAAATTCACAAAAGGCAAGATTAAAACACAGCTATTGTTCTCTGGCTTAAGATCATAAAAGGAAGGAAATTCATAGTTAAGCATCCAAACCTCAAGTATCTGGGCACAATGCAGTGCCAGCCTTAATTTTACATAACCGTACCCTGTTATGAGTAGACATTAGTGGTTTGATCCTGAACGATGAGTTACATTGCTCTTAGTAGCTGAAACCAGAAAAATAATTTTATTTTAATGCTTGCCTTTATTTGGTGAATAGACTTTTTGGAACAGTTGTAATTGTTCTCTTTTATGTTTTCTTGCGAATTGAAATAAACCGAATCCCTAATAAATAGTACTTTTTTTCAAAAGTTATCCTTAAAACTCTGCTACGCAACATTCTGTTAAAATGGAAATGGGAAATTGTGAAGTGAAGCCAGTGTCATGCTTGGATTTCAGGAATGTTAAAAAAATTGTGGTAAGCTATAATGGCTATAATCCTGCAGTAGCTTGATTTAAAAAAAAACAAAAATCCCAGAACACTTAACTGGTGAAGGAAGTAGTTAATAGTACTATTAACACAGAATAATGAAAGTATTATAGAGTTTTTAAAGTATCTGCAATTAATTAATATTGTGTCCTACTTTTCTTAAAAAGTTCTGTTTTCCCTCCTGGTTCTTAGAAATTGTAACGAGGGTAGCAGAAACTGTGCTTTGTAGGATGCCAGGCTGTGGATGCAAAATGCGAAGGAGAACACACAATGACGTAAAACTTGATCTTGACATTTTAGCCTAAGGGCATTGCTTCAAGGATTCCAGAGGGGAGGATCATCAGTTCTTTAGTTATCTCCAGTCAAGTCAGGGAGACTTAAAGCACCTTTGGTGCTTTAAAAGCCAGCAATGACCTGCCAAAGAGTAAAATCCAGTATCTGTTAAGCTGAGGCTGACTTAAGAGAAGGATGGTTGTAGTTTTCTTAGAGGTGTTTTGGTTCTTTCAATGCTGGAAAGAAACCTCAACAGTGTCCGAGTCACTTGCACGCTTTCTGTGTTTTTCTAAGATTTGGAGGGATGCAGCGGACAGGAGCTGGGAGTTAGAGACAAAAGTACAAAATAACGTACCTTTTTCACAACAGATGGAGCTCTAGTTTTGAATGGTAGCTTATATTTTCACTTGACTAGAAATTACTAAAGGTATGGGAAATTCACATTGCAGATAAACTAGTCTCTTGGGTGTTGCAGTGAAATGGAAAGATCCCTGACCCACGGTCTGAAAAATTACAGCCCATGAGACAAGAGAGCTGAAGTGTTTGGTGATAAATCTTTTGCTCTTCAGTATAATCGAGCATATAGCTAAAAAAGATTTACATATGAAAAAGAAAAGTCCAGAGACGGAGGGAGAAAGAAAACTGCTTTGTGAATATTCATGATAGTGCTACGCTGAGCAGCATGGATAATAGCTACGTAGAATGATAGTGCCATGGCAGACCCATAGTACAGTTCAACCATCAAGCTGTTGCTGAATGTTGGAATTTCATGGCTGGGAATTTGGCAGTTCCTTTTCTATTCTAGTTTTCCTGTAATCTCTTTCTTGAAGCACTGATTGGAATTGTCTCTTGGTGAAGGGGAACCATCCCTTTTCCCATCTCAGTGCCCATCCTTGGATTCTTCACATGTTCCCTAACATACACGTGACCTTTTGATTTCCCTTCTCTGTCTGTGAGACTGAGTTCCAGGACTAGGGATTTCCCTCTGATTTTCTGATGCAATTTCTTCCATTCATATTAGAGTATTCTCTTTTCTGTGGTATCTTTTTTTCAGCTGCTTCATGTTCTGGTTTTTTTGGGAGGGCTGGTTTGGTGGGGTTTTTTTTCATAAGTTGCTGTGAACTGTTTTTACCATGGGGCACCTACTTGTAAATCCATATGCAAGTCAGATCAAAGCAGTGTGTCTACACCAGCGCAGGGTAAGCGCAAAAAGCTCACAGTACTTCACAAGTAAGACACAACACTGTTTGAATTTTTCTGCAGTGTATTGTGGGAAAACTTTTCATCCACAGGCCACTATATGAAAATGTTTTTAACTCAACTAAAGTACTTCCATGGCTTTTGTTCCAGCCAGTAGCAAGGCATGGATCCAGCTCTAGATGATGATGTTTTCCATCTGTTGGCATGAATGCAACTCTCATTTGAGGAAGAACAGAAAATTCTGGGCATGAAATGCAGCACAAAAGCATTTCAAGAGTAGTTGTTGCCCTAAAAAGTCAGCAGCATGTTTTGCCATGTCTCTTGCGTAGATGTGCTGATATGGAGACAGCTTCATGTAGGTTGAATAGCTGCAGAATCCTCGTGCATCTTCCTGTACATCTGGCATGATTTCTTCTCCAACACGGAGGACACCCTCTTAGACCTGTGTAAAGGGTTTGCTGTGCCTGTGTGTAACCAGGACTTACAGATGAAGGGGGTACTTGCCAATACCTAAGCTTGCTGTGTCCTTTACTGGTGCTTTACTGCAATTTGTTTTTTGGCCAGTTCTTTGCTGGTGCCCAGGGTGTGGAATTATGTATTTCAGTGACTGCTGCAAAGCTGGAGGGCTGAAAAATGTTAATTTCCCTGAAATAACATCTGGGGTTTTTTTGAGAGAAAGTGTGAGAAGTCTCTTGAAGCCACAGATTTGATCAGCCTTCATCCAGAAAGGATAGTATTTGCCTGTTAGGCAGTCTGAGGTCATCCATGTAAAAGGTCCATGTGTGTGGATATGGGGGAAGAATGGGTGACATAAAGATAATCTGGAGATCCTATTTTTTTTTTTTATTTTTATTTTTTTTATTTAGACAGCAGTTTATTTCTGCCTCACATGTGGAGTCACTAGATCTACAGTTGTTTAATGGACCTAGACTATTCTCAGCCACTCTACCCCAAAAAGAAGCAAAACGTGAGAACACCTGGCAGCAGAAAATTTCTTCGTGTTCTTAGAAGTATGTGATTACGTGCTGCTCGTATGATTGACAAAATGGCATTGCCAACATAGTTTTTGGACAATAACTTCCCTGTATGTCTGCTTGCTTTTGAAACATGAAAACTTTTTGACGTGTCTGAGGGGGAGCAGTGATGGATTTCATTAGGAGCAGATCGGTGCCTGTAATCTGGTTAATGACTGTTTATGACTATGTCGTACTAAAAAATAAGCAATGTTAGAGCTTGTGTTTTATGTTTAATGTCAGTCTAAATGCCAGCTGGGCCAAGAAAGCAAACTGATCTCCTGAATGCTTATCAAAACCTTTTATCCAAGTTTATGATTAGAAGCACCTTTAACTCTGCAGTGATGATCTAAATTTTTGTATTGCTGTTGGAGCTTGCCACCCCGTGTCGCTTTAGACAACAAAGGCACTTGCATTCAAATTCATCCCCAAAGGGAAAATCTTTATTCTTCCACTCCTCAATTCGTACCGTTGTATCACATTATAAGAGCTTTGCGTCCTTAGCTCTTTCCCGTAGATTCTATATTCATCTGGTTTAGCCAGTAGGGTACAGAACAGCATGAACAGCGTGTAGATTTTGTTTCTCTATAGAGAGTTAGGCACTGTGTTTTTGCTTGTTAAATTAAAGAAATGCAGTGTTAGGATAGAGACACCAGTCAGAATCAGTTAGATATTTTTGTTTAGATGATTTAACGTGGAGTGATGATGATGATCAGTCTGTAGATGATTTTCAGGCTACTGATGTGCTCTATGCAGTGGCTATTTAATTTTCCCTTAAACTAAGTTCATTAGCGTTCAATGGGTTAAAATGTTCCCTAAATACTAATAGCTAAAATAATGACCCCTCAAGTCATTGCTGCCACTAATTCTAGAGCTATTGCTATAGGTCTAGGAAAAGGAAACCTGTTGGGTATTTTAAAACACAACAGTAGTTTTCAGAACAGCAAATCATATTACGGTTTCTCACAGTATAAAACAACAGTTCATCGGATTAGGTTGTTCTGGTTTGAGAGTTTAATCTAAATCACTGTACACATTTCTTCTTTTGCCAGCTAAATTCTTTCTTTTTTCTTCCAAAATATCCAGGTCTGACTCTTAAATCAGCTCTCAGGTTTAGAATGAGTACACCCTTTTTGAATCGGGTATTTGCTCATTTCTATGGATCTCACAAAGTTTAGGAACTTCTGGATCTGTCATTATTCATGTTGATGCTGGTCCATATCCACAAAATACTTCTTTGCCAAACCCTGTCTTGGACATCTGGCTGTGGGCACTTGCATGGAAAGCAGAGCCTGTGGAGCAGTTACCAGAATGACTGGCAGCTGTGGTTGTTAGGGTTCACGGAATTCCCATCCCTTCCTTCATTCCCTTTCTTATGTGATGAGGTGTTTTGGATAAAGAGTTGTCCAGGAAGACGTTCAAGCCCTCTTACTTTTACTGTTTGCTACTTCTGTTGTCTGAATGGGAGCAAACATGATCCCAGGCATATAATAATAATAATTATGTTTGGGTTTTTTTCCCCTTATTCCTGACATGCCTGTGCCTTTCTCATCTCGTACGTGACCCTCATTTTAACACACATTTGTGACATACCTGCTTTCTGATCTTCAAGTTTACATTCTGCTAGCTGACGCGAGAAGGGGAACAGAAAACCTCTCTGCGCCTCCTGAAGCTGTCTGTCTGTCTGCAAACTCTTTTGTAGGTGGCATTTAACAGCATAAATGTAATAATGGTCAGTGGAAACCTTGATTCCCTTCTCTCTGTTGTAGTTCATGATTCTTGATGTGAACAGCAGGCCAGCAGCATGGGGTTTTCAGAAACACCCAAGCAGGAGATGACCATTGCTGTATAAAGGGATGTACGCTGCTGTCCAAATAGGTATCACTGAAATCTCCCCAGGTCCCTGCCTGGGTACTATTAGCAATGTATTCGTTGTGCATTACATTTTAGAAGTGTCATTGCACTTGCAGCAGTTCAAGAAGGGCTGTCAGGAAGATGGGGCTCAGTTCACAGTCTGTCCTGCAATCCACTGAAAACCAGGACAACCGTGAAGGCAGCTGGCCTGAGCTGGCCTCTGTACGTCTGCAGAGTCTTTTACAGAGGAACACAAATTATCTAGTTTAGACTGCGAAATGCCAAAACTCTCAAGGTAGGCAATCACATGCCACCATGGATTTCCTGTTATTTTTCCTGTTCCATTAGGTGTTAAGACCAAAAAGATTATCAGTGGGTTTTAAACTTCTGTGTGGAGAGGGCAAGGCTGTCCTCCTGCTTCATACATTTGAAAAGAGGAGTTTTCTTTGTATGTGAAAAGAATGCAAATCTTATTCTACAGGACCTCCATTTTTATTTGGAAGCTGAAGTCCAGTGGACAACCATATGTCCTACTTGTTTCAGTTGGTTTTACATTCTTGACAGCAGCTTAAGGTTACTTTGTTTGTTTGGTGTACTTTATATGATAACTTTTCATAAAATTATTTAATAAATATTTTTGTTTATAAATATATTTATAATTTATAATACAATATAAACGATTCATAAGTATAAAAATATAAAATTATATAAAATAGATATACTTGGTGTATTTTGTTTTAACTTGTGCAGATCTTGAAAAGAAAAAGACAGATCAAGTAGCTGGAAAAATATGTTCTTTGTCTAAAAAGTCTTATGCTTCAGTACATAACTTGATGTGAAAATTGGTATGCCTCCCTGCGTAATTTTCACTAGCGATTTTTCCTACTTAGAAGCACAGCTTTATCAATGTCTAATAAAATGCTCAAGCTTTGTAACCATGAAAAGAAATGTATATCGGAAGGCAATTAAATGTACCAGAATCCCACGGTACTGAAAGCTGTCTGTGTTCATCTTAATTAATATAACTATTTAAACACATTTGGTTACTCCTCTCTATGTATTATTTTTTAGTACTGTTACAAAGGCAGCTATAAAACACCCTAATGCTTTCTTGAGCACCCAAAGGGAAGGAAGAGTGCCCTTACAAATCCACGCACCTCTTCTCCCTGTTTGCTCCTTGTTCCCGCTCCCCAAGTGAGGCAATCAGATAATCAGCTCCATATAATCGAGGGATGAGAACCTTGTTTCTGTGAAAGGTCATTCCATAGCCAATTCCAGGGAACAGTGGGCAGGCAGCACTTCAGGATGTCATCAGGGGTGCAAGAACAGGTCAAGCTGCTGCCAGCAGCCCATTTTAGTCCTTCCCAACACAATGGCAGGTCTGTGTGCTGGGCTTGCTGCTGCCCATTTGATGCCAGCCCCAGTGTCACCAGAAGGCCATCTGGATCATTAGGAGACCAGCCCTTTGACTTTGCCAGCTCAACAGAGAGGGAGGCGAGAGCTTGATGAAGGCCAGGTGCCAGGCTGCTCCTCCAGGCGTGCTGGCACCAGCCCTCAGCCGTAGCCAGCCTGGGCCCCTCGATAGCTGGGATCATTGTTGTAACAAGGATCATCTGCTTGTTATGAGTTGTTCACTCTTCCTGAAGATCTTTGCTGTCAGCGTGGGGACAGCAACATGGCTGTGCTATGGTATATGGATAGGAGTAGCTGGGTGGCTTTAAACTTGTGTGACTACATGGGACTGACATCTAATTTAATTGCAGTGCTGTATGTACTTACTTTGGTTTAGCTTCTATAAATTATTATTGTGAAAATATGTAAAACAATATGTGTTTTTTGCAGAAAACTAGTGGAAGCAGCGTGTGTTCCTGCTGACTTGTCAGTTGACTGAGGCACAATGATGCTGGTACAGGTTTCAGTATCAACTTATGGCAACTATCTTTGTATTTGTATCAACTTATG
This sequence comes from Falco cherrug, assembly GCF_023634085.1. Lineage (NCBI taxonomy): Eukaryota > Metazoa > Chordata > Aves > Falconiformes > Falconidae > Falco > Falco cherrug. The sequence goes on along the minus strand of NC_073700.1, from coordinate 91,065,105 downwards.
GCAAAAACGTGGTAAATTTGCACTTTTCCTGATGTCATAGCATTCAGCAGAGGTGAATGTAGTCAGGGTTTTATGGTTTTTTTTTCCTTTTTTTTTTTTAATTGCCTTTTAATTTTTTGTGGTTTTTTAATTTTTAATTTTTATTTTTTTAAATTTTTGAAGTTGCCACCATGGTTTGCAGTTGGGCATTTATTTTTAAGAAAGTGAAAAGTAAGGTTTTAAATTGAGAGTGGAAGTAAGTTGGCTGGTTATGCCAAGAAATTAAAACTCCATGCCACTGGGCAGTCTTCAGAGTCCGAATCCTGCCCTAAATAAGCCCAGACTCCTACAGTTCTCCCACGGTTAAATCAGAATTGTCAGCTGGTTCTCACTCTTACATGAGAGAAAGGCTGTCTTTCTGTCACCCAGAGCAAAAAGAAATAATTATGAAAACATAAGGCAAGATGAAACTTCAAAATAAGCCTAGCAACTGATAAGAATCAAACATCTTTGTTAAAGAACAGCATGATGTACCTGTGAGTGGAAACTAATTTTTTTTTCCCCTTTTGAATCTGCAGGGGAAAAATGTGGGATCTTTTTTGAACACTGGGATTTTCTCCTTGTCCTCCTTTTGTCTCCTCCTATTGCCTTTCCCACCACTTTACTGGTGTCCATTAGACTTGGAAAGGGGGTGAGGCAAGGGGTGCAGGAAGATGATTTTGTACAAATGTGGATAAAATCTGATGTAGATTTTAGGCTGTGATAATAGAAGCACGCTTACACTGTGTTGATTCTCCAGAACAAGTCCTTTTGTAAAGGATGGTGACGTTTACTATGCAAGAGCACTCTAGGAACCATAGATGTAACAATCTTTGTTAAAAACCAGAATAGTAGCTACTGCCATGGAGATTTCCTCAGCACTTTCTCAATAGATAATTTGACTTACTAGTTGCTAGAATGAAAAATTGGTTAAATATTGGCCAGCACAGTTTTAAGCTGGCAAAAGGTGTGGTGTTTTAATTTCTAATTCTAGTGATTTTCAAAATTTAACAATTGGAACTATGCTAAATTTGAGTTAGATAAAAGATTGTAATTGCAGTAATGTAGTATTCTATTTCAGTATTTCTCAGACTAATGGGGAATGATAAAAAAGAATATTAGAGAAAAACAGAAGTCTAAATTTTCTACTTTTAAGGAAAGCTAAAAGAATTTTACAGGAAAGTGAAGAGGAAAGGGACTTCTAACTTCTTTAGACATATATTAAGTGTTCCACTCATCAAGCATTATTTTTCTTTTTTTTTTTTCTTTCCTATTTTAAATAGATCTCACTAGCATTATTCCTGTGGCCTGACAGTGGGGACAGTGGGGTTTTTTTTTGGCATAAATTCAGGACTTTAAATAGCGTGCATCCTGGATGTTTGTCCACTTCAATTTTTAAATCCTTTATTAGAGGTAGTGTTTTAAACTGAAACAAACTATGTACAATAAACCTTTGTGAGCCTGACTTGAAACCACAAAGCAAGGATACTGAAGAGTTAAGGCTGATGCATTTGAAATCCAGCTTTACTTTACCATACTGTGCCTACTGAACAGTACATAAGATCACATGCTGGCTGAGCACTATATTAATGGAAAAAAGTGTCCAAAATAGGGCAAAGGCACAGTGGCAGAACAGAGTGGAGTTTCTCCTGCCTTTGTCCATCCTGTTCTGGAGTTAAACGGCAGATTTCAAATATGAGTGCTGTTTATTTTAAATTGTGAAAGTGCCAAACTGTGAAAGGCGGCCAATTTTGCACCCCTGTCATTATGATGTCCTCATCGGTGTTTTTGTTGATTTTCATCAGTTAGTGCTAATTTGATTCCTTGCTCTTCTCAGTTGGCTGGTTGTCAAAGAAACTCACAAATGATTCAGCTTGGCTTTTTGAAGAGCCTTCTTCATAGCAGGATGTTAAGTTATTAGGACCTTTAAGTTAATAGCACTGCCTGTGCAGTCTGAGTTCTAGTTTGCTTGCACTGGCTCATCTGTCTGCAGCTTGAAATGCCAGGCTGACCTGCTTGGTGGGAGCTACCAAAAAGGCAGTCGATACTACAAAGCTCACCTTTGGGAATTATACCGCTACATCAATTAAAGCCAAAGAGCGGAGTGGGAAAGGGACAGAAATAATGACACTGATCCTGCTGCAATGATTTCTGCTGAAAACAGAAATAAGACCTCATTTAGAATTAAATTCTAACTAGCACTCTTAAAACCTCATATTTGAGTACTCAGATTTTCCAGACAGCTATATCTTTTGATTTTTTGGAAGGTGTAAGAACTATTTGTCATTTCTGCTTCAGAAATGCCTGGAGGCCTGTATCAGGACCAGACTGTGGTCATGTGTGTTGTTTTTCAAAAGAAATGTTTTCATTGCTTTCTTTTACTTTAAAAGTGAAACAAAAAAACAATGCTTACAATCCCAAAATTGGAAGAAATTGTGTGAACTATTGTGTGAGAAGGAAAAAGGGTAAGGAAACATAGCTTGGATTCAGGCTTTTGAGAGATTATTATAAATGTTGAGAAAAATATTGTTTAAAAAAATAGCTCTGCAGTGCCCTTTAAAATCAGTAAGCGTCTATTTTAATTCCCATATAAGTAGTAACTGGCTGCTGTCTGTATATATACTTAAATGCTGCTTGCTGTATGAGACCTTGTTTGCTTAATTTCAACCTAACTGAATTTTTATGGCTGTGCTATAAACCTCTTGAAAATAGTGGCTTAAATGGAAATGCTGACACAACATTAATTACACTGGCTCCAGTGTGATACTGTGATTAAAGTTTATTTATTTTGTGTGTGCGTGTCTGTGTGTGTGTAATTTCATTGTTGAAAAACTAATGGAAAACTAATGTGGCAATGGAGAATGTGATTCTGTGCCTGATATTTTATTTTTCAACAGCAAGGAACAGTTTTAATGCCAGTTTACAATACCAGAGAATTTATTTTGAATTGAGGTATAGTTTACGTATTTAAAATTTTAGAAATTTGGGAAAGTGACAAGTTTCCCACTTTAAAGCTGTTCACTGCTCTTCCAGTTTTTAAATGGCTTTTTGGGTGGTGAGGCTAGATGTATTCCGCATGCACAGTAGAAAACAAAGAAAATGCTTTAATTTCCTTCCAGCGTATGTTCTTTGAGAGATCGAGAGATAAGTCTCATCTTTAAAAATAAGGGTATGCAATCCATCGTTAACGTTCATTGCACTATTAAATACAAAGTAACAGTTACAAAAGTCTTTTTGGTAAATAGTATGCCCAACTGATACTTCTAGATTACAAATCTATATATTACATCTAACCAATTGGGAAGTGAGCAGTGCAAATATCATATGACCAGAGGAAGAGTAAGTGACAGAGGGGTCCTGTCTCCAACCTATTTCTTAGGGCAGAGGCCGTGGTTGCAGTCTGCTCCCAGCAGTTTATACTTCTCACGTTAGGCAGCAACTGGATAAAAAACATGGCATGGTCTGGAGAGCAGAGCTAGACTGGCCTGCTGCCCCAGTGAGTGTTGAGAATAATACACTGTAATGCCAAATGCAGATGTCCCTGTGATTGATAGATGCTGTGATTTGGTGTTAACTTTGCCCCTTTCAGTGTTAACTTTGCCCCTTTCAGTGAGGTGCATTTGGAGCGCATTTAATGGTTCTCATCTGCTTTACTTCAGGCAAAGTCATTTTTTCTGCACTCACATGCATATGGAACTTGAAGGTTGATCAGAAAAATTGTATAATGGATGGTGTGTTCTGTAGAAGTGAATGGTGTCCCTGGTTGGTAGCCTGTGGAGTGCTTTCCTTGACATCGGTGCCGGTGTTCTGCCTCATCTCGGAGACCAAAGTAATCATTCCCATTCCTACCATAAACACCCTTCCCACAAGCTCATGGCATCCAGTCAAACTTCTCTTGCGTGCAAGAGAATTATTGCAGATATTCTTAAATACCGATGTATCTGGTAGACTGATAGCTGTGAAGCTGCAGGATGGTATGTCCTGCGACATGGCAATGAGACAAATAGCGCGGGTTGAGAAGACTAGAGGGAAAAAGTTTAATCTTTGTGTGGAATGCCCTTCTTCAGTTTGCTCAGTGAGAACGTTTAGCATACATTAATCCAGTCCATGAAATTTACATTTTTTTATTTTTACTGTTTGCTTTCACTTGGAAGAGAGTGCAAAGCAGGCAAATAGTTTCAAAGTGTGTGGTCTTTATGATTTATATGTATTGCTTAGAACTACCACTGACCAAACTTCTTGGTCTTGTTCCCATTTGTTACAGTAATTAAGCATTAAGTTGTTAGGAAAGGATTGTGCCCTTCACTTGAAAGAAAAAAGAGTGGCTACTCTATGGTTCTGTGGCACAGCTGATGTTTTATTCAAACCAATGTGTAAAGGTAGAGAAATGATGTGCCAAGTTTATCCCATCTGGAAGGAATGTAACCGTTCTGGATCTGAAGCAAAACTTGAGGATCTTCTACTCTTTAATGTATTTGGGAACCAGAGTTGGAGGGAAAAAAATATTCTACATATGCTGTAGATACATTCGGTTGGCAGGAGAAGAGAGCCTGCATACGTGTCAGTCAAATTCTGACCACATCACCTTCTTAAGGGCAGCCTTTAATCTACATTAAGACTAGAGAATGCTTGTCCTCAAATGACCTTTGCATTGAATCAAGTATTCACGCTGGAAACTTCAAAGTGTAATTGCAGGCAAATATGCAATAAATTAAAAGTAACATTGTAATTTTTCTGTGGTTCCAAGCCTGCAAGAGGCCAGCTTTTCTTTTTGTCCACACCCATTAGCACCAGGGAACTACTTCAAGCACACAGATGGAGACCTACGTATGGTCACGTAGTGTTTTACTGAGTAATTATTTGCTGGTTCTGTGAGTGAGTGGAGAGACTGCTGTAAATGGGAAGATGGAGGGGAGAGGAAGGAGTGGCATGTGGAAATAAATCTCTTTTTAAAAAATGTTGGCGATATGTTTCAAAGCTTTGTCTGAAAATATTGGTTTAGCTTTTTCTGGATTTATGTTTACAGACGTCTCAAGTAGGTGTCTTTTGTTCTGCACTGTCTCCAGCTGGTCCCAAAGATCCGTTCAGCGTTCACACAAAGCTGCTTGCTCCTCTGCCAACCTCGGGAAGGAGCTCAGAGGAGCGTTCTCCTTTAATGCCACGCGGGAGCGCTCCCTGCTGTGCTGACAAACACATACCTTACAGAAATATTGTATCTAGCCTTTATAAAAGGATGGCATCTTCCCAAAATCTTCAGCAAGCTGCTTCATGGTGTGCCAGTTGGAGCGATCAGCCTGTTGCTCTGTGCAATCAACAGCAGTTAGAAGGCACTGAAAAGTTACTACCATTTAAGCCCTGCTCCAGAACTTACCAGTACGTTGTGACTATCCACAAGCGCTCCAGCTGTTCCCCTCACAATCCATTCTTGGATGCTTTTAGAGGTGCTACTATTCAAATTTATGAATCAAAAGGCAGTGCTGTCTTGCAAGATACTTCAAATCTGAGGTTGGCTATTCCCAGTGAAAAAGGATTGTAAGTATCTTTACAGACCCCAGCTGTTATTCACATAGGAACATTAGATAACAAAACTCATAAAGATGAGTAATACACCCCTTTTACCATACCTCAGGTAGTGCAAATCTTCCTCCGAGGGGAGGCCTGGAAGCTTTCAAATATTTCCACCATTGGCTGCCATTATCAGTCAAGGGGCCAATACAGCAACTGAAAATGGAAATAATCCGTAGCTTGTTCAGATAATTAAAGCTATTAACCTCTCCCAATTATGGAATGATCCTCCAATCTCAAAACACCAACGCTTTGTTCTGTTGGTCTCTCCAGGTATTATTCAGCCTCCAAATTCTTCTTCCTAAGAAGTCTCTGAAGAAGCCACATCTAGTTTCTGCATCCTTTGCATTTGACCTTGACAGTCCTAGTGGCCCTGGGAAGCTGCCTGCTGATGGTGACGGCTGGAGGCCGTATTTCAGTGTGTGCTGGATTTGGTCTGCTAATAGCTTTTGAGACTAGACTATGAGGTGCCCTCAGCAGTGCTGATTTAGATTCAGATTTTTGAGGTGGAACGAAAACTGGCTGGCCTGTTGTGCTCAAAAGGTTGCGACGAGTGGCATGAAGTCCAGCTAGAGGCCAGTTGCCAGCGGCATTCCCAGGGGTACGTGGGGCCAGTACATGGTCATCCACCTGGATAGTGGACAGAGCGCACCCTCAGCAAGGGTTTGCAAAATATACAGAACTGAGAGGAGCGGCTGATACACTAGGTGGTCGTGCTGCCATTCGGAGGGACCTTGACAGGCTGGAGAAACGGGCCAACAGGAACTTCATGAAATTCCACAAGGGGAAGTACAAAGTCCTGCACATGGTAGGGAATAACCTCACACATCAGTACAGACTGGGGGCTGACTGGCTGGAAAGCAGCGTTGCAGAAAAGCACCTGGACGTGCTGGTGGACAAAAAACAACATGAACAGTGTGCCCCTGTGACTAAGAGAGCATCCTGGTCTGGATTAGGAGGAGCACTGCCAGCAGGTCAAGGGAGGTGATCCCTCCCCTCTGCTCGGTACTGGTGAGGACAAATAACCAGTGGATCCAGTTGTGGGTCCGCAGTTGGGTCCGCTTCTGGGGTCTGTAGGACAAGGATGTCCTCATGCTGGAGCAGGTCCAGCAAAGGGCCATGAAGATAATTAAGGCCTTGCAACGCGTCTCATACGAGGAGAGGCTGAGAGAGCTGGGACTGTTTATCCTGGAGGAGCAGAGAGCAGGCTCAAGGAGCTCTTATGAATGTGTATAAATACCTGATGGAGGGGAGTAAAGCATCACCATATGTAGCAGCAGATGTTCTGGTTGTTTTGATTTCTGTGTTTTGGATTCGAGTACTGAAAACTGACCTGGACTTTTGATCATTTTATTGGAATTGGCCTATCTTTTTAATTGGTCCCTTACATTTTAAGGTTTTTTGTGGAATCAACATGCAAATTGAAACATATGCAAAGATATTTATATATGGTTGATGATTGCCATAGCATATATAGGCTTAAAATTCATAAAGCAGGCAATAAACACAGGAGATTGGTGGTCTTTTATTAACATCATCAAAGCTGGCAAATTTTGAAAGACTGTTGACTTAGAGCAGTGCAAAGACCGGATAGTTTGGCCTTACATTATCTCAGCAAGTCTTTGCTTTGATAATAAACTAAGGTTAAGTTTGGCCTGCATCCTTATTTTATGGTCTATGTGGCATTTTTAGAATACTTGTAAGCCACTTAGAACATTTCTGAAGGTGGATAGAGTTTATTTTTCATGCGTTTAGGAAGGTTAAAATGTTTCAGTGCACAAAGTGGCTCAGGTATACACAGTGTCCTAGGATCAAATTTGCAAAAGTGCTGAGTATTAATGAGGTCCTGTAACATCCGCTAGTTGGTGTGAGGTGTTGACGTATGCACACTGAACCTTGAGACCTGGCTTTAGACATGCGTATGCTGATGTCATGTGCTATATCTTGTCAATGTGAACTTACAGATTATCTTCTAAGAAACCCTCCAGCTTTTTACACCATACTGAAAAGCTACACCTTTAGATGCTCACAGTCTATCTCTGCTTTTTCCATAGATAACACATGGACTAATTTTTTTTTCTGGTTTTTGTTTCCTGTCTTCATTGAGTCATGTCCCACTGCTCAGGATACCACAGGGGAGCAACAGGTTAAATCATGCTCATGCTCTCAAGAATCTTATCAGAAAGCCTCATTCTTCAGAAAAAGGGGAAGGCAAAAAAGACTTTTGCCTTGTGTGTGTAGTGCCTTTTATTGCACTAATGTGAAATGATTCGAAGTGATGGACAGGAGTTTTATCAAAACAAAATCTCATTAAAATCTGTCTGCACTTTGCCCTTACTGTCCTTTGTATAATAAGATTGTGAAGCTTTCTGTGACCAGACAGTAACCTGTGGTAACCTGTAGTGTGCGTACATTTATGGGTGATGAATAAAACCATTGTTATCACCCTTAAATGTTGGCATCAATATTGTGCTAATAACATTTGGAAGTTTCTGCTTTATCAGCAGCAATGACTGGCAAATAATCAGCTGTTTTGTAAAGGGAAGCTTAAAATAGCAGCTGAAGACATTTGAGTTAAGCTTCATGGAAAAAGACACTGCTGCATTTATGATGATACCATTTTTGTTGTGTAAGGATGACATGATTGTTGGTTTAGCTTTTTAGACATACAATGCAATTAAGAATAATCAGTTTTCCCACACATTCCGCAAAGCAACTGAAGCACACATGCTAATAACCAGGCCCTTAAATTCAGAGTGACTTCCGCTGCTGCATGGGCAGCCCACGGGTACAGATGCTGTTCATAGTGGTATGCGGCTATTGTGTCATCACAGTCTCCTTACAGGGATGCAAGCCTCTAAAAAAGTTGCTGATAAATAGTAAACTCTTTAAGACTTGCCCATGCTACAAATTTAAATCTATTTCTGAGTGTGGAAGAAGGGGATCTGTATTTAAGTACATTATATATGTTGTAAGCTTTGCAATCTGTAACAGGTATCCAGACCAGAAGTTTAGAAGAATGTCTAAAAGAATTTCGAATTTGTGTTTACTGGAAGGAGTAAGCGGATACACCAATAAAAACTATTTTGTGTTACATATGCATACGGATACATGTAGTTTTAAACCCATAATTTGTGTGAAATGTGTGTGGCTGGTTTTAGAATTCAGAGCATCAGCAAAGACAGGTCAGGATTTGGGCAGGGTGTTCAGAAAACAGGTCTTGCCTGTAACTAAAGGGGGTAAGTTTATATTGACAGTTTTAGTTCATAACTGTTCCTATTAAAAGCCATTTATTTGTGTGTGTGTGTGTGTTGTGTCTTACATATTAGACCAGGCTCTGTCATGATTGTTCTAGACAGAAATCTGCATGAACAGGTATATCTAAAAATGTTTATGCATTCATATACAACTTTCTTTTCTTTATTCTTTCCCCCATTTTCCTTTTTGGAGCATGAATGTGCAGTACCTTTATATTATGTGTTCTTCTAGACTTTTACTGTATTGGGGCCAAATCAGTGGGACTTTTTTGCATGCTTGGGACTAAATATTTATTGAATTTCATCTTTGCTTGCTAAGAATCTTAGACTGAAATGCTTAATTAAATGTGTGAAAAATAAACAGCTCAACTTTATCACTGACCAATACAGTTTGCCAAGAAATGAAATAGCGAGAGCAAACGAGTGATATCCTAACTATGACATACAGTTACTTGCATTTCAGTGGACATGATTTTCCACATATGATTTTAAAGCTTTGACTATACCAGATGGTAAAATAATTGGAGTGTGTATGTAGTTGTATCTGTATGAAAGATTGAAAGTTGGAATAGTATATTCCTGTTTGTGAAGAATAAGCCACAGTAGCATGAGAAGACATTTTATTATCAAAATGTTCCTGTACCAGGGCTTGTATTTGTGTGTTGTGTAACCAAAATTTCCAGTAAGAATTCATACCTTTAGATCAGGACGTGATAGCTCATAGAAAAATTGATTTCTGTGAATTGAAGATGAGTTTTATTCTCTGCAAGAAAGTCTTGCCAGGCCTTGTCACTGTTAGCGCTACCAGCCTGTGCTGGCCTATTGTACTGAAGTCAAATGAATACCGAAATAATTTTTCCCAAATGCTTCCTAAAACTGTGTTTGTAAAATGTATGACTGAAACTTGTAGAAGGGAGAGGTGTGGAGGAAAGGGGAATCCACATGCATTATCCAATTTTAGAAGATGCCCTGACACAGTGGTAAAAATTGAGGATGATACCAATTACAGATTTATTTTGTTTTCCCCTATGAAAATTTAGGTGGAGATGTTTTAGACTGAAATGAAAGGTGGTTAGTTATGTCCTACCCAGTGAAATGTTCTGTTCAACATGAAATGTGCCAGTAAGGCCACTGTAATGAAGTCAAAAGAAAAAAAAAAATCCTCAAAGCTGGAAAAGAAGTCCCATTTTCTCCAGGAGCTTGATCTTGAGACCATTGACCAAGGAGATAGGTTAATCTTAGCTGAGGAGCCGGAAAGGTGCAGCCTATCCCTTTCTTCCCCATGAGAATCCCTAACTTGTCATTACTATTTGGCAATCATTTTTTTCTTGCGTCTTTGGTCGGGGTCTGTGACACCTCAGTGCAGCTGTCTGCTCTCAGTCAGGCTGAGAGTGAAGATGAATAAATAACTCCTGGCGAGTAAATGTTATCCTGGTAAATCCTTCTCCATCCTTGTGAGCGTGGGACACATTTGCAAAGTTTCAGGCTGCTTCAAGACGTGTTTTTTAGCAAATAAACTCTTGACCAAGATAAATTCTCAACTCTAGAAGAACTCTAGAAATCAAAAGGGCTGCATCCATCCTTGTCGGTGACTTGGAGCCACTTTTATAGAACTAGAGACTGGGTCTGAATGGAAATGTTTAAGGAAGTAATTTGAACATTATGTATAAAATTTTTGCTCTAAGATGTGCTACTACTTTATAGTTTAGCTACAGCTTATCACCTATCTTTGTTCTTCCAGGCTTTTAAGACCAAGGATGGGTACCTTGTGGTGGGAGCTGGAAATGATCAGCAGTTTGTCACTGTGTGCAAGGTAATGGCATGTTGGGCAATGGTACAGAAATGTCTAATAATTTCCGTTCTGACTAGGAAAATAATTACTGATTGCTTCTTAATTACCCCCCTCCTTTTTCTTTTCTTTTTTTTTTTTTTTTTTTTTTTTTTTTTTTTTTTTGAAAATAAGTTATGCGTATAAATTCTAACCCTGGGTTTCTGGCTGGTAGTTTAGGGGACTTATTTGTGTTCTGTGCTTTGTTTCTGTACTCAGAACACCTCAATTCCCAAATCTGTAGGTGCTGAACCCCTTTTGAAGTCACTGAAACTGCACAGCTAATTAGCTAAAAAATGAACAAGCTAACAACTTCCCAGTTCTGGAATGGTGAATGTCATGGAAATCACACTGGTGCCTTTTTCAGAAAGAAATGTGACATTGTTTCTCCATAAACTACATGGTAGGTGCAGCTATTCACAAGGCAAGACTATGGGATGGATGGTTCTTGGGCCACTTTAATCATCAGCCGAGTGCATTGTCCTTCTGAACACTAGTGTGGGCTGGTCTGTGCTCACAAAGAAACTTGCAGACTTCTTAGAAAAGAAATACTACAGGGCTGTGGGCTGACTTTGGAGTGGTGCAGAGGTACAATGTTGAAGAAAAAAAATCTTCAAACAGGAAAGCTGCATTCAAAATCTGGTATCTTCATTATTTTGGACTGAAGGAACATGATGCTGGCAATTCTTTTTTCACAGGGGATGGCTTGGAAAGTTGTAAAATAATTTTGGATTTTTCACATGCTCTTTTCCTTTTGTTTTAATATGTGGAATTGCTGTCCCCTGGACAGTGAAAACATTTTAAGAGAAAGGAGTGGTTGTAGGCAAAAAAATATTCTAAGTAAAGTGTAGCAAAGTTCCAGACAAAAGACCCCAGTAACGTGTAAGCTGGGACAAGAGAAGTTTTGTGTATAGCATTAGGCAGCATTTTTTAAAATCGGATTTCTACCTTTCTCCTGCCATTATGTTTTTTCTCTGGGAACTTGGATGCTTAACCTAAATTAATCACGCCCAGGAAACTGAGAATTATTTTTCTCCATTTGTTCATGTTCATGTCAGACATTTCACATTGCCACGGATGTTCACAACTAATGACTGGAGCATGCAGTAAGAAGGCAGTGCTGTTGTGCTTCTCTCTCAGTACCATTTGGGGTACGTATCCCCACCTTGCTGTCTGGAGGGGTCTGGTTTCACTTGCTTGAATCCAATCTCTCAGTAAGTAACCAGTTAACCTCATCAAAGTTTGCTCAGTGGGTTTTCTTCAAACAGGCGTCCAGTCACTGCGGTGCGATCATTATCTTAATGTGAATGAAGACTAACGACTGAATGCCTACCTGCCGAAACACAGTGTTATCCAAGACTCATTGTCTCATAAAGGGAATCTTTCCAGGAAGCCCCAGTACATAGCTGTGAATGTCTTCTCGGTGCTTTATTGCCTGAAGAATTGTGTACCAAACACTGGTCATCCTGCCATTCTTGAGCAAGGCAGAGCTGAAGATATGGCTCAGTAGGGGCTGACACCATGGTGTGAGCCAGAAAGCACTAAAAATTCAGACCATGCATTCATCTCACTTTAGGATGCACCTGAAAGACTTACGATGTGACTCATTGCTACATTTGCCCTCTTTAATTAGTAGAGAGTGGATGGTACCCCAGAAGATGAGGCAATGTTTCTATGATTTGTGTTACCTCAGAATCTGTAGGACTAGAATTGAGGGAGGTGAATATTGGCCCTAGTCTGCAGGCTGGTGATTTTTTGTTTCATCCTTATAATGGTGTTCTGGTATTTTTAGAATTGAAAGTAGGAGGTACAGAACATGGGAAAATGATGATTGCTTGCACTCAAAGGGATTAAAAACCCAGAAAAAATAGTTCCAGTTTTGGGTAATTGATAAAGCCTTGTTGCAGCCAGCTAGTTTTGATAGTGCTGCGACAATTGCTGCCCTGTGTGAGGCTTGAACGCAGGACCATCAGATTGTGACACTGAGTGTAATTAATGAGCGGTGACAGCAGTGATGGCTGTGCCGGGGGACACTGGAAGTTTTCAGTGGTGACAGCGGTGCCCAATGTAGACGAGACAGGCGGGGATAGCCTGTGATCCAGATCACGTTGAGATAGGCGGGAAGAGCCTGGGGATCCAGATCAGACACCGGTAAAGGTGAGCGGTTGGGATCAAAGAGAAGGAAGCCTGACTGCCGTGGAGCCAAGAGACTGAGGGTAATGGGTGGTAGCAGCGGAGTGCACGGCCAGACGTGGCAGCGGCCCATGTGGCGGGTCCAGAGTGGGTCTGGCTTGACAGCGGTGATGGCTGTGCCAGGGGAAGGCGCAGGAGCAGCGTGGTGCCACAGGCGGCTCCTGCCGCTGCTGCTGCTGGTGCTCAGCCTGGCGATATTCTTGCTGGCATTTATGTGCTCGTTGAAGGTGTATCCACTCACAGAAAAAATGGGCAACCATGAGGATGTTGAGAAGCTTGTTAAAAGTAATGTATTAGTGCTGTATTCTGAATCTGCTGCTGCAAGCTCACTCAGGTTACTGTCCGATGTGGCCCAGGAGGTGAAAGGACGAGGTACTATAAGCTTATCAGAACCCCCCTCTGAAGAAAACAAAAGCCCAGATGTCAAGAAAGCAGATGAGAAGAAAGGTGATCAGCCCACAGAAGCTGAAAAGCCCAAGATAGAAGTGAAGAAAGAATATGTGTATGAGTTCAGGGACAAATTGTATGGACTGTATGGGAAGTTTATTTGTGAAAAGGTTGTGGTGATTGTTAAATACATAAGGCATGAAATGTTAAGAAGAAAAAGAAAATAGTTCAATGAAAAGTTGTCTGGACTGTATGAAAAGTTTATTTGTGAAAAGGTTGTGATGATAAAGCCTTGTTGCAGCTGGCTAGTTTTGATAGTGCTGTGACAGGTAATGGTTATTTTTCTATAAACCAGTCATCGTGTTTGTTTTTAAAAAGAACAGTCTTTTTACTGTTGTCGAGTTATTGTAAGTATGGATTTGGGCCGTTACATTGCCCAGAAGCAGTGTGATGTGGAAGCCAGTGGAATGCTGTGGAACCCGTTGGAGGTGCGCTCTGTGCTAAGTCAAAGGTGATTTGGAACTTCAAACACCATGAAGGGGGAGAGCCAGTAAAGGAGAAGAGGACTTTATTACAGGAAGGCTTGCAACACCCTGTAAATACAGAGACTGCAAACTCAAACTTTGGAATTGCCATTAGAGAACCTTTCTGAGATGAGATGGTGCTAAAAATACATGCTTTATGGAAGCTGGTGCCCTGAAGACACGTACTCTAGAGATGTAACAGCTGGCTCAAGCTGTAAACAATTGCAGACTTTCTGCTTCAACCATATCTTTTCAGGCAAGCAGAAAGAAAAAAACCCTAGAATAATTCACTGTGATATTTTCAAATTCAATGACAACTAACTGTAGCTTGTTTGGGGACTTTGATAAATGCAGAAAAACTTTATAACACTGCTGGCTGAAGTGCATTTCATAGTGGTCGAGTGTTACAAAAGCATGCCCTGCTGTGTGGCTGCTTTGGTATAAATGGGAAAACTGGGCAGGAATCTTCAGAAGGCTGAACTTTTGCGTACAGCAAAGGAGAGTACAAATAGGTTTGCTAGTGTGGTGGGACAAAACACAGACAGCGTGAATTCTGAATGTGCACCTCAGAGCTTGAAGGAGGCCTCGAAATGGAGAACAGCAGTTTCAGTGCAAATGATCACAGTGAAATAAAATAACAGTGGCAGCGTGATGCAAAAAGATGAATGGGACATTAATGAATAAGTTCTCAAAGCTGCATTTGTTAGTCATGAAAAGATTAAGAAGAACAGAGATAGAAACTTCCTTACAACAGGTGGACATTAAGTTAAAGCTGAAGTCAGTAATGCTAATTAAAACAGTAGAGTGAGCAACTCCATATAATAATTTTTCATTTAACTCATCAAATGGAACCACAGTTTTCTGATTAATTTCTTGTTTTTTTAATCTCTCATAAATAAAGTATTCACTATCATTTATTTTGAACAACCTTGCATGATTTTTTCTATAAAGCAGTGATTTGTAACTCCAAATAACAGTATTAAAATGAGAGATAATTTTAAGGGGGTACCAGTATTATTGTTACACTTTCAGATAGGGAAGGAAGAACATTTCCTGAAACTGAATTCTGATGTGTTAGTGGTTTTCATAGATTAGGTTGTATAAACATTGAAGGAAAAGAAAATGTGCTGTGCATTGTTGATGGAAGATGCTAGATGGTGTTTTGTGTTACCTTGTAGACAAAAATCTGCAGAAAAGTTACATAATATAGCCATTGTTCAAAATAATTTACTGATACCTCAGGTTCCATATTTAGTTTTGTCACCAGATGACAACTACATCAAAGGTGATTATCTGTTTTGAATATCTCTAGGTATCTGTTTTGCTAATGGTTTTATGCCATCAACAGCTGTTCACTCAGAAGGGAAGCCATGCCCTTATTCGCTCCAGTGAAGCGAGGAGACATTAAATGATAGTGGCCTTGGTGTGAACCGATCTCAGGGGAATTAGGAGAAGTTTACGTTTGAGGTAACCATCAGAGAGATTGACGCCATTCTATTTATCACTTACATGTGGTAGTACATAGGCATATGGATTAAAGGAGCAATTGAATGTGTTAATAAAACAAAACTCCATTGAGGATGGCTAAATACGTAGAAAACAGCTCCAGCTCTGAAATGCCCTAATCTGAAGAAGGCTGGAGGCTGGATGGGTTTAAAGGAAATATCATATGTACTGGCCCTGTTCTTAAGCTCTTCCTAAGCATCCGCACTCAGCCAGAGGCAGATACAAGATGATGGGCTATAGGGACTTCAGCACTGAGCCAGTACTGGTTTTTGTAAGCCATCGTGGAAATGGCCCTGTAACAAAATGTAGCATGTTATAGAATGATTATAGGACTCATTGTAAGACAAATTGATCTTGGCTGTGTGTTAGTGAGTACAAGTACATGAAGAATATGTGACGGTCTCTTTCTTTGTAAGCTTCTATTCTGCCTCCCTCTGTAGCTGATGTTACTGGGATATTTTTTATTGTATTTGGAAAGCACAACTCATTCTGCTTATTTATGTTATGTAGCATAAACAGATAAATTGTGTAGTAAGTATTGATTGTCCACACAGCTACTCTGTCTCATAAATGCTTCTACAAAATTCTAAGACTTGTTCCCCACGTTTAATTCCCTTTGTAGTATAATACACATTGTCTTTGCATTATGGTTACATTTCTAATGTGCCAGGTAGGAGTTACATATAGAAGATATATTTCTCCTTTCTTAGAGGTTATACCACCATTTTTTTAATTATTTTTTGGAAGAAATCATAAAGAAAAACTATGGCATTTTAATAGAAAAGCACCTTTTCATTATTTTTTTTTTGTTTGTTTTTTTGACAGAAATTACTGAAGTGGAAATAAATATTCTTAGACATAGCTTTTTCTCATTCTAGGATATGAAGTACAGTCATATTTCTTATTCTGTGACATGTAACTTTTAGTGCAGGATAATCCCACAGATCTCATGGTAATAACTTACAAACTTTTTTGTGTTGTACAATAATAATTTCTCCTAGCTAATGGTGAAAGCTATAAACTAAGATTTGGATCTTCAGTTTAATTTCTGTCTTTTTCTGTACTTGTTATGTAACATTAACCAGGAGGCATTATCTTGTCTTAATTTCCTAATCCGTATTAAAAGATTAATGAGAAGTGGGGATTTTTGGAAAGCTATCTTAAATCGGTAATGAATTTCCTTAACTATATAAATATCTCCTGCCAAGCACATTTCTTACTCAC
Organism: Falco cherrug; assembly: GCF_023634085.1. NCBI lineage: Eukaryota > Metazoa > Chordata > Aves > Falconiformes > Falconidae > Falco > Falco cherrug. The sequence continues at coordinate 91,048,603 of NC_073700.1, read as the reverse complement.
CTTTATTTTTACTTAGATCCTGAATCTGACTGAAGTTAGTAAGGATTCCAGATACAAAACTAATACACTCAGAGTCCAGAACAGAAAAGAGCTTATTGACATATTGTCAGCCAGGTAAGTTAATTACAAGGGAAGAAATGACATTTAATCTGTTAATGCAAATAGTCATGTACAAGAAACTCTCATCATGTAAAAATTTTACTTCATTCTTTTGAAATACTTTATTTTTTAAAAGAAATATTGAGAACTCTTATTGGTGTTAAGTACACTGCCTTGTGCACACAGACTTTAGTGTGGGTCAGCAAGAAGCCAAACCACAGATTTAAGTTTTCAGAAACCATTTTAATTTATTTTTAACCATTAACTTGAATTTTAGTGAAACAACCAGTGCTTTCTGCTTTCCTGGATGAGTGTAACTCTTGGAAATAAAATGCTTGGAGCACCATTTGCTTTTACTGTGACTGTTTACTGTGATTTTAAAGTTTTCACTCAGAGTTGCTGTATCCAAGGGCGTTTCGCTTGATGCAACTCCCTCACTGCTGGTTCTGTATTGTGGTGCTCTGTGCCCCAAATTCCCCCTGGATCAATCCTTTGGAAATCAAAAGAATATGTGCTTAGTATTCTACTTGGGAATCATCCTATTAAATACTTTAATTAAAAATTATTTAAGAGGAGGCTCAGGAACCCTTTATTTGAGAGATTAAACTAGCTTAGTTATCTTCCTCATTCTGTTTGAGAAGGCCTTATTTCTGTGGAATGCTCTTCTGTTTAATGGAGGCGATGATAAATTTTTATAACATAAGGAAAAACCTGATCAGTGTAAAGCTATCCAAAGGTGGCAACACTTCATACTTCAAGGGGTAAGCAGAAGAGACAGTGTCTCTACTGTTGTCAGTGATTGAAGAAACAGCACACTATTGTTTCGACACTTGAACTGTATGAGTCTTTGTCAACAAATGTGTAACAATTGTCATTCAAGCAATTTTTGGTATTTTTTTAGAAGCATTAAGTCAGATGCCTCCCATTTTCATTCCATCTGAGAAGAGCTTCAGTAGCACACCCCTCCCCATCTTCTCAGCCCCACACATTTATTGGATATTGAGAACCAGAATCACCCTGCATTAAAGACTGTACAGAAAGTGATTTTGCCTCTTTCTGTGCACTTGCACTTTTGCCTGTGTCTTACCTGTCCATTTTCAGATGTTCTGCCCCCAGTGAAATACTGAAGTACTAGGTAACTTTGAATTTTCAAATAATTATGGTACAACTGTTCGTGACTAGCTCTTGGAACTTGTTTTTCACTTGCCTTCTTATAACAAATGTATTGTGATAGCACAGATGAACCCATTCATCCTATAAGTTTTAAGCCTTTGAAAGGGAATAGTTACCTTTTGACCTATTCTTGAGCTCTTACATTCTTGACACTTAGCCTTAGTTTCAAAGTGGTTCATGTTGACTGATTGCTTGGAGTTAATTTCATTTAATGTGGCATTTATCTGATGTACTTTGGTACCTTATGAGAATGCTGTTTGGCATCCACAGATAAATTACTTACTAGCTTGTTGCTTGTGGTTAATTTTGAATGCAGGTATTTTGGTTCTTTTTATGAGCAATATCTGAATAAGAAGATAAAAGTTCAAGCAACAGTTGTTTGAATGAATTGCCAGATTTCTATTATTTTTTTTTTAGATCTGTTGCTATTAGTTCATCAGATTACCTCATTGCTCTTTCAATTACTGCTTTAGGTCTTTTTTGTCAGAGTTTATGTTCTGTTTTATTAGCATTGTTTAGGCTGAATTTCTGTGTAATTTATGTGCATGTATGCACATTATGTGACTATGCATACTTCTGGAGCAGACATTTCCAATAGTATTTTGTTATGTCATATTATTTTGAATTCATCTGGCATTCTGCTTTAAAACGCTGACTATAACAAACACCTTTGGCATTCTAATGGAGGTTGAATATGTTTCCGTATGCATTCCATGGTAACTTTGCTTTTGTTCACTAATGCACAGTTGTTTGTAAAATTATATGTGTTTCATTTTTTAAGTTACTTAGAGAATTAAATTAATAGCTTCTCAGTGCTGAAAAATGTCAACCCTTGAGAAATGAAGGGAAATGACAAAATAGTAATGGCAGAATTTCACTGAAAAATACCTTAATTAAATCACTGATTGCCTGGTAGCATTGCAGCTTCCAGCACATGAAACCTAAGGTGCCTTACTTGGAAAGAAACACCTGCAGACCCTTCCATTCACTTGCTATATGTGCACTGCTATCCACCTCAAAATGAATTTGTAGAGAAATGAGCTGGAGCAGCTTAGAAGAGTTGTGATTTTCTTGACATATATTCTACTACAGTCCCTTATGTTGATATGAGCCCCTCCTTTGTGTGGTGGAAGTCAAAAAGACACATGAAAGTCCTTTAAGGATTAAGTCAGCCATTCATCCATGTCTCAGTTTGATGCTGTGCCAGGCAGGTTGCATACAACTTGAGGCAAAGCAGTTTTTTTGCAGTGATGTTGCAGTGGAAAAAGTCAGCAAACTTGTTTGCTGTGCCAGGCTGAGCAATAAAAAGCAGGTAAAAAATTGCACCTGTGTATAGGAATCTAGTGATTCGTAAATGTTCCTTCTCTTTTGTATGGAAGTATGGATTATGATTTGAAACATAAATTATGGTCTTGTAGTGAAATCCTTTGAGAGTGTTGCTGCTCATAAGGCCAGTGAAAAGATTCACGGATATGGTCTGTGTCTCAGCATCTCAACAGTAATTGGGGTGACTAGAAGCACACGAGAGGAAACATATAGTTTTGTTTCCTTCCCTTTTCCCCAACCTCTTCACTGCCGTTTTCAGTTTATACATCCTTCCTTTTCCACCAAGTCATTGGTATTTTAAGCACTTGGTACTCTTTTCTTTTCCTTTTTTTTTTTTTTTTCTTAAAGATTTTATTTTAAGATACTTGGTACCCTGCAGTTGCTTGCATGTATCACTGCTCTTGCACAGTAGATACATGCACACTTTTTTCCCAAGCTGTTGAAGCTGTTATAATCTTATTAAGCTGAGGTGCCACCAGAGCCTAGAGTAGGCTTCCATTGACCTATCTAACCTGTCCCCTTCCTCTTATCTCTTTTGAACTATTTCCAGAGGTGTGACTTACCTTTTCCTATTTTTCTTAATTTTCAAAATGAGCTAACTGCAATTCAGTCTAACTTCTGAGCACTTAGTAAGTGCATGAAGAAGGATTCTTAACCTCCTTCTCTTAATGAAAAGGATTTGCTAGGTTTTATTGAGGAATAGAAGATGTTCAGACCTACTCAAAGGGTCAGGAACTCCCTGAAGTCTTGAGCATTTAATTTGCTGCATGTGTGTAGCTGAAATTTTTAAAAATGTCTGATCTCTGAATATCAAAGAGACAGCTGATGCCTTTCATTTGCTAGGGTAAATGTTAGGAAATTGAGACATGCTCACCACAGTTTTATTCTAGATGTGTGCACAAAAGGAACATTGGTACAACTGGTCAATGTTAAGGAATGCTGTTTTTTTTAAAAAAAGGCTGTAACTTGGGAATTCTTGACTCAAATGACCTCTAATTTAGGTCAGTAATTCTACTCACCACCTGCAGTAACCATGCCAGATTTCAAGGCAGTTAGATAAGCATGGGGATTATATAGCACTTAGAAGAAATTGACCTTTAAACAGAAGACTTTTCAGAAAGGTGTGAAATGACCTATTCATCACAGTCGGATGTCCAGAGCTGAGTGAGAATGCAAGATGGAGATGTATATGGCTTGAGACATAAATATAGCTTGAAACAACAGCTCCGAGAGGTGTGAATTACTCCATTTCAGGAAGAATTTCCTCATCCTCTGTCTTCCCTGACAGAAATGAAGAATGAAGCACATCTATCCTTAGCTCCCAGCTTGCTGTCTCCTTACAACATCTCAACTCCCTCTGTAAGGGCACACATGAAAGTGGGGGCAGGGGGGAGATCCAGTATGGGAGGATAAATTCTTACATCCACAGAGATTGTCAGATCTCGATAAAAGCAACTGGGAAGTAGACCACTCCGGAGCGGTATGCTGCTTCCAGGAGACCCAGCTCTCACACTGGGGCAAGAGGAGGGAATTACAAAAACCCATCCCATATGTCTTGAGAGGGGGAGTATTCTTCAGTTCTGTCTTTTGTGGGGGAATAAGTACAGTGCTGCAAGGACCACTAAGTCATAGGATATTCACAGGGAAGAAGATCATAGTCCTATGGAATATTTTGTACTTGCTTTGCTACTGGTGATGTTGTCCCTTTCCCATCTGTGGTCCTCTCCCTGCTATGGTCTTTTTTTCCTGTCCCCATCATCTTCCTCCATCTCCTATGGCTCCCCCAGCTTCTTACTTCCTCTCTCTTCCCCCACTGCTGACATTTGCACATCTACTATATTTGCTTTACAAAAAAGGAAGTTTTGGTGCCTTCTGTATCTTCCCCTTTTCTTGAGGTTACATTTCCCCCCAAAGACAACAAGGCCAAACTCTGACAAAAGCAAATTGCCTCGGAATGCCTGCCTGCCTTGGGTGTGTGCCAAGAGCCAAATTTAAAATGACCCTACCTGGGTGGAGGTCAGGTTCAATGGCTACTACCGAGGCCCCTGAGACTCCCAGCTCATGTGAGAACTGACAGACTACAGAGCACTCTGTTTTTTACGTTTCCAGTGGAAACCTCTCGTTTGTGAGTGAGATGTACATCTATGCAAGAGAACCAAGTTTTAATTGCTGCGTGTCCCCCCACCCTGCCTCCCTTCCACTTTTCTTTTTGCTTCTTCTGGAACAGAATTGTACCAGGCACAATGTGGATTATTTTGTATGTGTATATATACATACATATGTATATATATGCATACAGGCATCAAGACATACAATATATAGCATGCGTGTGAAATTTGAGATGCATCTGTGCAAAAGCTGGTGTGATGCTACTTTAAGAGAATCTTTGAGGAAGGGTGCTTAATCTGTTGACCTCCTTCCTGAAATTACCCCACAAGTTGAATGTTAATTCTACCCTGCACCTCAGTAATACAGGCACATTTTAAGACAGCGCAGCTCAGCGCCTACGCCAAGGTGCTTTGGGAAATTAACCTGTAAACGCAACATAGCGTGTGGGTTCGTATGAGTGCAGGGGGAAAGGGAATAGCAGACGTGCCCTCGGCCTTTAAAGTGAAGCAGCTCAGCCAATGAAGAACACATAAATTCGTCATGATTAGTGCTCCTGCAATTATAACTGAATTATTGTAGACTTAAAATCAGAAGTGCTGGGGCTGGAAACGATTCAGAGTAGAACTACTATTCCTAGCACTAAAATTTTAAAGCCCTTATTCTTGACAATGTGCTACAGCTGCATGTTGCATATGTAAGTGTGAGTGGAAAAGGAATGAGCAGGAAGGAAGCACAGAGGAACCTGATCCTCAGTTAATGAGATCGTTTCTGAATTGTTTCCACCTCATAACAGAAGAGGAGGGCACCTAAAGGGGAAAGTGTATTGTAAAAATGTTTAATTTGCCTGATGAAGAGCACTGTTAAATTCACACTTGTTGAGACACACCCGGTCTCTGTAAATCTCCTGCCCCATCCCCACCATTTCTTTTTCTAAACCAAGAGCCTTGCAGACTGAAGTCCCCGTTGATAACATTACGGGAATGAGCACCTGGTTGTTTACTGCTTCCACAACACAGGTGTCTGAAGGTTGAAAGATAATTGACTTCACTGTGGCACAGCTGGGAGTTTTACTTTCCCTGGTCACCCACCTCACCATCAGGGCACAGACGGTTGAGCTGTGTGGGCATCAGCTGCTGAACTGCCCAAGTTCCTTTAAAAGCTTTGTTTTAAGTTGTTGGTAGTTTTATGTTGACTTCTGTGTATGTAGCTGAGGTCCATCCAAAATATCTCAGACATCTGATTTTTGGACTGGGTAAGCTAATGTGTATTTTCTTTGTTCTTTCCTCACCATTTAATAGCCTCTAAGCGTTTTCATCCGTTTGTGAAGTTTCAAGGTCCTTCCTGAAGAGGAATTTGCTATCTTTTTTGTGATGACATACATTACTGGCTACAAGGCTGCTGAAATCAAGGGAGATCTTTTCACTGATTTTTTTTGAATGAGCTTTTTGACCTGACCCTTGTTAGCTCTTTACTTCCCTTTAGTAATTAAAAGAACAGCAAAAAAATCAACATAGCTTTCCATTATTCTCAATGTGCTTTTACTGATGTGTGTTTACCTAGCTGATTTTCAGTTAATTTGTGCTTCCTTTGTCCTAACTATAGAAGTTAAAGTCCTTCTGCTTATATGAGAAAAAGAAAGGCTTGAGGAAAGGAGCACATTTCTAATGTGTGTAGTCTAATCTACCTGAATCCAAAAAGAACTAGTTCTGGAACATGCTGGATTTGACTACTCAGGAGCCATAAGAAACACATTTTACAATCTGGATAGGTTTTCTGCTCTCTGTTATGCTATTTCTTAAAATTAATTTATGGTTTTAAAACAGCATGCAAAATTTCTTAAAGGAACATGAATGTTCATTCTTCTCTAGCACAAGTTCTGCACACAAAGGTGAACTATTTATTAATACATCTTTTAAACTGGTAAAAATATTTAAAGTGTACAGAAATATAAAACAAGTTCTGCTGTGGATTTGTGGTACCTACAAATATCTGGACTGTACTTTATGTAGCTATCACTTACAATCTACTAAATGTGACATCTTTTAAAGTAGTTGACGTATCCATCAGCCTAACATGTCAGTACAATCACGTTGACCCTGAAGATTTCAAGAGTCTGTTGTGGTTTGCTGAGTGATTAATCAATAACCAAGAGGAGACTAATTAGACACTAACACAGAGATGCTTACAGACTATTGAGTAAATACTATAGTATTCATTTTGAAAACTCTAATTGCATATTTACTGTACACTAAGGGATAATGATCCATTATTTGAATTTTCCAAATAAGTATGTTTTATTACTTTGTATAGTATCTTCCATAGATGCTACTGTAAGAAACTGCACAAACTATTTTAATGAGTTAACTACCATTAAAGAGATGATTAGTACTGGAGAGAGAAAATATTGTAGATATTTGGAAGTAAATATAGTGTTGATAGAGAAAACCAGTGCAAAAACCATAACGCAAGCTCATGTTATGCTAGAAAACACAAAAATGTTATTGTGGACTTTAGCAATAACACAGGAGGTTTTTGTGATTGCATGTGAAAAGCTACTACTAGATGTTACTGTTCCATCTGCATTTGTTAGCTGTTCAAATTACTTCTGCAAATTTAATTGCCATAAGCCTCCTACAGAAAAAAAAGCAGTATTTTGCTTCAGTAGTTCTAAATTTGTGTGGAATTGGATGGTTTTATCCATTAGAGAAACATGGATGCCCTTCCACAGAAGTTGTAGCAATGATTGAAGGTTTCCCAGGAGACATGGAAAATGGGATATATGCAAAGAATGCACACAAAGTAGGTTCATTCATGCTTTAGAAGTCTTTATTTCATTGAATAACAGAATATTTCATAATGAAAGGAACACAGTTTGCATCAATAATGAACAGGATGAGAAACTTTGTACATTTTAATAGAACTTGAGTATGTTTCTAACTCATTAAAACCATTTCATCCAACTTGTGCAAGTCAAGCAGATACTCTATTTTTGCAATCAATGATCCATTCTCTCTTTTTTTCTTTCTAATTAGAATTTGCTAGAAAGCAGAAGGGGGTTTAGGTCTTGAGTTTTAAGAAGGAAAACTACACTTGTGGTTTGTGTAAGGATATAAGGTGTAAGTCCTTTCTATTTGATGTTTGGACTGTTGGAGGTTATTTCTTACATTGTGCTGTAATGTTTTTTTATTAATTTACTGAGTGCGTAGTTTAAATGAAAGACACTGTATTTAATGTTGACTGCTAGATTTACGAATTGAAGAAAAATACATTTAGTTGGAGTTCTTCCCATGAAATAACGTTTCAATTACCGCAGCTCGTGCTACACTTTCTCTTCTTATAATATTGTTAAGCATTAAATATCTTCAATGTTAAATGTTTCAGAATCTGATGCCTCATTTCAACATTGCAACCTCAGTAATTTCATTGGTGCTGTGTAATTCAGTGCAGAGGTGGCTCAGAGTACTGCTTAAAATGCAAATAAGGCATTGTGGAACTACTACCTCTCTTATTGAAGTAAGCCTTAGTACAGGCTTTGCAGTAAAGATCCTGGGAATGGGGTTGTTCTCCATTGGGGTGCATATACTTTTTTCAGAGGTACTTTTTGGAAAGAGCCTGCATCCAAGCTTCATGCCAAAGTCTAGTACAGTAAAAGTAAATTCTTTTGAACTTCTAAAATACTGGTAATAACTGTAAAAAGCTAAGCTAAGGTTTTAAATGATTCTACAAATAAATCAGACAATTTAAATGACATTTTGTATGATTATATCTATAGCAGTTTGAATGGTTTAGATGGAAAAGGGACTCATCTGGAACCATATGAAGCTGTAGTGTGAATCACATGGTTGAGCTCTCCTACAGCCACTGAGTATCATTGAGGTTCCATGGACAGATAAAGATTCATTTGCAAGTGTCATGCTTCAGAACTCAGATGCTGTACAGCCTTTGGTGTTTTTTTGTACTAGCTTCAGTTTGGAAGATGAATTGTTGTTTAGCCTTGCATGTGTGTCCATCAGTGATTTTATGTATGTATAGAAAAATTACTTTTTTCCCCACTGAAGGACAGCAGATGACATTGCAATTTTTTTCAGTTAAGAAAAGGAAATTATATACTAAGTAGGATATTTATTAAAGACAATATCAAATCATAGAAAAAAGTTTAAAAATAACTGTTAAGGGGAAAAGGATTGACTAGGCCTTGTAAATTCCTGATGATAGAGCTTTCCATTTTCAGGAGAGAATTTCAGTCTTTTGTTCTCTTGGAAGATTTTGTTGAAGGCCTTGACTTGATATTTTTAGAGCGCTGAGCATGATATCAATTCATACCTACAAACCTAAACATCAACCCTTTACTATAAGGAAAGCTTATGGTATTTGTTTGTGTAAGTGCTATTAAAAATTATGTGTAGATGAAAGGAATGATGCATACAGGTCAGCAAAAAAAGAAAAAAATAAATTCAGGGGTTGTGTAGCTGACACCAGAGAGGTAAACTTAGACAGTTTTTTATACATGCCTTATGGAAAAGGATTGACTAGGCCTTGTAAATTCCTGATGATAGAGCTTTCCATTTTCAGGAGAGAATTTCAGTCTTTTGTTCTCTTGGAAGATTTTGTTGAAGGCCTTGACTTGATATTTTTAGAGTGCTGAGCATGATATCAATTCATACCTACAAACCTAAACATCAACCCTTTACTATAAGGAAAGCTTATGGTATTTGTTTGTGTAAGTGCTATTAAAAATTATGTGTAGATGAAAGGAATGATGCATACAGGTCAGCAAAAAAAGAAAAAAATAAATTCAGGGGTTGTGTAGCTGACACCAGAGAGGTAAACTTAGACAGTTTTTTATACATGCCTTATCTTTTATCAGATTTTGAAACAGTATTTCTCCCTTAATGCTGTACAACAGATATTAGAATATATAAACCACAACTGAATGAATCAAATAGTTTCATGCTACTGCTCTCAAAATCTGAATAATAGATCTTTTATTGTCAGTGCTGGTGATCTGTTTTGTTTTTAAACAGTTTGCTTAACAATATGCTCTCAACAGCTTCTTTTTACCACAAATAAAGGAAGCTAGTCTACATCAGATTTAGGTCAAGGGTTTAAATTTCAAGAGAAAATACCACATGTCTCCTTTGAGAGTGATAGAATGTGGTATTTTACACCTTTGATTGAGTTTAAAGCTTTTGGGAATTCTCTCCAACCACCAATAAATAAATTAATAAGTAAAACTAAGGCAATTGTTAGGTCCATTCAGAAGAAGTATTTTTTAAAACAGAACATCACTGGTTTTCTACAAAATTGTGGTAATATTTTCTGTCTGTGATGTATGAAGGAAAAATCTAAACAGAAGATAAAACTTCAGAAATTCATATACCCCACAGAAATTTTGCAAAACGTGCTCTCACTTCACTGTATTTTGAGTCACTGGTAATAATGTTACTGAAGAAGAAGGTATGCCTCAAATATTATTCATATTTACCATGACATCAGGAAGTAGCGTATTGATTATACAGATGTAGATAATTGCCACTCCTGTTGAAAAGACTACTTTTTCAGATGGTTCTTTAAATCCAAAAGTTACTTGCTTTTTTAAACTCGGGGGGTGGGGATATTTATAAACTCTCTCTTAAAAAGAAGTACAAGGAACATAACAAGCAGGGCCTTTTCATTACTAATAGATCAGGGGAGTGATGCAACAAATATTAAGAATCACAATAATTTCTAAGTGATGGTCTTAAGCACCATGGTTATAATGCTGAGTCTGAGAGTCCTCTTGTAGGTGTTCTGTCTTTCGTTAGAAACGAGACGGTAGTGGAGGCTGAGGTGTCAGAAAAAGTAGTAGCTGAAAAGAACCTTCTAATTTATAAAAAGGGAGTCAGTGGGCCATGAATTATGAAGCATTTCTGGAGAGAAGTGTCTCAGTTGCTAGCAGAGAACAGCACAGTTGTATATGAAAAACTGTTTCCCATCAGTTATTGGTGTTATTTATGTGGATCATATTTACACTGTGCAGTAGTTTGAGCCCCAAGCCTTAGTAACAGAAAGCTATGAATAACTACGATATATGGATTATGAGAAGTGTTGCCCAACAGAGTGTACCAAAGGGAAATACAAATTATATGTTAGATTAATATAATGCTTTCCTAATGGCTGCAGTTGCTGAGAAAGGAAGGCTCTCTACCTCTCTATAGTTACCTTCCCCCCCGCCCCATTTTCCTGTAATGTACCTGGTTCTAGGTATGGTCAGCAATAGAGTACTAAATTAGATAGACCCTCAATGTGTCCAAGAGTGGCGTTATCTTTACGGCTGACTACATCTTTACCATGAAATAACTGTAATATTCAATGGAGTGTATAACTGAACAGCACAATAATCTTGTATCAGTTTTCTTTAGAAGTGATCCTTCGTTATGTTTCATTTCTTTGGAAGTGATGCTTCATTTTATAATACAGTTTGTACTGTTAAAGCCTTTTATTTTGTTTTTTCTGGTTTATTGTTCCTTTTATTCTACTAGTATTATTTGCTAACTTCACATGTCTTCAGCAGGAGTAAAGCTTCTATTTTTGAGGAAGGGTGGTGCTAAACTTGCATTTTCTTACCCATTTAGAGCACAAAATGCATTGGGTATCAGGATTTATTCACTCAAAGCTTGTTCCTTCCTGCACAGGGAGAAAGACATTAACTGTGAAGCTTGGATCCATTCCTATGCCATATAGCTAATATACCTGTAACTTGTCACCATCACTGGTTTTTGTATTTGTATATCACTGGTTTTTCTGAAGTTTAAAAGTAGCACAAAATACTTTGCAGCCAATCCCTGCATATCTACAAACAGAAGTTTGCAAAGTTTGATTTTGGACTGATCTAGGAACTTTTGTGCTTTTTCTTTATTAACTTTGTCAGAAAATGAAGGGTTGGGTTTTTTTCATTATAAAAAGCTAGAGCTGAAGCTGAATGTTACTGATGTTGTTCTGGATAGTGCTTAGGGAACTCCAAACTGGTGAGCTACAGAATACCAGTAATTGAGTGTCCCTTGTCAAGGTTTCTATTAATTTCATTTCCATCAGGTCTTGAAATCACATCTAATTCATTTTCAGTGTTATGCATATCATGGAGTAGATCTTTCCTTTCTAATAATCTGGTAGACCTCTGTGTGGTTTTCCTTCATGAAACTTAAGATACAATCTCCATATAATTTTACCTTTGATTCAGAATCCCAGACAGCTGCAGAAAATACCATCTCTCAGTGACCACTATTGCTTCAAGAGTGTTTTGTTCATGTACTGGGTAGGTGAGGAAACAAAAAGTATATAGCAAAGGAGGGGAAGTAGAGTGGTGCTACCAGTTATGGGGTTGAACGCTTAGAAAGAAATAAACTGAGCTTTTTGTATGTGATACAAAGAGATGGAGCTCTGTGTTCACTGGCGTAGGCACAGTGTATATACGCTGAACTGGATGTCCTTAGGATAGGTTATACAATCGTACAAAAAATATATGCGATCAATGTTGTTATCTGACCAGAAAATGTGGCTATTAATCCTGACGTATGTTTTGGATGTAATGGAGGAAAAAGTGTGGTGCTTGACATCAGCTTTTAGTGAGTGGTGCCGTGTGTGAGACGCGTACCCACATTAGATCTATCTTTTTGTTGTTAAATATGTATATAAAAGAAAACAAATGTGAAGGACATTGGTGTAAATAAAGACTGGAGGAAACCCATTGATTCTTATTTGAAACTGCTGATAAATTTAGCTTGGCTAATCATTGCTGGATTTCTTCATATGATCAGATAGAAATAGAAGTCAGTTCTTCCCCCTATGTCTTTGGGTTTTGCATGTCTAAAGAACACGTGTAGTACATTTTCATTATGTTAATCATCGCCCGGGAAGAAATCGGTGGGGAAGAGTATGAAAGCAGTGAGAGACAGAGAAGAGATGTGTTTTTATGAATCTGAAAGACTGGAGTTGAAACCACATGCTCCTTACTTGCTTTTAGGTTTTCAGAAAAAGCAACGATGGAATGGTTGCAGCTCTTTGAAGGTAGTGGAGTTCCATATGGCCCAATCAACAACATGCAGCAAGTATTCTCGGATCCTCAGGTAGGTTCTCACCAAGCCTTTTCTATATGTTATTACGTGTGTTTTACAAATGCTGGGTAACGATCACTTTTCATGCCACTCAGACCTGATTTCAGCTACTTAAAAATGGGATTTGAGAGTTATATGGTGGATTGAGTTTAAGCCAATGATACAGCATAATAAGAAATAAATACACGTCCTTAAACGAATTACATGCTTGGGAACACAGAGTCAACACAGTTTAAACCATAAGTATTCCATGTCCTGTATGGAGTCTGTCTTTCCAAAGTGACTGGTAGAACAAGGAAAGAAACTGTACTGTATTATGTAATTGCATTTTGTCAGATAAATGCACAGAAAATACCTTTCTTGCTGTCCACAAGCAATTGTTTTTCTGGATGGAGTATGGATAACAAGAATCTGTACTGTCTGAAAGAAAATGGGCAACTTTTTGACTGGAAATGGAAAAATGAAGCACAGAAGTAATGTGCAGAAAGATTTTAACCTTTTCTTGGTCTGGTGGTTTCCCTGGCTAAGAACACTTCAGCTTTTTATTTATTTTAAATTTTAAGTCTTTCACTGAATTGTATCTATACTTAGTTAAAACAGTATCTTTATTTTTGAGTATCTGTAGAGGTATACTGGCTGCATGTTCCCTAATCTCTGGCTGCCTTTTCACCCTCTGGCTTATGATGGGTTAAAGGGCCCAACACAAACTGCGATGTGCTGTCTTGAATAGTGTAACAGAGTATTTTACGGCTATTCTGTTGTGATGAATCTCCATTAAATTAATTTCTAATAATAAGAGTAACCACAAAAATGATTGACCATGCCAGGAAAAAAAGAAAGCAGTCAATTTTGTATGTGTCCATGTCTACTGTCAATAAGTGTTTGTCAGGATTGTGGATACAGTTGTAGTTTTTGGGAAGGAACAATGGTCAAAACAATCTATCATAAAGGAATATGTTTATTATATATTTATTATACTTTTAGAGGTATAAGATAATATTTTTAGGCTACTGCAAGGAAAGAAGCTTTTTTTCTTGAGTAAATGTGCTCTTTCTTCTTAAAATGATGTAGTACCACGCTGTGAAGTATGCACGGGCCAAATTTTTCACTCCAAAACTTCCACAGGGATTAAGATTGGGCTTTGAAGAACATGCAGAAGAACACACATATATTTTACTCAAAATGTGCTTGACTTGGCTGTATTTGGGGCAACATTGGAGAAATATTCTTTGCTTTTTTTGTTGTTGTTGTTGCTGAGATTTTTAAGAGGTCAGGTCCACCTTAAGAGACAGCTTTTTAAAACACAGTATGTTGTGGGATGGCCGTTACTTCCCAAACTGAAAAGGGGTTATCTTGGTTACCTTGCTGTTATTAGAATTCACTGGAATATGATTTATACATATATAAAAATAATTATAATTGATACCAATTATCTATATCTATCTATCTGTCAGGTTATTAACTGACATAGCCTATCCATAAAAGCTCCCCCAATGCTTTGCAGTCAGATACTACCACATGGCAGGTTTTTCAAAGTATTTTCCCATAAAGGGGCATACGGAGCTCCCTGCCCCCCTCCTCCATGAAACTGCTTGAAAACATTGTCTTTTCTACACCCTTTCTCTGAAATAAGTGGCAGTCAGCCCCTGTGTTCTTATTACTGTTGGAAATGAAATGTCAGTATTTGTGGCAATCCTGCATGTTATACATTTGTTTCATTTCTGGAGCTGCCTGCCGCCTTAAGCATTTTCTCACAGTTGTAGTTCTGTTCAAGGAGAGGGAGATAAAAAAAAACCTAAACAACCCAACTACATTTTTTTTCCCCCTCTTCTTTCTTGAAACATGGAAAAGCTTTGACATTTAAGGCATTGCTCTTATGGCAAGAGATTTACTTTACATCACTTATATAAAATTAGACCCCCCACTCCACCCTTACATATCTGAGAAACCCTCCAGCAGAGCAGCAATTTGGAGTGTAGCATGTGCAGCCTCTTAATTATATTTTTGTAACTTCTACACAATTTTTTATTTTGATGGTGAGGACTTCAGAGCTTCACAGGTGGCTTCATTGCCCTAAGTCACTTATCTATAGCTTGGATTTAGATGCTCATGGACAATTCAAGCAAAGCTTTTCACTTTCACATTTCTCCTGAACTGTTTTTTTTTTCCCATTGCACCTTGCCCAGTCTTCCTCCATTTGTTCGTCTTTCTGCTGCTGCATAGACAGCATGTGTCTGGGATAAACACACATGATTCTGTATAGCTTTGTTCTTTTGTAAGCCCGTCTGCAATTTTGGTTTCTGAAACCTCAAAAAGCATGACAGTGCCCCAAGGCAATGTCTAAGACAAGGGAAGAAGTCTAGCAACACCTGAGAATCCATAATCTAGGTGAGTTCTGCACTGTGAAATCCAGGGAAAAAGCCAGCACCTGCCAATAAGAACATATGTAATCGCAGCAAGGTTTTTCTCATGTGTAAAGCTGAACTCAGTCATGAAGTACGATGACTTTCTAATCATTCTTCACAGTGCTGCCATTATAATACGGTGGGTTTGTTCAGGCTCAGTTTAAATCAGAAAATACATTTCTAGGAAACGTGTCACTCAGCTTGCATTTAATAACTTCACTTACTAATACTATATAATAAGTACCAACCGTATGACGTAAAATGAGTTCATCATAACACAGTAATCTGCTTTTCCATTTGCTCTCAACCATTGCAAGGATTCCAGAAGAACATAAACGAGGTGATACTTCCATATAGACAATCCCTAATCTACCTCTAATAGAAATACGTAGGTTTTGCTAACCTATTCCATTTTGGGCATTACCAGCAGCAGTGGATCTAAACACAATTCCACTGAACTTCATTTTATTGCCATCGTCTTCCTATTTGCTTTGTGGATTTTGATATCCATAAGGCAACTGTCGTTTGTTGGAAGTGCAGTCTCACACCATGAGTGACCAAGATGCGCTGCATGGGCATCAGCAATCATCAAAGCATATGGCAGTTTGGCTGTCACCAACACTGCAAAGGGGGCACTGGGTGGGTACCCACCAAAGAGAGAGCTCCTTGGAGGGGGGTGGAATAATACAAGGGAGGAACGTAGGCAAGTCTGAGGAGACAGGAAAGGCAAGTGAAGAAGATGATGGATATGGTCTAATGGAACTTAATCAGCTACAGGTAGGTTGTGCTTTCAAATTTTTTTTTAATGAAAAAGACCTCAGAACTCTGAAGGCCAAGAGTAGTTTGTATAACTACTTCTATAAACTGAGATAAAACAACACATTTTTGATCCCAGGACATTTTGTTAATGTCATTAACAGCTTCAATCATACTCCAAGTGAGCTGCCAAAAAACAGGAAATTTCTTAGTAAGTTAGGAGTGCCAGGTGATACTGTTTTTTCCATGAATGGAGTGAAACTTCCACTTTTCCCACTGATTATAACCTTTTATTCATTTGTGAAGTTAAAATGACTACCACAGGCATTTGTACTGCTAAGTCAATCAGTCTGTGGATAGATATATGTCTGTACTGTTGCATGCATGGATAAAATGGCTGAGAGAGAGAGGAGCACATTCACTAGTTAAGGGAACAATTTTCCTAAAAACAAGAAGGAGGAAAGAATGTTTGTAAAAGTTCTTACAGACTCTTAATATACAGTATAGACTATTTTAACGAAGCTTTTTATAGTCCAACTTCTTCAAGCTATTTTTTTCAAAAGTGTTCTTTTAACTAGGCCAAAATTGTACAAACATTAAAGGAGCTCTTAAAACGATTTAAAAACTTACTAGTGACCTCAGTATGGTCCCATTTAACATACCCTGTGGAACATGTGTATGAAATACAATGTGGTTTGAGGTTTTCCAAACAAAACAAACTTTAAAGAGAATACCATTTTTAATAGAAACTATTCAAATTCTCCCAAAAGATAAAACAAAACAAAAACAGGTACGTGCTGTGCTGCAGCTAAGTATGAAAGAACAAAGATCTTTGCTGGTTAAGTGATGGAACTGAAGGGTTTTTGTTTTCTGTAAAACATTCCCCTCCCCTTTTTTGTGATGTAATTTCTTTCACCGTTCTTATACAGTTATTACTTTGATGAAATGACTGGCATATATAAGAAGCAACAAAACAATGCAGAGATATTATGGGCAGTTTAATAAATTATTAGCTGATGTTTTACCAGATTAAATCCATTTGTGTTGATGAATTTTACTATATGAGTGTTGTCAGCTGTAAAAAAAAAACAACCAAAAAAAAACCCAACCAAAAAAACAACATGAAAAAGCCATGCAGTGGTACTCCCCTTCCCACCCCCCCCACCCCCCCCAACAGTTACAGTCATACCACACAAGTTGAGTACATCAGGTGTAAGACATCACCCTGATGCATCACTTCTGAGAAATATGGGGAGGGAAATATCGGAGCTGAAATATCACAGCTGGCCCTGATTTCAGCTCCTGCCAAACACCTGCAGACTCTAAAAGGATACCAAAACAAAACTCCACCCTGTGGCAAGAGGCCATCCCTTAACAACCCTTCCCTGACTTTGCATCACTATAAAAATTAATTTAACATTTTTTACAGAAACCTTAGTTTTCCTGTCCCAGAAGGCCATTACAGTTCCTTTAGCCATTTGTCTGAATATGCCTTAGAAACCCCCCCCAAAACTCAGCAGTAAATTGAGTATTGAAATATCTGATAGCTGGAAATTATCTGGTGTTTTAAGTTTATTATTTGTGGAAACTTACAAAGGTGGTAGTTTTTTTATTAACCTCCAGATCATCTCTTATTTTGGAAGTCATTTCATGTGAACACATCCTGGCAAAACTTTCCTAGCATCTGGTAAAAGCTTCTACAATCAAAGTTGCAAACACACGGAACAGCAGAAGTTATAAGTGTGTTGGTTTGTTGTTTTGGTTTAGGTTATTTTTTTTTTCTTCCTTTTAAAAAATCATGTTATGCATGGTTATTGTTGGTTTGGGTTTTTGGTCGGTTTGGGTTTTTTGATTTTTTTTGTTTTGTTTGTGTGTGTGTGGTTTTTTTTGTTTCGTTGTTGTGTGTGGTTTTTTTTTTTTAATATGACTATATTTTAATTGTTATTCTTTGAAATAGACTGTTGTGGCCCACTGAGGACTGTCCCAAGTCAAATGAAATTATATTCATGTCTGTAATACTGCAGGCAGTTTTTTTACTTATAGAGGTTTCTGCAACTGAAAAGCAGCTGATGAAGGCCTGAGGTAATACAACATGTCTGGAAGTAATTCCTAACAGACAAGAGAAAGAGAGGAATTAAATTTTGCATGTGTCTATTAAGTCAGTACTGAAACTGTTTGGAAATTTTCCGATGGCATTTTTTTATGTTTAAAAATGCCAATTTGTTGAAAGTGAAACATCCACATGAAGGAGTCTAAAACTAATTTCTGTTTTGAAACAGAAATTCAGCTCTATTCCTGTCCATTTAGCAACATTGAGATGCACACTGCCTAGCTTTGTTTTGGTGTTTCAAGCAAACCTTTTACTTCAATATTGAAATTTTATGCAATGAAAAAAACCCTATAACCACCAACCATACCCAATCCTTTAATTTTGTCAAAAGTAGCTCTTTTGTACTAAATTACAAATGTTTTCAAGCTTTTGGTCTGTGGGAAATTTAGGGAAGTAGATTCTGTTCTAAAGTGGAAAGCATTAAGGGATGGAACATAGTTTGAAAAAGTGAAATGGAAAATCCAATTCTAAGACAGTTTGTAGTGTGTGATTCCCACATATACCCAATTATGCAGGATTTGTACATGTTATGAGATAGTTCTATGTCCAGATGTTATAGGAAAGGCACAAAATGAGACATCACTTGTATTTTGGTATGAGGAATATTGTAATAGGAAGTGTGTTTTACATTTTGGCTGTAGTGAAATGTGGTCCATGGCTATGCCGTGTTTTTGTGTGGCCTGCCTCTCTTACAATGACTAGTAGAGAGCTTAGCTTAGAGTCATGAAGGCTTGAAATATGATGGAATTCTAAATAAAAATGTATGGTTATATTGATGATTAACTTTTGTTTGTACGCACATTTAATATATATCTGTTGTCTAGATGAGAAAAATAAAGGAGGTAGCTCAGCAGCTTCTGTTATGATGTTCTGTTTTCACTTGCCTATAACTTTCTGGAGTTTGATTTGAAACTTCCAGTGCTGGTTGTTTGCTTAAGTAGGAAGCACATTTGGAAACATTGCTGATAAAATGATCTGCTTATCTTTGGTAACAGTTTTCCAGAAACCTATTGTCTACCATGTTAATGTTTTCTTACACTGGGTTTTGCCTGGGAGCTCTGCTGCTCCTTTTTATTTAATTCTTTTTGAGAGAGACTTGGGCAGAAAGTTGACTGCAGTGCCATAGATGTGCTCTTTTCCTGTCCCATGTTTTTAAGGGTGGGGAGAGAAGCTGGCTACGAATAAAGAGAAACAGAGCCCCAGAAAGTGTATGCAAAAGATAAGCTTTCACCTGCTGCCACATATTCTTGTCCTTTGTGTTTTGTGAGGCCAAAGGTGTTAATTTTGCTTGAGACCTAGAATAGAAATTGTGTAACTACACTAGAAAAAATGATTAAGCTTTTTCAACACCTGAATTTTGATTTCTAAAAATGTCATGATAAATAAGAAAAACACAAACGTGAGAAAATTCATCAGCAACTTTCTTTACTTGTAGAAGAACCTCTAACTCATAAACACTGTGATATTTTAAAATCAAGTAACGTCTTTCTGCTGTGCCATCTTCCTGAAGTGTGCAGGATAGACTTGACAGTCAGTAGGAGAGCATTTAGTCTGCCTTATGAACCAGGTTGTTGTCTGTCAGAATCTTAATTTGTTTGATTCAGGAAATGAAAAGTAGCGGAAGAGGCAAGCAGTTGCAGAAATAGGGCTTCATTTTGATAGAAGTTGAATGCTGGACAGGAATCTCTTCCTGCATCTGCCACACCGTTCACACGTGGGTTTGGGTAAGTCACTTTAATCAAGATGTCAAAAGGTAGTCGTTAAACATGTGTGCCTCATGTTTTGAGTGCCTGCCTTGTGACACCATATGTTAAATACACAGCAGCACCGAGTTCTCATGGATGTAAACAAAACTGTTTAAAATATTATTAGGTGATTAAAAAATGTAGTATTGTTGAAAATGCTGAAAAAACCCTAACATAGTTGTTTTATCCTTAGTATCCTTTGTACTTGGGTTTCCTAGCCATGAAATTGGGACTCCTTTAAAAAGCAGTGTTGTAAAGATGCAGTAGTTATGCTTCTGGAAGGTATAGCTTCTAATGTGTAGCACCAGCGAAAAAAACCCTTTGGGAAATTATTTTTTTTTTATATATAATTGTGTGATTTGAGTGCTATATATATAAAAATGACACCTGGAGCTACACCTTACTTATCAGAAATAATACCTCTTTTGAATATCTTTTACTGCACTGAGTAAGGGAGGAATTTGACAAGAAAAAGGTTGAGCATGCACTGTACAGAAAGTTTGTACCTTATTTCTTTTGTGCAAGCAAATGATGCTTAGCAGCAGCATTTTTAAAGTTCTCTTTTAGTTTCATTTAAATGTGTACATATGTGAATGGTATGGCTTTAGCTAGTACTATTTGTATACACATTCCATTGAGAAAAGGTTAACTTAAGTATTTGTTGGTTACAGAGAATATTAAGTGCTCAAAAACATCTCATTAGAGGTCTGTTCTCATAAAAGACTAAATTGTGTTTAGAAAATTACATCGTAGTTGTGGCCATTCAAAGGTATGAGGAGTCACCTAGCTTTTTTGGGCGTTCCTTTCAAAGAGATCTGCCAAAAAGCCATTCTCAGTTTTGAAGCAAAGAGCCTATTTTTGAAACCTCACGGTCTTTC
Source organism: Falco cherrug (assembly GCF_023634085.1). Classification (NCBI taxonomy): domain Eukaryota; kingdom Metazoa; phylum Chordata; class Aves; order Falconiformes; family Falconidae; genus Falco; species Falco cherrug. The sequence continues at coordinate 91,027,909 of NC_073700.1, read as the reverse complement.
TTAGGCTTCAGTGTTAGGAGCACATAGCGCACGTCCCTTGCACCTCACTGTTGGATTAGTTTCTGTCCTTGCAGGAGTTAGGCGCTGGTTCCCTAAACTTGCAGCTCATCAAAGTGACATCGGTTGGTTTCAGAGAATCTGTATTTGGGCTCTTGCGCTACCAGAGCATGTGCAGGATAAATGCCATCCAACTTTAATATGTGGTGAGCTAGATGATGTGTAACTTCTTAGAAATCCCTCACAGAGCACGAGCCCAGCTCTTGCTTCTGTTTATATGAACTGTAACTATGGGGTTGAAAGAGAGTTTTTAATTAACCCAGTTGTTGCATTTATCTGAAGTTTGATGAGTATCAAGCCTGTTATATGCATGGGAAGGTGGGAAATACATGTATATGTCTATCTCGTCATGTCTCACAGCCTGAAGAGAGTTTATATGCTGAAGCAATTCATTCTTTGAAAGTCTGGGGGTTTTTTTGTTATTTATTTATTTATTTTAAATTATCTGAACGTTCACTGAATTGTTGTAGTAAATTAATGATCGGTTAAAGGTAAGTATTCTTTGCTTTCCCCATGGTATGTAAATTGTGAGACTGTCTATGCCTGTTGGTTACCCAGCTCATAAGACCATACCAAATCAAGTAAGAAAACACTATTTTTTTCAAAAAAATATTTTTCTTAAGTAGATGTAGATTTATATACTAAGCTAAATTTATAGGAGAATCGATAATAAACACTGAAATTTCAGACTGAATTTTAGACATGCTTTGGTATATAACTCCCCCCAAGAAAGTGTCACTCTTAAAATTTCCTACTGTTTTTTTATGTTTTCAGAATTGATTACCACCTTGTCTTCTTGGGGTTCATATGAAGATAGCCTGGATATTTTTTTTTTCTTTCTGAGAGACCACAAGTGCTAGATTTTGTCAAAGGTCTTGTTCTCTTTTAAATAGATTTGTTTGTAATCAATATAAGTAGCACGGTGGAGCTTTGTAGTGTGAGTTATGTCTTGTAGGCATGAAAATACTAATGGTGTTCTGCAGAGTAAGTATTTGGCATCTTGCACTTCAGAATATCTCAAATGGTAGTAGCTACAGATGATGTATCACAGAATGGTTGGGGTTGGAAGGGATCTCTGGAGATCACCTACTCCAACCCCCTGCTAAAGCATATCTCCAGAGGAGACTCCGCAACCTCTCTGGGCAGCCTGTTCCACTGCTCTGTCACCGTCAGAGTAAAGAGCGTATATGATTATATTTGAGCAAAGGAGAGAATAACATAGGTAACCCAGTAACAACAAAACAAGTGTAGAAACTGTGCAGATCAGGCTTCAGTTATCATTTGATCTTCAGCTGCTTTTCCTGAGTGCTCAACTTAACTTCAAAATCGTAGCTCAAGCCATGACTCTGGCCTGTCATCCTGAAATTTTGAGATTTCCCACTCTCTTCAACCTAACTTCATCTTGGAGTGCCACTCACTGATGGGGAAAAAAAAGTCATATTTTCAGATGAGATGCTAACGTGTTCATTTTGCATTGTACTTATGCAGTAACATTTTTTAAAATATACTGTTGTAGTTTTATGCTTCTTACGAACAGGGAGAAATACTTGAGCCGTGAAAAGGCAAGTATGTAGGCTGAGTAGGAGTGGATATTTGAAGATTTAGATTTCCAACCACCACAAAAAGGCATTAATTAGTCAGGCAAGCTTTCTCTGTCATTGCAATTTTCCTTCTCATCTGTGACTGGTTTCCTGTAGGTTTCTAGTATGATTCAAGTAGACAGTTTGTAAAGAAGCAGGAAGTATTTCCTTGCTGTGCATGGTCGCTGAGACCAGGAGCATTACTGCTGTTGTAAAGAATTCATCCTAAGCTTAAAACTGGCTACAGAGTTCAGATGTCAGCACTCCGAGCAGCCAGCCACATGTTGAAATTTTCTCCACGCAATTTCAATTGGGTACTTAGCAACCGTAGCATTTAATTATAACAATATAAACCAAAAGTTGTATAATTTTGTACTATATGTTTTAGGGGTAAGATTTCTATTGAATTACATAAAAGTCTTGATTAATGTTATTGGTGATCTCAGGTGTTCAAAAGTTTTGTTTTTGAAGTACTGAAAAATGATCTAGGTGTACAGTTAATTAAAAAAAAGTCCAAATTTTGATCAGGTTTACAGACACAATGGCCCAATTGAATTTTAGTTGTCTAGAATGACACCTGAAACACCTCACAGCTCACAGAAGAGCTATATTTTTATGCATGCCTATAATGGCCTATTAGAATAAACATTCCTGTAACAGAAGTGTCACCTCAGTGTGAAGGTAGTGCACTGACCATGATTAATAGTAGTATTAAATATGGAGATCCTGACTCATGTGTGGGAGAAGACAGAGAATTAAGGAATTTTGAGCCAAGTTTAGGAATGGCATGACAAAGACACAAGGATAAACTGAGATGCCAAGTAGCCAGTATTTATACTATGGATCCCAGTTTAATTCCTAAGAAAAAACAAGAAGTAAAAAAAGACCCTGTTTAAAACCCAAACAAACCCCTAGCAGTTCCTCCCTGCTGTTTTGATACCAATGTTGCAAACAACTGTGTTCATCATCCATGATGAACTGTCCATATTGGCAATCAAGGCTACAGAAGGATCTGGGAATCGGAAGTGTCAGGCTATGTCTCCTAACAACCTGCGAGGGCCAGTTTGATTTGCTGCTTCCATGAGCTGGAAGTAGCTTCTGCTAGACATAGTCTGATTCTCCCTTGGCATGGAGCAGGCAACTGAAATGCATCTTCCCACAGTCCTCGAGTCACACCTGAAGTAGCCGTGACCAGAACCACTGTTTAGTATCTGCGCATCTTGTTCTTTCAGATACTGTATTTCCACAGGGTCACAAATGAAAAAGGGAGAAGTTAGGATTCCTCCAGTCTTTCCAATTCAGAGTATTAATTTCTCTAAATCATCTGAAGTATCTGTTCCAGTCATCAAAATACAGGCTTTGAGCTTTGGGTAAATTTTGATGTGTAAATAAAGTATGTAATAACAGATTTTGTAAAAATCTCTCTCTTCTTTCCTCTACCCCTGAGAATAATGAAGTCAGAAGAATATTTACTGACAATTTAAGTGTGAAACACCCCACCCTCAAGTTCCTGTGTTGTGATGCTCCCTTAGATTTAGGAGCTACCATGTGCGTGCAGTGTATGAGGAAGCTGTAGACTGGCATTGTTATTTTCAGAAGGGAGACAGCATCTTTCAGGCTCTGAAGTTATCGAGATATGATCATATTATTGTTATCATTATATTAATTTCTATTGGTACTATTGCTAGGTAAATGTGATTTTGTTTGGTGGTTTGTACCAAATTCATCAAGATTGCGGTCTTGATAAAGCAATGGCTGTTACATCCCACAGTTTCCCATACAGGTTTGCTATCTGAGCTGTAATGTGTGTTTCTTATGTAGGAATTGGCCACCTTTCAATGAATTTCTTGAGCTTTTTTTGGATATGTTACTTGTTCATGTTCAGAATGGCAGTAGCGAATTACATTTTCTGTTTTTTCTTCTTATACATACCTTGATGCTGAAAAGTGCTGACAGTGTGCAGCACACAGATGCTTTATTCCTACTACCTTCTATAATGGCATTACTTTTCATCTTCATGTATTTTTCAAACTATTGATTCTTTGTTTTTAATATTTCCCTTGTGAATCTAACATTAAATCTGGAATTTGTGTTTCACTGTGCGTACCAAATATGTTTTCTGGATGTAGTATTTATACACAACTTATCCTAGTGTAGGATAGTGGGAACTTAGTAGTTATACTGATGCAGTATATATAGATAGTAGTTCTAGTGGGAGCTTAAGTTATACTGATGCAGTATTCTAGTATTCCTTATTCACCACTCTAAACTGATACATTTAAAGAGATATTTTATAAGGTGAACCCTATTGATTGTAAGAACTTCTTGGATTTTTCCAGTGTTACATCCTATTCTTAGAGCATAAGAATATGCATTTAAAAAGAATGTACACTTGTGGCTTTTGTAAGTCATGTATTTTGAAACGCAGAAGATATGTACTTAATATAGACTGAGTTTTTTCTTTAATTGCGTTTTTTCTTCCATAAACTCTAACTTCAGTAAATATACTCTTACAGTTATAGATGTGTTATTAAAGGAACATGGCATTCAGTATCTCCACAGTGACATTTCAAGGTATTTGGAAACTTAAATAACATATTCATGTCTTTATCCTCTGAATGTGTCCTTTTGCAATTGAAAAAAAACCTAGAATGTTACTGGGCAAAACAGCTATTATAATTGAAATTAAAGGCACAACAAGACCAGTACAATTGCTAATCAAGTAAATATCTAACTCTATCTTATGTTACAAAGCAGGTGTATAAAAATAACACAAATTATAGGTTCTTTGTGACATATTTGCTCTTGCAGAAGACTTTTCAATCCAGGCATTTTTCTTAATTTAGAGCAAAATGCAAAAACATTTACTCTCACTGTGTACATTTTACTTCTCTTTTTAGATAAGTGATGGAAAAATAAATGTGAAATGAAAGCGTGTGGAGATAGTTTACATCTTTACAAGTCATCTAGGAAAGGGTGTAGAAAGAGGTGTTACTGTACAAAGCACTTTTTCAGCCTTTGTGGCTGTTTTAAGTGAACTTTTAATTTGAACATGCCAAATTGTATGGGTACAGCCCTTCAGCTGCCTCAAAAGGGAAGGCAAATGTATTCATCATGCTGTAGGCATACCCTTGTTGAGATTATTGCCTTTGCATCACTTTGACCTGTGTCAAATTGAAGGAGCAAAAGCTCCTTGCAAAGGAGCTGCAATCTTAGCTGAAGCCGATGTCGAAGTGACCATATAAATAATTTCAGAAGTCAGTAGGGTGATGACAGTGACTGAAATTAAGTATTTGCTTAGGTATGAATAGGGTTTATATTTAGCTATGCCCTTAATTAAAAAATAATATAAATTATCAGTATACAAGCATTGTGGATGTTAAAAAGTCGACAAGGTGTATTATAGTAAGAGCATTGCAACTGCTCTGAAGATAGGCATTGAGTTTGATTTGTTAATGCACTGCTTGCTTTGTTCTGATGAACCTGCCAGTAGGTAGGCCAGCCTTTGGGTGGGTAGAAATAACTCCAATGTATTTAACATTAGATCACCAATTCATTTATAGAGGCCACTATTTTTTTTTTTGGAGAGGGCATGGGGAGTTTAGTGCTAATTACTAGGTCTTGACTGCTCAGCAGGTGACAATAGAACTAACTAAGGACTCATAAATTTTATGTTTTTAAAATGCAGTGTTTTTTCAAGTTTTTTGTCAGGAACTTTTTTTACTACATCTTCTACACATTATGTGATTAAATTGGAATAAATAAATACTATATCAAAGTGTAAAATCTATACATAGCAATTACTGGCTTGAAATTGATGTGTATAAAGTGTAATTAGGAATTATTTAACCAATTACAGAATAAGAGAATATAGTCTTGCAGAGGATTCTTGCCTGCTTCTCTGTAACATATCACATTTGCCCAAAGTCCTGAAAGAGTCTAAAATTGCATGTAAAATACATTGCAGCTTGATTTGGCTGGTTTTGGAATGATGATGGGGGATGAAAGTTAATGTGAAATTTGTTCTTGCTTAGAAAACTTTGCATCTTTTTATTTATGCTAAATGAAGTAAGTTAAATCTCAAAGATTTATGTCCCAAATTCCTCTTTCATTTCTAATTTTAGCTTTTGTTTGAAATCTCCAAAGAGTTTACAGAAATTAATAGAAGTGTGCATAGGGAGATTGCTGTAGTTGATAATGGCTGTCATTTTTTCTTTGTTTAGTGGCTGTGTGTTTTAGTTGTTTCAGTTAAACAGTGAAGTTCTTCCCTTTCCCACTTACTCCCCTGTATTGGAGTCATTGCAGCTGTTCTCAGTAAATGTACTTAGTATTTTACTTTCCTGAGCTAACAATGTTTTCTGTTACCAAAGCAAAGGATTTTTCCTAATGCGTGTATCTTCATACTGACGTGTACCCTTCCTAGCAAAGTATTCAACAGATAAACATTTCTTTGCTGTTTCCTTGAAAAAACCTGATGTATGGGACTGACTTGCTCGCCTGATAAGAAAATATAGCTTAAAAGCAGGTTGTTTTTTCTTTTGTGTTCTCTGTCTCAGGCTTTTGGGTTTTTATACAACAATTATGCTAAATAGAGTTGGGCTAATGCTTTTTTGGTGAATCACTCACTAGAAGTATGGCTTTGGAACAGAAAAAATATTTGTAATTTGTATCAAATTCACAAACTAGTTTTAAATATTGTCAAAAGTTTAAATATGAACAAAACTGTAAGGAGATGATGAAGTATTTTCTTTAAATATGCTGAATCCTGGAGCAGAAGAGAGATTTGAAGAAATGTTTCCCTCCACTCAAAGGATGATCACTGGCATAAATATTATTATGATACTGTATTATGATTATAATAATGTTAAGATGGGATTTTATTTTTTTTCTACAAAGAGTAATGATATCAGTACTAAGATTAAATTAATCCAAGTCATCCATGCTTTTGAAACAGTTATGGGTTTTTTGCAGCTGACTTGGACTCAGTTAAATATTGCACATTTTAAAATGCTTCTCTGTTTTTTAAATTGGTGCTGTTTTATACCGTGCCATACATCAAGATGAGTCTAGTGACGAGTAACAGTAGAACGTAGAATAGGGAAACTATTATTTCATTTATATTCATTTTTAGGCAAAATGTTCTTCACAGATTGGGTGATGTTCCCCAGGGCTCAGCGCTGCAGCCAGCCCTGTTTACTGTCTGTATCGATGATCTGAACAAGAGGATTGAGTGCACCCTCAGTCAGTTTGCAGATGACACCAAGCTGGGGAGGAGTGTTGATCTGCCTGAGGGCAGGAGGCTCTGCAGAGGGGTCTGGGCAGGCTGGACCCACGGGCCCAGGCCAGTTGTATGAGGTTCAACAAGGCTCAGTGCCGGGTCCTGCACCTGGGTCACACCAGCCCCAGGCAGCGCTACAGGCTGGGGCAGAGCGGCTGGGAAGTGCCTGGTGGGAGAGGACCTGGGGGGGCTGGTCGGCAGCTGGCTGGGCATGAGCCAGCACTGTGCCCAGGTGGCCAAGGAGGCCAACAGCAGCCTGGCTTGTGTCAGAAACAGCATGGCCAGCAGGGCCAGGGCAGTGATTGTCCCCCTGTGCTCAGCACTGGTGAGGCTGCACCTTAAATCCTGTGTTCAGTGTTGGGCCCGTCACTGCAAGGAAGACCCTGAGGTGCTGGAGCGTGTCCAGAGACGGGCAACGGAGCTGGTGAAGGGTCTGAACCACAAGGCTTACGAGCAGCTGAGGGAACTGGGGCTGTTTAGCCTGGAGAGGAGGACACTTAGGGGGAGCCTTAGTGCTCCCTACAGCTGCCTGACAGGAGGTTGTAGGCAGGGGGGGTTGATCGCTTCTCCCACATAACAAGCAACAGGACAAGAGGGAACAGCCTCAAATTACACCAGGGGAGGCTGAGATTGGATATTAGGAAAACCTGTTCACTGAAAGGCTGGTGGTGGAATCTGCATCCCTGTAGGTTTTTAAAAAATGCGTAGATGTGCTGCTTAGGGACATGGTTTAGTGTGGACTTGGCACTTCTGTGTTAACGGTTTGACTCGATGATCCTAAAGGGCTTTTCCAACCTAAATTATTCTGTGATTCTATTTGTTGCCTTGGGTGCGTTGATGATTTAAGACTGCAGCAGCGTGGCTAACTTGATGGCTTTGCATAGTGGCAAGAGCTGTCTGTCAGTTTATGCATTTCCTTGCTTCCAAGTGCCTGAGAAGCAGGACTTTCTGCAGGGAGTGCGCTATAAGTGGATTCACATGGCAGGGCTTTGGAATAGGTTTTCTTGTTTCTAAGTAGGTAAATACCAAGACAAAGACAGCTACAATAGAAACATTTTATATATGCTTTTTTCATAGCAAGATTGGGATCTCTACCAGCTTGCACTTATTTTGGACTTTTCCTAAATTTGAACAGCTTCAGGGATGCGAATCTGAAAGGTGCTGGGCATTTCTGGCCCCAGTTAATCAACCAGCATGCTTCTCATGCAATGTTGCATTCACAGCAATGTGATTACCAGTGCTTTTTTCACTTTGTACTAGTGTGCACTTTACAATGTTTTATATTTTCAATTTCTTTATTGAATTTTGTATATTCTTCCTGTTGTAAAGGGGTTTCTTTTGATATTTTTGTTCCTGTTATAACCATCTGCCTCAACTGGTTTGTCTGTGTTCTGTGTGGTTGAAAAGCTAGGTGGTGTTGCTGTTGTGCATTTTTTTCCCCAAATTGTTTGCTGTGGTGTTCATCCATACGTGCCAAGTCTTTCTTTCCCTCTGTTCCTATTCCTGCTTTTTGCCATGCAAAATCTTTGGGTCCCTTTTTTGTTGGTTTATTTTTGGCAGGGGAATAATTGCTATTTTAATATCTAGATGCATTCACTCATCTGGTGTGATGACTGATATACTGTGGTTTATTTTTTTTGTCTAGTGTATTTTATGGAGATCTTAAAAAAATATCTTTGGATTAAGGCATGGGCTTCCTCCATTCATTTACATGCCACGTTTTTCTGTAGCACTGAATACCTAGCAACAATATCAGCAACGTTAGTTAAAGGTTACGCATCAATGCAAAAAGGCATAATTGCCACTATGTTTTAGTGTAAATTCTAGCCGTTGTACTATGCTGACTACCACAAAAATAGTTAGGTTTAGTGAATTTACATATTTTTATTAATTGGAAACTTCATTTATTTCATGCAGTGTTGCACAGAACATCCTATACAGTTTGTGAGTTCAGCCTTTTTATACCCAATGGGATACACGATACCGTCTGTTACCCTGGGGTCCGTACTGGGGCCAATACTGTTTAAACACCTCATTAATGACTTGGACAGTGAGACTGAGTGAACTTCAGCAAGTTTGCAAGTGACACCAAATTGGGGAGAGTAGTTGATGTGCTGGAGGGTAGGACTGCTATTCAGAGGGACCTTCACGGGTTAGACAAATGGACTACCTCCTGAAGTCCAAGAAAAGCAAATGTGGAGTTGTGCACTTGAGGCAGAATAGCCCCATGCAGCAGTACTGTTTCGGGGTTGACTGGATAGAAAGCTGCTTCACAGATAAAAGACTCAAAGATCTTTGAGGACACCAAGTTGAACGTGAGTCAGCAGCGTGCCCTTGTGAGAAATGCTAATTCCATGTTGCACTAAATTAGTAAAATTGTAGCATCAGAAGTACATGTTGAAGGATAAGAGACAATGGGAAGGGAAATTCTGGTTAGATACAGGGAAGAAAAATTTCACAGTGAAGTTGGTTAAGCTTTGGATCAGAGATGCTGTGAAGTCTTCATCCTTAGAGACAGTTAATACATAATTGAACAAGATCCTGAAAAGCCTCATTTGACTTTAAAGTTGGCCCTGCTTTACAAGGGATTTGGACCAGAAGACTACCAGAGGTCCCTGATGATCTAAATTATTTCTAACTATGTATTTGAAGTATGATTGTATTAATTGTTTCAAAGGCACAAGTGGTGGCATCTGACTAGGCATGCAAGCTTAATTGTGTGACTACACAAAATTGCTTAATAGAGGTTGTTAGAGCGCAAGCAACAGTTGAAACTTAAAAGGTAGGGGATTATCAATATTTTAGTGGTTTAGAGGCACGTACAAGCTGAAATTTCAGCAGGCCTGTTTTTATTTATTTCTTTTTACTGCTATCATTCCTGCCTGTTTCTGCAGTGGATGACTTTTTACACTAACAAATTGGATCGGGTTGCCAGCACCTGCAGAATAAGGAGAGAGATTTCCCTGCCTAAAAGACACATTTCTGAATAACCTTTCCTAGTGTGATGAAAAACAAGAAAAGAAAGGGGGAAGTGATTTTTAGTCTGTTGTATGAAAAAAAGAAAAAAGTTAAAGAAAAAAAAAAAAAGTTGCATACAACAGGCTGTTCTATTTAAATATCCAAAGCTGATAAGGGAAAAAAATGGGGATACAACACACAGGCTGCAAATGCAGTTCTCATGGTTTAAATCTGGAAGATTGTACAGTACATCTGTTTAACATCTTGCAGTTTCAAGAACTCTGCCTTGAAAACCTTCTGTCACAGTGACACATGAAATAAAAGGTTATGTTATGACTTTCAGATGCAAACCTGTAAAAGGTTTATCTAATAGCATACCATCTTTTATTAACCCATTGCTGCTGCTCACCTATAACTCTCTTTTGCCAGCAGTTTTGAAAGAGATTCTACTGTGTAATGAAATGTCAACTCGACTACAAAAATGGTTCTGTAAAGGCATTAAATTACTTATTTGCCGTATGTAAATCAAAAAACTACATATCTGTATACCTTCTCACTGTTTTCTCTGTTGCTTTTAATATTACTCAGCTTTTTTGTTGTTTGATTAAAGGAATGGCACAGGTTATTCTATTTCTCACATAAACTTTGAGAGCAATTAGAATGGCACAGAATAATTTGAACAGTTTCAGTATTTATGATACCATAAGGGATAAAATACTAGAATGGCTTAAAGGTAGTATGGATTCAAAGGTCTGAGTTTAAGGTGATGAAGTTAAAAGAAATAAAGGTGTAATGATTGCCTTCTCATTAATATTCATTACTTTTGCATCTCTGAATTTGAAAAAAATTATCTACCTTTGCTTATAGGATGATGCTATAGTGTAAAAGATGTGTTAAAATTTTGACAGAGCTGTGCTAGGATGTATTTATGTGGCTAGGCTGAAGTTTGCTTAGTTATAGAAAATATGGTTAGTGCCAGAGTGGTTCTTCAGGGTCCTATACAGCCATTACCTAAGAGCCTAGTGCAGAATACAGAGTGCTATGATCCATTTACTGGAAAATTTCCTTTGACCTCTTAAAACAGAATTTGGGGCAAAATTCCTTGGCTTGTCTGCCCCTAAAATATTACTATCGATATTGCTCGTTGAGTTAAAGAGAAATGATGGGCTTTATCTACTGCCCGGAGAGATACTTAGTACCTTGCCAGATCAGGTTGTACAAATTTTCATCCAGACTTAATTGTGGAATTCGGGTGGTTCCAAAATTAGAGAGTCTGGAACATGATTGTAATGCTTGTCCCTTCCATGTTTTTTTCAGAGTGGCTTGGGTTAAGTTACTCAAATAGGTAGTGCTGTGGTTTCCATATTTACAAAATACGCAGAGTAGTATTTACCTTGCCGAAGCATGCTTTATTCATTGCCTGCAAAGCACTTTAAACATCCTTGGCTGAAATTTCAATGAGTGCTGCTATTTAATATGTTGAAGTGTGATTTGTTGGTTTGCTTTACAAGGCACAGATGCTCCCCAGGAAACAATGGTAATTTCTTTACCTCAAGGAGCTGATGCCACGCATACAGCAGACACATCACAACAGTGAGCTCTGCTGTATGACCTGCAGTGAGTGGGTGTGTGAAAGAGAGCGAGATAGCATTTCCTTCATAGACATACACACCCTCTGACCCAGACTAGAGAAGAATCTGCTTTGCAGAAGGTTTGCTTCAAGGGATTTTCCACATGTATTTTATTATGTTAAAGCTGATAGTGGTGACAAGTTGCACATTAAGTAACTGTTTCTTCAAAAATGTGCTGTTTATATTCTCTTTAGGAAAAGTGATGTAATACTGGGTTTCTCAGATAAACAAAGTCATTCGGTTATAGAAAATGTTACTATTGCACATGGACCTTGCGCTCATCTGCCCCGTACCTACTCATTTTAGGCCTCTGGCTTTAAATGATGATTACTTGCATGTTTAGGGACAAATGCATTCATATTCACTAAGTTAGTAGCCAGTGGTTTCCACCAGGGAAATAAGTTTAGTATGCTGTTAGTAATTTGGTTTCAAAAATATCGGCAAGGTCCTCCACATAAGAGTCAGTGAAACATGTGGTCCTAATCATTCCCTTAAAAAGGAGACATGGTCTATTTTCCATTAGGAATGGTGCTTACAGCAAAAGAGTAAATACAGAATGAAATTTACACATGTATTAAACTTTAGTGTGTGTGTATGCATTCAAACATGCATGTACATGTGTATGCTTAGGTATACTCCCGGTGAGTGTAATCTGACGACTGCTGTAACACAGCCCGCCTTAGACAACAAGTTGGTTGGTAGAAGAATTGGAAAATGCAGCTGTTTTCAAAGTAGCTTTTTTCTTTGCCGCCCCCCCCCCCCCCCCCGGCAAAGTTCAAACCTTACATTTGCATTATGTAATTGGCATAGAGGAGCTATGGTAAAACTTCTTGTAGAGGTGTTGGGGTTGTACTGTAGCTGTTGGACAGAATAGGGTTCGTAATGGCAGAATTGCAGCCCCCACCCCTCACAATGCACTGTGCCAGCACACAGAGACAGCTGGTCGTGTAGAGCATGGCATCGGGGAATGGAAGTAGAGAGAACTTCCCTACTTTCCCTGGGATAAAACAGCTCCTACAGTCAGGAGGGTACCAAGGGGCTTTCTGTTGGTGCCTTACCCTCTTCCCGCTTAGAAATGGCGTAAAAGGGTATATTGGTTGGCAGAAATTCATCCTGGTTTCTCCCTTGCCTTCTGGCAGCCTTCCCGCTGCTGTACCTGGAGCCTTCTGGTGGCAGAGCAGCGAAACAGAGCCCTGTCCCGCATTCCTCACTGCTCCCTTCCCATTGGGTGTTGGAACGGGGCCCTGGGTATCGTTTCCACTTCCTCTGGTTTCATCTAACTTTGTCATACTTGACACTCTAGCATACACAAGATAAAAACCAGGGGAGAAGGGACTGCTTGGTGCTGCCTTCAGCACGTTTTATGTAGGCCAGGCATGAAGCAGAATGTAAACTACAGCCTTTCCAGAGAAGCATTCTTGCTTCAACTTTTTCAGCTGAGTTTGCTTCTGAGGTAGCCCTGTTCAAAGCTATTTGAAAATATTCCTGCTCATCTGATGCTGCCATCAGCAGAATCTAAGACATGTGTAGAGGTTGGGATAACAAAATGTCTGTGAAAGGACACAAGGAAGGGTTTTGTTGTCTTCTAGGCTTGGTAATGTCTTGCTTGTATTGTTACATCTTTAATCATTCTTGGACATTTCTTTGTCTTTTAATCTGTATAGACCACTACATATGACCTTGCTAATTGCTAAGCAGGAACTTCATGAGTAGTGTATTTGCAAGACAAGAATTCGCAGTGATGAATGCTAAAATGTCATTCACAGATTTTTGGAAGCTGTTGAAGAAAGAAGGTTTCCTCTCTTTCACAAGCACTGAAGCTGCTTCATATTTGACTATAAGTAAGTCCAGCTCATGGATTTACTTACAGTTTAGTTTATTATTCCTATACTCTGTTTTTTCTGTGACTGGGGAAAAAGAAAAAGATAGGAACCAGACCTGTGTTTTTCATTTAACTTTTTTTTGGGGGTGGGGTGGGGTGGTGGTGGTAGAAATATGTATTAATTAAAATTAAATTACAGTTTCCAAGAAGAGGTCAGTTTCTAGGTACCAGTGTGAATTTTTGTCTTCTCTCTCTTGTGAACTTTCTGCTTGAGATTTAATGGCATGCTGAATCTGGCATCTTGGAGTGGGCAGGTCCAAGGCTGCAATATCAAAAGTTTTTAGGGGCCACTGCTTATGTTGTGACTTCCTTCCCCAACTGAAGGCTTGTGGCGCAGATTCCAGTTGCTTTGCTGTGGCCTTTTCCTTTCCCTCACAAGTACTATTGTTCTCCTGAAGGGTAACTCAAACATTTTTTCAAGTTGAACTTGTTCCTAGTGAAGCTTCATTGCTGCAGTGTAGTGTAATTTAAACGTGAAAGGTGTTGCTCTGATGACACATCCTTACACAGGTAGCATATATAATACAGTCCCACAGCTGGGGGCTCTGTATATACCCACTCCTTACTATCTATGATTCAGCTTGAGGAAGCAATTGTAATGCACGTCAGTTTCTATCTTTAACTAGCAAATCATAGAGCCGCCATACGCTCTGGTCAGGTGCCATCATTGCCTGACCTAGTTTAAAGATTGGATACATTTAGCTCTCCTGCAGCTGCACTGCAAGCTTCACTGTGGACATGCATTCCCTGTGTCACATTTCAGAGTCTGAAGTCATTGTTACCTTAAGGTTCTCCAGTTTCTGCTGCATTTATGTAAAATCCTGCATCTGGCACTTCTGGCACTGGTTAGAGTTCTGCAGGTTTTCCTGCAATTGTCAAGATAAATCTCTCTGTTTTCCTCTGATGCTTGCTGTGTTGTCACCACTGATCCCTGGTCTTGTGTGCTTGTGTGTTATTCACGGTCTTGTTTTCAGATGAGGGAGGACATTAATTCACAAAAATAAATGTGTTTATATAAGCTTCACTCAAGTCAACGTTTCACGTTCAAGAAAACTGCTTGGGCATGTCCATAACTTTGACAAGCCTTTCAGCATGTACTTAAATGCTTAACTGGACAGGGATGGACTAAATGTTTCCTGAATCAGAGACATAATTTTTGATATTTTGGTTACATACCAATTGCAGAATCTGCTTTGACAGATGGATCTAGGTGATGTGAAAGCTATAGAAAGGCATCTTTGTGGGGAAGTTGGGTATTTTGGTATTTCTCCTTATATTTCTTTTTTTCCCCCCCTGTGTTCATTCTGGGTATAGCACTTAACACTGCTTAATTTTTTTATGTATGTATAGGTGGATATGTATAATTAGTGTATATATGTAAAGTTTGTATGTATCTATATATATTATATATAAGTAAAAGTAGATTCCTCTACTTGCCCGTTATTATTGGAACATTAGCTGTGCTGTAGCAGAAAATTTGTTTTCCCTTTATTGTTTGGTGTAAGAATGTACAGTGTGCTAATGAACGCTGAATGTTTGTTTCAGTTTTTTTGGTTTTTTTTTTTTTTAAACAAATTGTTATTGTCACATCTTTCCAGAAGGAGTAAGATTTCATTCAATCCATATGTGGAAGTAGTATGTGTTCTCCTTCACGGCTGTACGTTGCCAGTAGTGTCTCGTTTGAGAGTATCTGTCCTAGGTTGCAGTTATCTGTGTCTGGGCAAACTGGAGAAGATGATTAACAAGAAGTTAGAGGTATATAGTAGGAGATGTGACCTGTTATCAGTCCTAGATGCATGGTAGAAATTCCTATTTGTATAGATTTGTCCCTGAAGCTCAGGAGATTAAGGCTGTAGGTACTCTGTGGAAGAACCAAATGCTTTGTATACTTCATCTACATATCCACAATGAGTTAAATTAGTTCAAAAGTATCTGGAAGAGGCCGAGCACCTCACTTTCAGAGATGAGATTGATAAGGAAAGGTGATAGTTTTATTAGTGGAATTAATAAAGTTAGTTTGAGAAGACTTTCAGGAAAATGCATCCTCAGTCCCTGTTGAAATCAATAGAAGCTGGCAATGTACTGATTCTCAAAATCAGACCACAGTGTTGCAGATTAAAAGATACAAACACATGCAGACAAAAGATGCTTTAGGGCAACTGCTTCCCAATCGAAGGCCTGTGGGCAACGTGTTGCCCTTATGATCTTTGCTATTGGTAAGACAAAATGAAAAATGATGGAAAAGCTTATAGTAAAGTATGTTACTCTTGTAGTAGGACACTTCTAACCCCCAGTTCCAAAAAGATGCAGTTGTTTCCATATTTCCTTTTTCTACATTTGCTATGCTAACAATAATTAATATTTCAGTTTCCCTAGCTGATATTCAGATTACACTTATCAGAGCATCAAAATAGGAGGGAACTCTTTGATGTTGATCAGTGTCATTGGATAACATTCACTACAGGGGAAGAGTGGTGGTCCCAGTTGTTGGTGAGAGCAGAACTGGTGGGTTCTACTCAGTAGTTGGCTTTCACCTCTGAGGGATTTGGCACATGGTTTTTTGATCTACCCTGAGTCCATGTGCCCAGGTTTTCTTTTTTGAGTGCATGGAAAAGGTGAGAAAATGTATCTTACTCATAGACACCAAAATTGAGTCCGTTTGCATCACACTGTGGCTAAACACACATAGACTGAGGAGTATCTGATGTGCAGTAACTCATCAGTAGTTGAAAATATTTCATTATCTCAGTGTGTAGTCTTTTTTTTTTCCTCCCTTTTTTTCTTTTTCTTTTTTTTTTTTTTTTCTTCCAAGCACTGGCTATACAATTTACATAACCTCCCAACGCAGAGAATTTAGAAAGACCAACATTTTCAAAAGCAGTCATGAGATCTATCTGTGATGTTGTATCTAGAATGGTATAAACAGAGGAATGTCACAAAAAGGAAGAAAAATTACTTTGTACTGCAATTGTGTAAATCTTAATTTTAAGAACATCTTTTTCTCAGAGTTGTGAACTCAAACCCCAAATTTCTGAAATATCTGATATGAAGTCATTATCTCAAAGCCATATAGTATTGCTACATAACCAAAAATATGGGTGGTTAGTGTAGGAAATGTCAAAGACAAGTTGAAAGTGTCATGTACTACTTTTTTCTCTGTTATCAAATGTTTGTTCATAATGTCCCACTTTGCTGGTTTGACACCTATGTTTTATATATACTTTAAAATGAAATAATCAACTCTATAATATCATGTATCTGTTCCCTGGCACTTTTTACCTGTAAGTCTCAAAGCTCTTTGCTGGAGAGATAAGTGTCAGTATCCCCACATAACTTCTCAGGAAATGGAAGCACTGGGGCACTGGGCTGGCTTTGCATCAGGCAGGTGGTTGTCAGGGCAAGAAATGGGTTCTCCTGTGTTTTAGGAGAATATTGCTTGATTTTTTTGCACTTTTAGGATTCCTAGAAGGTACAAGATATTTCAAACTTTTGGTTAGTTGGGTTTGTTCCCTGCCCCGCTCCCCTCCCACCCCCACCCCCACCTGGTTTGTTTTTTGTCTGCGACCTGGTCAGTTTTACAACCAGCAAGGTCAAACTGCTGTGAGCTGAAATTTTGGCAAGTATCATCGATGTTGATTGGTCATGTAGTACAGCGTCGTGGTTTAGATTTGGGTTTTACCATTTATTTATTTTTCGATTTTTTTTATGCATCTGAAGCTTGGAGGAAAACATGAGAGTATGAAAAAACTGGCAGAAAGAGTGATCGGGGAATAAAAACACCCAAGACTCACTCAATTTTATAGCGTACCTTTCTGTTGGATAAAGAAAGTACAAGAAGTATGCAAGTGAGTAAAAACTATTGAGAATTCTGTTCTCAATTCATGTTATGAAGGAAATGAAGAGATAGAGTGTGTTATGAAAACTCTGTCAGGCAGTGACTGATTTCTAACTTTTCCTACTTTTTTTTTATTCTTTTACTGTATTTGAATCAAGACTTTCAAATATACTTTCCTATGAAAACCAGTTTCTTGAAGAGTTGACTTGACTGTGTAATGCAGGACTGAAACAAGAAACCTGTGCTTGGCTTTTGGCTAATACATCACATAGTGCTGAGACGACACTCCTGTCCAGCTGGAAATATTCAGTTCATTGTTCATCCATCGTGATCAGGATGTGTCATGGGGGTTGCCCTGTTTGTTCTATTTTTGTTTCTTTCCTTTTGCCTGCACGGTTAAATAGTTTTACATGCATAAATGATAACTGGGGCTATATCATATATACGTATATCTCACTGTGCGCTGTTTTTATCAGTATTACTCGTTTAGAGAGAGGAGAGGAGAATGTACCTCATTCTGAATCATAATCCAGCTTCCACTGGGTTTGCATCCTGCTCCCTTTCCTTCTCTGGGCTATCACATTTTTTCCTTTCTTTAGGGGTTTGATTGCCGTATTTCTTCTCCAGCTTAACAATACAGGCAGGTTCTTACTGCATGCTACTTAGGGGACGGTGGTATCTGACAGGTTAAGCATAAATCTGTCTGGCAATATTGTGGGTTCTGATTTGGTTCCAAGGATGATAGTGTTTAGAATTAGGAAAATCACTAATAGTGTACCTCGAAAGGTAAAAAGGTGTGGTAATTGACATAAGAAAGAACATATTAAAATTAATTTATGATGAGATGCTAGATGAAGATGTGTTAGTTTATATTTTTTTTAATGTTTTGGGATGGCAGGAAATGCAAGATAAATTATAGGCATGATTCTAGGGTTAGCTCATATTGTTAACATGGTACTCTTGGTGACAGCTTCTTAGCCTTCACTGTAATTTTTCCACATGTTAACTAGCATTCCTGATCAATCAGAACATAACATTACTCTTCTTTGTGAAGATATGAACAACTTAAGTGAAATAGTTTTTCCACTTTAAAATAGGTACAGTACTTTGTAACTCAGTTATGTTTTTAGAATTTATACTTATGTATTTATTCATGTGTATATATAATAATAATAATAATTATATATAAAATTTGTGGCAGACAAGAAAAAAGATACAATTTCTTCCTCTAAATTCAGTGGAGAGGGGATTTTTTGGTGGATTTTTATTTTTGTTTCTTTTTAGGGAATAACTATGTCCGATTCTCTTTATTACTCTCTTCATTTACATGAAGCACACACATTTTTAAGCAACATGAATATTCATTACTTTTAATCTATGCAAAAGCAGCATAGATCAGAGAGCAGGTTACAAATGTACATAATCTGCTTCCCAAATTTATTTCCTCTGCAAAGTTTTGGTAAGAAAAAAGAAAATTTACAACTGAAGTAAATGAGTGATTTCCCCTACAATGAAAATATTGATAAATCCTGTTTTCTGGAGGTTACTTTATGAGATATTGCTGTTAACGCTTTGAGTAATGTCCTGCATGTGTTCACTAGTTGGATAATACTAAAGGAAGGAAGCGGCACACAGTTGCATACTGAGTAAGAAAATAGAAGGGAAAAAAGCTGTGCAAATTGTAAATGTGTAGCCTGTGCCAAATTTATGTGAGAGATGAGTTTAAATTCATTATTAATTGTTAGCACAGATTTATAACTTAGTTGCTGAACATTGTATATTATGTTAGCAAAAGTGTAAATGATTAAATACTTCTAGCAGTCTGTAGACGTAGGACATAAGAAAACTTCAGTGGTAATATTTCTGACCTTTTGCTTTCCTAAATCTAATGTGTTTTAAACCTTCAGGCAGCGAGTTGATGAGTTTTCCTTGTGCTTTTGAAAGAAGAGATTAATATACTGCTCTGCTGCACTTAATTAGTAGCAAACCAGCTTTTGTTATGCTTTGTAATATTATGTATCAATCCAACTGGAAGAGGAGGGATATTGTGGGTAAACATGAATAAATAAGGAAGTGATTAGATTATATGAAAATTGTTTAGATTCTGATGGAAGTTTCTGAACCTGCTAATGGCAGTAAGTACAGTTTAATTACTAATGCCAAAAAAGGGGGCTGAACATGGAAGGGAAGGAATTTTTCTACTTGTTACCACTTCAAATTTTCTAAAAGCTATCCATATGGGTCCACTTGGTCTGGACTTATAGGCAAGTTGGTCTCTAGCCAGATGCTCCATCTCCTTGAGCTCACACCTCTCTATAGAGCTCTAATGTTCCCCTGAAGAGTAATTTTTTTTTTTAAACTCTCTAATTTAGATTTGGCAGTTGAAGCATGATGGCGATTGAATGTTTTGAGAACGAGCAATAAATAAAGCTTTAAAACTTCCATTGTTTTGTCTCTCAGTTGCTGTGCTATGCAGTTGCATAAGCATCCGTAGGCTAATGTAGTGGAAATCAGATTGGATTACATCTGCTAAGGTCACATTTTGGTTAAGATTTCTTTCCTTTTTTTTTTTTTTTTTTTTTTTTCTTTCCTCCAAAGCTCCAACTATCCTCATTTGTATCATAAATAGAGAAATATAAAGGAGGAGTGCTTTATTTTATAAGACAATGTCCAACAAGGAATTGGTTGAATGAAGAAGGTAGAGTTTGGCTAATCTGAACAACATACTTGTAATGAAACATGATTTCTGCCCTCCCCCCTACCCCCCTCGAATACCACATAATCCTCCTCTCTTCTTGCACCATGGTAACCTGTTGTTGTGCTTCTGCCTGCTCAATGTTTGATCTGCATGTCATATGGCTCTTTCAAACTGTGCAAGACCCAGGAAGCCCCAGAGATTTGTGCCTCTTCATCAAAGAAATCTAACAATGTAAAAAGCCACTATATTGTGGAAAACGTGGGGTATCTCTAAGGTGGCAGTGTGTTCTCCACCCTCCTGCAGAGCTCTGTAGGCAGCAGAGAAGAGTGTGGAGCTTTTTGGCTGCATGTAGTGAAGGCAGTTGAGTCACAATCTCACTTCCAACGTCTTGGTCCTGATACTGGGATTGTAACAGTCATGGGAGTTACTTGCATAGTGCAGAGCCAAGGCTGAGAGAAAGCACGTGTAGATCACCGTAAAGAATGTGGGTGTTAATTGTGAGCTTGAAAGACTGGAGGCTTTCGGGCTGGTTGTTTCTTCCACCTTTGTGAGCAGTGTAGGTTGGCTATGTAGATATCCAAAAGTTGAAAGATGCTGTGATAAGGCTGCAAAGCAATTCACACAAAAGAGTGTTCAACTAAATTCAGATCACAATACTGGGTGCATGCAGAATAATCCATACTCTGCCAAGTAATCTCTAAACTGTGTTTGTCTGTAGATTTGCATGAAGCAGCCCAGAAAAATACCCCTTTAAAAATACCTCGTAAAGCTTCATTTTATCTGATTTGTACTCAAGATCAAAACTGGGAATCATCAGGTTCCTTCCTTAATATTCTGTAGAATACTCTAGTGTACTTATTCAAGCCCAAAGGGTAAACATTAAGTATTATTGCTTTATTGTTATTAAAAGTTTGATCACTTTCCAAAATATTTGGACTCTAAAAAGTTTGCAAAACCATACTGGAAATTTCATAACATACTTTCTTGTAAAGTTTCTGGCCTTTTCTTCTGCTGATTGCACTGTAACTACCATTCTTATAGTATTCTGGGAATTCTCTTTCTTGTTCTATTTAGAGGCAGGAATTGCACATTAATTTTGAAGAAGAGGAGGAATGATCACATTTTCTGAAATACCAGGAACGGGTCAAATCAATGTTTGAGAATTTTTGCTTGCCTTTTTTCTTCCTTTCTTCTCAGGAGTCTAGTTCAGTTGAAACACAGCTTGGAGTTGGAGCAAATTATGGCAGTAGGGGAATGCAAACTGTCCTACAGTAGAGGGAGAACAGGTTGAATACATGCTATTGCATTCCCCCATGCATTGTGCAGGCGAATACAGCCTTCACACCTTCTGCACTTTCTATCTCAACAGATCCTGCCTAAGGAATGAATTGGGTGTTCTCAATGCATTGCTTTGTTCCTTCTTCAGTCAGTATTGCCTGTGCTTTCATGGCTGTGTTTTTCCAGAAAATGTTTGTAACTTGATTGTGCCATCTCTTCTGCTTTTAGCCACTGTGGACCCCAGAGTCTTCTGGGCCTCTTGAGGTTAATTATATTATACAGCTACAAATCCAGTTAGGACTAAAACTGCTTTGAGTGAAAAAGTTGAAATGTGGGGGTTTTTTTCCTGACAAGAAAGCTGTTGGCAGTAGAAGTGACAGTAAGGCTTCATGTTTCGTTCTAACGTGCCGTGTGGAAGTTTTTATTCTCAAAGGCAGCCATTTTGTGGTTTCCCTTTCAAAGAGACTAAACAAAACAATTTAAAGATGCTCTGTTTGAAGTTAGCATTTCTGCAGAGGGAGCTACTATTCTCTGCCTTTTTTTTTTTTTTTTTTTTTTTCTAGTTACTGACCTTTTTTCTCATCCCCTAAATTTTCTTTAGCATATCATGCTCCATCTTTGTTTGGGACAGGTTTTCATTTCATATTTCTTTGTGATGGTGTAGATCTGACCACAGAAGGTTTTGCCACCTATGGGCTTTACTTGTGTTTTGGTAGCACTGTTTGACTGGTAGTGGCCAAGTGAATCAGGTGAAGGCTCCAGCTATTTCAGTGAAGGACATTTTGTCACCTGCATGCTGCAAGACTTTTTATTGTTAAGTGCTGAAATACGCTTGAAGTGCAGGGTAAGAAAAAACAGGACAGATAACTGTGAAACATCTGATGTGCTGTCAGGATGAATCCACATTTCCTTGATTTCAAGACCGAAGGCAAATCGGGGGGACCAGAGGTGTATACCCGGTAGTTCTATTGGTTTTAGTCTTGATTCTTTAAGGAAAGAGAACCTAACCCTTCTAATAATTTCCAGTGATTTTATATTCCATAAGATTCTCCTCTGTATGTGGAAAGACTGTGTGACAAATCAAGAAACCTAATAATTTTCATTTTGAGGCTTTAAAATTGTCTAGGAAAGATGGATTGATGGATACAGACTACCACTATTGAACAGAAGATGAGAAAAAAAAAGGTTAAAAGCGATCCCATGCCTCAGAAAAGCTCCAACTTTACTGTCTGAACTCTGTGCACATAAATAATAAGCTTTTGTTAAAGCCCCAAGGCTGCTAGGTAAAAACTGCAAATCCTGATAAATTAGTTATAATATATAGTCCTTAAAACAGATGACTACAGACTTGGAACTGAAACGTTTTAGTAGTCTGTTAGCCTTTTTATTGAATTCAGAGGAAAAGCACATCAGTCACTAAAAATTATACTATGAATATTCTTAAAACTTGAGAGAATGTTTTTCACACTTCAGAAATAGCTTTCAAGAATGCTGGTATCA
Organism: Falco cherrug; assembly: GCF_023634085.1. Classification (NCBI taxonomy): domain Eukaryota; kingdom Metazoa; phylum Chordata; class Aves; order Falconiformes; family Falconidae; genus Falco; species Falco cherrug. The sequence continues at coordinate 91,005,212 of NC_073700.1, read as the reverse complement.
GCCCTTACTTTGTTGGCCACTGGAGCCTATGGTATCCTGGCAGGGTTGTATTTTTTTTTTTTCTGCTGTGTGCAGAATCTTTTTTCTTAACCAGGAACCTTCCAGTACCATATTAAGCAAAGTGACTGACGTCTGCCACATGTTTTTTGTTCTTATATTCTGTGGAGGAAGAGATTGGTACCTTCAGAATAATGTAAATTTTTATATTTTTGCTTTTGGATGTGTTTATCTCATTTTAGGCGTATCTTGGGACCGTAAAGTCAAATAATTTTATTTTTTTCCTCTATGTATTGGAAAGTGGTGAAAAGGACTGAGTGTTTTAATACTGCAGTGATACTTAATATCCACCAACTCGCACTCTTGCAAACTTCAGGCTGTAACTCTAATTCTCTGTGTCTTCTGTCCCCATTAATTCCAGGCTGAATAGCGCTGAATGCTGCTTTATGCGGGAAGTCTGTATGGGTGTTGATCCTGGGACAATCTAGAGCAATGGAAACCCATGGCTTTTGTGTTACAGACACAAGATAAGAAGTGGCATCAATATACCTCAACATCTATTTTAGATACTATTTTATGCTGACAAGGAACAGTTGTGAGCTGTGGACCTGACTCAACAGCCAGCTGTTTGGAGATAGTTCTGCTTCTCTAAATGCCAATGCAGTTTTTACAGCAAATGCTACATGGCCTATCATCTCTTTTCCTGCCTAAGCTATGGCAGGAGGGGAAAGGGATTATAAAATTACCTTTCTGTCCTTACCCTTCTACCTGCAGGTTTACATGGCTGTATGGCGTACAGCATCTGTCAGTGTTTGGCTTCATATTTTGAAAAGAACGTTACTGATTTATCTGAAAAGATAGGAAAGGGACTCCTTGGATGGATTTTGAATAAGCTGATTTTTTTTCTTCCCTATCTCCTGCTTTGAAACCACTGCTTTCTATGCCAGAATTTTTCTCCAAGTAAAGTGATAGTTCTGTTCTTGAAATTCAGAATCAATAAAATACAATCTAATGAAATAACCAAATAGGATCAAACATCGTAGTGTCAAATGCACTCAGAAAGCTAATTTTCATAAACTGGTTGTATAGGCAGTGATTAGTGAAAATGTTAAAATTAGTTTTCAGTACACAGTTTCAAATAGGGTGTTATTGTGATATCCCTGGGAAGTGAACACTGCTTGTCATTCGGTGTTGATGTCAATGGATCTCCTTCCCTAAAAGCATCTGCCTTTGCAGTCCTGACTTCAGGGTTGAAGGCTTTTTGTCAAAATCTTTTAATCCAACTGATCATGAGAGAAAAACCTAGTTATTCATATGCCTTTCAGTTTGCTTTTGTTTGGTTCCAGTTCATATTATGTTCATATTTAGGGGAGATACAGAATCACTTAGGTTGGGAAAGACCTGTAAGATCATCAAGTCCAACTGTTAACCCAGCACTGCCAAGCCCACTGCTAAATCATGTCCGTAAGCATTGTAGTTAGGTGTTTTTTAAACACTGCCAGGGACAGTGATTCCCTGTGCAGCCTGCTCCAATGCATCACCACCCTTTCAGTGAAGAAATTTTTCCTGATACCTAATCTTACCTTCCCCTGGCACAACTTGAGGCCATTTCCTCTTGTCCTATTAGTTATTATCTTGGAGAAGAGACCGACCCACACCTGCCTATGACCTCCTGTCAGGTGGCTGTAGGGAGCGATAAGGTCCCCCCTTAGAGTTCTCTCCAGGCTAAACAGCCTCAGTGCCCTCAGCCACTCCTCATAAATGGGAGGGCGAAGCTAAGTAACAGTACACCTTTTCCTAAAAATTGGAAGATTTTCCAAATATTTATGGATATGGAGCTTCACTTGACATAAGTCATGCCAAGGCAGTCATTGACTTTGTGAGGTGGAGGAACTGAGACCAACAGATTCCAGACTGTCATTTTGAAAGGGTGAAGTTGGATCTAATTCAGATAGAGAGCCTGCTTTTAAGTTTTGACTGAAACCAGTTTTGCCAGTGAAAACTATATGGTTTTGATTAATTTTTAATTTTCCAATGAAAAAAATCATCAATATGAGAAGCTTCAGCCAGAAGCTTTTATGCTCTCCCTGCCTCTTTGCAAGTAATTTTTCCAAGCATTTGCAAATGTAAAAATTTCCCTCCAAAATCTAAGAATCTTAACAAGTCATCAGTCAGAGAATACAGGTTCTAATGCTCTATTCTCTCAGATGTGAGAAGCAAAACATCACTTCAAATAGCCCTGATCATTTGCACATCACCCCTACTACACAAGTCAACAGCAGATCAGTGAAAGGAGATGGGTTCCAGTTGATTTGGTTATACTTTTTTGTGCCTTAAACTATGTTTCCGTAACTGTTGGCCCCTGAGTGGTGAAGATTTGACAAAGTAAAGTTAGGAATAAACTGAAAAGCAGTCACCATTTTATTCAGCGCTGTGCAGTATGGTATGCAGTGCTAACAGCCAGTAGCCTCAAGTAGCTGTATTTGATGGTGCAATAATACAAATGTAGCTTTGCTGGCAGGTGTGACACCACAGCTCATGCAGCGTATGATGTGAAAAACTACAAAATGCCTTTTAACAGGTGAAGAGATGGCCCTTCATGGTAGTCTAAAGCAGCTGAATTTCAGAAGACTTCTGTTTTGTATTGTATTGTATACTATACATATATTAGTATATTGGAAAATATGTTTATATTGTGGTCCAGAAAAGTTGTCTTCTGAAATACCAAATATCACCCCTGCCAGTCAATCTCATAAATTAATGATTTTCTACTTCATTTTACATGATCCCTTCTGAGCCCTGACTTCTTTCTATTTCTGACAAATTACAACGGATAATCTAAGAGACTGCATGATAGGCAGTGGGTTACGAGCTGAGAAAGAAGTAGCATTCAAATCAAAGACACTAAAGGGATTAAAGGGGAGAGTCAGGAGAATGGGGGAAGAGGTAGTCCTTGCAAATTTTGTTGGCTATTTCATAAATATTGTGTCAGTGCGGTAAAAGTGGCTTCTATGCGTTTTAGAGGGTCTTAAAACAATATGTGCTTCTAGAGGAAAGGTGGCTACTGCAAAATTTTATCATGAGCCACTTGCAGCTCAAGAGTAAATGTGAAGAGGCCTATAAAGCTAAATGTTTCTGTCTTACTTTAAACTGCTTTACTATTGCTAGTTAGCCTGATTTATACTATTGGAAACTACAGCTGTTCTGTTCTATTACTTCCTCAATTGAAATTTGTATATTGAAATCATTATTTCAGTTAAAGATTGGTTTATGATAAAATGACTGCATAAAGGCAACTAATTACCATATTTTAAAATAATAATAAAAATAATCCTTAATTCTTCTTCCTGATCCTTGTGTCCTGGAGGCAGGAAGAAAAAAGAGAATTTTAAAATCTTATATTTAAATAGCACAGAAACTGAACTATGTTTAACAGAAAAGAGAATTTTAAAATCTTCTATTTAAATAGCACAGAAACTGAACTATGTTTACCTGCTTTTTTTAAAGTTAATTTTGCAGGCATTATGGCTATATCCGCAAACCATTCATGTTTGCCTTTTCAGAATGTGATTATTGCTCATAAAAGCAGTTTTAATTGAATGCTTATGTCATGAATGGCTTGTAGCATGCTTAAAACTACATGCCTCTATTTATATGACTATAGTTTATTTTTTAGAGCTCCCTGTATAACAATACTGGGAAATTACTAAAGGTTTTTTGCTATTCAGCTGGGTGATTTTAAAAGATATTGCTGTTATATTGGACTATTGGCATTGTTGCTTAGGAATAAAAACCTAAGAAAATTATCCCTTCCCCCTTTCAAACAAAGCCACATCTAAAAAGGTCGCAAAAGGAAACACACAATTCAAATAATCTCCTTGCTGTATCTGAGATTAACTTGGACACAGATGTTTCAATTTATAGTTTGATCTGGCGTAATATATACATTTAACAAAATCCTGTTTTGTATTGCTTCTATAAACACTAACGTCTGATAAAGGCATGTGAGCTTTTCTGCCATCTACTTGAATCAGAAACCTCTTGAGCCAGTGCTTAGAAAGCAGGGGTCTGACAACTGAGACTTAAGTTAACCCTTTCGGCATTTGGCTGCAACTTTTCTTAGCCTTTTACTTGTCTTTTGAATGGCAAATGCGTTTGCGGTTTTCTCAATTTAAGCTGCTGTGGGTTATTATTAGACTTTGTTCTTGGTGTATTTAAAGATGAAATGACTCAGTGCTGCTCATTACGGCTCGTTTCCGGGCCCCACTGTAGCCATTAAATTTCTGAGATACTATCTGAGAAATCACTGACATTCCTCATAAACCCCAGTGTTTCCTCCCTGCTGTTTGCCAGGCGTTAGCCCACCTGTCTGTTGAGGGAAATGGCTTTGGCATGATCAGAATCTTTATGGAAGGTCATGAGCAAGCAGTCTTCCTCCGCTTTTAACAAAAGCAGTTTCCCCTTTATCCTCAAATAACACTACCTAAAAAATGAATTGCTTGCTCTGAATCACAGATATTGCTTGGAAATCAGCTGAGTTTTATATCCCAAAGGTGAAGTTATCTCACCTCTGGTTGTGTGTGTCCCAGCAAATTTTGGTTAGAAGAAGTGATGTTGGGTTTACTTTAGAAAATATTTAGTGGCTACTTCACTGTTTCTGGCTAATTATCCTAATGAAGCAGGGCACAATAGCTAGAAAGATACCTGACAGCCAGGCAGCAAATTCTGAGAATGGAGGATCGTATCCAACCTCTGAGTTTATCTTCACAATTTAGTTGGCACCTGCAATAGGCAGATAAATGTTGCTGTATAAGGAGGTTTTTATGTGTTTTGGTAAACACAAGCCTCTCACATCCTGCCTTTCTGTTATTTCTAAAGTTGGAGGATTAATCTTGCAAGCTCCTTACTCTGTACAGATCTGTTGATCACATAAGCTATTACATTGGGTAGTAAGTGCAGGATTGTTCCCGTATTCCCTCAGCTAGGATATGATCACAGCCTTTATGAAAGTTTAAGTCATACCTCTGAAGGGGAACGAGTGAAACAACAAATCGGCAACTAAAGAAAGGATCATAGACTTAAAGATTAAAAATCTGAGGCTGTAAGGTACAGGTTCATGGAGTGATATAAAAGCAGACGTGCTTTAGATATGTTGCTGAGGCGGGCAGTAAAAGAAGGAAAAGTGTTTCCCATGCTGCTGTGCAGAATGTATGAGTAGTACTCGGTTATTACATTTCTATGAAGCTTGGTTGAAAAGCAAAACTTAAGGTAAAAGGCCCCACAACAACTTGCTCCTATATTTGTAAGGCATGGGTTTACTGTGTGGCCTGCTTTAAAACCTCATTTCAGCGATAAGCCTTCTGAACCTGCCTGCCCGAGGCAGGCAGCAGCCCAGCCTCACTCAGTTCAGCGTTTTGAAGAAGGGTGGGTGTTGGTAGCCTTGGAGGGTGCAAAGTCCATCTGTCCCCCTTCCCCACCCATGTGGTCTGCCAGAGTCCAGAACAGCCTTGGACATGCACAACCAGTGTGGCCGGTCCAGGCCCTGCGCTTGAACAGCCACTGAATTAACAGCTGTGTTGACAGCCAGCAGCATGCCTGGCAAGCTGACTATGAAAGGAGCAAGGGCGTTGGAGGCAGGGGCTGGAGGAGGTGGTCTAAGAAGTGCCAGGAGGGATTTTTTTTATTTTTCTGTTTTAATAAATTTTACTGAGTTTGCTATGTATCCTTTGAAAAATGAGGGTGGCCTTATATTTGAAGTCACCTTATATTTGGGCCAGTACGGTAGTTCTGGCTAAAGCCATGAGAACGGCCAGAGTCTGCAAGGATAAACCACAATTAAGTGGAGAAGAAAGTATTCAAAATTTGTTTTGGCAGAAATTGGTTAATTAAGTCTGTTTAGCATTACACAAGAACTTAGCTTGGCCAGCTTACTATCTTTGTTAAATATGTGGCTTCCCAGGAGTAAATCTGGATGAAATGTCTTAGTATTGTTTAACTCATTTTTTCATAGTGAAAACACAGAAATTGTGCAATTGCATGTATTAGACCAAAGAAATATATATGTTTGCATTTTCCCATGAAACTGTTTTCCAGAAAGAAAAAAAATCTACGGATAGGGCTGTTGATTTTAGGCCCTATATTGAGGGAAGTGGCAGTATTTTCTTCATGTTATGCCCCATCACCCCCAAAATTGGAACACAGATTCAAACAGCAAAAGCTGAAAGAAATATATTGATGATAATATTTTAAGAACTTTGATTTATCAAGAACAAGAAGTCAAGACCCTCTTCAGTGCCTCAAATGGATCACCTGGGACAAATACCCCACGTATTTTTTCCTAGCTTTAGCAGTTCTTGCTAGGCCTGGGTTAGCTAATATATCTTCAGGTATTAGTCAGATGTTTGAAATAACTTTATTGAGGTTAATGGCAGTATTTGCTGACTGTAGAATGATCTTTCCTGGAGGAAGAGTATGATTCTGGGAAGTCAAATGGGCTCAAAGCAATTTTCTGTCTTGAAATACAATTCTAGAGGTAATTAACAAAAATAATTTAGTCAATTCTGAGTTTGAGTGGGGTTTTTTGTGTGTGTGTGTGTTTTTTTTAATTCTGTCAAAAATAAAGGCACACTCAGTATGTATGAACAAAAGAGAGAAAGCAGTTTTAAATTAGTCTGTGGGCTTTTCAAAGTAGAGAATGTAATGAAGAGGTTTATCAGGAAGTAAATCAGCTTAAAAGACTTGGGGCATAGTACATCTGGCCTGTCTCGTTCTTATAGCTATGCTGGGTGGCCAAAGAGCTGTCCTTTGTCACCTATGGATTTTTGTGGTATAGAGGAAAGTCCTGGATAGTAAAATTTTCAGTTTCCAGGTCTGTGGAAGTCATACGTTTTTTTTCCTCAGCAGTCTTCATCTATTAGATAACTAGGCTGAGCACAGCATGTGAACACACACATTACATTACTCTGAGTTGCATTATGGGCCAAGAAAACTTAGTACGATTCTTACCGGCAGAAGATGAGGAAGAAAGCAGTGCTACTGATTAGTATTGCAAAGCTTTAATCATTATCTTTAACAGTGAGCAGAAGTTCAAGTAGCTGTGTTGATTTATATGTATTGTACATGGGCATCACTTATCAATCTGTTTCTATCTTACTATAAAGCTGACAAAAGTCTTGGCCTAAGTTATGCTTGATCTCACCGTGAGAGACTTTACCTATTGTAGTTTTTTGCTGCTTTTTCTTCTTTTTTTCCAAACCCACTTGATGTTCAAGGTATTACAAAGAACTTTTACTCAAAGTGAATGCATTGATACAAGCATAGAATTCCATATGCAAATGAACAAAATGTTCTGGAAATAGTCTTAATTGTAAAGGTACTGAATGGCTGCCGTAGTCTACTTCCCATCTGGTTTTAACAGTCTGTTTTGTTTTTGTTTTTTGTTTAAATTTTCCAAAATGTGCTGGTATCTAAGAGCTGATTTAGCAAGATTTTACTTTTGTAATTAATGAAACTACCATTTTCTAGTATATGTCTGTGGAGCTTTTTGAATTCTTATTGTGTTGCCATGCTTAGGACAACAGCTTGAGTTAAAGCCAAAGATAGCTTTGAATCATTTGGTATCAAGGTACTAATGAGCTCTGCAGACATTTCAAATGCAATTTTTCCTTATTCAGCCAGGTGTGGCTTAATCCACTCTATTTTTCCCATAAGCAATTTGATGTCCAATATATAACTTTCTCTTCATATTGCAAAGAATGTTTCCAAAAGGTTAAAGTTGTGCTTTTTGCAACTCAGAAGAGACTTTGCTGATTTCTCTTTTCCTGATGTCAGATTACTATCCATTTCCACCCTGAAATTTGATGGCCTGACAATAAATATTTTTTCTGAAAATCTCAGATTGTGAACTACACTAGTTTGTATATTCTGATCTACGTGTGTGTTTCCTACGCATAAAAACTGTTTATGAATTGAAGTAAAAGAGCTATTTCTACAGGATTTATACTCAAGGATCATTTTTCTAAATTCTAACTGTGACAATGTGAATAAATTACATTTAGATTCCAAGGAAAGAAATTAAGGATTTAATACTGTAATAAAAACATTGAATTCATTACAAATTAATATATCAGGAATTGATTCCTCTTGATTGATGTACTAAGTGGAAGCATGTAGGACATTAAAAGGATCTTGTATAAATCTTGATAGTATTTGCTGCTGCTGCTTAAAGAATGTGTACATGTTCTGCTATTGACTTGTTTGCAGACATATAGCTAAACTAAGTTTTCTGGCTACTAAAATCCTTGCACATATATCACAGAAGTTCTGTGCTTTGCTTCAGCTCTAGAAGAAGGGTGCCAGCTTTTCTCTTAGTATTTCTGACTCATTCCACAAAACATAATTTTGTCAGCGCCCAGTTGTCAGAAAGTGTCAGCTCTGCTATTTAAAGCAGTTAGTACATTTTTTCAGGACAACTAGTACACATTCAGTATTCTTTTAAAAATATTAGTTCAGTGTGCCCTTTGTAGCCCATTCATTTTCTTTAGAAAACATTCTAGTTACAGGTTGGCTTCTCTAAGGTTTCACCCAAACTCATGCTATGACTTTATTTGCTGTAGTGTGGCAGTGCTATGACATTCATCATGGCAATCACTCCAAGGGTGATGAAACGTGGGATTCAAATTTTCTCTTGGGAAAGTCTATAGGTTTTGCTTCAGACCAAAGACATGAACCTCCACTTGTCATCTTGGTATAAACACATAATTCCTCAAAGCACCTGCATCTGCTTAAAATAATCCATTGAAACAAACAAGACGAGAAATCCTTTCATATGCACTAAAGGGGATGGGTGTCCCTTGGGTATTTCCCCAACCACATGTCCTTTAGTATTGTCATTTGAAGGGTTAAATGTAGCAGAGAAGTTTCTTTCATTCCTTTCCTACCAGCCAAGGTGTCAATCCAAAATGACAAATGCTTTGTTAAAAGGATTGTATGTACAAGTCAGTATCTTCAGAGTACTGAAAATCTTAACTACCTCCATATATCAAGAAATATTGTTCTTTTTTTAATCAACCACGTGTCTTGAATGAAAGGAATTCCCACCCTAGGAAAAATAACCTCACATCATGGTTATTTGGTGTTACTGCCATCATTCACAGTTTTTCCCATAGATACAATGTTCACGTCTTAGAATTCAAGGTGAGATGTTTTTTCTCCAGTTCTGGTTCCTATTGTCTGTGATAATTCCACTGATAACAGAATAACATACCCTTTAGTTGAGTGGGGAAACATATTTGTGTTTCAGTAGAAATGTTTGGTTAACAGAAGCACAAGAAACTAAACCACAAAATCTAAAGGGAAGCTTAAATGTATTTTTTATAGGAGCGGATCTGTAATAAAAACAATAAAATCCAGTGTTTAAGCTTTATAGAAATAATTTAATGACCAGCTGCAGCAATAAACACCTTTCCGTTTTGATTGGGTCTTAACTCCTCCATCCAGTGATTAATTGCTCCATGAAAGACAAACACATTACATTATACCTTAAGTATAACATCCTGTTTTAAAGATTCCACTAGTGTAGTTTAAATTTTTTTGATCCTGTTCAGACTTTGAAAGGGTATTTCAAGGATCCTCCACTTATCATTACTTCTTGCATATATTCATGATCAAGGCAATAACTGGCCAGTATTTCCTTTCTCAAATTTAGCTTTGGCATTGCTTGCATTTGTATTCCACTTAGATAGAAAATAATATAATACTATGGTGTCACAACTTGTTTTCATTGGAAACTCCATGGAAAGTACAGGATGCAGATTGTATTTTATTTAAATTGGGGGGGAAAATTAGAACTTTATTAAAAAGATCTGTAACTGGTTCCTATGCTGGACGGAGCATGCATCAATGTATTATTATTAAAGCCATACTTATTGCAGATAACAGAACAGCTACTGAGTGATTTAACAATATTTTGGATATAAACTAGATTTTATCTAGGAGGGAAATAATGATAGTAAAAATGTCATTTGTCCGCTCGTCACACAACTAAACCTTCTTTCTCGAGGAAGCCTTAGAAAGGGACTGTATATGACATTAGCATCAAGAAACCTGTGCTAGAGCAAAGGTTATATCTGTATCAAAAGTAGGAACTTAGTTTATTTTTTCAATTCCATTTTATTTTACTTTCTGTTTTAACCTCCATTCGAGAGTGTTACCTTGCGTTTCGTTACAGTGTTGCAGAAAGGTTGAGGTTGGAAGGGACTTCCTGAAGTCATCTTGTCCAATGCCTGTTCTCAAGCAGGGTCACCTAGAACCAGTTTCCCAGGATAATGCCCAGCTGGCTTTTGAATATCTCCATCTGAGGTGGGAGAGCCCGCAACCTGTTCCTATGCTTAGTCAACCTTACAGTAAAAAAATCCCCACATTTCCTGATACTCAGATCGCACTTCCAGTTTGTGCCTGTTGCCTCTTGTCACTGAGCAGCACTGAAAAGAGCCTAGCTCCCTCTTTTTTTTTTTTTTTATGCTTTACCTTCAGGTTTTTACATTAAAATCATAATATATCACATAATTCCCTTTAAGACTTATTTTCTCCAGGCTTAAACAGTTACAGCATGCTCTGCCCCTTCTCATATGAAATACTCCGGTCTCTTAATCATCATTGCGGTCCTTTGCTGCACTGTCTCCCATAGCTCCACATCAAGCTTGTACTGGGGCATTTTGGTTTAAAGCATTTGTTCTGCGATCATGCGTTTTCTGAAAAATCAGTACTATCTAGCACTTCTTCCTTTAATGGCTTCTCTGACTCCATTTAGAGAATCAATAGATTCTTGATTGAAACAGGACAAAGGCAAATTCAGAACCGTTTCTTTCTTTCAGTCATCTGTGGCTCTGAATACTCTTGACAGGATGTCAGTGGTTAATGCCACATTTCTTTGCTAAGCTGGTAGTCTTTGCTTGCTTTCTCTGTTTTCCCATAGCTGCTTGGGAGCCCAGAGCAAGTAGAACTTCTTGACAGAAATCTTTATGAACTCAGAAAAATAAGGCACTAATATCAAGATCCAGAGCAGCTGGGTGACAGCATTCTACTGGAAGGGAAAGGTGTCGACTTTAAGATCTCCAAAGAAATCTAGACCTTAAGGGTAGTAATTAGTCACCACCCAGTACCAAGAAGCTGGATGTAGTCACCTTGGCCACTGGGAGCAGCAGGTCAGGCTGGGATAAATCTCTCTACTCATTTCATGATCTGAAAGGAAAGACCTGATGGACCTAATTTAAGTTACAACTAGATGAAAGCAACCATGTTAAGGCTTGTATAGTAAACGTAGTGTAAAATGAAAATAGTGTTCTTTATGCCCCGAGGTACAATATTTTTAGAGCCAAAGATCTAATGTTAGGCTGAGTAATTTTTATCATTGGACTTGAAGCATTTGTGTAAATTTACAATTTTTAGCACTCACTAACATAGGTGGTATGATTTGTCTGCTTTATCCATCAAAGCTGCTTAGGCAATACAAACATGAATTGAGGTATTTAATGAAAAAGGGCATTTTCAGGTATTCAGATAGGAAAACCTCAGTCAAACATTTAAATTATGTTAAAGACAATAGACCAAACTCTTTCTTGTGATTTGCTTGTGTTTGGTGACAAATCTGGCCCCATTTGAGCCAAGCAGTACAATAGTGAATTGCTCAGTTTTAGTACTTCTCAAAGGGAATAGCTGTCAGATATTTATCTACTACTTAGAAGTACAAACTCCTTGTTGTTAACAGCTGTTTATAGGTTCCCATCACAAGTGCAATATTATTTGGGATTTCTGAAATCAGGGGAGCAAAATGAAACATTCAGTTAAAGCAGTGGAAAAATAGAGTTTAAATATGCATACAAAAATATAGGAAAACAATCAGTAATGCAATAACACTGATGAAAATTCAGCAAGAGAAAATTATTTGAAGTCATAAACAAAAATAATTTGAAGTCATAATATCAGTAACAGAAATCTATTTTTTCCAACTTTTTTTGGTAGGAGATATTTTAGCTATTCTTTAGATATATTTTTTGCATGCAATTTGAAATTGAAAAATATAGTACCTTATAGTGATACGGACAGATATTATTTCAAACTTTTGCTTTCCATTACTATATGATAGTCTGTAGGTATCTTTATGCTTCCCCATTTTCCATAGTGATCAATGCAATAAAGCCAATCTAAAACTGTGTATATCCAGTCTCTTCGTATTATAAACTTTATCTGAATCCATGGAGTTAGAGCTCAGCAAGATACACGTGGGACAGCATGTATAGCAAGTGGCACTCCATGTATTGTTTTATGCTGCTCTTGCCATACTTAGCACATGGTGTTCTAGGTATGAAACAGTGTGTCTGTGCAGGTAACATACCATTCAGAAACCGATTCACTGAGTTTTGATATATAGTGTATTGCTACCTGCACAAATGACCCTGCAGGATACATTATCCTCTGTCAATTTGGAGGTTTAAAATAGGTTTTTCAAGCTCTGGTTTCATCACTGTTAAGGTTTATACGTTAGATCCTAGACGTTTGGAAGCATAATTTGTTTTGCAGATTTCCTTGAAAGTGTTCTCTGTTTCAGTCTGTTTGCTTTTTGTATCTTTCCCATTTCAGCGTAGTCATAATGTTAAAAATCAGCTAGTTTAAAATACATTAAAAAAAACAACAGAGTACTATTTTAGAATTTCAATCATTATAGAGAAGTTTTCAGATTTAGGACATGTGCATATTTACAGACACCATTAGTATCTTGATCCTTGTTATTCTTTTCTTGGGTGCTAGTCATGTTTTTGCCTGATATTTTTGGACAGGATATCAAAAGTGATAGACTGCTGATAAAATGCTTTTCAAGTTAAAGTATTTCAGTAGTTCTAATTACTATAGACATGTCTGAACTTAGATCCATTGATCATTTCTCTATGAGGTCGTGGTGGGATCATCCACTTAACAGTATGCGATGATAGTGCAGAAATATTGTAGCTTTTGAACTTCTGTGGAAAAAAACACTGAAAACAAATACTCATAAAGAATTCTTTTAATTAATGCACGGCAAAGGTGAAAATATAAACTGACAGCAGTCGATTCAGAGAGCTTTCAGAGTAACTTCTATTTGTCCGTTTTAGTAGCAGCCACAGTATATAATGTAAATATGATAGGCCTGAATGTAAGCCAGCCAGTTGCCTGTTCCCAGAGCAGCTGGTGAGGACTGGTCCAATCCTTGAGACATTCCCAGGGATCATCAGGAGGCTCAAAAGAAAAAATAATAATAATAATAAAAAAATAATCATCAAGTAGTCCCCAGCTTCTGGGGAAGTGGGGGCAGACAAAGCCCCATATATCTGAAGATGATTTCTGACTTTGTCCAGGACTGTGGGTGTCCTTTTCCCTCCACTATTTATTTACATTCAGTAAAACTCAGATGTAGCCTAGGACGTGGGCCAGTTACTGCTGTATTGGAGAATACTATTAGCCCATCGATGGTTCAGAGGAAGACAACCCCCTCTCTTCCTTCGTTCCCTTCATGATGCACCTGGCCCGTTGTGCAATGCTAACCAATGAACAGCTGCTCACAATGAGGAAATTGTGCTTGTAAGAAGTAGCTCAGGATCTGATGGTTATTCTCTAGGGAGAAATTGAAGCACTAGGGACTTGTTTCTTGCCAGCATGCTTTTTTTTTTTTTTTTTTTCTTCTTTCACTTGAAAAAGTTGTCTCTGTGTTGAATTAAATGCTTGTATCTTCTCTGTTTATGACTTTGCGGAGCTAGTTTCTTTAGAGGACTCCATTTCCCCATCATTTCCTCTTCCCCTCCCCCTTTTCCCTCTCCTGCTCCCGCTACCTCTCCCCCAATCCATCTGGGAGAATTAAGGATTTTAGAGCTGAGAAATAGCTAGGCATGGGAATAGCTATTTATAGTATTGGTAACTTTTCCTAGCAGTAATGTTTGTCTGCATTAATGTTACCAATATATGTGTAGGTGAGTATGCGGATGTGAATTGGCATATGGGTTCCATTTTACAGAGTGTATGCAATGTAGCAAGTATCTAGAATATCCTCTCAAGACATTCCTGCTTACTGAGTGTCCTTCCTAAAAACATCTTGTAATACTTTAAAACAAAAAAAAAAAAGAAAAAAAAAAAAACCCAAAGAACAAACAAAACACCAAAAAACCCCCAATGCAAAATGCAAAACCAAACAGGATATGAAAATGCAGTGCCAAAGAGGCAAGTCTTAAGGCGTGATTGAAACTTAGCTAATAACATAAAAAACCTCCATCTATGAAGGGAAGTCAGTTCTTTGGGTTTGAGAAAATAAGCAGAAACATCTAAGCTCTGATGTTCTAATTTGAGAAAGTCTGCCATACTTCACAGCCCGAATTAGGCACATGCCGCTGGGAGAGCTGTCAAAGAAATCCATATAAATAATGAATATAGTGAATTTTTTTCTTTGGTAACTATGAAATTCTTGCATTAATTCACATCTTCAGTGTGGTAAAATCCTTTAAGTATAAACACATTCAGTTCAGAGCAGCTAGACAGGACTTTCAAAAGTAACTAGCAGTACTTATACTGCTCCATGTAAAAGTTGCTTCTTTTTTTTTAACAACTTCAGTTGATTCAGATGCTATCTAGGGACATATAGCAATCACTATTAATTTATAAACTGCATTTATTTTAAATTTATTAAATTTATTTTACTGCATGTTTCTCTATAAGCTGTTCTGTTTCATCATGAAAATTATCTAACTGGAATACTGTCATAGTTTTATTTCTCACATTAAAATAATTCTTACCAACTCAGTGCACTTCTGAGATAAAACTAGTTCTGGCTTGAAAGTATGTCTGTTATAATACAAACGTGTGCGCTGTTCCATATGAAAGTATACAAAATAAGATCATCTTCAAAAATCTGCTATAGCTGAAAGTTTTCGTGAGTGGATAGAAAACAAGTGATTGGTAGCAGACATCAATCTATTTAGCAATAGTCCTGGTATTTAGTAGACAATCTACTAGGATCACTTCAAATACAACTCATTTTCTCTGTTCTTCACATTGAAATAGCCTACAGACCTCATCTGACAGAAAGATGCAAAAAAGTAAAATTATCTCTCTTCCTACCTCATTCTACAGTGGTGGAGGAAAGGCGAGGCCTTGGGCTGATGCTCTCAATCTAGTCATTGGGGTGCCATTAAATGGAAGTCAACCGACTGGGCAGCATTTACCTGAAGGCCTTGATATTGTGCTTACAGGCTGGATTTCAGCAAATTTGTTTGCTCCCATGACATGTAAACCTGCTTGCAGCCAGTCCTGAAATACCTGTGAACACTTTATTCAGAAACTTGCGCTGAATCTGACACTTTTAGTCATAATTATAGCCACTAGATCACAATATCTGAAAGCATTCCTTACAAAAAGCAGATTTTCTGGGAACACCTCTAGCTGCCTTCAAAACTGGAATTTCTGATCAAATCGGCAGAATCCATTAGTATCTTGCTGTGACCAAGGAAGCAGGAATTAAAACCTAAAAACAAGCATCCTAAGCCTATTCCTGTTGACATGGTTTGGGCCAGTCACAGAGAACGCATTTGAAGCCTTGAGGAAGTTCTAGCCTACCACATAGCTGATGAAAAGTAATGAATACCATCTGGCCTTCATAATAACTGAAATCATCTATGCCAGCTTCAGAGAAGGCAGCATTCCATCATTCTTAAGCATGCAATAGTCTAGCCAGTTTTGAAGAAATGTACATTTCATGCCAATGCACTCATAAATGATACCCATGCTTCTTCGTATCTCATCTCATGTTCTGTATCTTTGTTTCAGCAAGATTACAGAGCAGTTGATGGCAACTCATTCTCTGTAGTACCCTGATTCTCTTAGAACATGCATCATGAGGTGACAGAAATGGTGTAAGCTCCAGACAAAATACAAATGTTCAAGTTATTGTTGCCTTTGTTTCATGTCAGCCTTTGACAGATTTAAATACATAGTGCATGGGCAGCCCATGCAAGGTAGAAGTAAAATGTAAACATATTCCTTTGGGAGGCTTAACACAGCATTTCAAAGGCTATGCCCTTTGCCTCACCTGGATATCTTGTTTCCTCTTTGTTATCTAGGACTTCCCAGGACACGTAAACTCCACAGAAATGATACTGTACAATCCAAGCTTGCGTTTGAGACACTGTATTTTCATTAAAATATTGTTTACTAACGATAAGATATATTGAACTGTAATGATTTAAAGACAACTTGTTAATTGCAGACTGGTTTATTCCATTGGTTGTAAAAACGCATGTCTAGTCTAACTCTGCTAAGGTAGGTAGAAATGCTCTGGAATTCTTTAGTAAAAATCCAGTCTGCAAATACCACTAGATACTGAGGTAAATGCAGATGTTATTTTTGTACTGATAATGCTAGTACATTAGATAACTTTATCTGCTTCCTGATATTCATTTATTTATGTATTTACAATAATTTTATTTTGCTCACCAAAAACTGGGAGACTTTTTTTTTTCTATCACAGCAGAGCCAAAAAATATTTTAATGAAAAAAGGAGGAAAGTTGCTGTGAAAGACTTTAGTAAGAGAGATGTTTTCCCAAAACAAACCAGTGTTTAAACCATTTTTAGGCACTTTTGTAGGCAGCGATGCTGAAGGATTAATCTCAGGATTGTAATTATGTGATAAACATATGTTAATTTCCAAAGTTTACTTCATGGAGAATGGAAGTAATTTAGTCTTATCAAATAACAGCCAGCCTTCCCTTTGCGTAAGTCATGATCTTTGTGTTGATGTGGTGGTTTTCAAACACATGAGCCATCTTTTTGTTTTCAGCATCCCTGCTTGGAAATTTTTCTACTTCACAGTTCATTCCTATTGCTGTTCAGTTGCTGTACTAGTCTTTCTGATCTTAATTTCCTCAAGCGCTCTTGTTAAATATATATTAGGGTTGAGCATATTTTATTATGCCCTATAAAGGCACCTTTACATATGCAAGCTCACAAGTCATTGTTGGTCATGCAGTTAGACCCACTGAAGTCAAGGAGACCACTTGTATCAATAGAGGTATGCAAAATCAACTCTTAAACATCCCAAGTTATGAAATTTAACCTTGTTAGCACAAATCTGTTTTGGGACTTTATGAGAGAACCTCCATGCATCTGTTTAATCCCTGGAGCTTTTACATCATTTCTCTGAATTAAGTTAATATGATCCACACTTCCCCCCCACCCCTTTTGAATCATGGGAGAGTTTAGGATTTTACTTACGACACATTTAAAAGATGAATCCACAGCCAGTCTCCTGAAAGAAGTACATTGTACAACATATTTCAGAGCATTTTGGAAAATAAATCTATTTGGGTATTATTTATTAGAACAACCTTGTAACCTGGTCTCTTCAAGAAATTGATGATTTTCAAAAAGTGACAAGAACAGAGCTTTGAAAGAGCACTGGTCTTGCTATTCAAAATGTTGGTCCCTCCAGTTGAGGGCTTGGGTTCGCTAGTCTCTGGATATGGTACAGTATTGAAGTAGGCTTTTTAATGTAAACTATGGTTTTGAGAGATTTTGACCTTTGTGGAAGATGGCAGATCTCAAAGTAGGCTGTTTATTTGGGATGTTGGCACTTCAGTAATTGCTGAACACTTGGACATCTATCAGCATCCCTGAAAAGTTCAGATTAAAAAAAAAAATTAGGGTAAAAGTTTTTGGGTTTATGCTTTCATTTAAGGCAATTTGAAATAAGTGTAATTAAAGGCATAAGCTTTGGTTTGCTTGAAGCAATGCAACTTCAGGGCTCAATGTCAGGGGCTAACTTCTAGTCCTGTTGATGTTAGAGGTAAAATTTCTATTGACTTTTTTCTCACTGGACATTATTTTTAGTCACTTTAAGCTTGCATCATTTTAAAATACAGTTAAGTAAAGCACCTGCCTAAAATAAATATTACCCTGCAGTACTGGGAACAAAGTACAACTTTTTGTTACTGAATCAGAACTGAAGGTGGAAACTAACTTGTCTGTCTTGTTCCATAGTCCAAAATATCAACATAAACAGATGTTACACCGGTGTTTATACATGCACACTATATTCTTATCTAGTAATTATCTAGTAATACTGTTTGTAAAGTAGAAGATAAGATGTACCCATTATACAAAGCAAATGTATCCGTATGGCTATTCAACTTAGAGCAGGGCAAAAACAATCATCAAGAAATTGCACCACCACCAAAAAAAATACCCTTCTGAAATGCTTTGAGAGTCTGTAGAGCAATGCTCAAGTCACAGTGAATATATTTTTTAATCCTTTAAAGCAGAAAAACAAAACCAATACACACTTACAGTGAAAGACCTTAAAAACCTCCCTTAATTTGTCTTTGTGAAGGAAAAATTGCTGGTGTTGGAAGGGTAGAATACCTGAGGTTTCTACTGAATGTTAGCACTGATACAATCATACACTCACGATCTTCCTTTTGTCATCTCAGAGGATCAAGATTCATCTTATTACAACTTTCTGTTGAAATCTGTTTCAGCCTAGCATTTGCTCTGTATTTTAATTCAGGTGTGGGTTACGGAACGAGCCATCACTGAGCAGGTTTGAGATACCAATCTGGCAATAGTTTACCTCACTTCTCATTATTCTCCTGTCGTTTTGTTATGATGTGCTTTTAAGAACATCCAGCTTTTATTTGCAGGCAAACCATTTCCTTGTGCAAAATAGAACATGCAGACCTGATTTATTTCTCATTTCAGCTTCAAATCTGTTGATTTTTACTTAGAAAAGTTAATGTATTTTTCCCCCCATTGCCTGTATTACAGGCCAGACTGTGGCTGTCATTCACAGCAGTACACAAGAAATGAAGGAAGGGCTGGGAGAGAGAAGTTTGTTCTTTTTTAGCACCCTGTATGGGATCCATCTGTAAGTTTAGACCTTGCAGCTCATACATACTCCTTCAGAGGGAAGTATTCACCATACTCCCCTATTCCTTTTTATGCAAGAAATACTAGTAATTTAGTCTACAGACTCCATTTAACCTAATAGAAAAAGGATTGCGTACTGTCATTGCTTGTTGTAGCAGAGGATTGGATTTAATGGTGTTGAAAGTCCCTTCCCTCTGTTCAGCTGAAAGTCCCTTCCCTCTCTTCTGTTCAACAGCCATTTATTTTTTTTTCCAAGATAGTGACATATGTGCTGAGAAAACTCTTCTGCTTTATATAACCAACATGCTCACCTACTGCAATATTCACTGCTTTTACATGATGTAGTGAGCACTCTGCCTGTTTTATCTTCCTCCAGCCTCCATCGGATGTGCTGTTTTTAGGCTTCTTAGGTTTCACAGTGGGAGAGTGAGTTCTTGAGGGCCCTTTCCCAGATACAGATTTTTTTGACTGTAAAATTCTCATGCTTACTGGTGGCTGTTGGTATTTTTCAGTGAATTGAAAAAGTGTTCTCAATTGATTCCTCATGATAAAAGTTTGTACCACCAGCATACCCATCTACTGAACCCACCAGTACCAGTAACACGCCTTTAGAAATGGTCTTTGCAGGGCAAAATGGAATCTCTTTTAAAGGAGATCATAGGGATGTTTGCATTGCCTACCTTTGTTGATAGGAGGTTCTGATTTTATTTTTATTTTTTTTAGCTAGAGGTTACTGATTTAAAAAAACTCACACCTATAATTGCATGATGCCTGCATCTGTAAATTTTGTGGTTCATTTAATATATGTATACATGGTCACAGAATCATATCATAGAATGGTTTGGGTTGGAAGGGAGTTTAAAGATCTTCTAGTTCCAACCCCTCTGCCACGGGCAGGGACAGCCTCCACTAGACCAGGGTGCTCACAGCCTCGTCCAACCTGGCCTTGGACGCTTGCAGGGATGGGACAGACACAGCTTCTCTAGGCAACGTGTGCCTGTGCCTCACCACCCTCACAGGAAATAATTTCTTCCTAATACCTAATCTAAATCTACCCTCCTTCAGTTTAAAGCCATTCCCCCTTGTCTTATCACAAAAGTCCCTCCCCAGCTTTCTTATAGCCCCATTTATGTGGTTATAAGGTCTCCCTGGAGCCTTCTCTTCTCCAGGCTGAACAATCCCAACTTGCCCAGCCTGTCTGCATAGGAGAGGTGCTCCAGCTCTCTGGTCATCTTCATGGCCCTCCTCTGGACTCACTCCAACAGGTCCACGTCCTTTTTATGCTGGGGGCCCCAGAGCTGAATGCAGCACTCCATGTGGGGTCCCATGAGAGTGGAGTAGAGGAGGAGAATCACCTCCCTCGACCTGCTGGTCACACTGCTTTTGATGCAGCCCAGGATACGGTTGGCTTTCTGGACTGTGAGCGTATATTGCCAGGTCATGTTGAGCTTCTTGTCAACCAGAACCCGCAAGCTTTTCTCCTCAGGGCTCTTCTCAATAGATTCCCCACCCAGCATGTACTTGTGCTTGGGATTGTCCCAACCCACATGCAGGACCTTGCACTTGGCTTTGTTGAACGTCATGAGTTTCGCAGGGGTCCACTTCTCAAGCCTGTATAGACCCCTCTGGATGGCATCCTTCCCTTCAGAGTGTCAACTTCACCACACAGCTTGGTGTCGTCAGCAAACTTGCTGAGGATGCACACAATCCCACTGTCCGTGTTGCCAACACAGACACTAAACAGCACCAGTTCTGATACTGATCCCTGAGGAATGCCACTCATTGCTGGTATCTACTCAGACATCAAGCTGCAACTTGATGAGTGCCAATTCTCAATCACAGAGTAGTCCATCTGCCAGATCCATGTCTCTTGAATTTAGAGACAAGGACATCATGCAGGACAGTGTTAAATGCTTTGCACAAGTCCAGGTAGACGATGTCAGTTGTTCTTCCCTTATCTACCAATGCTGTAACCCCATTGTAGAAGGCCCTGAATTTGTTAGGCATGATTTGCCCTTAAGGAAGCCATGCTGACCGTCACCAATTGCCTCCTTATTTTCCATGTGCCTTAGCACAGTTTCTGGGAGGATCTGCTCCATGATCTTGGCAGGTACAGAGGTGAGACTGGCTTGTAGTTTCCTGGGTCTTCCTTTTTTCCCTTTTTAAAAATGAGGGTTATGCTTCCCCTTTTCCAGTCAGTGGGAACTTCACTAGACTGCCACAGCTTCTCAAATATGAGGGATAGTAACTTAGCCACTGCATCTGTGGATCCAGGAGACATCATCAGGACCTGTGGATACATCTCATCAGGTCTTGTGGACTTGTGCACCTTCAGGTTCCTCAGATGTTCTTGAGCCTTTTCTCCCACAGTGGCTGGTTCTTCATTCTCTTAGTCCCTGTCTTTGCCTTCTGCTACTTGGGCAGTGTTGGTGTAGCACTTACCCACAAACACTAGGCAAAAGAGTCATTTAGTACCTCAGCCTTCTCCATATCCTGGGTAGCCACATCTCCAATTTCCTTCTGGGGAGGGACCACATTTGCCCTAATCTTCATTTTTTCACCAACATACCTATAGAAGCTTGTCTTGTTGCCCTGAATGTTCCTGGACAGATTTAATTCTATCAGGGCTTTAGCTTTCCTCGCTTGATCCCTCGCTGCCTGGACAATTACCCTGTATTCTTCCCAGGCTACCTGTCCTTGCTTCCACCCTCTGCAGGCTTCCTTTTTGTGTTTTAGTTTTTGTGCAGGAGCCCCTTGTTCTTTCATGCAGACCTGCAGACCCCCACTGTAATGTCATTTGTCCCTGCCCACCGTTTGATCCTGACCCATAAGCTCTCATTTGGCTTCTCACCCAGGTGTAGCTCCATGTGCTCCAGCTGGTCATTGACACAGTGGGCAACACCTCCCTCCTTGACTCTCCTGCCTGTCCTTCCTAAAGGGACTGCATTCTTTATTCCAGCATTCTAGCTGTATGAACCATCCCACCATGTCTCCTGATGCCAGTAAGATCATAGCCCTGCAGGCGTGCTCATGTCTCTAACTACTCTTGTTTATTCCCCATGCTGTGTGTGTTTGCATAGAGGCATTTATGAAGCTGACTGACTGGCTGGAGTGGCTGCAATTCCTTTGTGCTGTTCTTCAGGTGCTCTTCTGCTGACTTGTGATCTCTCTCCAGACTCTGGGCATCTCTTGATGGCACTGGCATCAAACCGGTAGGAAT
Organism: Falco cherrug; assembly: GCF_023634085.1. Lineage (NCBI taxonomy): Eukaryota > Metazoa > Chordata > Aves > Falconiformes > Falconidae > Falco > Falco cherrug. The sequence continues at coordinate 90,983,055 of NC_073700.1, read as the reverse complement.
GGGATGGACAGAGGTTCCCCTCCCACAGCAACTTTAGTTTAAAGCCCTCTTCATCAGCTTGGCAAGCCTATGACTGGAGGTGCTCTTCCCCTTCTCTGATAGATAGACTGCATCAGCCCCAAGCAGACCATGTTTCTCAAGGCAAGTCTCATGATCTGGGTAGCTGAAACACTGGCTGTGGCACCATTCCTGTAACCATGTGTTGATTCACCAGATTTGACTGGCCCTTTGAAACCTTTGACTGGGAGGACTGATGAAAAAATGACCTGTGCTCCAGAGTCCTTTACGGCTGCTCTTAGGGCTCTGTAATCCTTCCCGACACTCCCCAGACTGCTCCCAGCTGTGTCACTGGTGCCCACATGAAACAGCAGCAGTGGATAATAGTTGGTGGGCTGTATAAGGCTTGGTGGCCTCTCTGTGATATCCCTGATATGAGCCCCAGGTAAGCAGCACGTGTGTCTGGAGAGCGTGTCAGGGTAGGACTTGGGTGCCTCTGTATCTCTCAGAAGAGAGTCACTTATCACTGTCACGCATCGCTTGTTCTTATGTGTGCTGTTAGTTACATGGAGAGCAGACCAGGCTGCCTTGCTCAGCTCCACTGTCTCTCCCGATGTGACAGGTCTTTCCTTTTCAATCTGAAGAGTGGCAAAGTGGTAAGAACCTCAGGTCAAAAGGCACCTCAGGCTTTGAGGGAAGTCTTTTCCTCCTGCAGGTCCTTGACCTTACAAGATTCTATTGCTGTGTGTTATTGGCCCCCATCCCTTCCGTGTGTGCCATCGGAGGAGTTATTGGCTGTTTGCCCATGGGCTGTGGGTCCACTGCAGACTGTGCTTGGAACTAGCTATCTAACTCCTTCTCGGCCTCCCTGATGTTACACAGCCTTCTCAGTGCTTCCTGCAGCTCAGCCACCTGCTGCAAGAGCTCCTCCACCTGGGCACACCTCCTTCAGGCAGGCCCACTGCCTGTCCCTGCCCCAGGAGAAGGGTCTGGGCGTGTCCTGCAGCTGGAGGTCTGCACTGCAGCCTCTCAGCAACTCCATCTGGGTGGGGGCATCCGCCACCGCTGGGGTAGGTGGTGCAGACCTCCCCACCGGAGCTGTGGCCTTTGCTCTCAGACGGGTGCCCACCACTCTGCCATGAGGGTCAGGTAGGATGAGCACCATCAACATATGCAGATGGTCACAGAACAGCACCTGGTGGCTGGGTTATGTGTAATTCAAGTCTCTCTGCTCGACCAGTGGAATGTCTCTCTGTTGAAGAGACACCTCCCACGCAAACTAACTGCTGCTCAAGGACAAACAGGGGTTTTGTCCCAGTTACAGTAAGGAAAATAAAACTGCTGAGAGTTGAAATGTGGTGGGATGACAGAACTGGGTCCAAGTGAGCTATTATTTTACCCTGTCAGATACTTTGTTTACTTCAAGGCTAATGGGGCAGCGTGTTAGCTCTTCAAATGTGGATTTTTTGGGAGCTTCTGAAATCAGCACTTGCTTTTGCAAAGCGATGTGTGTAAGATGAGTTTGAAAACAAGCAATAAGTAGATCTGGGATGACTAGGTATGACAAAATTTCAGGGTATTTTTCCAGAATCTGACCAGAGGCAGGCAGGGAACCTGGTGGGACACACCATCCTTCTTTCTTTCTTTGTCTTCCTTTTCATTAAGGATTATTTTTATACCAAGAAGTTTAGCTGTGCAGTCTGATAATTTCAAAATTATTCTGCCAGTGTATGCTTAGTCGCAGTTTGTGCATTCGATCCCAGCTTGTGAGGCTGCAAAATTCCTGTTGCAAGGAAGCAGCTGAAGCACACTTCTGCATTGCCTGGTGGCACCTCGTGCACATGTGGCTGCCTAAGTGACCTCCCCATCCCCTCGCCTTCTCCTTCCTGGCTTTGCCTGGCCAGCCTGGCCAAATACCTGCAGGCCACAGCATGTTGCCCCTCCCCCCCCCTCCCCCCCCCCTCCCCCGCCTGCTCCCCTTGGAGCTGCTCTGACTTTGGAATCATGATTTTGAAGCCTGCTCTGGATAGTTGACTAATGAGAATTAAATTCACACACCGCACCTCCCGGCCCCACCCCCCTCCGCTTTCCCTTTGTAGCATGATTATCAGGCTAAAAGCAACGTATAATTTAAATCCTTTATTGAGTCAGTCTTTAAAATCACATTTCTCACCCCGCCTGCTGCAATGCTCCTTGAAAACAGAGAGCATACAGAATTATACCTAATAGGGTAAAGCTAGGTTGTCTTTCATTTCTTTCTACTAAGAAGTAAAAGCACAAACCGTGATGTTCTGTTCAATAGCTAGGAACACTTTTGACATCTTTATTTCAAGCAAGACTGCAGAAAAAGTAAAGCATCATGCAAATCATTCAACACTGAATTTGTAACAAAATTTGGAATAATGTTTTACTCCTTACAGGCTGCCTTTGTATAGCTTTTTTGTAGGATTCAATATTGTGATATTTCAAAGACATTAAATACACAGGCAAGCTTTTGTATTGGCACAAGAGTACAATGAAAATGTTCATGCATTGGCAAATAGGTGAATATTAGATTACATAGAAGTAAGAATTTGCTGTTGAAAGAAGTTCAGAATTTTTAATATTGTTTACCAGTAGGTGTTCTGTTATTGAGGATTCAAATTACAGCAGTCTGTCTTTTTGCATTGTCATACAAGTCTGAGCTGAGAATTATACAGAATTTAGAATAAAACTTGTTTTGGTCTGCTTCAGCCCCCTAATTATCAACTGATTTGTGACCACATACCTTTTTCTGTGTGGTCACCCCGAAGCTGCATACACAGAATGTATGTCTTTAGAACTCTGTTTGCTCATCTTTCAGGGTATGCATGTGTTTCATTTATTGAATAATGTGCTGGGATACTGGAAGAGTCTGGAATCACAGATCTGTGGCAGCTTGAGGCTTGGCCCTTTAAATTGTCTATAGCAGGCCAAACACTGAAAACCCACTGTCATATAAGTATGCCAATATGAAAAGTATTGAACGTTTATTTCCTGTCTGGTTTTGTAAGGGCTGAGCATATATGTGTAGCTACAGCCCTTTTTCCTGGGGCCGGTTACTGGATAAAGTCAAGTCTTTAGTGTCTCCAAGAATTGGCTGATGTTTTTTAAGACAGACTTTAAATATCACTACTTACTGCTGTGAAAGACTTACTAATGCACTCATCACTACATTAGTCTTTGGGGAACTATTCATATGGGGGTTATTTGAGCAGTGTCAAATTTTCATGAATAATACATGTATTCATTTTGAATGGAAGGTGCTCTCTGGCACACTCCCAAAGCACGAAACATGTCAAAACTACCTTCATTTATTTGCTGAGTCCCCAGAATCAGTATTTAGAAGCGTGGCTTCGTTACTCCCTTGTACGCTGTATGCTCTTGCAGTCCTTGACTGGGCAAAAATATCAATTAAGTAAGCAAGTTACACAAACTTCAGGATATCATCAAAGCGTGGGGAGAACCAAGTGACTGTTCAAACAAGAGCTGTACTCTGGGCAAAATTCAAATACTACATCAGCTGGATTCCTCTTGAGGCCAATAAATGTCATTTAAAAGTGAATTGGTATTTGACGCTTTTGGGAATTGTCTTCTCTCTGAGTGTATTCCAGTGCAGTGTGACCATTTAGGGCTGTTCTTATGTATGAAAATGTTTGGCATTTGAAAAGTAGCTTTTATATTTCTATGGGTATTTATTAGTGGTTCTTTTTCACATTACTTTAAGATTAATCTCTGATATTAAATTGGGAAGCCATCTTAGGTCAATTTTGCAAACGGAGTTGCAAAACGGCTGCAAATCCTGCTTTTTTACATTCTTGCCCAGGGCACAGATTATCCCTGTCACTGTATTTTTGGACAGAAAAGGAACAGTAAGTCAGCCACTTGCTCATATAAGAAAAGAACACTTGCAGTGTTTCTCTTGTTGCTGAAAGAAAGAAATCCTCCGTTGCGTCAGGAAATTTGACTGCTTTTGAACTTTTAGATTTACAAAAGGCTTCTGGAGTTTTTCAGAGCAAAACAGTGATTTTGGTGGGATTTTGAAAGGATGCAGTAATTTGTTCAACTTTCACAAGAAAAAGTCCATGTGCATTTGCCCTGGAAGTCAGAACAACTTCTTCCCAAATACTGCAGTAGTTTTGCCAGTACTGCTGACAAGGCAGCACCTGGGAATGAGGCTTATCTGTGTAGAAAGCCAAAAGCTCTGTTCCAGGTATTTATTTCAGAAAGACTTTTCACTTCTTGACCATCGGTTTTGGTTCTATACTTGAATGTTGGTTTGTTGTTGTGTTGGGTTTTTTTGGGGGGGTTTTTTTTTTGGGTTTTTTTTTTTTTTTCCCCCAGCAACATTATGTGCCTGTGGTTTCTCTGCTTTTTCTTTCTCACTTCATTTCAGGCTCTTAGTCTGCAAATTGGTGATCCATGATTGAATGTCTGCATGGCTGTGAATCATTAAAAAAAACCAACAAACAAACCAAAGAAAAAAAAAAGGAAAGTAAGTAGTGTCTGTCATCTTACAAGCTACAGCTTCATTTTATCTTTTCCAAAAGCACTTTGATTGGTAAGAATACAGCCTACAGTGCAGTAGATGAAAGATGAAAAATTGAAGAGTGAATGCAGTTCTGCAAAATGATACACAAGGTCAGTACCACCCACAGCTTGGTCTTCTGCATTCTGAGTATTAGCGCATGTGGCAGTGTTTTGATCTTTCCTCATCATTTTCCTGGTCATGGTCCCATCTCCTAAGACAGCAGGGACCTGCTCCTTGCCCTTTTTTTAGCTTTTTTCTTTTTTTCTCCATACATTGCCTACACAATCATTGACTTTTTTTTTACGTACAGCACCAGTGTACATGAACAATTAGCCTCTTCTTGTTTAAAGCAATGTTGGCCATTCTTGCTCTGAAATGACAACTCAACACTCTCAATGTCTGCTCTTTTCAGTCTGCTTGAAATGTTTTTTGTGACTTGCATGAAGTCAGAAACAATTCTTTTGATACTCGACCCCATAGATTACTGACAGCCCAGTTGTGCTTTGCTTTCTGATGTTGCGTAACACTATACTGCTCAAAAAAAATTTCTGTTTAAAATAACGTGACTACTTAGCACGGATCCTGCAGCTCATAGCCATGCTAAGTAGTATTCTGTTTCACAAGTGGTCCCTTTGAAGTCAGTAGAGTTACACATGCTTACATCATGTCTGAACTTGGTCCGCTGTGTTTACAACATGCATATTTGATATTGCACAGTGGGTGTACATAACTTTTAAAATAATAAAATCTTTATTACTTTGAGGAGTGTGCACATTAAAGAATATATTTTCATTTACATCAAGGCTCATTACACTCTTCTGGCTATGCAAAAAGCCTTAAAACTAGCATAAATTCCACTAAAGACCAGCTGAAAATCCCTTTTCACAGCCAACATTGCATAAAATGGTGCTGTGTGTAAACTGAAATGGAGACCTTCCAAAAGGGGTTTTGTAATTTCAAGGGGATATTTTCACTTTTTTTTTTTTGTTTTTTTTGTTTTCCTGATATACAATAATCACTGTAACTTTTTTGTTTTGCATGTATGATATACCATCTTACAATAAATCTTTTATGATGAGCAGCTGACCTTTTTTATCCCTATGAGAGTAAAATCAAATGTTAACACTTTTTCTACTTACCTGTATAGCAGTGCTTATATAAACAGAAAAGGCTGCTATTTCTTGAATTACTCTGAAGAATTTAGAGCAAAAAGAATTATTCCAAACCTGTAATGTCAGTTAGAATCTGTTTTGTTTGGGTTCCCATTTTGGGAAGGTAAGGCAATGCATAAACACATACTTTTTAAGAATGTAGAGGTGAACCTTTATGTCCAAACCTTCTCAAATCTATACTTTCTTGGTTTTTAAGCTCCAGTTCTTGCCCATCTGCATAAAATTGCCACTTAAGGGGCTACAAAAATAAACTACTGTAGCTTCAGCTTCTGCAGCTAAAATAATAAACTCCTAGTAGTATATATGTGTTAGTTATCACCTGATAAAGAAGTATCACCTTTTGAAGATGACCCTGTATTTGAAATGCTGGACAAGAACTTGTGCCATCTGGATCCATTTCTTGACTGCAGCAAATTCCTTGTTTGACTCTTGCAATTCGCTTGTTCTCTGTATATCAGTCTGTCTGTCTGTCTGCCTGTTTATCCATTTGCCATGCAGAGAAGGTAACGCCACTTACGCTTCAAATGCAAAAGTCTGCCTAATATCTGTAAGGAGCTGTAGAGTGGGGGGAAATACTTTTTGCTATTGCCAGTACTCTTGCCTGATTTTTGTCATTATTCTTCCCACAAGAGGAAAAGAAAATGGTTGTTGCAAATCTTGGGGGTGAAGCCATCTATATGAAATCAGTGCCTATCTATACAGTGATGTTCAAAGACACTTTAGTAGGGAGGTTTCCTGTTGTGGTGTAGATTTTTTTTTTTTTTTTTGACAGAATAGTATATTATTTATCCATACCCAGCTAGTGTACAGCTTTCCTATATGGCTCCTGAATGCATCCTTCCCATCTTCTTCCTTTTTCTTTTTAACTGGGAAAATAAGCAGTGTATTGGAAATTTTTCTTTATGTGCTGTAGGCTACACTTAAACATTGAGGTCTCAGTAATTTGTGTTTTTAATGGATAGGGGTTTTTCCTTTTGGGTCATTTTCACAGAGCAACTTAGGTTGTCCAAACATATTCTGAAATACATTGGGGATTATGGTTTCAACACATGTGTGCCTAGGGCCAAAGTATGAGTAACATGAAATTTTGTTCCATTCCATGAACAAACCACTGTTTTCTGGTGTAATACAAAACATATCTAAGCAGTTTAGATCACTATCAGGCATTACAACGTTAGGTTTTCTATTTATGTGAGTACCCAAAGCTCATTAGAAGCTCATTTTATAGCTCTAGGGAAGCAAGAATAAAAAGCAGTGAAAAATAGTACATTGTATTCTGTTCTAATTATACTCTATTTACTGTACTTACTAGCATATATCAAGTGTATAATTTTATAGTTGCAGAGCCCAACTTCCAAAACTTGTGAAGTCCAGGACTGTTCGTAAAAGTATTGTGCATGTAGTTTAACTGTGCAACTTTGTGTGAACAAACTGGCTGTTTGTGTATGTGGGCAGACTGCTGGCCCCTGGTCCCTTCGTGCCATAGGAGCATCCCTGAAGAAATGTCTTCCAGTTCCTCTTCTCCACCTGCTCATAGGCCTGCAAGAAAGCTGGTGGTTGCTGGTCCCAGAGGAATCATCAGAAGGGGGCAGATAGGTCTGAAATATCAGACAGAGTTTGTAAATGTAAGCGATCAGATTCTGGCTGTGGATTTTGACTGCTCAGCTCTGCACTCTGACTGGTTGGCTGAGTCTTTCTAGAAACATCACAGCAGTGCTCACCTTGGTCGTGCAGGTGGAGGTTCCATGTCTTCATGGGTCTAAGTTTGTGCATGTGGGAGGAATCCTGATGGGTTGACATAAGGTGTTAATATATGAGAATGGGATATATAGTAAAGCAAGGACTGGAGGCAGGATGTGCCCTCGTAAGGGACAGTATTTTTAATTGCTGCTTCTTGTCCTGTCAAGTTTTCATTTTAAACTACAACTTTGTGGCCCCTTTGGCATATTGGTCTCAGCTTTTAATGAAAGGATGAATGCAGAACACAGCTGTAGACAAGTAGTAAAGCTTCTGCTCCTAAGGGTAGAGAAAGGAAAAAGAACACCTTTAGGTAATAGAAAACACGCGGTTTTGGAAAACCTAGGTAAAAAATGATGATAACCTTCACCTTGCCATCCTCTTACCCCTTGCTGAAAATGACTTTCTGTAGTAAAAGGGTAAGTTGCATAAACCCAACCAAAAATGAGTGTTTACATTTTTTTATAATGTAAAATTAATGAGCCATTCCCCCAATAGTACGAATAGTAAAAAACTTATTGCAGGTGTGCATTAGTAGATTATAAGCACAATTCACAGGTGGTTTAATACACAAGGCTGAAACACACCCAGGACATACGCTGAATCCTAGTGGGGCACACTCAATCATGGCTTATAGTATAAGATAGTATTTAACAGCGTTTCAGATTATATAGCACTTAGTTTAAAATAAGATGTGTAAGCTTGTTGTTCTAACAGAACATGTGTTTTAAAAGAAGAGCTGTGTATGAAAAAAATCCTTAAAATCCAGATAGCTGCGTCCCTTCTTCATGCTTTTAGCGTAACATATTACAGATAAAATGAAAGCACCATGCAGTAGACTGAAAACAATATGCCTGCTCCACAAAATAAATGTCTGTTTATTAGTCTGTCATCTTGCATATTTCAGTGCCCGTAAACCCACGGATAGCGAGAAGACGCCACTAAATTAAACCACAGATATTTATCCCCAAATTAAGGTCACTTTCACTTCTATGCTGTCTTCTTACTTATTTTAATTAGTGAGTACAAGCTCTGTTTTTCTTCATCTTTAGGCTTCTTTCAGGTTTGCTGTTATGCACCTTGTTATAAATTCCTTGGCTTCCAAGCAGAGTTTTATGAGTGTGGAGCATTGTATTTAAAAATAAAGATTCTGAACACCCATATGTTTTGAGGTACAATTTCTTTCCTCAGAGGGTATATAACACATAAAACAAAAAAGCCTATTTTATAATGGAAATCTGAAAACAATCAGTGAGCCTCTTGTTCAAAGTAACAACAGGTTTGCTTTAATTTTCAACAAATTCAATTTTCTTTAAAGTACTGTTTATATGCCCATGTTGAATTATAATAGTTAGTAGTAATTTATTGGGGATATTATTCCAGGAATTTTTGTATCTTCTACCTTTGACCCTAGGGATGCAATAGAGGGGGATGAAGAATGTATGGTCCAGTATGACACAATGTACAGTGCAAGAAAAGAAACATTACAGTAGAAAGTTTATCTAGAAAAGGCACATTGATTGCATTATTTTAACTTTAAAATAACTTATCACTTCCATACTGTTTATGCACTAAGAGACTACTAGCTATTATTAATTTTATTTCCCCCCCCCCCTTTTTTTTCTATTAAACCTTTTTTACAGCCACAGTATTTTCTTGCATGGTTCTAGGAGAGGGTCATTGTAACACAAACTGAGCAGTTTTGTCCCAGTTCGAAGCTAGCGGTAATAAATGGGAAGCTTCTGTTGTTGGCTTCAGTTGAAGGTGATAATATTGTCTCTCTGCTAGTTCCTCTGTATAAGCTAAAGACTTTGTGACAGGGTTTGGATTTTTCTTAATGTTTTTGAAATCTTGAACTTTTGAATCTATTTGAACCTTTTCAAGCAGAGCCTTGCTGTTGTTTTCTTGTAAACTTTCTACTTTAAGTCAAGTATTGCAAGACACACTTCATGTTTCCACAAAACCAGAATCTACCAATAGCAATTTCCAAGACAAATAGTGTGGAAATATTGTATTGAGCTGAAGGGGTTTTTTTGTTTTGTTTTTTAGTATTCGCCTCCTGTAGTATGAGGTCTGATGTAGAACTGCAGGGAAACTGATCCTTACAAAACTATCTGCATGCTTTATGTCTGGCGTCAGGACTTTGTCCTATGCCTTTGTAGTGAAGTCTCAAGAGGAAGTGGTTTAAATGAAGAAATAATGCACCTTCCTTCCCCAGCCTTCCTTGTGTGACTGGGAGTGAGGCTGTGTGATTCAACAAAGTTGAAATCTCATCCCTGTAGTTCATCTTGGCCGTTATGTAAGTGAGACTGACCAGGCAGACTGATTCTTGCTCTTGTTTGAGCGATTTCTCTTGCTCCTGAAGATGGATCACACTGATATTTGATGAACATTTTACCAGACACGAAACAGGGTTATTTGAGATCTGAGAAATATTTGAAACACATAGAAAATAACAAATTGAAAGATTTATAATAAAATACCCCTTAGCCTGATTCAAAGGAAAATACATAGTATTGCTGGCTGTCAGTCCCTCTCTTACCCAGCACTGTTGTAGCAAAGACCACGAGCCCTGGGAGAAGAGCTTCTATTTTCTGTGGCCTCACAAAAATTTGATGATTCAATTTCTCTTTCGTCTCTCCTCAGCTGGGAAACCTTTTGCCTAACCTTTATCTTTGTGCATGTCAGACTTGCATTTTCAGTTGCCAGAAACAGTAGTGCCAGGGTGGCTGCTTTAGCAGTTTCATTCCCGCTGGGCCACCCAAAAGAGCAGTTTCTGCTACCCCATACTGTGTGAGTTGGCTGTCAGCCTACAGTCAGGTGAAGTCTGCTTCTAGATGTGCTCCTCCTATGCCACTGCCATCTTTCCAGTAACACATCATCACTCCTGCACTGTTTTAGTGATACAGCATGTTTACAGATCGCTGGAGCAGCAGAGCCCTTTGACAATGTGTTATTGCAGCACATCATGGGAGACAGCTATTCTGAGTGTGTTTTACTGCAGGGGTGCTTTCATCTTAAGCAGTACAGCTGATCTCAGGACTGCCTTAGAAAACTGTTGAGACAGATAAAATGTTACCTTCAGAATGACCCATACATGACAGAAGCATGTATGTGCAATGTCCAAGTTGCAGAGGACTGAGCGGTGAGTATCTTTAATGGGATCTTCTTGTACAGCTCACTTATCTCCTCCAGGATCCCTGGGCAACAAGTATTTGCGTTCTTTCTCATTTTACAGTGTAACTGCAAAATCACTGTTTATTGAGAAGTATTCTTGTTTTGTTTTAATCATTAGGTGGCTTTTAAGATGTGGGCGGAAGCAGGCACGGAAACAAAGGGTGTTTGAGTTCTGAAGACGGGGAGCATGGTAGCAAAGAGCAGCGCTTTGGCACGGCGTGTGATGGTAGGGGCTAACGGTTCATGTAAGAGGATACAGACGGCACGACAGGCCCTTGGCACTGCAGGAGAGCACTTTATGTAGTGTGAGAGATAATCAGCATGTGGCTGGCATCACGGCTTAGTAACGCATACAATGAAATGGGGAACAATTGCATTCCCCTCTCTCTCTCGTGGAGGTTTCTGTGGGGAAATCCCTTCTTCTCACTCTGAAAAGGCATGTGATATTAGATATATTTACTGGGGGAAGACAGGGATCCAATTCCATTGTGCTAAGCTTTTTATTTGTCTTAATTTATTTTTCAAAAACATGCCCTTTGCTCGCTTCCTACTGTTGGGGGTACAGACTAAACAATTCAAAACTTTCCTAAGAAAAAGAGTAACTTTTTAATTGCTGCAGTGAGCAGTACTTTTTGGCAACACTATAATGCTACCAAGAGGCAATTTTAATAAAACAGTCCAGTGCTTCAGAAGCTGCTGAAGTACTAGCAATTTTAAGGATATAAGGGGATATATTTCTTTCTCCGCTTCTCTTTTTTAATCTTTAAAAGAAAACCACAGTGCCCCTTTGGTGCCTCTTAAGTGGGCACAGCTATTGATTTAAAAGAAAGACGAGCTGTTCTTTATGGTTAAGTGTTTCAGTCCAACACCCTCTTTTAAAAAACAAAGCACTTTAAGGTTTTGTTTAAGGTTGCTCTTTCCAATCCCAAGGGACTGGAAAAGGTTGGCTGTGGAAGGCCAATTTCCCCACACCAAAGTGTCTTTGGTAGGACTCCAGGAAGGCTTTGGGGCATCCTGATTTCTGTCCACTCCTTGGCTTATAGTATTTCCTCCTTGTCTAGTGAATAGATGAACTATTTTCGCTTGCTTATGAAGATACAGCCTGACATATGTTTTGCAATAGTTTTTATGCTGGTTTAAATTCAGGTGTGCCCGTGCCAAGGAAAGCAGAGCAAGTTACACCGCAATATCCATCATTCCTTTACCACACCAATCATCTGTCTTATTGGGTATCGTGTTGTGATGGAGTCTTATCATTCAGTGTGTCAGAACCTTTCAGATTAATTTGTACTATGTTTAATATTGTAGATTGCAGGGGTAAGGTAGAAACGGAATTTGTAATTATCTCTGACTGTGCGGTGGTTGTTTTTGGATTACCGTTTGGAGCATGTGATTTCTAGGCCTCGTTTCCAAAATCTGCAACCTGTACATATGCAGTTTTACACAGGCAGGTACCCAAACGTGCATTTCCAATTTACCAACTGATTATAAAGTTGAGAGATTCCTGCAATTACAACATTAATAATATTAGTTAAAATATATAAGTAAATATAAATATATAGTGCAGTACCTCAGTAACTGCAAGTACCTAATGCTGATCCTAGTGCAAGCAATTTATGAATGCCTGCTTGAAGAACAGTTTGCACTGTTCACTGTAAAAATGCATGTAAAAAAGTATTGCAGTCAAAAATTAAATCAATAAAGAATACTCATGTAAGTATATAGTACATAGGTGAAGTATAATACTAAGGTACATATGCACCTGAAACAAGTCTTGAAATACAGGATGAATTAAAAAAATGGCTAGCTGTGACACATGCAGTAGTCTTTCCAGAGAAGTTTTCAAAAGGTCGTGGTTAACAATTGAGATCTATAGCTCATTTTGCGTAGAATGCAACTTCTCTTCAAATCAAAGCAAAGATTTCTGTTTGCTTGAATGAAATGTCAGTTATACCCTAGGAATGAAATCCTTTCTTTTCCCTCTTCATTCAGTCCTGTCTTGGGCTTTTATACCCTCGAGTGTCCTCCAAAGTGAGTATGTATACATGCATGTAATTTTCACATGTGATAGACATGTTTATTTCAAAGCTCTTTATCAGAAAGTAGCTTCTGTTTGAGTAGGTCTTTTATCTTTTAAAGGCTAGTGAAAAAAGAAATTATTCTCCATGTCATATATGCAGTTGACAGTTCTAAAAAAAATTAACAGTTAAATTTTTCCCTGTTCATAACGAGGTCTGGTTTAGTTCTCAAAAACTGGCCTACAGCTGATGCCATTGCCTAGCGGATGATGTCATTTATAGTGGATGAACTATCCTGGTTTTAAATTCAGCTATGGTTCTTTTGTGAAGTACGCACTAGAGACAGAAAGACCAGGTAAAATATACATTATAACGTTATTACATTTCAGTTACTTATGGCAATAGCCTGTCTGTCTCTTTACCGAGAAGGGAAATTCGAAGTCTGGTATTAGGCTTCTATCAAAGGGCTGATTAGGAAGTGTTCTTTGGTGGTGGAGGAAAGTGGTCTGGGATGCCCTGGCTTTGCTAAGAGAGTTACAGAGTATAGGACTGTCAAAGCAACCTGGTGAAAATGTTTGGGCTAAAGGTTTGTTCTGAATTTTTTTGCAAGGTACAGAGGATTTGCTCCTTTTCCAGTCCAGAACCTTTTAGATTAATACATGTTCAGTATGGAATAGCAGTAGATAAGAATAGCTAGTTGATTCCTAGTTTTGGATAATGTAGCTCTGCCATCCCATCTACTTCACTTCCATCTTGTTTTTCCTCTCCTTGTTTGTTTTTCCCTTTTTAAAAATAGATATTTAGAACACATTTTTTTGACTGCATAGAGGTCTTGGTGGGAGTCAGCAAGTATTAGAAGAGTTACCATATTTCATTTTCAACCTCTGTTCTGGTTTAAATTAGTTTTCTCTTTCTAACTTCAGAAAAAAACATTTTCAATTGAATTTCAAAATTTATGTCATTCTAGTGGTGTAATGACTGTAGATTGAAATCACAATGAAGACAGGCAAAAAAGTACCATGTATGGAAAGAATTTTCCAGTTTATGAAGTAGATGAGTCTGTTCACATTTTGCTTGGACTTAAGTGTGACATTTGTTTTACCTTGAATAGTTAAAACAAACTAAGTTGCTTTGCAAATGTAGGAAACTGAGCACTCTGTAGGCCTGGGGTTATTCAAAGCAACTATCCAGGGTTATTTCTGAGTATAATGCTGCAGTTTTCTACCTAGAGCTAATATATCAGCTAAGCAATGGGCTGTTAATGATCTTGAAGTGAGGAGTAAGAGTAACCCTTTGTGCCTTTGCCTTTGCCCTTGCCTGCCTGCCTTTCTTTCCACAAACCTTGAGGTTTCAGGCAAAGGGTTGGGTTCCTTTTAACCCAATGAAAAATACCCACTAGATGTATAGCTCCAAGGACCCCAGTGCTGAATTAGAGATGAAAATATTCCAGGGTAAAGGAAAGACAGTGAAACTTTAAAGAATAGCAATCAAAACAGATATTTCTTAAAAAAACATAGTGCATGTTGTCTTCAAATTGGATGTGTTGTTGATAGGTACTTGAAATTTTTCCCAAGTGTTTAGTCATGTAGGGAATTGTAACTTCATCTGTACTACAAGCAGAACGTTTTTACATGAAAAGGTATCTGCTCATTTAGCTAGGTTCTGGCTTGTCCTAAATTTTATTTCCAACTTTATCAGTAGTATGGATCTTACTTGGAAATTAAAGAAATTACATTCAAGCAATTTCATTACATTTATTTTTTTTATGACGTACATTTACAGGTAAAAGGAGTAATATTTTGTTCTGTTGAGAACCTGTTAGAAAACAGGATCTAATGGTAAGCTGTGTTCTGCTCTTCTGTTGCTTCTTCACTTCTCAAGTCATGTACCTTCTGTCCTCATCTGCACTTGTGCAGCTCTACTCTTTATGGTGCACATAAATGAGAGCACTGGTTTTGTATTTGTCAGTTAATTAAAAATTCTGTTGATTGGATGCTTCAGAATACACCTTTTACAGCCTATTGTCAGAGTTGTTCTACAGTCGATTGTAAATGGAGCTGACCGAAAAATTAAGGAATGTGCTTCCAAGTGAAGTAGGTAAACCTAGGTATCAGTGTCCTGGATGGAGCCTGTGACAAAAATTTATGTGTAACAGGGTTGTCTATGATGTACAGTAAAAGCTAGTTTCTTACAAACCCATTTGCTGTCAGTTAGAAGGCATGATCGGCATTAACCAAAAATGTAGGTCTTCTGAGTTAGAATTAGCAGCTCTTTGACTAATGAAGAGCCAAATTTCTCAGTGGATAGGAATTTCTAGTTATTGCTTTTTCATTTTCAAGTGAAGGAGAAAATGCTAGTGCCAGTAGGATGAAAGGATGTCTTGGTGTTGCATCTCAGGTTGTGGAGTCTGGGTTTTTTTGATCTAAGAAGTATGAGATTTAAGAGGTTTTGAACCTTTTTGAGTCCTTCAACATTGCGTAGTAATTGAATGTTTGTAAGGGGCTTTCTGGTTTTAATCATGTGCAATTTTTGTCTCTTTGTCTCTCGAATCTGCATGTTATTTTGTAGGAAACTCCTAAAATGCCATTGGCAGATAAACATTGTGTAAATAATGTTTTTTGGTTTTCTTATATCAAAAATTATCTTATTATAAAAAAATACATAAGTATTTTTTTGTTTTCTTCTCTCTTATGATAATGATTAACGTTTTAGGTTTGTAGAAACATGTTCAGCCATCAGCTTTGGACAGAAAAAGCAGAGTATGTTCGCTTTGCTGAGGCAGTTTGGTTTATGCCTCTGTTCGTTGCGAATATTGGAACTGACCAAAGGCTATTAAAACACTTTTCATCTAAGTTGAGTTCATCATTTATGCAAACACTTGACCAACCTGATGAATATTTATAATAAGCACTTAAAAACTTGAAGTATGTTTTTTAAAATTGTTTTTATTTTCCTGTCAAATATAATTATGATTTAGGCAGAGTGAGTAACTCCAAAGACATGTTTACAGTATAAAAGACAATCTGGGGCTTCTTTCCTTTATTGTACGAACACCAAAACACAGCGCAAATCTTTATGCTGTCCATGTTTACATGACTTCCTGGGTTTTCCTCCTTTACTGTAGCTGTAGCACTGAAACAATTGCCATTTTTTTTCTTAAAGTAGAATAAACTGTTATTTCAGCTTCATTAGAATATTTTTTTTTTTGGTGACTCCAAGAAATGTGAAATATGAGCACAGGCATTAAGGAGGATCTTATGGCTGTGTAGCAAAACACTTTGGATGTGGAAGGCACTCTTCCTTCTTAAGTGGTGTTCAGGCACATGATTATGTGTGATCAAATTTTACTTGTCCTTCCACAGCCAGTGCAAGTTCTGTGGAAGCCACCAGATACAACTAAAATGATAAATAATAGTAATAAAAAAGGCAGTAATAATATGGAGTCCACATAGTAGTGGTAATATGGAGTCCACATAGTAGTGGACAAGATTTATGCATCTGTATTGTGCTCCCCGCCCCCCCCCCCCCCCCCGCCCCCCCCGGGTTTCCCTAAAAACACTGAGTTACATCAGTAAGTGCCTCAGAGCTCCATTGTATGAAAGAAGACATTTCTGACCGAGTTGACACTTATAATGTTTAGATATTTCTTGGGGAAAAAACCAACATAGCAGTCACAGAAAAAGGAAATTGTGCTTTATCCATACAAATATATCCTGAAGACTGCTTTGTGGGTCTACATTACCAGTACTTATACTGCTGTGTTAATTATACTTTTTCCTGAATGATTATTACTCCTCTTTCCCCCTTCTACATTTAAAATGCAAGGTCAGAGACCAGGTTACACAAGCTAGGTTTGGATTTTTTGAATCTTTGATAGCAGCATTATCAAGCTTTTGAAATTTGGATGCTAGTTGGGTGGAAGTAGGTAGATATGAAAACTCTGCCAGCAATTACAGTGATTTCTGTGGCAGGAATCCCACACCTGCAGAATTCCAAGAGCCCTGGCTATTCATTGCCCTTTGAACCTTTGCTTTTGCTTTTTCCTCTAACTGTTGTAGTTCAATTGAATGTACAGCCACAGCCTGTGGAAACAGACAGATGCTGCATGTATGACAGTATGCTGCCAGAAATGGAAAAAACACAAGAAAGGGCAGCCTTGGATGTTGCATCCAGCTGCCTGCTGTGATTTTTCCACTGAAGCACTAGGGGGATTAACCAAATGCACTGCCAGTTTTACATGATCTGTGACAGCTTTAAAATGGAGGTTTTTGCATTCTTCTGTCTAGTGTCCTTTCCCTACTCTCTCCCTTCCCCCTTTTTGGCAACCATTTCTACTGCTGAGAATGAAAATGCTCAGCTAACTTCAGGTTTGTTGTTACTCTCAGGTGAAGTGAAAGCTAGGAGGGAAAGGATCTCTTAAATGAATAACGTTGACTTCATTTGGCCCTGTAGTACTTGTATTCATGGGAGACTCTACAAAATTATTTTGCTAGCAGGGGTGTTATAACAGTGCGCATTAAGATAGTAAACTGATAAAATCAGAGGGATCAAGCCTCTAGCACTGCTGTGGGTACGAGTGGATGAGGACATACCTGTGCAGTGTACTTCTGAAGTAATTTCCTTGTTCCATGTGCCAGTACAGAGGGTGGGTGGGATCTGTGCCTACTTTCTCTTTCTTTGGATTTCTGGGGTTGGGAATCCACTAGTAGGTGGGCCTTGATTTTCTGAGAACAAATTATTGTGAGCAGCATTGACGCAGCTGTGTGGCAAGGGGGAAGCCTTTTACTCACCTTTTTGCAGTTGTCCAGTGACAGCTTAGAAACGTAGCTGTAAGAGAGCGTCGCTGGATAACGGAGCCTGAAGAAGTAAATGTCTTTTCGTGCGTGACTCGGTGAGAATTATGCTCTTCATGTTGGGGAACTGACATAACATCGTGCAATATCTGTATCTGCTATAAAGTCACTAGCCCATCTCAAATATCAGTATTAGATTTGCTGTTTGTCCTTAAAGACAATTCTGTAATTCCCGGTGTGCCTGCAGAAATTATTCAGTGAGTGATGAAGAACCTCAAACAATCTGTATATTGTTACCAGACGCTGAACAGAAAAAAGAGTCTGTTTTTAAATTAGTCAGGTTTTTTTTGATTCATTTACAATATTCTGGGGGGAGCTGTGGTGGTGAAGAGGAATAGATAGAGAAAAAGTGACCAAATCTGAAGTTAAAAGTTTAAAAAATTAAAAAATAGTCTGAGAATTCATATACAAGTTAAGTATGCACCACGGAATTGGGCTGGTTTTCCATGCAGAGGTCTTCCTCACGCAATTGCTCTTTTGAGAGCCTCCTTGGGACTGATCAGGTACTGAAGCACAATACAAGAGAGCAAGCATCTGTCTAATACTTATATTAGTAGGTCATTGAAGTGAGTGGGTTCTGTGTATTAGTGAAGTTAATTGTATCCATCACTGCTTGTAGGATGAAATCCTGTATGTGCTTTCCAAATGTGAATGCATTTGTCTGAGAAACAGAGGTTAGAAGCATGCAAGTTGCAGTGAGCGAGGACTGGCGATTTGAAACTTAGATTATTGTACTCAATGTGTAATCTGCTTTTCACTTGAACAGCTTAAGGTTTTTTGCCTGATTCTGATCAGTATCCATCAGAGAACACAAAGAACAAGTGTCCTTTTGAAAATCTTATCAAATTGTTGCTAGAATATAAGAATATAACCAAATCTAAAAGGCTCATTTAGGTTAATATTCCATTTTCATGAATGATCAGTGGGAGATCGTTTAGGCAGCAAGTGGCAGGTATATAGAAAATAATCCTTCCCCTGTTACATCATAGTATCTCCTGGTAATAAAACCTCCTGGAGGCATGGTTATGCTTCGAGAGGTTTTATGTGGGGGGATTGGAAGGGCACCACTATGAGTTAAGAAGTGTTCCCTGCAGGTTTATAATAAAATCTTTTACTGGTGATTGTCACCGCAGAAATAGCAGCAGTCTTGGAGCCTTGGGGAAGGCATGCTTGGTTCTAGCTTTGGGAAATCAGGCCGTTTTATGAAAGCCACAGAGATTTGGAAGTACTGACCTGGTGACCATTGCTGGTAATCTCCTATTAGCCCTTCTGCATAATGGAGGCATTTGTTTCACAGTCTAATGGATGAAGGACAGGTTTTCGGGTAGTTTTGAAGGCTGGATACTCTTCCTTTTGGCTGACAGTGATTCCTCCAGATCATACTTGAATTTTATGGGCAAGAGAGAGTAGTAAGTAAAGCTGTCATTACTGATATTCTGGGGTGAATAGAAGTTTTCAGATTTTAGGGCTGTCAGGCTTAATACTGTAATGAGAACCACCTTGAAACAAAGGGGGTTGAGAATAAAATCTGTCTGTCCTGTGCTTTGTTTTGCCAGCCTAACAATATTTGGGTTTTGTATTTTTCATTTCTATTTTTGAACAGTTTAATTCCTGTGAATATAAGAGGGAAGGACAGATTGTTACACCTGTGGAATATCTGGAAAACAGTTCACTTCAGGACAGTTTTGCAATTCTGTCATTTGAAAATACTGCCATTGAGTGAAAAATAAGGAACATTTGGGGAGCCTCTAACTAAAAGTCAGAAACATGTCACTGTCCTGAAAAAGAAGTGTACGTGTATACCCTTAGGAATCGAGAACTGTTTGGCTTGGGCTTTTCCAGATATTAAGAGGCTGGCTGCAAATGTAGGAGGAGAGGAAGAAGTATGCAAAAGGCACAAGGGGATATAAGAAAGGAATCATCAGTTGCAGACCAGATAGTTTGTCAGCCTGAGAAGAGCCTTGAGGAAGCGTCTTTCAGTCAGATGATAGGATGAAAAATTTTGGGGTCTGTGAATAAAGAAAGGATTTCTCTGATCTGATCTGTCCAGAGTTCAGGGAAATAGGATGTATGGGTTCTGAAATAACAAAAAATGTATCTGTATGTGGCTATTCATTACTCTGCTTAACTAAAGCAAAAATCTGAGTTTAGGGATAGCTTTTTGATCAATAATTACATATATAATAAAAATGAAAGTTATCTGCTAGTGATAAAAAAATTATTATCAAGAAAGAACTGTATCACTTCTTGTGCTTAGTCATTTGTTCCCCTTAATATATTTGCAGCAGGAACAAGACGGAAATTTATGCTTTGCGTACAGACAATAAACAACTCAAGTGTCAGAGTGGATCAGAAAATTGGGAATTCTTTATATTTCAGCTTTTTTTGAACTACAAGCTGTCAACCGTTGCTAAACCAAGCACAGCAGATATGTAAGTAATCTCATGTGTTGCAGTAAGGTCTATGTACTACATACTGTGGAGGTGGAAAAGATGCAAGTGTCGACGTGCTGTCTAGCCTGTGTTTCCTCTGAGAGGTGCATCCCTGCCACAGCAGAGCAGCAAGGACTTTCTTTGCTTTTAGTTTCAAACTACTTAGAGCCATGGAGAATCCTATGTGCATCTGTCAGGCTAGCTGTTAGGGTGAGTGGAGCACTGTTGATCCTTAAAATGGTGGTGGCAGCAGTACTTGGAGTTCTGCAGAGCCATTTAGGAAAGATGGAGCAAAAGAGTAAAGCGCAGGATAAATAAGACTCAAAGGTATGTCAAATTTTAGAGTGTGTACCTGTCCTTTAAACAAGCAAAAAACAGAACAGCTATTTGGAATAACCATGTAACAGCCCCTCAGCAGCTTCTATTATTTCTACGTGATCACGATTACAAGGCCTCTGTGAGGTAAATGTTGACTTATTCTGCTTAAAACATGTAATTTTGACTTTTTTCTTTTTTCCCAACTTTGTATCCATTCTGTCCTTTTACTTAGTTAAAACTGTAATCAGTAAGAATTAAGTCAAGGTCTTTTCCATGATGCGTTTGCTGTGTGTGTCTGTGCCGTTCTATCATGTTGTGGGTTGGGAATCTGTGAGGCCAGTCCTGTCAATACTGAAAAATATGTCCAGCTTGCTTGAGCATTTCTTTGCAAACCAGATGAGAGGAAACCATTGCTTTTAGATCTGAATTTTTTGAGTCCTGTGCTTAGTGATACAAGTTATGTTGTTGGTCAGTGAACACAGCACCTTTTTGTGACCAGAAGGAAAGGGAAATTGTCAGGGCTTTCTGCGTGCAGCCTTGTATCTTAACTTGTGGAGCAATGATTATGGTGCTTACTAGATACTTAACTTATAAGGAGTTGGTTTCATTTAATCACTGGTATCAACAAAAGGAATTCCTGAACTGGAAAAGTACATCTGAACTAAGGTTCTCCTTTATTACATCTCCTCCTGCCTGGTTTGTATCTACTGTGTCCTTCAATCCCCTTTTCTCTTTCTCTCGCTTCATAAAAATGTCCAAATACCCTTTAAGTTCATCTATGTAATTTACTTTGATGATTTCACTTGGCAGCTCCCTCCATGTGCTTAGTACTCTTTGACTGATATATTGTATTGGAGTTTAAACTAAATTTCTTTTTTATTCCTGTAGTGCTTTATTTATTTATTTAAATTCCCACCTGTCCCAGTCAAGTTATTCCTTTTTACCGTAACAAGCTTTTAAGGAATTTTAAATAAGATTGTCACTGTTTTAACTTGAGCCATGTCCCCTGATACTTACTTTTGGTTTCCATGTGTCAATTCCCTCGATTTGGAATTTTGCTTTATTTTGTATCACTTCTGAAGAACAAATTCTGACCATCCCTGGTAGGAGTGCAATGGACTCATCCCTTGTCAGCCTTGTCCTGTTGCTGACAGAGGTCAGAATCTGGCCAAAATCCCATATGAACAGAAGTAGGAAGAAATTGTAATAGAATCACCTTCAGCATTCAGATCATGTGCCTGTTGCCACTGTTTTTTCTTCCTTTTCTCCTCTGTGGATACATACAGACTCATTTAGTTTGCATACTTTCCTTTAATAGGATCTGCTTTATTTCACACATACTTGCAAGTAAATCTTTATTGTAGATTTTGGTGTTCTTTCCAAATATGGGTGTTGTTGCTTTTCTTAAAATCCTCCCCAGCTGTAGCTTTTCCTCTTGCTCCTGATGGGTTATCTACACCTGGCTGATGTGGAAGCCCTCACTCAGTTCCATCCCACTTTATCCTTCTTTTTTTTTTATTTATTTTTCTATTTTTCTCCTTTAATTGTTGTGGTGTTACCTCCAGAGGATAACTACGTGATAGCTGCCTGGTCTCATGATCCAGCTGTGAAGTGGGGTCCTCAATAATACTTGCCACTAGGGTTTCTAAAAGTGATGTGCTAGTGAAGTCTTTGCCAGAACCTTTTATGAAGATACTACTTAATATTTTGCACATCCTTGACCTTAGATATAGTACTTTAGGTAGCATAACAGCTCCTTCCCTAGCAGTATTTGACAAGGAGTAGATGCCACAGCCATATTCTGTGCTGCTGAAGATGGGTGCAACCATGGGGGCCCAGCATTTCACAAAAGGCTTAGAAAAGTGTATGTAAAAGATTGTAAAATACTCCTTATCTCCATGTTTCAAATTATTTCATTATATTTTGAGAGTGCATCTCAGAATCTAGTTTGCCTCACTTTCATTCTACCCATAGCTGACTGAAATGTTTTGAGACTGTTTACGAAATGGACTAAGAGCTGAAATACATATTCCATTTGCAAATTAAAGTAATAATATTATGAAATTTAAGATGGTAAACGGTAGTATCTGAGGAGCATATATAGTTGACATAAACGTGTGTGTATATATATGTAGTCCTACTTTCTTTTACTTGTACATAAGTCAAGCCTAACATAATTGAGCTCTAACTAGTCACTTAGAATTGTTAATATGTATGTAAACATAACTTCCTATTGTGGTTAGCCTCCTTTTCTTCTGGAGTCATCATTTATTGAATACATTTGCTACTTTTTCTGTGTTTTTCCCTTCTGCTAACACTCTGCGTTCCATTCCTACATCTGTGTGGTTTGGGGGTTTTTTGTTTGGTTGGTTGTGGGTGTGTGTGTTGGTTGTTTTTTTTTTTTTTTGGGGGGTGGGGAGGGAGTTGTTTTGGGATTTTGTTGTTGTTAAAAAAATGTATGTCCTCACAATTTCTTTGGTGCTGCAACACTAGTATTCTTATTAAGTGTCTTTAAAAGAAAGGAAGAACTAGAGTGGTTTTTTTTACTTTCATTCCCATCTCCGGGCTACACAGAAGACATGTATATTTTGACTTACCACAGTCAAAACCATATAGTTTTACGGTGACAGACCTGTGATCACTGGTTTGTGATCTAGATCAATTCTAGAAAGGTAGGATGCATGCTCTTAGACAATTGTTGTGCACTTGTGCAACAGAGTCCACCTGTGGCAGGGCAAACACTGCCACTGGTCTCATGAGACCAGTGGCAGTGTTATTTTTTTCCTGTTACAAACACTGGATGCCAGAGCGAGGACAGTAAGTGTTCTCCATTATAGTCACATCTTATGCTTTTCCTTTATGTTGCTGCACAAGTAAGTCTGACTTGGGTCAGAGCTTGCATATAAGGTACACTTAGATACTACTAGAAACTAATACTAGAATTATATGAGCAGTTTAATTCAGTTTTGTATTAATGCTTCTGCATACACTAATGGTCGTTACTGAACTGAAGAAGCCTTTCATTTTTTTTTAAAGGTAGAAAGCCCTAAATCTTGCTGCACAGTTGTAGTTACTAAGGAGTTTCTAATGCTTTTCAAAAATACGTAGACTTTCTGTGTTAACGGGGTATTAAGTAGTTGATAGATTCTAACTTTTCTTTGCCACTGTAATTGGGTATTTCCAGGATATCGGCGCTCTCAGTAGAAAGTCCGGAAAAGTCATGTATGGTATTCCCTTTTGTCTGCCTGTAGGCTTTGGCTCTACTAGAGCAGGGATTATTATTATTTTTTTTTTACTTGTGCATAGCCAAGTATAATGATACTGTAGGCATAATACGGACATCGGAGCATTGCACAAATATATCTGCTGCAAATTGTATTAGGACATTCAGCTGTACACCTTCAGTTTCTGATGCTGTACAAAGGTAATTGTGCAAGGTAATTTCCTTGTGCACACCTTTTCTTACTGCCTGTTAGTGAACAAAGCAACTGTGTTTTCTTCCTGTTCTCTTTGAATTATGTAGTGAAAATATATGACTTGTAATCTATACTTCTACAAGTTCTCTAACTTGTCTAAACGTCTCCTGTTATAGAAAGTTAATAAGGTAGAAAATTATGTAGCTAAATTAGTTATTCTGAAAAAGGTTTTTCAGGAAAAGACTCAAAAATTACTTATTTTGGCTTTTGTTATTGAATTATGATCTTGGATATTTTGCTATTTACTATTGGATATTTTACTATTCTACTTCAAGGAAATGTGGTACATGTATAATAATTTATTTCCCTCTCTTTTATAGAAATACTTGAATGAGTTCAAATCCCACATCAGTTCATTTTTACTCTGGAAAAATCACTGAAGTAAAGTTAGTTATCAAATGTTAAATTCTTCAGAAAATATTTAGAAGAAACTAACTCTCTTTTAGGAGACTATTAAGTTGATTTTGATATAGGAATTGTGAATCAAATAGTTTATCTCCCTTTGTTCTATGTTTTGCATGTCTCTGAATCCTTAGTCTACTCAGCCTTCTAAAAATCTGAGAAAAAGCTGGATTCCTTGTTTTTAGATGGAGAAATCAGTCACAGAGGAGGTTAAATCCAGATCCACAGTGCTGGCTAGGAACATGTTTGCTTTGGAAGAAAGTAGAAAGCGGTTCCTGAACAGTTAGTAAATTTCGGTGGAAACAACCAATCTGGAGCAGTCGGTGACAGACCAGAGCCATATATTCACATCTCCTAGCTTTCAGACTTCAGCCAGTGTACTCTTGAGCCCACATCCCATCTGCTAGCTGGTAGAACTTTGTCTGGTTTAGCCTGAATTTCCTGCAGCATTGGGACCCAGTCTGCTGCCCAGCTGAGGCTGTTGGTCAGGAGCGAAGTGGTTGCCACTTAGCAGTCCTTGTGCTGAAGTCATCACAGCAGTCCAAAGGAAAGACAAGCAAGGTAGATAGTAATTCCTCCTAACTGGAGTATTATGAGACAAAAAAAACCCCAAACCAACAAACAACCCAAACCCAACACCCCCCCTACCAAGAAAAAAAAAAAAACCCAACAAAATAAGTTGTTAAAGAATGGGGCTTTTTAATAGAAATAAATTATAGTGAATGCTAAAACCACTATGCTTTCGGCAAAAAATGTCACTGTAGTCTTATCATCTGCTGTATCTTTGAGTTAGTTTCCAAACTCTAAATCCATTCATGTAAGCACTGAATTCTTTTGGTACTGCATTTGTACATACTGTTTTCTAGGAGGAATTTTCTTGCTAGCATTGGAATTTTTTTGGATTATGACCTTTGTTAAAAATTATTTTGATGTATGTTGTGGTGGTTTTTACGGGTCAATAACAACTTAAACATACAGGAATAGGGAATGAATGTGCCCAAAGATGCCACAGAGAAAGGCTCTTATATGAACTCTTACTATTTTGCTGAGTGTCATTTAGCATTTTCAAAATTGATTTCATACCGTACATTTTTATTGGAATGGAAAAACAAAACCAAATGTCTTTATTGCTCAATGTCAGTTCTAGTGACATGAGTCACAATAATTCTATCTGGCGGTTCCTTATCCTGCAGGCATCTGACAAGTCCATAATTTTCCTAAACTTTCACAACATTTGCATTTCCCATTATGGTAGTTTTCACAGAATTCAAGTAACGGATTTAACACTTGTTTTCTTGTGTTTTTCTTCTTGGCCAGTGTGAGGCCGTACTCAGTTGTACTAATTCTGTAAAGAAATACCAAATAAAGGCTTAATTTTTGTGTGCTATAGGTACACCAAGTGCCTCGCTTTCTGGTATTACCAAAATAACCATTAATATTCAACTATGAAAAATTATTAGCAGCTTTTATTATGCTTGTTTTTATCATGTGTGTAAGATGCCCTTTTACACATATTTGTTAATTGTTAGAATCTGGTGAGGTTTATGTCATGTTTGCTGCCTTTCCAAGCAGAAAAGATGACATTGGTGCCAATACATTTACACAACTTAAACATCATGTGTGTTTACACAGCCAATGCCCATGTAGTCTGTGTTAACTTCCTTTCATGTGAAAGAGGAAAAAAATAATTTTAAAATCATCTCTTTTTGCACCTGAAGGAAAGAGAGCAACTAGAATTCTTTTGCTTTCAGCATGAAATAGTTTTGTGTGCTGATAAACTGTTACGGTTGTCTTGAATCATTAGGAGGATCAGTTCTGCATGCTGGATGTTTCACCTATAAATGTTATTTGCTTCTTGCTTCCTAGGTGTTATATAGATACCAGTACAACATTTGATAATTTTAAAAAATCCAAAACCTGCTGGTAACTGGAATAGGTGGAGAAATTAGTCACTATTTTGGGATTCACGCTTTGTTCTTACAATTCCAGTAATACTTTCAGGAAAGGTCTCTTTTCTGTTTTCAATAAAATTCTGAAAGAATTGAAAAACAGGTGATACATAGATATTTTATGAGACTGTTTACCTTTTAGCTATGTGAACTTTTTAATAGTTATGAATACATGAATAGCTATATTCACTTTTTTGCCTTCCATCCTTCTTTTACTCCTCATATCCTCTTCCACATCTAGACTTGCTTTCTTGAGTAGCAATAGCCTGACTGAGGGTGTATCTGCACTGCTGTTGTGATGCAGTGCAGCGATAGCTAAACTTGCTTTAGATACCAGGAGAAAGAGCAGCATGTCTTCAATAGCGTGATAACCAGTATAGCTAACTTCTATATTAGAAATATCAGCACATGGTTAAGGTCATTATAATTTGTGGGAATCTTTCACCTGCTTTCAGTAGTCTTAATTCAGATCTTATTCTCTTTTTACCCTAATCCTAACCCTTTCCCAAACCCTGTTTTTTCTGTAATCGTCCAAGATTGTTTAAGATGCAGCGCACAGCAACTGAATCAAAATTTCTGAGTAGTGACCGTCTAAACCACTGTTTTGTTGCCCATTGCAGGTTCTGTGGCAAGAGATTATTTCCCTGTAGTACGGTATAACACCAATCCGTTTAACAGTACTCAGAAATAACAAGCATTTTTGCACATGAGCAAGGCAATAAGCTATGCTGAACTGTAGAAGTGAATGAAAACATTTATATGTTGCTTCTATGTTCTGTGTAAACTGTATTTCATTTTGAAAGAGACTGGAAATGGCAACATTGCAACAATTTTAAACTATGTACATCTTCCATCAGTTCAATGAACTTTCACTGTTGCCGACGGGAGGTAGAATTATTAAGGTGGGAAAAGACCTTCAAAACCATCAAGATTACTTTTAAGATCATCAAGATGCATATGTTGTTCAAGAAAAACACAGTATCTACTTCTCAGTGACCAAAAGTGATTGCAATTAGCACATTTTTCACGTGCATCTCATTGTGTGATTCGTTTCAAGGTAACCACCTGCCATATTTTGGTTTAAAAATCTATTTGGTTTAAGATAGACAAAGAGTTTATGACTGGAGGCTTGTGCCTGTAAAACTGTCCGGTAACAAATGGCTTCCTCACTTAGACTGCAAAGCGGGGCCTCAGTACTGCAAACTCTAGAGAGCACTATGCCGAGTGGAATCAGAATTTTCATTGTAAAAGTCTCTAATTAAGTTTCTATAGGTAGAACACATCTTAGTTGAGATACTGTTTTCCAGTTGAAAAGCTTAGGTTTGACTGGCCTCTTGACTTTCTCAAGAGGAATGTCATTTAGGTTCTAGACATATGCAAAGGCCTTTTATGCACCATTCCAGTCAAAAATTTCCACAACTGAAGGTGATATTTATCTTCTCAACAATAACTAGGAGGTATGCATCTCCTGCCTTGTGACCAGAGCCATGCTGGTATTCATTTATTTCTCAAACTTTTCTACTCTGAAGAGCAGCAGTCCTCACTGACAAAAGAACCATGAAATTCCTCTTTGTTACCCTTAGACCCCAAACCGCTTCCCTCCACTGCCGGCGTAGAGGGGTGCAAAGGCACTAGCATTGCCTTCCCTCTTTGGCCGTTAGGTTTGCTGAGTTTTATTTCTGCATATCTGCGACCTGTACTTGATTTGCTTTATGAAGTGCTGTGAGATGCCATTTTGAGTTTTCAAGTGTGAAACACGCAGTATTCTGAAGCTGGAAGTGTTTCCCTTCAATATGCTTTTCACTGTTTTCAGGTACTGTGTTTTTAAACTTGAGCTCGTAGGCCTTCTTTCAGCACCATATGAAAATGTTTGCCTCAATACAAGTGTCAGAAGTACTTGCACTGAAATTTCAGAAAGTACCAGTTGCTGTCATGTACAATGAGAAGTAAAATGCAGAGCCCTTGCAGTGTCTCCCGGCAGAGGCCAGTCTGGGTAACAAACGCCCAAAGCCCATTCAGGTCTGATGGTTAACACAAAATGATGACTTGTGAGGTGCAGCACAGTGCTGGATTTTTGGGCTTGGGCCAATTCCTGAAAACTCCCAAGGGAGGCTCTGCAATGCATTTGCCTTCAACAGCAGCAAGTAGTCTTATTAGGCGGAATGTAACAGGTCTGTGGTAGAGTCATGTCTGCTCGTCTTGGCATCCAGTCTAACGTGAAATCCAGGGCAAGAGGGAGTGGGTTCAGGGCAGGTCCCTATGCAGCAGAGCTAGAGCTCATGGGCTGAGGTGAACATGTCCTGATGCTCTGTAGAAGCACCGGAGAGTTGTCGTACTGACTTCCCTTGTGCTATGGTTTGGGGGAAATACTGCAGAAATTTGGAGAAATACATCCATTTGGACTATGTATGAGCCAGATTGAAGTTGGCAGGTTTGGATTGGAACACAAATGATCGTACTCCTCCAGGAGCCAACTTTGAATGCAGTTTAGTAACGTTTGTCTGGAGCCCCATACCTAGCAGACCCTTTCAGAGTCCAGGTTTCTTGCATCCAGGCTTGGATAAAGTAACCATCCTAATGTGAAAGGTGCGCAACCAGAAATGTTGGTAGAACATGTGCATTCACAAGCAATAACATTCAATAGATACACAGACTAGTCAATGAGTATATTTTTAATTGAGAATGCCATCTTCACTCAAATGCTACTGTTATGATAATGGGACTTACTAACATAATTCTGATATATATGAATTTTAGGATTTTTTTCCTAGCAGCTTCCTTCATTTCACATATGCTATGAGGTCATAGAAAGACTCAGTTGAAATGAATATACACAATGGGATAGAGCTAAGGTTGCTGTGGGAATGTCAACTCTGAATTTCCTGCTTTTGCTGTCATCAGACTGTGGAATTAAATGTTTCATTAATGATAGGTTTTTAAAGTTTCTTAATTTAATTAAGAATAATTTGTTAAACTTAACCCTTTAAACACAGGTGCCCCTGTAACAGTAAACTTTTGCACATGTGCAGTCTAAAATGTTTTCTCTCCAACTATTCATAATAACGTCATACTGAGCTCTCAGTGAACCTGGACCTAAGAAATCGGTTGTTAATTTTGCTGGAGAAAATAAATGGTCAGTAGTAACAGAATTAATGAATGCTTATTATTCATATATATTTACAATTTACAATTACAGGGTGAAAATGTTTATGAGTTGTTGTGGAAAACTCTCTCTTTTCTGTGTATTAAGGGTACAGTTATCAGATTTCTTTGCTTGAAATAAAGTAGAAAAAATGTCCAGCAGCAACCATATCAATTTCTTTGGATGTTGTCATTTTTCTGTTTGTAGAGTGCCTAGCTGTACAGCAGTGTTCTGATATGACTGATAATGTAGGTAATATGAATATTTATAAGCCCGTGGACAGCATTTCAATTTAGCATTGACACAGTTTCTGTTAAATTCTGTGGGTCTTTCTCATAGTCCTAGTGAAATGTATTTATTGGTGAGGTTTAGGACAAGAGATGTGTATCACATTCCAGCAGAATGAAGAGGGAGCAACAGTTTTCATGTAGAAAATACACTTCACTGCAAATTTTCAGTTAAAAAAACCCAAAATCAAAACCACCCTAAACCCAAACAAAAGCCGGTATGTTTTATTTAACACAGACTGCATTATTTGTCCTGTGTTCTGTTGTGCTCGTATCTCTAGGTATTGGGTGTAGAATTTGTGCTGCTCCAAATAGAAAGAATGAAATCTGGCATCAGGAAAAATTAGTCAGGAGAGACTGACTTTGGTGGGACTAGGATTTCACTCAGAACAGTTATTCTGAAATCCAGGCTGTGTGATTTCACGTCATTTGATATTACAGATGAGCACACAGGTTTTGTCCCACAATAAGTGAAATAAGAATAAGTATTGTTTCAATGGGCTTTTTTTTAAAATTTCTTGATTGCATTTAGACCTTCCTTTCCAATATATTGAACTTGACTTGAGTAAGCAGGTTAGCTATATCTGGTATAACCCCTTTTTGTAAAAAAGTGTATCCAGTGCTGATAGAAAGATAATCTTGTGTTCAAATCAGTTTTACAGTGCCTTTTTTTGAGAGCAATCGATCTACTCTCATTCGGTTGTACTTATGACTGAGAGGGAAACAAGTCCCAGCATAGGCTGAGGTTCTGTCAGAGTATGCAGTTACAGAAACTTTCCTTGAAACTGTTTCCATGTTCACATCTTTCCATTACGTAGAAAATGTGTAGCGACCCCATGGAGACCTGCTTGAGATCACATAATAGCTGAATTTTTAACTTCCCAGCTAACCGGGGAATGCATTTGATTTTTTTAATGGCAGTTAATAGCATTCATTTCAGCCTTTAAGTTTGGGAGATGGTGCGTTCTTCTTACCTTGAGATAAGAGCTGAGCTGGTCTCATTTACATAGAGGTACGCTGGAAGGAAATTCTGGTTTTAATTCAGGAATGAATGTTAGCTCTGGTTTTGTAAACACCTGTTGAAAACATTGAGTGTTTCATACTTTGGTTTTTTGTTTTGGTGTGTGTGTTTTGTTTTTTTTTTAAATTGATTTCCATCTCAGACTCTTTTGGGTGTGCACATATGTGCCTTCCAGATCCTTCTCTTTGCAGGATAGTAGATTGCTAAAGGCTGAGTGCCAGTTTCTCTGAAATTCATGCTACGTGCATTTTGTGTGACATGGAGCCTTGTTGGCAACTGGCAAACCCAGGTGTGCTCAGAAACGTGTTTTCAAACACAGTTTGCTTTCCCTGCTCAGTGGAAAGGGGATAAAAAAAGTTCTGCATTGCACATGTCTGTGGTCATGACCTCTGCCTGTGGAGGAGGTGAGAAGCAGAACCCCAGGTTAAGCAGTATCTGTCGTTTCAGCTCATCTCCAAACAGCAGGACAAAAATTTAAGAGGAAAGAAGTGTTTTCTTTACCTGGATGCCTGTTTATCTCCTTTGTAACATTTCTGAAAATACTGGTCATTTGTGGGTTGGTTACTTAAGGTGAATGTACCGGGTACATACAAAACAGTTGCCACTGGGCTATTAGAGCAGACTGAGACCTGAGGCAGAACCTCACCAGCCAAGAAGGATGTCAGCAGAGTAGTGGGAAACATTTTGTATCCCTGTTGTGGTGGGAAGTGTCCTACTTCTTGCTGCTTCTCTGTATTTAAACTCTGGTTATGCTCTGTCAGCCATGTCAACCATGTGAGCTTAATTAAGAGCAGTTTGGTAGTTCCTTAGTGTGAATGGACTCTTAAATACAAGGGCCTGAATATTTTGCTGATAAATTTGCCCTAAAGGAGCATAGCCGTTATAGCAGCAGCCTGCCTGTTACTAAATAACAAGAACAAAACCGTGCTAATGAATTCGCTTAGCAAATAGTAAAGAGAACATCTTCATCATACCTGAAACAATGGTGGCAGCTGTGGAAGCCCGGCAGGGTTAGTGGGGTGGATGTATTGTTTATAAGTATTATGAGGAAGATGTTTCATTTGTCGTGATTATTTTCTGCGAACTATTCAAAACAATTGCCTTATATTTGGGAAGGCAACTTACACACACATATTTGTGTGACAGTTTGCTACGATGCAAATTTCCAGCACTCTGGACCTCTTCCAAGAGCATTTGGGAGCAGGAAACTGTACTTTTAGGACGAGACTAAGACCTCCTTCATTAACTTTGTCTTTTGCATTCAGGGCATTCTCTCATGTTCAGAATATCGGTCTGTCTGTCTATCTGTCTATCTACCTGTCTAAATAAAATGTCTGTATACACACATGTGGCCCTAGCTAGCAAAATGTGTTGTTTTGGGTACAAAACCTTCAGGTTTTGATTGGCTGCTGTATCAGTAGACTGGAATACTTACTTACAGCTGTCCTCGGAGGCCTTCTATAAAACTGCAGGTGTTCAGCTTTAGCAAATAGTTCTTATTATATGGATAGACTTTTGGCAGCTAGTAATGATGTTTCCTGAAATTGAAAAATGATTTTCTACCTTACACACTGGTTTTACATTACTGGAATGTTGGAGGGGAAAACAAATACCTCTCATCAAGTAGTACTGAGACTGTTTTTGTTAGTTGTATATATTTTCTGATTTGTATATTTTATACTGGAGTGCAAGATTTTTTCCTTAACAGTTGTGGTCAGGTTCTAAAACTCTTCCAGCAAAACTCAAATTATGAGGAATTAAGGAAGTGTCTGGCAACAGAGGGTTATATCCCCCTTTATACAGAAGTAGCAACTGGCTTGCAGTCAGCGTACCAGCAAACCCAGAGGTAAGGGGGCGTTGTAAAGCCCTTAAAAATATTGGACAGTATCATAGAATACTGTTAAGAACTTTTTTTCCTCTTTATGACTGAGTAAGGCGCATACGATGATTTTATGAGTATGTATTTAACCCATTATGTGCCACTGTTATATAGTACTGGAAGAAAATGATGGATCATTTTGTTACAGTCCTTCTTTTGGACAATGAGATTGCTGGCATACTGTGTGCCACTTCTGTAGTTTAGCTGCAGGGAGTTTAACAACGTATTTGAGTCATATTTAATTATCCAAATGCTTGACTGGATAATTTAGTGCTCAGGCTTTTTTCAGTATGCCTGCTTAACCTTTGCAGTGCTAAACCAGTACCTGAAGCCTGGTGGCTCAGGATTCTTCTCTCATAATTTCTATTTATTTCCAAAATAATACCTTGTTGAATCAGGGTTATATGAGTGTTTTAAGTATTCAGTGACATACGGCATGACTTAGACACTGTAGACACAGCTCAGATAAATCAGAATGCTTCCTCAGGGATAGCATTGATCCCTTAAAAAGCAGTGCTGTGAAGGTGACAGAGTCCTCTCAGGGGTTTAGAGGACCCTGGACCCTACCATCAGGTTTGTATGGAGGCCTTTGGATGTGCTGCAAATTTATAATAATGCGGTCCTGAAAATGTAGCACAGTTGGGCGGCAGCTCCTACATTTTTTTGTGGTGGAACAAAAATACTGAATACAAACTGAATGGGAATTTCTGACTTGAGTAAACAGGAGCTGTGCAAGCCAACTCAGTGGGCCCAGGAGACCATCCAAGTTCTGGAAGGGAATATGGGGACTGAAGGTCCTTTTAATTTTTTTAAATTATTATTACTTGTTTGCTAGATCTTTGAATACATGGTTATTTTGGTTGTCAAATGCAGTCCAGGAAAGTAACTCTGTGCTTTGCCTGCTGTGAAAAAAACCTGCATATTTGAAACATTTACAGAAACAAGGAAACACCATACGCATGTATTAAGCTTAAGCCTCAGACTATAATATCATTTTATCTGATGCTAATCTGCAGTGCACAGACATGAGTTATTGCTGATGGCATAAGTATGTGGCCATGTTCATTGTAAAGGTTCCTCTTTATCTCCTTATCTGTATTCCCCCTCACATTTCTCACACTCATTTGTGCATGGCTCTCCAGGTTTTTTTCATCATAAGAAGTATCATTTTCAAAGGCTTTTGCTTTTCACATCCATGTCAGTATTGCAGATTAGAATGTGACGGGGAATACCTGGTTGCATGCTTCCTTTAAACCTGAGCCAGTAGCACTGCAAAATGTTAGAGAGCGCACCCTTTCATCTCACACTATCCACCACTTTAAAGTGAAGGGTTTGTTGATGTAATCCTATTTCCAATCTATAGAGGTCACCTGTAATGCACTGCTCTGAAGATAAATGCCTAATACTGTTTGATGTTAGAGGTTTCTTTTTTTTCAAGGCAAGTTTAATGGTATTTTGGTTTGCCAGGGTACTGTGTTGAAAATATTGAAGACTTCAGCTGGTTTTAAACAATCATTAACCTTTCATTTGATTGTTAACAATCCTTTCCAAATTGATATTTTTATTATTTTAATATGTTTTGGGGTGTGTGTGTGGTGTTTTGGTTTGGGTTTTGTTTTTGTTTTTTTTTGGCAAGAACTGATAAGTTTGAGGTAATCTGTGATGTCAGATGCAACAACTAGCTTATAGATGACAGTACACTAAACCAAGTATATACCCCTTTGGTAATTAGTGACAAAGATCATATTGATTTCACTGGAAGAAGGATTGTATCCTGCCAGTAGATCATGGAGGAGTGAAATGAAAGCCTTAGTTCATAATGGAGTTCTTAAGCAGTTGTGAAGCTCACATCCAGGATCTGTTTCCATCTGTTTAAATACACCTATGTTTTTATGATGAAAAATAAAACTCTTTGGAGGCCTGTATGAAAAGAATCAGAACATCAAAAAAATAAGTACCCAGACTTGCATGTTAAGCATCGTACATGTTCTAGGTCCATTTATATGTGGAACGGAGACTACAAGATGTAGTAATTTTTTTCATGTGCAATTGTGTGTGGCTAGTTCTGAGCATCTGAGTCTACCTACCTAAATCATAAAAGTTACTATATTGATTGTGGATTTATGAGTGAAAACCTACACCAACTAATGTTAGTGACAAAACTCCAACGAATACGTAGGGTTCAACTTGTTTTCCAATTTCCATTAACATTGTCAATGCAATATCTTATGGTGTTTTCCCAAGTTTATTAATGCTGGAAAGTATTTCCTGGCTAAAACGCATTGGCAGCTCCTGGAGAAACATGGTTTATGGGTTTTGTTGCTATAGATGATACTATTTTTCCGCAATAAAAAGGTAGAATTTTATTTCGTAGCTTAACTGCATCTACTTTTGCTAGCAAGAATAAGTCAGTCAGAGATGGGCTCTTTTTCTTCGTGATCCTGACTGATACCGGTAGGTACGGGTTGGCAATGTCTTGCTGTAGCCCAAATGGATGAGTCTAAGCCTTTTGGGTACATCTGTGGATTTGGCAAATTATAACAGGATTTTCTTATCTATATCCTTATCTGTTTTGAAAGCAGTTTAAACCACTCCGCCTGTAAATTGCTCAGCAGACAACTTGCACAATGCTAGAGCTGCACATGAATGTGGCACACTTTGGTGCGCTTTTCAGAAGCAGACTCCCGATTCCAACCTCATGGAGCATTGCTGCAGTGAGGGAAACTGCTTACCTAGCGCAGAGCAGTAGCGCTGTGCTGGTAATTGCTCTGTTTCCTGACCCAAAGCAGTCATGTGGGGAGTTCAAATTAGGTTAACAAGAGCAGGCTGACATACAAAAGGCTTCATTTTGCTGGATCTTATGCTGACTCCTGTCCTTTTATTGTTACTGCCCTTTTCTTAATTTTTGATTCTTTGTTTCATCTGCCTGAGAGTTCAGCTGGCAGCAGGGAAAGTTCCCTGAGCTGGCTTGGCTTGGTATGTGGTTTTTAAAGTTCCTTGCTGCTTCAGGAGGAGCCTTCCCAGGGCTCTGTCACTTTCCCTCTTTTGCTTTCTGTAATCAGTCCTTTCCTTTACTATTCCCCACATATGGTACACACAGTTGCAATGACTTGCATCTGTCCAGAAGTGTGACTTTCTTAGAGCTGATTCTCCTGTTCCTTTGTGCACGAGCCAAAAAAGGACTGTGTTGCACAAGGCTGCCAGCACCCTTCTCCCAAGAGAACATGTGTGGTCCCTCCACATACGTCTGAATTCCCACTAACCCCAAAGATCAAAAATGTTTAGACTTCTTCCTGTTGCTGGTGACCACCATTATCAAAATTATTTTTTCTGCCCAGAAAGTTAAAACCCATTGCTATTACACTTTCAGTTCTATCGATGATAAACTATGGAAAACATCAGTGTCGTATATTATATTTAACATAAGGAGCTGTTTGACACAGTGTATCCTTGAAATGTTTATAGTGAGTAAGCAGAACTTTGAATTCACTTTAATAAAACCTCCCTTTAACCTCAGAAAGGGATCCTGTGCAGTGAAGTTTTATCTTTCTCAGTGATGTTCACCCTTCTCTTTCTAAGGGCCAAACACTGCATAATAAATGGCAGGGAGCCTCTCTGCATTTTATGATGCCCTTTCCTTTTGCTGTGTGTGTTCAGCACATCTAATAAGAGGAAGACAAAGGTCCTTCCTTGAATTCCCGTAACGTGGAGGCCACTTGGCATTGTTGACCCTTTGTTTCACTCCCCATGGTCCCTGTCTCAAAGGAGAGTTCTGGTGACAGGAAGAAGAAAATAGAGCGTGTTGCAAACTGATTGACCTTAGAAGGTGGTTTTATTACCTGCTTCATCCCCTTCCTGCTTATTCAGGTTGGATCTTTGAGAAAGAAGAACTCTTCTTTGATAGATTTTAACTTCTTACCTGTAAGCATCTTGAAGCTTGTTGAAGACACAAATCGGAATAGGAGACAACAGGACTATGACTTGAAAACTGTGGTGAGCTCTGGGGGAAAGTACTGGTTCGTTATGAGGGGAGCCAAGGTGGTTTTAAGAGAATGTGGCAAAGCAGAATTTTGTTAGTCCTAATTTCTCTTTACTGATGTATGTCGTTATCCCTCCCTGATCTTTTTCTAAAAGGGCAGGTGGGCCACTGGATGGCCAAAATTGCCATGACAAGCAGCCTTGGATGCAACTGAACTGATACTGATGGTAGCTGCCTGAGTGCTCCTTCCAGTTTGTATTCTGCCCTGTTCCACCTAACCACAGGATCAACAGCTTTAAATTAGATCTTGCTCAGACGCTCATAATTTTTAGCAGTTTTCTATAATAAGAGCTAAAGACTAATAAAGCATGCCAGAGAACATTAGGGATTAATGGATCTCTTCCTCTCACTTTATCCCGAGCCATCAGGAGCGTCAGCAAAGGAATACTCTAGCGTGCTTTCCTGTGGGGGCATTGCATGAAGTAGGATTGATCCTCTTGTATTGAAGAAGTTCCAGATGGAAGTCCCTAGCTGAAAATTACCGTGAGAGTATGCTGGAAAAGTATCTCCACATATTTGTCCACTCTATAACTGGACATTCTTCTGTTGACCACTGAACTGCGTGGACTTTTGATCTGACTTTCTCCATTCATTCCTATTTCTTAATCATGCGCTACATATGCAAGAAGGAAATGAGCCAGTGAATAAAAGTCACAGTTTTGTCTTAGGTGAAAATTTGCTCTTCAGTTTAAACAAATGAACTTGCATAGTATATTGCAGGTTTCCAGTCTCATTTTTTTAGCTAGATAGAAGATTCCATTAAGAAGTCTCCTATGTAACACACGTATGATTTCATTTGCTCCTTACAGGCCTCATCTCAGGCCATAATTCTTGATTTCTCCTAATTAGTTGCTGTGGAAATGATTATGTCACAAACACAAACAATGGGAATATAAGGAGCAGATGAATTCTTAAGAAGCAAAGATTTGTTTTCCTGTAAATGACAAAAAAACCCAAAGGAGAGGCATTACAATACTTTTTGCATTGTCTTTCGTCTCAGGATTTTACAGCACTTCTCAAGTATTAATACATGAAAGATTTTTGAAAAGCTGCTGCATAAATGGTGTTGAAACCTTCCATGTTAGTTGTCCTCAGTAACTCATGATCAAATCATTGTTGCTTGCAACTAAAAATAAGCTTTTCCTTGCAAACTGAGCATTTGCTCTGAGAGCTGACCAGATTCTTCCCAATGTACTCATCATCACCAGTTGTAGAGATTTTGCTGACCAAGTTATTTACACCTGTGCAGTCCAATTTGCTTCAAGGCTCATTTTATCCCTCTGCCTTCAGATTCTTTCCCTTGGAGATTTGAAGGCAGTTCCAACACTTTAATAGTGTTGCCTCACTGTTGCTGCACTATGTGAAAGAACAGTAAATGATTGTATCGAAGGAGTACAGGGTGGAATGGAATCTGCAGCTGCGTCAATCTCGGCTATGTTCTGCATGACTATCGGGAGAAAAATCAATAAAAATATATTTTTTTGCCACTGAAGTCAGCACACGTGGCTAAGTATTCTCTGTGGAATGAAATCCATCACTCTACACAAGCCCACTGTATAGCAATGTTCTCCTTAAGTGCTCAAAATGGGTCTTGTGTGGTGTATAGGCCATGTGAATTCACATGTGTGTTTCACCGAGGGAGAGGCTTTTTGAGTCAGAAGATGCCTTTTTGCATAGTCACTTTTCAGAGTTGTACTATATTTTGGCATTCACAACACCTCTGTCAGACAGCTGAATATTTACAACTGCTGCCTTTTACAGATGGGAAAACCAAGGCACAGAGAGATTAAATGACTTGTCTAAAGAACAGGCGGTTAATGGCAGAGTGAACACAGAGCTCAGGGTTTCTGACTGTCTCCTAGCCTCCACAGAACATTTCTAGAGCAATGCAGAAGTGATGTAATGTGGAGGCACAATTGTTTCCCAAACAAAAATATCTGTCAGGTTACATAAAATATCCACAACAGCTCTTTAAGATGCACAACAGATTGATTTTAAATGAATATGGCCTTTTCTTTAATCGTTTGGAGGGAATGCTTAGGTGTTAAATATTTACTTCTACCATTGATAAAAAATTGTAGAGGTTATCCTGCTCATAGTGATGGAATAGTAAATCTGTGTAGCTCTTAAGCTTGCAGCTGGAAGTTTTTTTTGAAACGGAAGCTGTAAGCACATGTTGGAAAGTACCATCTTCTTGTCAGCTGCCCACATCTGTTACTGGAACTATACAGTAGTACGTTTCCAGCATCACCTTATAATATGCCCATGTCGACTTTATAGAACTCAAACATGCACAAAAAAGATACACTAAGAAGGGCAAAATGCTTTTGCATAGTTTTTATATTATTCACGCAGCTGGAATGTTTACAGCATTGTACAGAGTGTAACAAGAGCAAATGCTGAACCACATCAAGTGGTTCCCTTGTCGTGCATGTCATTTAAATATCAAATCTATAAGGGCGTTTGCTATGTTCTTCACACACAGAAAGACCACAACTAAGTGACTTAAAAGTATCCCATGAGTTTTTAAAAATGCGGACAAACAACTCTCTTCTTTTGATAATTGCAAATACATTGTTCCACTCCGTTGGTTCTGCAACATCTGGTGTTTTATAAAGCATTTTAAAATGTCATCTCCCTTCCCTGTTTGCCCACACCCTTCCCACTGCACCTTAACCCCAGCATAACAAGAAACTTTAATTTTTAAGGAAATCTGTGGAAAATCTTGCAAAATAGAGTTAGGAATAGCGTCTGTGTAGACTTGACCTTAAATTAACAAGAAAACTGAGCCAGTGGCATGGAGCAATGCTACTGTACAGAACAGTTTCCGTGAGGAAGATAACAAGATCCTGGGCTGATTAAGTGGAAAGGTGTTATTAAATGACTCTTGCAGAAGAGATTACTTTGAACTTTTTGCTTGGTAGTATTAACAGGATATACCAGTCTTGGCATTAAGTTTTCTCGAAAAGGTCACAAGGCAGTTTCTCAAGAAGGGAAGACTGTAACACCCCTCATAAGTCCCGGTTTGTGTCCAGCGTCTGAATTGTAAAACGAGTGTAGTTGCCCCACAGTGAGCAAGTTGGCAAAGGTTGAGGAATGGAAGTGGGCAAAGGGAAAGGCCATTACTGTGCAGCACTTGGCCTTAATCAGGGTATTGTAACATTTTTTGTACTTGTCCATCACAGCATACAGCGAATAGGAAACTTTGAGAACTAGGAAGTGAGTCAAGATACAAATCTAATAATATAGAAAGGGGTAAGGATACAAATCTAATGATATCAAAATAACCGTGTAAGCTTCACAAAAAAATCCCAAAGCAGAGAGTCTTTATAAAGGGGCACCTTGCCTGATGTTAGCTATCTAGTCAAGCATATAGTTTAAGCAGGTTTTATAGTTCCTCTGTTTTCAGTGAGGAGAAAGGGAGCAGGGACACCTCTAGATGGCAGTTCATCCCACCTGTCTAGGTGAGACTAGGTGCTTGCTTGTCATTTGACAAAATTTAGATGGGACTAATCTCACCTTTACTAGTCAGCACAGAGGAAGATGTTTCACTATCCAATGAATTTAAAGTAAGACTTACTTCCTTAGCTCTTGAGGTTTTGGAGTAGAAAAATTCTTCCATATAGAAATCATAAAGGCTGAAGAAAAGTACTGTGAACTGTTTACTTAGTTCATACTCGTACTTTTTCATAAATGCATTGTAATGTGTGGCAAATCCTAAGATAAAACACATTAGCTGCAGTCAGAATGTTATGTTAAACAATTTGTATTTGTTCCTTTTTACATAACCGGTGAAAATTGTCAAGATTTTATTCATAATGAAAAATGCCATGTTAAAGTGTGTTTTTAAAAGGAGACTGACACATCATATACAGGTGATTTCTGATCACGGGCCTGGTGATTAGGATATTCTGCATTCTTGTCCTCATGGTCCCACCAGCACAGCACTTCTCCATGGGCTGCTGTAGGCTTATTTAAATTACCAATTACTA
This sequence comes from Falco cherrug, assembly GCF_023634085.1. Classification (NCBI taxonomy): domain Eukaryota; kingdom Metazoa; phylum Chordata; class Aves; order Falconiformes; family Falconidae; genus Falco; species Falco cherrug. Next base: position 90,942,615 of record NC_073700.1, on the reverse strand, counting down.
CTAATGCCCACAGCCCCTTAGAAATCTTATTCTGAGTTCTGTGCTGCCTTAACCAAAATGTTACTAGTATCCAAGGACATGCACTGTGACCCCATATCCTTAAACTTTTTCATGTCTGTTTTGCCAGAGCTGTGTGACTGTCAGATAAGTAGGGATATCCTTACCTACTTTTACTCTCACTAAAGCAAGTAACGAGCAATGTAAGGACAGTAGCACCGTTTTCAGCATGGATTAGTAACCAGACCACCTGTTTTAAGTTCCCAAGGAAGCTTGTACCTGTTATCTGCTTTCCTTTCTGTTATAGTTAACTCCTTGAGGTTCTCCAGCTTGTGCTGTGGTCAGACTTCCATTTTCCTAGCTAGATATACTCCACAAAGAGCACGTCTTGTTTAAATTAACAAAACAGAGGTTATAGGGATTATTTTTGCTCCCTGTAAATAAATTAAAGGGTCAAGTTTCAGAGTGAAAGATGCATTTTGCAAATACAGTCATAGTAAAGATGTTCATGAGTCTGTTTAGGCTGAAATCTACAGTAAGGTAGAGCATTCCATAGGCGTAGTGAATGCAAGTGTTCTAGCTACCATTGAGCTTGACAGGTTTAAGAATGGGTTTATGGAGAAACTTAAACTTATGGTCTTGAAATAAAAAGGCCTGGATGTAGACACCTTAGGGTGGAAGGGAACATAGTGATTGTTTCTTCCAAGAAGTCTTGCTCTTCCGAATTCTTGGGTCAATTCATCCCTTTTTGCTAGTTTGTGACGTGCTGTTATTATGAAAGGGAAGTAGAAAGATGTAAACTTCGCTAGCTGCAATCTTTAAGAGTCTGCCAATTTCTGCTCTTGAACCTTTATCCCTGCCTCTGTTGTCCCTTGTTTCACTGTGGTGATTAACTATGGCGACTGCAATGCCAGCCAGTACCCCCTCACCGCTGTGAGCTCAAATCCCATTACTACACCAACACTATTCCTGGAGCCCTAGAAGTTTGAGAATTAAAGGGAAACAGTGATTCCCTTTGGACCATCAGCCCCATGACCTTTTGTTCTCACATGGTTTAGTCCCTCTTCTGTATGTAACTACCACTTGGGGCTTTTTTTGGCTTTTGTCCATTTTATTCCAGTTAGCATTTAGTTCACACGTCATTATGAGAAGCACTGGTTATGAAGATACGCAGCTCTTGTTATAACAGAAGTATTTTGTATGCACCTGCAATTTGACGTTTGTGTTGGGGGAATATTGCAGAGTGAATAAAAAAAACCCTGAAATAATTTGCTTTTTTTTCTGACTCCACCTGCTATGGAGTTGTTTTATTGTATTTTTGGAGGAAGGGTGTTGAGGTGTTTTTTTCCCCCTTTTTTTTTAAAGAACAATCTGAAGGTGTGTTTATGGCGTTAGGGAAAACGTACGTTGTGGGTTACAATGCTGTAAGCAGAGAAAAAAGGAAAATCTGTAAGACAGATGGCTATTAACATGGTGTAAATACCCTATTTTTAAATGCAAGGGGAAAAAGGTGTTCCATATATAGTCCTCAAACTGGAAGCTTCGTGTTTGTAATAGTAGCAAAGATTAATCACTTCCTGCGTGCTATTTGTAACAGCAACACCAATGAAGTGTGTTCTCAAGAAGCTTTATATTCTTACTGTGTTTGATCCACTTGCTTCAGATGTACCTATTCAGATACGCCGAAGTCATTAAGACCACCCTCGCCACCCTTGCCTTGTGCATGCAAATGAAAGGGGCTTCAACCTTCTCGTCCCTAACCCCCTGGGAATCCCCCTGGTGCCTGAAGCTGTTTGCCACTGTACCCAGTTGTCCCACCACCCCTTGATCGCATACCAGAGGCAAGAAGGGGGAGGGTGTCGGAGCGCGCTGCAGCTGTGCTCTGCTGCGTCTCAACCAGGTGCTCACAGAATTAGGGAGCTATAAATGGCTTCCTGATAGCGTTCCCCAGCTCGCCTTCTCCAAGTAAAACTCCGCACAGGAGAGTGTCTGGCCTGATAGCATTCACAAAAGCAGCAGATTTGGCCTTGAAACACTTCTTGCTGCTCGTTGCAGGAACTCGAATAGCTTAGAAGGAGAATGACCTAATATACTTCAGCAATGACACTGAAATTAAAGAGTTCATTCTCATGTATCCGCATTAAGTGGAAAGGCAAACAATTTGAGTTCTGTTAACAATGCCCCTGTAATGGAAAATGTTGATACTTATGCTGATGGGAATTTTCTTTAACTGATCTTCTGTATTCAAGAAACTGTTATTGGAAACTGATATTTCACACCTTTGTACCATAGTGATTGCTACTTATTAAGTGCTTTTATATCATGATGCCTGGGAGTAAAGGGTCCCCAAATACATTTTAATGTTAATCCATCTTGTCAAGTAAGTTTTTCATTATGTGGTGTGAGTGGAAAATGATCAGTTGTGAGCTTTCCTTTATAGTTGAATTCAAGGCAAACTTAAAAAGTAGTTTCAACATTTCTTTTTAGTAGTTTTAATATTTCATTCAGAGATTCTGTTGGGTTTTTTGGGGGGGAGTGGGAGGTTGTGTTTTGATGAGTAGTCTTTGCCTATTTTTGTTGAAAAATGAGTGTCAAGAAAGGAGTAAAGTTGCAGTAAAATAGCTCATGGTACAAGGTAAACTGTATGTTTGCATGGGATATATCCTGTGATGAAAGCCTCTTTCTTAAGTAGTCACTCTCTAAATAATGCATTCTTTCCAGACACTGTTGCTATTTTGTTCTTTGACAGGTAATTACAAACTTGCTCCTCCTCAAAAAAAAAAAAAAAAAAAAAGCCATACACCTACAGGAAGGCTTTTAAATGTAGGTCCTGCTTAATCTGGTTTAATCTTTGTTTATATAAATTAATGTGTGTTTTGAGAGCTCGTTTTTAAACTTTGAAGCATGCTTCTGTATTTATTTCTCTGAAACTTTTTGCAGCTCTCATACTACAAGAAAAAACAATGCTGGCAGTAAGTTTGTGTGTATAAGCTAAAGATTTTTTGAAATGCATGCATTTTTGCCAACTGCAGTTACTGGTTTAACTGGCAAGCTAGTACCACCCTCATAGAACAGTGCCTTAAGAAGAAAAGGATTGTAGGTAATGTTTGTGAATTCGTTCCCGAGTTTCAATGTAATGCTTTATCTCTACATAGGCAGTAACAAAACAATGTAGTATTTATGTAGCATCCTCATTGTGCAAAAGAGCCATGAAACAGATAAACTAAAGGGAAAAAGGAAGGGAAGATTTAGAGAGAGGATGTGACTCAGGTATCCAGGATCCTTCTGGATTGATAGAGCAGCCCCAGAAAAAGGATGACATCCAGCTGCTGCAAATAGGCAGATGGAGAAGAGGCCTAGGGTGAAGAAAAAGAGTTTGAGTGAAGGAAGAAATGTGGTCAGAAGTGTAGGGTGGAGTTGGTCCTTTTTGCATTTCAAAAAAGGAGAGAGGCAGCTGGATCTGGGAACGAACAAAACCCTAGCGAAGGCAAGTGAGGCTTGCTTCCCAGAGAGAGAGGATTGCTTGGTGGCTCTGAATTTTTTATTTTATTTTTTTTTCAGTGAAAAAAAAAAAAATCTTTTCCTGGTGATCTGAAATGGTTTCCTGCAGTCAGTTAAGTATAACCCTGTCACCCCAAATAAAAATATTTGGCTGAGTTTTAAAATATATTGTTTTTTCTTTCTTTCCTCTATAAAGATGGATGTCTAAATGGAAGCATAATTTAGAAGCAATCACTTCAGAATTTAAGTGATGGTGTCTTAGGTTTTGGGAGATTTTGTTCAGCCAAACTATTGCTGATTTCTACCTGAATTTCTAAATAATTTTCAAGTGGGCTCAACACTGCATGTTATTCACTGAAAGCGCTACCCAGCTGTACAAATCATGAAATGTCGTGGGGACTTTTTCAGAAGGAAAAACTGTTTGCAATGTGTAATTGCTTTCAAATCCTGTAGATATCATCTAATCCAAGCAGCCTTGAATCCAACCTGCAGTGCTCAACCCCTAACTGTGTGCCAAATACCTGCGTCACTTGGGAGTTCAGGTTGTTTATTCACAGTCAAGAAAAAAGTGCCAGCTCACGCTGTGTCAAAGCCCATGAATTAATTATTTTTGCTGTTTCCTGCTTTAGAAACTGTTTTTAATTGTTCTAAGTACTGGTCATATATCCTTTGTAAAAAGAGGCTCTTTAAAAGGGAAGCATTCAAAGTAAGTGGTTACTTATGAAAAATGTTGTCTTAGTTTATTTGGCTTGATCACAGTGAGAAAAGAGAAATAACCAAATTGTTTGCTTTACGTTAAACAAAAAAAGGGGGGGGGGGAGGGTCTCCTAGAAGAAGAAATACATGCTTATTTTAGCGATAAACCACATACCCATGACTGAGTGCTAGAAGCCTCCTTCTCTTTTTCTAATAATTGTCCCTTGGCACATTCATCTCTCTGTGTTGCTTAGAGGCCTGTCTGGTAATCTTTAGCTGGTTTTAAATCACAGGTTTCTCCATATGCAGGCCAAATGTTACAGAAGATACTGAAAGTTCATGCATGCATGCACACACATGCTCTCAAAGGCTTTAAAACATCCACAGATATCTTTAAAGGGCATATGCTAACAGAAAAAGTTAATAGGCTGTGGTACAGGAAGTAGTTGCAGAACAAAAACAAGTTGTCAGATATTTATAAAATGCTTCTAAGAGAACAAAATTTTGATCTGTACACTGGTTTCAGGTACCCAGAAAATAGGCTGTTTGTCTGGCTCAAGTTAGAGGTCTTAATCTAATAATGATGAAAATATTGCAGGCCATTTTAGTTCTCCCTTGAATGCCATTCCGAGTCACAGGGAGGCTGTTAGGTGTTTGACTGTTCCATGCCGCCGTGGTACTTTCTAATCTAATATCGGGTTTTGCTTCCATTAGTACCCTTAGTGCACATTGCAGATTTCATAAATTAAAAGACAATTTTGTTGTTTGAGAAGCTGAGGCACGAAGTGGCTATAGGGGCTTTGCAGAGGTCATGGAATGACCTGGGGACTGGTGTTTATCGCTAAGGCCACCTTCCCATAGGAAGTACAGGAGGATATTTGTGATGGGTGCTGGACTAGGTGGAGTTGTCGGTGGCAGTAGCATTGTACTTGAAATCTGATGGTTATGTTGGACCTAATTTCTGTAATCCAAGGAGGAAGAATCCGGTATGGATAGATACCTGACAGTGCTACTGAATGCAGCTAGTTCTTGTCTTTCCCAGGTTTCCCATTGGACACCTTTGCTGTGCCACTTTACTCCTATGGATTGCCACATCATGAAATATAGTAAAATTGGGTAGCAGTTTTGTCATTTGTGCATACTTGTCGATACACTCTTACCAGATCCCAGGATTGTCTTTAAGCTCAAAATTGAAGATTAGTAATATAGAACCTGTCCTGCCACTTCTGCCCTGGTGAAATAATTTATCAAAAATATAGGCTTTTACCTGAACGTAAAGTTCATATTTCTTTTGAAACACCCCTCAGGTAAAAAACCCCAACCAACCAAACAAAAAAAATCCAAAACCCAAAACCCCTCAACAACCAATTCTTGTAGACAGCAATAAACTGTGTTTCACACGCTCACTCACTCGCTAATTAGCAGCATTAAAAATTTAAATTGAATTTACCTCAAGTGTTTAAACAAATCCACATCGCTTCAGTAACTAGGACAAGAACTGCGTTATAGATAAGTTTCTTTTAAACTTAACCATGCCTTAGACTTAAAACAATTTCTGTCTAGCAAACCTGACTGTCAAGGAGGGCGATGTTAACATTTTGCAATATTGTTGTCCAGCACTACTCAAGGAGAAAACACCCCCTCACCTTTTTAAACTATGTTTACAGTAGATTTTCCAACTGAAATAAAAGAGGATACTTTTGCCAGTTCATGTGATGGTTGTTCAGCTGTTTGGTGCATCTTGCTTTTCTGTTCCCTGTAACACTCATTCAGTGTGGAGATAGTGGGGAATATACAGCTGCTGTCCATGTCCCAAGACTGAAAGATATCAGATAAAAGGTTTAGCGTCACCCTCTAGTTCAAAGGCAGTGCAAGAGCAAATTTTGGATACAGGGTGATATCACATCCTCAGAATAAGTTGTGATTTTGTTGTGATTAAACTGACCTAAAGATTTAGATCTCTTTTTAATTATGCAGTTTTGTTTTTTTTTTAAATGTACCGATCAGAACTATATCTGGATTTAGGCAGGGCATTAGTATATATAGATGTGCTGAAGAAGCCCACTGTTGCTGAAATGGACACAGTCATCATAAAATTATGACTATAAAATTTCTAATGTCATCTTAAATTTACTTAATATGACTTATGCCTTTCAACTTATGTCAGTGCTCATCCACATGCTGAGAGTGGGTTTACTTTTTGATATAATAGGCTATAGTGATCTAAGACTTCACTGGTCAGCAGCAGCAGTAAATGTGAGGGGACAAAGGAGAAGTTTATTGCCAGACCAAGTTTTAGTTTTGCTGGATAATTAACTGACAAAGCAGCTATCTCTTACAGCATCCTGATGATTTTAATATAGCTCTTAAGCAGAGTCAGTGCTTCATATGTGCACAGAATAGATGCATGGCCTCAGTATAGAGATATGAAGAAGCATGCTTGAGTATTTTGTAGTTTAGATGTGTAAAAATGCAAATGCTAAAGGATATCTGGGGGCAAAGTGACCTATTCTAGGAATATATTTGCTAAGGGAAGATTTATCACCATCTTTGTGCTCAAGAAAAAGTGATGTATTATATACTCAGTGATATATTATATAAATTACACACTGTGGACCGCATGAAGAAGTTATATTTTGAACTGCTTTCATGTATCCTTTCAGTGGAGAAAGGCAATGTGTTGGTAGATGTTCATGAGATATTAATGAATATACTTAGTCATCAGGAGTTATGTCATGATGGTCTTTTATAGAATATGTAAACCAGCATGTTTAGGAAAAGAAAATCTTGGACAACTAAAACATTATTACTAGCAGAGAGAGTAATGACAGATCACCATAGGAAGTTCTTACTGATGGAAGCGGGCACAATGAACAGCATTGGCATTGACATAGATTATCATAAACCATATTGAGAACACTAGTTTTCCATGCTGTTGGCTATTCCTGGCTGCTAGCAAAGATTTTGGTCGTATTCCAATGTTTTTTTAATAGTTAAAGGTCTCACAGTAGCAATAATTTTAAGTCTTCTGTGTATTAAACTGCAAAAAACACATAAAAATAATCTATCTTTCAATTCCAATAAAGTGGAAAAAACCAGAAATATAGTTCTTGCCTCCACAGAGGCTGTTGGCATTTTCCAGTAGTTAGAAAAATGGCCAGTGTGAACAGACCAATTTGTATTTAAAATACAGATTTACAGTGTCTGATGCTATCTCATTCTGAGCAATCTTGTCAACACATAAGGAAACAGCATATTCTGCCTGAAGTAATATGTGGATTGTAAATCATACATTACCTCAAAAAAAACCACCCCAGCCCTTTTCCTATAATTAACTTACGCAAATCTAATTTTTTAGAGTTGTTACATTAGCAAGTACTTTCTAGAATGTCAAAGCTATAAAGCCCTAGGAATCCTAGAGAGAGAAGGGTTTTGGTAAGAGGCCAGATATTCTGAGCACCTTGTACATGTTGGTGTGTCTCTGTGTATATTTATGTATCTGTATTTATAAAAATATGAGAAAGAAAAGATTCTACATCTTAATTAGACTGTTGGATCTGAACACAAAATATTAGCCAATGCAGTGCAACAATAGAGCAGGGCGTAAGAGCTTAGCCTAACAGGAAGAACAAAAGTTTTCTTTGAATCTGGGGTTTTTTTGATCTTTTTTTTTTCTTTCTTTTTTTTTTTTTTTCCAGAGAACTATGTGACAGCTCTCTCCAATTCTTCACCTAGTGGAAAATTCTTTTCATTTACAGAGAACTAAAAGGGAAAAGCCCTCAAAAAGATAGCCTGTGCTTAAAGTAGCTCAACACAGATATTGGCAGGCTTTGGGGTTTTGACATAAGCTTTCTCCTTTCTCCTCTTGACAGGTAAATCAGGTAAAATATATTTACTGGCTTGGCACAGAAATCCTCAAATTAATTAAGAACCTTCATTGGCTCCTTACGATCTTTAAATGATAACTGTATTGTGAAAAAAACTCCTCATTATAAGGTTGTTATACAAACAGAATATTTTCTGCCTTTACTTGGCAACGGAGTGATGATTTTTAGTATTGAAGCAAACAGGTTCTTTAAAACAGATGCATCCAGTCCTCCACTGGCATTTTTTAGCTTTGCGAATGGCTCATTTCACCAAATGAAATATGATCTGTTTTTTGTATGATAGAAGTACTGATGACTTTAACTTTTTAATTCATTAATTATTTAACCCTGAATATAGTGATTTGGGTAAGAATAGATATTTATAGGTGTTTTACACATATAAGGAAGAAAAGGATCCCAAACTCCCAAGGTCAGAATTCTAGAGCAGTATTTGTGAACACTGTGATTATTTATGACATGGTAGATGTGACAAAAATTCTTTGAAAAAAGCTTCCGTGAAAGGATCAGCATGAAGAACAGTAATGTTGAAATGTGATTTTTATATAGGATTTGTTTTATTCACATTTGGCAACCAGGAGGGGAAAAAATAAGCTATTTTTATTCCATGGTTCTGAGACCAAAATTCAAGTTTTCTTTAAAAGTCATTGTAAATTGAGTATTTGGTGGAGGCCATGAACTACTTTAATACATATTCCATCATTCTGTGCTGCATTTTTTTTCTTGTTTTTGTTCATTTCAGCATACTGAATGATTGAAAATCCAGCTACAGCTAGCATAGGCTTCATTGTTGGAGCTGAAGCCTTAGATGTGTGCTGAATGGCAAGTGGTGTACCCAGAAAACCTAATGCTGTCTAAAGGAAGAGAAGGGCTGTGGTAGTTGGATGAATACTTAATTCCTTATATCTGTTTTATGTCTCTAGTCAGCCTGCAAACACAGATTTCCTAGTGAAAGGGTTATATGGTTCCAAGAACTCTGCTCTCTTGCAAAAGAAAAGATTGGCTTCTACGTAAAGTGTGAGCAACAAAGGAAAAGTAGGAAAGAAGGAAAAAGATATTGCATAGGAATCTCAACAGAAAAGCTAGCTTTAAAAAATAACATTCCTACTGGCACAACCTCTTGGCCTATGATAAAGATGAAATCCTCACATGACAGAACATTCCATTCCCCGGTGTCAGAAAAAGGACACTGTCTAGCAAAGACTTTTGGTTGCCCAAAGCAGTAATTACCAACACTCTGGAATGAGAGAAGAAATTGATTCTTTCTGTTTCTATAACTTCTGTGACAAGGATTTAGTCTCCTTCGCTAAAATTTCACACGACAGGACTGTGGAACTGTAAGAAAAAAAATGCATAAACCCCAAATAAGAACTAACTCTCCCTCAAAGAAAGAAGCCTTTAAAATTTTAAGATTAAATCTGTGGATTCTATCAGTTCTCTTCCATCATTTACTGCATCCATAGCTTTCAATATTTAAACAATAATCACTGTAATTTAACACTTAATGGTAATAGTTACTTATGTCAGCAATCAACATTTTTCCAACAGGAGAAGGAAATTAATATTTTGCTTTGTATTTTCAAGGATTAATGCATATGGTCAGCATACTAAACTGCAGTTCCAGTGTTAATTTTTTTGTTTAAATTGTTTCATGAATAACTTTATCCTTCTGCTCACTTGGGATAGCTATGGAAAAAAAGGAAATATTATATTTGATCCCTTACTGTTGAGGGAAGGAAAAGCAAAAGCACCATAGCTTGGCATGGAAACCCATCTGGTTAATTCAGCGGAATAACTCCCTTTTAGCCACCTTTTTGATTATTGTATTATAACATATTCTGTTTCTTTTTCCAGTCTGGCCTCTTGTACATACACCAAGATACAACTGAGAAATGGAAGGATTCCACTTAGGAAGAATTTGACCCATTTGTACCAGTAATTTTGGTCTTACAGTTTAATATGGATTTTTCAAACAGAAATGTAAAGTATACTTCATAATGCAGCTCTCCTTATTTTGATAATGCATCTCCTTACATTCATTATCTGTCTTCCCTGATCACATTTTTCATTAGCCTTTTCTTGATTTTACCAAAGTATTCTTATTAATACAGCACTCTTTTTACATGTAATATAAATAATTTTAATGAAACAAGCTATGAGCATTTGCCCTTGTTGTTGAGAGGAGACCCCACTCATTTGCCAAAAAAGTCTCTTCTATATAGGTTTTTAATGTTCAAATTTAAGCTTTTTTTCATTTATTCAGTAGCTGACAATTACAGTGTCAGAATTGTAATGTATACAAGACATATGGCCATCCTTAACAGAAGACATGGATCCAGCCAGGTGAACTTATAAACGAGGCAACTTTGGGAATCTCAAACTAGCTGCCTTGTGTTTTTTCCTGTTACACTTTCCCCAGCAGTGCCATTATGGATGTAAATGAGCATGTAAATTATGTAAATATGAATTATTATTAGAATAATAATTTTAAATCTTTTAGAGTAGTTCCAACCATAAACAGACACAATCTTTTATGTCTGCTTTATATTATAGCTCCCATTTTAATTGCATCACTAAAGCCGGGCCCTTTGATTCTCAGTTTTGGCAATCAATCTAGCTTTTCTACTTTGATTTATGTTTTGGGGATTGAAAATTATGTTTTAAATAAAACAGAAGGGGAGTTTAAATCTGGATATTTTAGCCATACAACTTCTTTATCAACCTTAAAAACATGCTCTACAACAGCCTCCTCTCTGAGACAACACAGAGAAGCATACATTTTTTTTTCATTATAAAGCTCAAGTTTCAATCAGAAAAGGAACACAATACAATTCTGACAAAAAAGCGCAAAACATTTTGTATGCATTCCAGTATAGAATTAAATCAATGAAACCTTGAAATTTGCCTTGAAACGGAGCTGCCACCTTCACTGGTGTCACTTCTGATCCTTCTAATCTGTTTTTTCCACTGACTTCATAATAATATGGATAAAGGTCAGAGCTCAATAGATCCATTTCATCCTCTTGACTTATATACCATACTACAACATGAACAACATTTTGATTGTTCTTGGCCTTCATCTTTGGTGCTGGCAGACTTGTTCTCCCTTCAAAATTGAGCGTATTAAAATAACGATGCCTATAAATCCTACAAACTCCGGTTGTATTTGGTCTAAATAACCTGAGTTTTGAATGAAAACCTTCTGAATTTAGTGAAGTTCAGGCGTGTTATTGTTCTGAAGCATGGGTATGTATACTGCCCTTGGCAAGACGGTTCTGATGTGAGAAGTGCTAGAAAGCTGTCTGCTTTTTTCTGAACAAGACATGAGATCAGAGTTCAGGCCTAGGCAGGCTGGTGGCTCACTGTGCAGGTTATAAGAAATAAGACATTTTCACTTTGCCCAGACATTCCTATATAAAATCCCCCTTCCTTATATGAACGGTTAATGAAGGTCAGGTTTTAGCAGGGGGAAAGAAGCCTTTCCATACAACACCAAGACTTTGACACGAGTATGTTTAATCACCTAACATGCAACAAGTACAATCATTCAAATTAATGGTGTTCAGCCAAATGTGACATCACAAATGCTGAAAGGCTTGAGTTACACATTCTTCCAGAAAGGATAAAACCATTTTTCTGGCTAACTTGTATAACTGAAAATTGTTGGTGTCTGTGTTTATGTGCCAACGACTGCAGTTGGGCGCCTCTTGTCTGATCAACACTGTCACCTTCTGTGTCCTTCAGGAAAAGAGAACTGGCAAACACCACAAAAGGTGACATTTGAACAGACAAGGTGCTGAGCTGTGTCCATTAATCTCTTATTAATCACGCTGACATTTTAAAGGATGATTTTCTCGAGCGGGGAAAAACAAAATATCTCCCAATAGCTTACCAGATACTGTGAGGACTGGAAACAGGATGGGTAGTCAGAGGCCAGTGATGGATTGAATTTTCTGTTACCAAGAGACAAAATAAACAGATGTGTTTCATCCTGAGAACGTCCACCTGGGGAAGAGTTCTCAAGGGAGAGTCACTCACTAGGCCTTTTGGCTTCCTTGGACTGCGTTCAAGCCGCCGAGGTTATTCCAAACTGTGGACAGGTATTTGAACCAAATTTCCCTGTGGTTTATTGGTGCATGGGATTGTTTTCATTACCAAGATATTTTTGTATGTCTGGACAGATTGTTTGCTCTTGCATTTCACATCAGCCTTAAGTTTATTGACCAAAACAGTTTGTTATTTGAAGCAGCTGTGGTAACCGCCATTATTCCTGCTTGATAGTGTTTTCTTATTCATTTTTCATTTACCTTCACACCTGCACAGAATACATCCAGGTACACTTTCAGAAGTGATCATAACAGGGTATCTCTGTGGGAGGAATGCAGTTCTGTCTTAGCTGTCACTGCACTTGTGACACAGGTACATGTATTTGTTGGCAAAGAACAGGACTGTGCCCTCAGTTTGCAGGGATCACATAAAACTTTACATCTGGACTTAAGGTGTGGACACATTAGTTCTCTGTCTTTTTTTTTTTTACCTTACTATTGAAATTTCTCCATCACAGGCACATCAAAAGCTTCCTCTTCTTTTTACTTGCTGTGGGTCACTATCAACACCCTTAAAAAAGAAAATATTACTTAACTACCACTTACTACTCTGTTGCTTACAAGTTGTATGTAGCCTAAGACAGAAAGCTATGACATTAGACATAGACACACTGACTGATAAAATCATTTCAGGCATCTCAGTGTTTTAAGTGGCTGTAATGGCTGTAAGACAGTCTCTTTTTTGGAGACAACTGCAGGATTCTTTGGTTGTTTTTTTCTCTTCTCTCTCTTTTTTTTTTTTTTTTTTTTTCTTTTTTCCTCCTCTTTATGGAAGTGTTGAGCATTTACCTTTACTCCTAGCAACTATAGTAGAGATCCACAGATTGCTGATCAAGAAAACATGTCCATGTAAAGCCCTTCCCTTCTCTTCTTTCCTTTGCAATTCCAGGGAACTACAAACAATGTCACACGTAAGATTACCTTTCTACCTGCACAGATCCCTCAGGAACCCACACAGCTTTGCTATATTCATGATGTCAGTATCATTATATATATAATCTGTAAGATATATTCTCCAGTAATTCCCAAATTCCCATACAAGTTCATTCAGCCCTGACAACATTGCAGCTCCTCCTGTCAGGTATTGTTCTCAAGAGGTGTTTCCAGATGTTATAAAATTTTAATATATATGCTCTATTTGAAGAAGTCACCTTTATTATAAAAAATATTAAATATTCTCTCTAGAAGAGCAAAAAATGCTAAGTTTAAATCTGCTAACTTCATCTGAAGTGTTTTGGAGTCCTCTCACAGTAGACTCGTGTACTTAATGTTAAAATAAACCCCACCCAAATCACTACATCTCCTAATATTAATGTTTATGATATTTGTTCATTTTTCTTTCCAGTACCTTTCCAGAAAATAAAACACATTGCAAACAAAGTCAAAGTGATCTGCTTAACATTTCAGTGTTCAGGCAATATAAGGTCGATACAGACTGTAATATTCAGGAGGTTTACCTCCACTTGCTTTGAACAGCGTTATTGCTGCTTTTCTAAATCTTTATATCATATTAACTCTCCAAACACTTCACATCATTTTAGCTTTCATCAGCAACTGTTCTAAATTGATCAGTTGAAGTTTATATTGTGTAGCTCAGATATTACATACCTATTGTCCATATTCCGTAGATTTTGTGTTTTATATTTGAAAAGGACAAACTGTTTCTCATTCTCGTCTTTGTATCTTCATGTTCATCCAGACCCAAAGAAATAGTTTAGAAACTAGTTTAGACATTGAGACATTTCCTGCAAATAACTGTTGAGGAAGAGTCCATTGCAAATCTAGACACAACAAAGAGTCTCAAAATTTCAAAGGTATAATCAAAAGTCACTTGAAAAATACATGGTATTGGCTTCCAGATAATGTGTGGTATTTTTCTAAGTTAGGGATTAAATAGGGGTTGAAGAAATGCATGGAAATTAGTGGATTAAAACTGAATTTGAGATTTTACTATAGGCTAGTAAAATACTGTCCGACTATATTATTGAGAAAATTCCTGTCACTATGTGTATTCTCTTTTATATAGATTATTGTGCTGTGTTCTTCTCCTTCATGGATGCCTTGCACAAACAGATTAGTACTTATGGTATCTAAGCAGAATAATATACCGATACAAATTCAGAATAGAATATATATAACTGCTTTTATATGTATATACACACATATATATGTAATACAAGTACATTCTTGTAAGAAAAGTGCTGAAGCAACCCAGGCCATCAAATGCCTTAAATATGAAAAATGAGATCTGAACTTTATGAGAAATTAAATGGGAATGTGGCGTTAACAGCTGTGATTCTGAGAAGATATGCCATGGTCTATATCAATTGGGATTTCTGAGTCTCTGAAATCCCCATGTCTGCATATATTTTGCTGTTAGTTGAGCTGAGGTCTTAAAGGGCCTTTAGATCAGTAATTATGGAGTAGTCTTCTGCCTGATCCAGGCTGATGGAACGTTGCTGATGATGCTGGTCAAAGCTGAGACCAGCTGAAAGTGTACTCTTCCAGTACTCACTGACTAACCATTGACATGTGTAGAAATGATAAAGTGGCTACAGACTCCTGATTTTTATTTTTTTCCCCCCTCTTTCTTCCAGTGTAATTGGCTGTGGCTCATGTAGGAGCTGGTCTGTTGTGGCAGTGGTTATACAAGTGATGTGGGGAGGAACTGATCAAGTTGTGTACTGTCTCCATGTTGCTGGGACTTCATTGGGTACGTTGTCAGCTTGTTGTTCCATGCAGCTATTGAAAATAAACAGAGGGAAAACTGATGCATTTGAAACATACCATTGTTACTAAAAGTATTTGTTAGGTTATGCAAAGGACTGCCAAGACAGTCCTTGATTGTGCTAGGTGCTGGATAAACAAAGAGGTCTCCATCATTGGTAGCCAAGGAGCTTGCAGTCAGAATACAGCAGGGGTAGGGTGGGGTAGAGGTATCGGACAAAAGCTGTGCGAACAACGTGATATTTGGGATAAATGTCATTTCCACAGTTCTTGGCTTCTGCAATCGCCCGCATGGTTTGTGGAGTCCAGTGGTGGAGGTATGGTTTCCTGTCACTACTTACTGGGCGTACCTCTCCAGGAAGGACTCAAATAATTTTAGAGCGCTCCTCTTACTGCAGAGGTCCAAGATGATGGGAACGGATGTCTGTCCTTTGCCCATTGATGGGTGGAGAATATTCGTCAGTCTCCTAGGTGGTGTCGGTTGTGTGTCCTGGCTTGACTCCAGACTGTGCTGTGTCTAAAAGGTTAATTTCCATTAGATGAGATATGTCCTTGGCCTTTGACTAGCTTGTCTGTGGACTTGCTTGTGGGAAATTTGATACTGGGCGGTAGTTGGCTAGACCCAATGTATCCAGGGTGGGTTTCCTTTTTGTGAATAAACAGAGCATGTGTATCTCCAGGAATAAGGGTTTGGCATCTTCGGCCAGCACTCTATTACTTTATTATAGAGGTTCCATACTCTACATCAGCAATCTCTTTGTAAATTTTCCAGCCTATTGGTGACTAATGTACATCTTCAGCTGCAGCATTTCAGCTGACTTACCTAGTCTGTTTATATCAGTTTGTATTGTTCACTTTACTATCAAGAAGCATGGGTGAAAGAGCTATGCAACCTATTTCTGCACTCTGCTTTGGTCCTGTAATAGATTTGTATGATGAAGTCAATATCCTGAATGCTGGTACTTCTAACTGCAGTTGTATCTTTTTCAAGTGTCAGTGAAATCCCTTTTGCCTTTGCTCGTTCTCTTCCTATGGCAGAATCTTTAGTTATGTTTAAAAGGATATTTGATAGCATACGCAGGTTCTGATTGTTTTTTGCAACTGTTAAAGATGAGAAATCCTGATCTCTGCTTCAGCCTGTATTCCTGACAACAGTACTTGTGTATTTATTTGCCTTAGTGTTTAGGATGCTGTTTAGTTTAGTTTTGTGCTTGATTCATATACGTACTAATACCATGAAGTGTGGAATTTTGGCTCTAAATCTGAGTTTCACTTACCATGATAAACCATGAGTCCTTCCGTAATCTAACTTAATTGAACAAGTTTTCAGTAGTATCTTTCTTTAACCAATTGAACAGTTGATGACTGGGATTTTTATTTTAATCACAGAAAGCTGTGCTGAAGGGACCAGTACTGTATGGGTATAGTACTCTTGCTCTCATATCTTGTATGTATCAAAGTGAATTGAGCTGATAAAAGTTGGTTTCATATAGCTTCTTGTGTTAGTGGTACTTTACATCTGGTAACACCCATCATGGCAGCTGGTGATGATCCAGTACAAAGTTAACCTTCACTACTGCTACGGTGCTATACTAACCCTGTCTGCAGGGATGAAGAGATTTGCCAAGATGAAGAGCTGACAACTCAAGGCAGAGAATTTGCACCTATCATTATCTGTATTTTAATGACCACAGATGTTTTTAATTGATAGAACCATTAGTCATAATGACAAAATTATGATATTATTGTGTTACTATTATTGTGTTATTCAATAACTCACTTAAGGACAGATATAAAAGTTGTAATTTTTTTTCCCAGCATTATAAAATACTATTGTGAAAGAGTGTGAAAAAGACTTATCATAGATTAAAATTGTACTTTAAATGCTATCATCATATTTGCAAACTGAAAGGAACAAGAATAAGATTGGGATCCCATTCAAGTAATGTTTTGTCATTACACTGATTCAGGGATCCTGTGAATCATTTTTCCAAAAGATTAGGTCTGAGGTCAGTACCAGAGTTATTTTCTCACGTGTGCTTTCTGATTGCCTTCAGTGGAAGTTTGCTTGAATAAGAAGTAAAAGCTGGGAACAGAGCTCAGTAAACGTTACCCGCCACAACATCATAGCAAATTTCTTAGTGCTTTCCGACGAGATGGCTTTGAATCATCTGAACTGCTTGTTCTAGCATGTGCTGGTAGGATGCTTTCTGTTCTGCTTTCTCATATACAAGCTTCAAGGAATGGATTACTATGTGAGTGTAAATTTCTTATTTGCTAAAATACCACTTCATACGTCCCCCATCCTTCAAAAAGGATCCTAGTTTTGGTGATTCATATTTTTGCTGGCTTCGTTATTGTAACAGTCCCTGTTTGACATACACTTCAGATGATTTTAGTCTTTACAGTTGTGGGAGTTCCATTGTAAAAAAGATGCTATTAATGTCCTCCAACCATTGTTCAAACATTACCACCTTAATAGAAAACAAAACAAAACAACTTCTAAATGATGTCTTGGTACAGACAAAGCCATTCTGCCTTTTGCTTTCATTTCAGCCTGTAGGCAAACACTGGTTTTAAAACCCGTCACATAGTCTGATTGATCACTTTCCAGGAAAACAGGGTTCAAGTCATTTTTAAAGTAGGTTCATAATGGATTAACCAGAGTTGCCACATAAAGAAGAAAGATTTTATTCCTTTCTAATGTCAGAGGAGCTGATACGCTCTGGTTAGCAGTAAAACCTCCTGAATAGCTCAAGCATTTACTAACTACACAAGCACAAAACTAGACATAAAACAGGAAGGAGAATTTCAGTCAAAGATGTAGTAATCTTATACTCTTCAAATTACTCTATTAGTAAGTGAGGTATGTTTAAAAAGTCGATGCCTCAGAAGTACAACCCTCTATAAATTCAGTGCACAATAGTATTAAGTAAACATGGAAGTGAAAATGTGACTTTGTTGAAGTCAGTGGAGATTTTAACGTTGACTTGTAGGATCCAGAATTTTACACAATTTTAAAAGTGTGGATTTATGGGGCTACAGTTTTATACTCAAGCATGATTGACTCAATAGTTAGTAGGATGATACACTGAGTTTCTGTTGAGGTTTTCTGATTAACATCTAGAAAAAGAAGTCTGTTCTGAGAATAGTGTTAAAGATTGTTATTTTACATAATCTTGGTATACTTGGACAGTTTTCCCCTCCTAAAATGGGTGAACTTTGTTACTTCAGAACCATATGCTGTGTCTCATGTATGTATATGTATTTCTCTATATTTTCATTTGGCTCAGTTGTGTCATAAAAGTAAAGGAATTAGCAGTCTCAATAAACCAAAAAGTGCTTTAAAAAAAAAGGGATGGATGTATAATTACAATCCTTAGCGTCTCATTTATAAGCTACCCTAGTTAAAAAGACTGCGAAAATGCTGAGGAACTGTTTTCTGGAAATCAGACCCCTTTAAGGCACCCTGCTTTAAATATCTCAGCTCTCTAAAGTCAGATTTGAAAATGTAGGTTGTATACATGTTCTGTAATAACTTTTAACAGAACACTGAGTTAAATCAGTTTGCAAAGAATCACTCAAACATTGCAGTTAACTTACAGAAAATAATATTTTCTGCTAATGTCCAGCAGTATTGCCAGCCATTTGATCAATTTTTAAATTTAATTGTGCCATGGAGTTGTACAATGAAGGACTAGAGAAAATGTGACAGTTAATATTTTTCTGTAAGCCCCATGTACTTAGTCATTCTTCAAAGTAAGTAATTTTATAGTCCAAGATACAGTGCTTGAAAGAAGAGCTGTGTTTACATGCAGCATGATTTAGGAGCCAAATGAGACAATTTTTTTCAGTGGGACTTGCCTCCAAATGGGAATGAAACCCATCCCAAGGACAGCATACTTCCCAGGAACCCAGCATCTCTGCTGTGATAGCTTACTGTACCAATTTCTTAGTGTGGCTGGTTTTTTCTTAGTGTTTCTGTTTTTCTGAAGTTCATTGATGCCCATTGGTAATTAATTGGAGACCACTGTTTTTTTGCCAAATACAGGGGTAGGTACCTTCTGCTTGTTCACCCCAGCCTTGCATTACAGCCACATTTGAGCTTAACCTTAGCAGCTCCTGCCTGCTGTTCAGTTCAGTGGGAGAACCCCTCTGTTTGTTCTGTGAGTTTGCAATGTAAGTGGAAATTATTGTGCAAGTAACTAACTCAACAGGATATGTGGAGATACGTGCTTACATCAGCTGAGCTAGGAGGGTTTCTATCACTACCTCAGTGATAACCTAATGTCACTTAATTGTGCTATAGGTTGACTTCCAGGAAAAAAAAAAAAATCATTGATGTAGACTGATTCTGATATTATTCCATTCTTTTGCCAGGTTACTGTGCTCTGCAATCTAGATGCTGCATTTTGCCTATAAAGAAAATATAGTATAAATAATTGATACAGTCAGGCAATGACAACAGTTAATTGAAGCTGTAAATGCTTTTGCAGTATTATACTGCAGTAATGTTCCTTTTTTGCCATGCTTTGTTGCCCCTTATATATCCCTTATATTATCTTCAGAACAGGATATGAAAACAGAGCAGGTGAATAACACCATATTTGTTCTAACCATTCTTGGACAGTCAGCATTGTAATTCTTGAAGTCTTTGTGTGGTTTGGTAAGTCAACTAAAAAAGGAGATATGACAATAGTTATAGCTGGTAGTCTGAACACTTGTGTGCCTGTCATGAGTTTGGATTCCTTTGCCTTCAGAGTTCAACTGCATTTTCTGCTTCATGAGGGAAATGGTCTCAGTTACAGATTTGCTCTTTCAAGTTTTTGCTTAGGGAGTTCATAACATAAAAGAGAATTCTTCTGTATGTTTTCAGTTTGCCATAAGGATGAAAAAATCGTGGTATTCTGAAGATCTGCAGTGTGCACAAGTTAAAATCTATTTATCGATTTTTTTCTTGTACTAAATGAAACCCCTGATTTTTTTACATGTCTTAAGAACTGTTTCTGAAAACGTATTTTGCAGGGGCCCATAGTATCATCTCCCTGTTCAAAAGATAAAATCAAGAGCTTATTCACAGTATTTTCCATGATCTGTTTCCCAGGCTTAGGTTTTCCAAGAGAGTTTCCTTTAAAAAATACTTTTCTGTCTTGCAGTTCAATTTCCTGTAGTACTGGTTACAGGGAGAATCACAAGCAAAGTATTCTCTAAAAGTTTGTGGATCGTGATGTGCAACCCAAGCTGGGAGGGGTAGAGGAAAAGGAGGGAGGGCGAAGGTTCCTTCCGTTCTTAAAAGTAATTGTCCTGATGTGATGGAAATTGCAGTCACCTGCCTAGCAGTGGAAAACTAGCTATAAGGAAATCTACAGCAGCATCACTTCATTATGGTTGCTAGCAAGCTCATGCTGGACAGCAGCTTTGATGAGGCTGATAAAGGCAGGATTATTGAAACAACAGAAGTCCTTGGTGGACTGTAGTTGTAAACTATAAATATTTTCTTGATGAAGCCACTACATAAAATCTTTATACTCTTGCAAATTGTACTTGGAGCAGATTTTTGGACTTTGAAGCATGGAGCTGTACATTTTTGTGAGTCTAGGGTAAGTTCAGAGATAATGTCAGGTGGGTTATTTTAGTGCTGTGTAAGTATAAATGAGATTTCAACCCTGGGTTTTATTAGACTTTATTTCTGATTTACCAAGAAAACTTGAAGTAACCACTACTGGTCTTGTGGTTACCATGGCTGAGTATCTAAGCAACTTGAAGTCTACGTTACTCAGCACATTTCAGACTGAACCATTAACTTCCCTCCATTTTAATTGCCCATCTTTAAAATTACTTACCTTATAGTGCTGCAGTTCTACAGTTATTTTGTATATGTTTATAAGGGTCTCCTATGTTATTTTCCCTAAAACTGTATACAATATGCTGCAAACACTGTCTTCCTTCTTTCTTAAACATAAAGAAGAATTCTTCTTACCACATAAACTTTCAAAATACCAGGCAAGCAAAGACAATAGGTGTTTCTTTTTACCTGTACCAGTGCATCTCTCTCCTTTCGTCTCCTAATTATTCCTTAGAAACATCTGGTAACTTTCTACCTAACTGTCAAATTTCTATTTCTGTTTTATTAGCCGAACACCTGCATGCCAGCTGAGTATGTACAGACATTCCTGAATCAGCAGTGCTATTGCCAGCCTGACTTGTAACAAACTTGCAGTGCGATAGCACAGTGAGATTCTCCTTACTCCCATGTTATTCATTTTCAGAATAAAAAAACCCTCATAAATCCTAGTACTTAAGGTACTAGCTTATTAAAGTACTAGCTTATTAAATCCCTGGTACTTAAGTGCACTACAAGTAAAATACAGTATTAGATACGCTAATAAATATATAGTGTTCCTGCTTATCATCTTTATTCTCTTGATTTCACTTTGTGAAAAGCCATTCTGGCTGCTTTTTTGGATGATTAGTTTGCCCAGGATAAGCTTAACTCCAAAGATGTTTTTTTTTCCAAATCTCCGAGTAAGCTGAAAAACCCATACATAACTAGAAAACTTAGTTTAGAAATATGTCAGGCTAGTGGGTTAAGTTTTAAACTCATTGAAATCGTTGACACTTTCTGGTCAGCTTCTTTGATGCCCCAATGTGAACAAAAATCTACAAAGAGGATGAGTCAAATAATACTTTTATCAAGTTAGGAGCCGTGTTTTAAATAAGAGATGTAACACTGGAAAGAATGTTGTACTAAAATATCCATAACCCAATTGAAAGATCTAATAAAAAATAAAAAAAGCCATACGTGCTTGAGAGCTTGTCTGTTTTTTCTAGCTAGATCAGTTGAGCTAATAAAAGATACTGCCTCTCTTTCCAAGTCCTGCTGCATGTAATAATTACTGTTTCATGTTCTTCATTGTTATTCTAAGAGCATGTTATAATCTGAGGCAGTGTTTCTTGCCTTTGAATATCACTAGGATAATAGAAATCGCTTTTGTTCCAGTCCCCTAGTTTGTCAGATGGGGTCAATAGCATTTCCAATTGAGCTTCACCTGGCGGACTGTTCCACGCATGTTCTCAGTGGAGGTTTTTATCATGCCACAGTCTTGTTATTTGACAGGAATCATGCAAGCTGTCCCCTCTTCACTGCTCTCTGCTAGCTCTACCTTACCACTTTCTGCAGCTCTCAGTTCCAGCTGCCTTTCCTCAAGACTCTCAGCTCATTCCCACAGTCCTCTGACTATTTCCCTTTCTATTCACCTGTGCGTTTCCCAGCTGGGTCATTTACGTCAGTTCTGGCAGTCTCCTCTTGGCTGTGTTTTCTGATTCTGGTCTGAATTCTGGTTATGTTTTTTTTTTTTTCCCCGGCGCTCTTGATGTCATCTGGTCACCCAGCTAGAGGCTCTCTAGTGCTTTATTTGTCTTTTGTCTTTCATAATTGCCTTGTTTGTCTTTTCTTTGTCTTATTTTCTCTGGCATTATTTGTCCCCTTGGGTTGTGTGAATAGGGAATTACACAGTAAAAGCAAAACTCATTGGGCAGAAGCAGGGTGAGATGGGAGAGTCATGGGTGAGGACAGTAGGTTTTGAAAAGGAGAATGTAGATTGCATACCAAGAGAAGAGCTGTTGAATTTAACCGCCATTATCCTGTGATCAAAACCATAGGGGGATTGAAATGAGACTGGAAAACTTCAGCATAAACAGCTTTGTGAGAAAGAGGCGGGCCCAAGTAAGTGAAAGGCCTTGATGACTGACCAGATTTCTAATGCTTCTCATTCTTGTGATTCCAAGAGAGAGTGATGAAGGGGAAGGTGATAAGCCAGAAGGACTGTTCTGTGCAGGGAATGAACGATAGAAAATGCAGCACACTCGGCTGCTCAGAATAACCAGAAACTTATATTAGAAAAAAATCTCATACAGCAGAGGGTTAAATCTGAGCCTATAATTCTTAGAAAACATGTTAGAATTCATATGAAAAAGCTTTAAGGACTTCATTTTAATTGACCTTGGATACACAGCAGGTCATGGCCTTCTGGGGAATTAGAACCAGAGCGTTCATCAGGGAACAATACAAGTTTAGAAGGTCAAGAGCTGAATCCTAATCATAAGTGCAAATGTTCTCATGTGTGTTTAATATGAACTGGGAAATACTTTGCAACATGTTGGTCTGGAAGAAATTGGAGGAGGCTTTAATATATAATTGTTATATTAAATATGATATTTTTAATACATTGTCTAGTACACTTTAAATTCATGAGAAAAAGAATGATAAAGGGCCAGACATAACCATAACTGCATTGCTTTTTGTAATAATGAGATCAATAAACAGCTGAGGCAATGCCCTTCCCAATGTGCTGTTGAAAATTTAATTGTGAAGACATCGGTTCTAACTGTGTTGTTTTACCAAAACAGGAAGGGGGGGCGGGGGGTGTGTGTGGGTGCAAAGAGTTTCCCACGTTAAATTTAGGAACAGTCAAAATAAAACAAATGCTAAAATTATCCAATTTACTCCCGGCTTTGTGAGGAAGAATGGGCAAGTAATTGTCAATTATGAAGTGGGATTGGAATGCAGGTTGTAGAGGGATAATTAATTGAGAGATATTTCATTTTGATTAGCGTGGCTTGAAAAAGTGCCATCTGAAGTGGTTTCAGGACTGCAGGGCAGTCTGCTGCAGATGGGCAAGGGACTGGCATGCAGCACTAATGGGGTTAGGAGGTAGATTAGAATCTATCACGTTACTGAAAATAAAATAAAGGATTAAGGATGAAGAAAGGATAGACTTATGATCAAGAGTTAGGTCTCTGTACTGGGAAACTTGGGGTTGTTCCCAGCTTGTGCCATACAGCTCCTGTGTGGCCTCTGGCATGGGGTTGAGGGCTGGTTTGCAATACACGCCAAGGGCATTCTCGCAGGGTATAAAGCAACTCCCCTCCCAGGATGATTATATTAATGTTCTCTTCATCACTCTTCCAAGTTGGGCATCAGAGGAAAGAGGAAGAGAAGAGGATTAGTGGGTTTGTGACTGGTATTTCTCCTCTTTCAAGTTCAGTAGATGAACATGAGCTGGGAAGAGGTCTGCATGGTCTTTGCTGGGTTTTGCCATTCTGCATGCTGACCCACCACCCCTGTTAAAGAGATGCTGGGAGGCAGCTGTGATTCAGCTAGTGCCATAGCTCTTTCCCAGGGTTTCTGTAAAGCTGCACACACAGCAGCTCATTCTGCCCCTTCATATCCCTTCGTTTCACTCTCTTCGTAATCCAACAGAAATATTTGGAAAAGGTAATACTTGCATTATCTGAGGCTTGTTTATCTAATGTAAAAATCTTGAGGTCTTTGGGCAATAAAGACAAAGTCTCATTATTAGTTTGCTTAAAATAATTATTAATTTAGCTGAGGGAGTGATTTTCATCTTGTTTTCATTGTGGTTAATTTATGAATTTGAAAACTGAGACTTTGAGGAGGAGATATACACTCTTCCCCCTATGTTGCCTCAGTGGAGATTTTAGGACTTCTTAGAGCAGGGGTTCAAAATGGAAAATGTGGTTGCTGTGAAGAGGCATCATTAGTGCAGTATGTGGAAACTGGCTGCCTACCTTCCTGCACGAACCGTTTTACCGCAAACGGATTCCTGTTCTGACACACAGCTTTCAGCAAAATCAGCCAACAACTGTTAGCCAGACGTGAGTATCTTTGGCATTCAACAAATTACTTGCACATCAGACAGAGCTGATTACTACCGGAAAACAGTATAAATATCACATTTTATATTACACTTGTAAAATTGATTCTTTCCCCCTTTGCCGAGTTAGTATGCCAGAAACTTTGTTAATTGTGTGATGGAGTTCAAGGAGATAATTCTGGCTGTGAAATTACAACAACCCAAAAGAATACATGTGTCATTCTAACATTCTCTGGCAGATTCCATTTGCATCGGCACCTGTTTGCATTGTGGCAACCCCTCTGTCCAAACAGAATTTTAAGTTTGCCTGCATTCTGACTTTGGTATTGATTAAATATGAGTCAAATTTAGTATTCTATATTTCTCTATATTTTACCTTATTATAGCCTTTCCTTACTCTTCTAAAGATGCTCACAGATTTGTTAATCAAATGCCATTAAGTACCTGATCTTTATAAAGTATTTCAGTGTTTTCATATGAATAGTAATTAGAGGGAGAGTCCTTTGAGATGTTCAGATGAATAGTTGATTTGCCAGATGATGGTATATTTCAACCTGAACTCTTGGAAAATCTTTAGATATCTGAAAAAGAAAAATTAAGCACAGTATTTCTTTGCAGCCATTTAGAGTGGGACAGTTTAGGACTTTTTTGATCTTCCATCTCAAAGAAAGATTTTGAGACCATGTTCATTTATACTTTATCAGAATGTGAATATCGCTACTTAGTTTCCAGTTGAAACAAACACTTCATTTGACCCCAGAATTAATTCTCTTTATCCTTTTGGCTTGAATTATGGTTTGAAAAAGGAAATATTTGCAGAAGGATAACATTGTTAAAAACACACCTTTACTTCTAGAAGACTTTAAAATCTCCACAATCCCGTGTTAGAAAAAAACAGAATTTAATTCTACTGATTTTAAATTTTGTGTTCTGAAAATACAAGATTGGTTCCAATTGCACATGCGAATAGCATAACTACTTCCAGTTCCCAGGAACACTGTGCACTGATAAAGCTACTTACATTCTTAGAAGTGTTTGAACAATGAAGTCTTTTAAGCTTTTGTGTCTATTTAGAATGGCAGCAGAGGTTTGGTAGCTGCACAATGCCTGAAACAACATACTCTGGTATTTCTCTAAGCACAACTGTACAAAATATAATTTATCATGGTTATTTATAATAATTAGGAGCTGAATGTAGCTGAAAACAACAGCAACAAAAAAGGCGGGGTGGGGTGGGGAGGGGAATGACTCTAAATTTGAATGCAGGATGTTCTTGTGTTCTTTTCCTCCTACCATTCAGTGGTACTTACACAAGGCTAAGCCTGCTGGAAATTCTTGAAGGTTAAAAAAAGAGGAAAGAAAAGGAGAGGTAGCAACCTTGATGAGTCAAGTAGGTTTCAGTAAGGACCTTTATAGATAAAATCATTCTGAGCCCAGAACGGAAATAAATAAAACAGATTGAAAATTAAATAAAAATGACATCAGGTTATATATTTATCCTTCCCACTTTTCTTACCAGTTGTAGTACTATCAGGAAAATCCACACTCTCTGAAGAGACTAAGGGTTATGTACAATAACATATGATTAATTAGGTGAAAGATAATTGCAGCCAACAAGATCAACATTCTGCCGTAGATTTGCTCAAGTCTGTAATTGAAAGCATGAGACATGGGAAAGGTACAACACATTCCACCACTTCAAGACTCAGGCCCTCCTTTAAAGCTGCTTCTCTGCCTTTGAAAGGAAAAGCTTCTGAATTCCTGAAGTAAGACACGTCTTAAACCATATGAACCACTTTCCGTGCTGACAGAATTTAGTTAAAGCTCATTATGTAAAAAGGTGCTATAAGGAAACTTTATAGAGTGAATGCTCTTTATAAACTGGAAGCTAAGGTTCAGCCAGTTTCCATTTAATCCTCCAATACTGCCTGCAGCAGTCAAGTAAATTTCATAACAGACTCCCTCCCCCCAAATGAAAACCATGTGCCTGCTTCATTTTTCACTCCCTTCCTAGTCCCCCCATTCAAACCTCTCCTCAATGCTTTAAAGAACCTTGCAAGAACTCATAGAACCAAAATAGGAGAATTAACTCTGACTGTTATTAATTAGGCCACATTAGCACAAGTACTGTCCTTCCTAAACAAAGTGAATTACAAAGTGACATGGCTGTATGGCAATAGAAAGTGTTAAAAAGCATGTATGTACATTCTGTGTCTATGGAGCTTCAAAAATTGCATTAGGATTTTCATTCCCCATAGTGAAATTAGCTTAAGTAGAGAAACAAATAGGCAAAGCAAAGCAGTGTGATTTGATAAGTATTCATTGTAATTAAACTGATGTAGGACAAGAAGAGAAGTCTTTAGTTTAGGCTTTTTCTTGTAGAATACTTGAATGCTACCATTTTTAGAAATAATGTATTCATTGCATTTTGTCCAAGTAATTTCATAATTTTTTTTCCTGATTTTTGTCACTGGATATTACTTCTCCAAGAGGAAAACATCTCTGGAACAACCGTAGACTTTCTTCATGACCGTGTCATGCTAATGCATAAAACCAACTACTGGCAGGCATGAGCAAGCAGGAGTCATGGGGATGTCTGCCCTTTCTCTAGGTCGGGGTCCTCAAACAATGGCCTGCGGGCTGGATACGGCCCCCCAGGGTCCTCAATCCGGCCCCTGGTATTTACAGAACCCCCCTGCCCCCCCCCCTCCCCCCCCCCCAGGGGTTGGGGGGAGAAACCAAGCAGCCGCAGATGACTGCCTGCCACTTCATCCGCGCGCCGGCCCCCTGTTTATAAAGTTTGAGGACCCCTGCTCTAGATCCTCATCCTGCCCCTCTGAGAGTGCCACCACTGGCAGTTGACCTCATAATTTCAGTGCTGCAGAACGACACAGACATTTTATTGACTACTCAGATTGCTGAGGGAACAGCTGTTTTTTTTCTCAGAACGATGGCTCTACTAATCCTTTGTCAAGGCTTAAATGCAACTTTAAACTACATTGTACGCAAAATGACATATCTGAAACTCTGCATACAAGTAAAAACAATTAAATGTACAAAGGAAAAGTCTCAAGAAAATTTTAATAGCGTTCCAGAAATGATTTTATGTCTGCTAGAACCCAGTAGTCATTAAGTACAGTTAAATGTGATGGACTTGAGCTGTTCTGCTCAGATTGCCAGCACATCTTGATGAGAAAACAGCTCTCACATTTGTCTTCCATTATGACCAGTGTTTAAGATGAAACTATGGCTCCACTAAAATGTTTAGCTATGGCCTTTATGCCATGAGAACCATGCCTCTACTACTCTACCTGCTGTCAGATCTATAGTGACAGGAGGAAGATTCTTCCATTGTCATCAAGGAAAACTAAAATTCTTCCACCATCATCAAGGAAAACTAAAAAGAATTCTTACTCTGAGATCTCAGTGCACAGAAAGCAAGGATTGTGAAGCATTTAGGGTTTCTCTGGTGATCCTTGAAGATTAGGAGAAATGTTAAACATAGAAGATCAAATTCAGTATCACAATAAATGGAAGTTAAAGCTAATAGCGATAGATAATTTGGTTTAAATTTTTGGTTGGAATTATTTTTTAATTAGTACATGTGAATTATGCTATTGATTTTTAGAGACGTAGCTTAAGTCTTTTATTTGTATTTTTCTTCTTGATAACACTATTAATAGTAATTTATTGCTGATTACTAGACTTCTGTCTTTGCATGTGTTAGGGTGTTTTCTTAATGCTTGTGATGATTTTGGGAAGCATTTTTAACACATTACAAAGTTAAAGGCAGAACTAACAGATCTCTATTGTTGTTTGATCACAGCTGTCAAATTTTAACATATGCTTTTCAAGTTGTTCTCAAATTAATTTAAAAATTTTGCATTAATTAGTGAAAGAAGAAAAATACACTTGTAAAGACATCTCAGTACTGCACAGTAATATGAGGCTGACAAACTATTGTCTTGTGTATTTTACTGTATAAACATCTAATTTCAAAATATAGCAATAACATTTTTCTGGATCACAATCCATCCAAAACAATCCAACAAAATCCAATACAAAAAATGTTTTGTAAATCTGTAATATAAAATGGTACCATTTCTGCTGGTATGAAAAGAAGAAAGAGGGTTTTTTTGCCTCTAGATTGGGTCCTCTTAGAAATTTGCTCTAAGAACAACTAGACTAAGACTCTTGGGTTCTTGAGGGGTTTCTGTATTCTCTATTTGCAGTCTCAAATGATTCTGCGTTTACACATGTTTTCTAAGATGAAATAGCTGGTTTTAAAGCACTAAGATATTTTCAAGCATGTTATTTTAATCAGAGTTTGAAAGATGAATTGTTTCTGAACTTAATACGTATTTCAAATTCCTACAGCTTTTGCAAACGGAAAAGCATGAGTGCTTTAGGAGAAAGGTTGAGGCAGCTGACTTCAGTGACAGAATCATATTAGTCTAACGTCACTTGGCCTAGCAGTAGAAAGAAAAGCATTCTGCATACCTGAAGAATGTCTTTAGCCTGTCACTTACAACTTATGCTTAAATAGATTAATGATAATGAACAAAATGTATTTACTACTCCAGTTCTCCAAGAGACAACTATGAATGTCCATCTGGGATTCATCATTAACAGGCTAAAACCCAAAACCTGACTGAACAGCAGCACCCAGCATGTTTTGGGTTTTGCTGTGACTCCTGTTTGCATCAGTGGAAGCAGGCTCTGTTGCCTTGTGAGCTAATCAACTTAAACCCACGGCTCCTTGTCCAGGTCCCCACTTACATACTTTGTAAAATTATTTTCACTTAATTACAGTAAACCTTTAAGCAACTTTAGCATTTTGGAGCTTTTGAAACAAATCTCTGTTTACCGTGCTTTGGTTCACATTGTGGAACTACCTCAAGAGGAAGCAGGTTGGATTCCTACCTTATTTGCTTTTCTGCACTAATAAACTGCAATCAGAATTAGGCACCTACAATTTAGTAATCAAACACAAGGTGAATGTAGCTACAAGGTATTTAGCTTATATTTGGCTATCAGTTACATATGTGGAATGTTTTTTATGATTATTGTGGGGGGTGTAGTGTGGTACAACGTTTCTTAAATTTGAATATTGTCCCAGCTTAGCATGGTTTACCGTCATGAAGTTCAGCAAAACTCCATTGCCTTGAATAGCTGAGTAATAATAACAAAAAAGCAAGCATTAGATTTATGACAGCTCTGCTGTCTTTGATGTTGTCTTCTTGAGTGATGTGTTTCTGCAAGACAAATAAGTAAGCTATCTCCATGTGCCCTACTTGAAAAAAACTCCAGATTGGTTCTGGAGATGGAATATCTCTTTTCAAGTATGTGTTGATGGATTAAGGGAGAATGCAGGCAGGCCCTAACTGTCAACTGCCTGTAAGTGGAGAGGCTTGGCTGAAGATGGACTATTTGTCAGTGCTGAAAGGGAAAACTGGATTATACACACATCCAATCTGTCCTTTTATACCTTATACACTTACCACTTATTCCGGTCATGTTTTCTGAACGCATTACTGCTTTTTCCTTCAACCCACAGAGTATTGACTCTGAGCCTTTGAATATTTTGTTATATATAAAAAGGAAAGAACTGATAAGGAACATCTGTGTCAATGGATATACGAGATCAGTGACAGTGAATTTCAGCAATACTGAGGATTTTATTATTATAGTGCAAATTCGTTTTGGCAGCCTGTCTCACCTCTGCTGAAAGCAGATCACTTATGTCCACTGATATGAAGTTAGCCCAACATCACATCCCTTCTGTACCTTTCAGTGTCCCATGTGCCTTCTATTCTTCTGAGAACTGTGGAAATTTTATTTGCTGCCTTTTACAGATGAGGAACTGATGTACATAGTCTGGAATGCATCTCAGTTAAAACTAAGCATTTAAGTGAGATTTTTGAGGTAGCTACATTCTTATTGTAAGATCATTTGATGGTTAATGGAGTAATATCATAATCATAGTAATGATAATCACAGTCAAATATCAGAATCGATAATCACCCTCTGGAAGTGTCTTTCTGTCATCTATAATAAGGGCAGTTTGGTTATCATCTTGCAATCCTCAGTCAAGTGTCTAAAGGTAGTTGAGGTGAACGTGGCTCATAAGGTTAAATTCCAAATTCATCCCATAAATGCATGGCAGAGCAAGAAATGCCACAATCTAAGTTCATTTTTCAAAGAGAAATCCTTTCTTTGACTGTCTTCACAAACTCACCAGGTCACATATTCCATTGCAGTCCATATCAGTAGTTCCCATAAGTTAATTTTATGTGGCAACTGTGTTTTGATAATTTGTGGTTTCCTATACTTGGAGGATAGGCTGAGTGCAGTGAGCAGTAGTCATCAGATTTTGGACTGACAGCCTACATCAGTTGTTATTTTATCTCAACATTCATGCGCCTCTGTTAATAAAAGGCCTTTTACCACTTGCCTTTTGAATATCTCTTTCAAGCTCTACATTTTTTTGACCTCAGTTAAGCAGAGTAGTGGGGAAAAGAAGTTCAGGCAAATTAAAAACCTGAATAAACAGGTATGTGTAACAATTATTTATAACAAAAGAAACTCTTAGTTTTATGCTCTCCACTGTATGTATGGTATAGATATGTCTTAATGAGGTACAAGGAAATAATGCTTTCTCTTTAAAAAGTATCCCATGATGTGCATGTAAAGATATGGCTTACAGTTTTGTAACACCTGTGTTGTTATACAATACTGTTTTCAAACTAGCTTAAAATATCAAACATTACAGTACTCTGCCTTTTGGTCTGAAATACCAAACATTTTTTTTAATGTTAAACTCTCCCAACTGATGTCTTGAGCAGTAGGTGATCCATTGGATTAACAAAAAAAACTTCAGAATATAACATTTAGAATACAGAATATAATCTATTTTATATAATAGAATATAATGGGCTGATTTCATTCAGCAGCCAAATTGTATTCAAGGTTTTTGCCACAGCATTCTTTAATGACCTTTTTTATCTAGACAGTATAGCAGATACATGCTCTGATACTTAGGTGGAATTATGTACATAAACTTCTTGTGGCCTGCATGGAATACTAAGGAGTTGAAGAGATCTGTTGTCCAAAAGTAGTTCTGGAAGGAGAATCTTTTTGCAGGACTGGAGTTTATTAGATTGATTTACCATTTGTGGGAAATACATACTGTATAATAAGCTAGTAACATTGTAGTCAGAAGGCCCCAAACACGAAATTTTTATGCATTTGTACTTAAATTTAACCCAGGTTGGATCTAGTCACACAAAACAGCTGCAACCCCAAGACAATTCCTTTTTTTTAAATTATTTTTAAATTTTCTTAGATGTAATTTCTGTACATTTTGTGTAGTTTGATTCCCCTTCATTCTAATTGCTTGCATAGCACCGGTTAGAATGCAAGGTTTTACACAAAGGGAATATTTGGAATAAGTGTTTATGGCTTGACATGAGAGATTTCCTCTGGCAAATGTTAATTGCTGTGCAACCTGCTTCAAATAAACTCAGGTACAGTGAAGTGTTGCAAATTGATGGTATTGTGAAGGCCTTGAAATGGTTCAGTATGTAGACATGTCCAAATTGTATTTCCAATTACTTTGAACATCTGCTTAGATTTAAATGTTTGGAAAAAATACTCTTCTGTCAAGAGAACATACTGTCAATTTTGCTTTTAATGCTGTCAAATCCTAGGATTAATTTATGTAATATTACATAACAAGTACCGCTGGTGAGGTAAAAGGGAAAAAAAAAAATAAAAGGAAAAAGAAAAAAACCTGAACCTACAAAGCTGAGGAGTTAAAATTGGGTATAACTTCCAAAATAGGTCAGAACATTTGAAGGTATTAATTTACCCAGGTGAACTATTTCACACCTATGTTCATGCAAACTGCTGTGAGATTTTAAGTGAAGAAGTCCATCCTTAGTATTCTCCTTTGTTTTTCTTTCCCCTTGGTCCTTCATAGCTTCTGTAACAACTTGTTCCAGCAACTATGTGATCTAATCAACTTATCTGTAAAAGGTGTGAAGCTGTTTATCTGGAGAAGATGTCAGAGTTTCTGCCTCTATATTGGCACTGTGAGTTCTCCAGATTTCTGGTAAGAATTGTGCTGGGAACAGCAATGAGGAAAGCATGTCATGAGGGACTGATAGGGCTTATCAGACAAGCAGGTACTTGTCTGAATACTAGTTTTCAGAGATAACATTCATGATAATTCCACCTGGAATTGTTGATCCTACAGTTTATCGAGGCTTAGCCCTGGTACCTGCTTTCAGAGGTGTCCTCACTGGGAACCTGACAGGGCAAAACAAAGTTCAGGCTTCTTATATGCCAGGTCTGAC
This sequence comes from Falco cherrug, assembly GCF_023634085.1. Taxonomy (NCBI): domain Eukaryota; kingdom Metazoa; phylum Chordata; class Aves; order Falconiformes; family Falconidae; genus Falco; species Falco cherrug. The sequence continues at coordinate 90,909,670 of NC_073700.1, read as the reverse complement.
CACAAATGGGAACATAAAGTGAAAGATCAGTACGGAAATGCAAATGTCGTGCTCTATTCAGGCTCTCTGTGGTTTTAGGAGTATATCTAGAACTTTATAATTTTCTAACATTTCTGTGGCTTAAGGAAATAAACAGTGCTTTCCTACAATTAATTTCCATTAAGTAGTTGATGTATATTTTCCATCTGAATGAGATTTCATTATGGGAACATCAGTAGAATGTATAGTATAGTAGCCGGTGGCATTGCTGTAGGGTATTGTTAAGTCTGTACGTTAGCACTCAAAACTGCCATATTTCTGTTGTGTTTTCATTGTTAAGGTACAGGATCATTAACTTCAAAGCAAGAGAAGTCTGGAAGCACTGCAAAGAAAGCATGCTATTTAAAAACCTGTATTGGCTTTTGCTCACAGTTATATATATATTATTCAAATACAAATTGCTTTTTACATTAAGTTCTCACAGGGCATCTAACGCACATTATTGAGTAAGTGACTGTGAAATGTAGTCTTTTCAAAACTATGTGGTTTTGTTGGGGTTTTTTTTTGTTTGTTTTTTTTTTTTTTAAAAAAAGGAGGACAGCTCCTGACAGAAATGTGTACACTCATAGCTCTGAAATACCTGCCTGGCTTTTCATTACTTTTTGCTTTACTGTAACTTGGAGAGAAATTTTATGGTTGGGTAATAAAAGTCATGAAATTAAACGTTAATAATGGAAAAGCAGATAAAAACAGTTAAGTACTGAACTGCTAGAAAGGAGTGGCAGGTGCTGATAGAAAGTGGGGACTCATTTTCCACCTGAGTGTGCTTCTCCATACACATCTTGCAAGTAGTATTCTTGAATCCCAGCTCCTTGGTATCTGCATGGTTAGTAGTTCTTGATGTTAAATGCTTTTGTTACAAAAGCCAGTATTAATGGGGGTGAGTATAAATCGGGAAAGATCTCCATGTGCCAGAGTTTCTGTTGATTAAAGTTCCTTTGACTGCCTGAGACATGAAGCACTGAGGAAGTAAAACCCAACACTCAAAGTGAACAGAATCTATACTGTTTACCAGTGTAGTCTGCCTGTGTTTCTCCACAGAGCTCCCGTTGACTGAAGTCAAAAGGATGTAGTTCAAACGACAGTCACAGATCCTTCTCTAAAGGGCTGCAAAGTTCGGTGCAAGAGTATGCAAAAGTAAACCACTTATAAGGAGAGATGTAGTGAATCTGTGCCTGCAGCAGGCTGAGGGTCTGCAGGGAGATACTCTCATCTGGATGTACTTTACAATACTAAGCAGGTACCAATATTAAGTGGCATTCCTCTGTGGATGAGCAAGTTTTGCAGTCCTGGGAAGGGGTAAGTACTCTGAGCTGACAGACTAGCTCTAACAGAACAATGAATGATGTACAAATAAACCACAACACTTACATGGCAAATGAAAGATGGATGGAGTACTTAAAAGAGGGCTCTTGGGAACTCAGTGTGGTGTGCAGCATTGGAAAACCTATACTGATTATATGCTTTGTACTGGGAGGAACAGGTGAGGTCCCCAAGGACCGTCAGAAACCAGGTGATGTATTAGCAGGATGGTACAGTGCTGCTGTTAATGGTTCCTTTGCTTACTATTAGCCCAGCAGTAAGTTTGTGAATATTTGAGGCTTCCTGACTATTGAAATTTCTTTTCCTTCTAGAAATGTATTCTCTCCATAACGTATGAGCCCATCTGTGAAAACACATGATTTTTAGACCAAAACTATGAGAACTGTTCTTACTGTTCAGTATTGTTAAAGATTACATATTTTGAAAAAACACTTCTCCTACATGTTGGAAAAATGCCTCAGTACATTCTCAAATTCAGAGTTGCAACTGCATGTGACTTCTTCCTATACCACACAGCAAAAAAGTACTTCTGAAAAATCTCAGTTGTACAAAGCCCCACAGAAACTGCCAGTATTTTATCTTCATTATTGCCAGCTCCATAGACAAGTTTGGATGTGATCCCTGAATATAATGCACATGTGAAATATCTACAGAATTGTTCTGAAAACACTGGCGGTGGAAAGGTTCTTAGTATTTTCTCCCCACCAGTCTCCCACCTGTGGTACACGGTGCTTAAAGGCATGGCAGGCCTAGCTTATTACCGCTGTAGAAATACACTTACGGTGATTTGCATTTACAAGTCAGTTTCCACAAAGGAAAACATCTGGAAACTTATTTTGTTGTCATTTAATATGAGAGGTAAATTGCAGTGAAATCAAATGAAACAAAAGCCTTTCACGTGACATTCTTGACACCAAAATAATGTAACCCTTGCACAATCCAGGACACTTGTCTTCATTTTACATTCACTTGTTTTTAAAAATTATTTGTAATTAGGTTTTTCCATGCTTTTTGCTCAGAGAAACTGCAAACATAATATTTAAATGCTGAATATAATATTTGTAATAATCTAAGGTAGGAAATGTGTTATCAAAACCCAGTGATTTGTAACAGGGTTGCTAGCAGTAAATTGCTGGCAATTCTGACTGAAGCAAAACCAGTCAGTATTTCAGCCTGTTGCAATAATAAAATCAATCTGTTTCTATAGCACCTTCCAGGTGGTCAGTGTGGAGTTATCAGTGTTATACATGAAAGGTATGCCACAGCTGGAGACGGGCTCTTTGATCCCAGAGCCAGTGCTTTGAATGCAGCCACACCCCATCTTGCTACCAGGATGAGCCAGGTCTCATACCCAAATAGCATGTTTGCTTAAATATTTCTGTGAATTTAGGATTTACACATCCAAACCTACAAAAAATGTACTTTTACAGTCACATTTCAGTTCTCAGGAAAAAAAACAAATCTGAAAAGTAGATGTATTCTTTAACCAATAAGGACAGATTCTGTCCCCTGCCACGTTTCCAGCCTGATGGTGTAGGAGGTCAGCAGGGAGCTGTACTGGGGCACCTGGAAAGCCCCCTGAAGGCTCAGGGATGCAACCCTGGAAATCAGAGAATTCATACCGTTAATTACAGATTTGCATCCTTGTTTTTTTGGTTTTGGTTTTTTTTGGGGTTTTTTTTTTTTGTACATATATTTTGGCCTGAATTATAAATCTTTGTTCTCTTAATGTCCTTTCTGTTTTTTATAAATATTCATTATACTATATGCTAATAAACCCCTCTAAAATGTTTCCATGAGAGTTGAAAAAACCTGATTCTTTACTAGAATACGGTCTGCTATTAGAATAAAAGTACCTTCTTTTACTCTCATTATTTTCCAATACATCTGATGAAAACATTTGAGATTTATATAGAGATATTTAGCAGCTGTCTCATATTTACCTAGACTGTGAAGTATAAATTGAATTTAGTGCTTTTTCTCGAGAATAAGTATGTGTTTTATGATTAGACAATGGCAAAGGTGTTTCTGCTCTGTCAAAAATGGTTTTCATTGTTTAATATTTTTTGGGGGATTATTTAATGTCTCTTTTGTGCATTATACTGTGTCTGATTTAGCAGTAAGGACTTTTCCATTTTGATTTTGTAGCAGTTGGTGCTAAGGAAAGTAAAACATTAATATGAGAACTACTCTGATTATCAGGGTTATATCTTCCATTATTGAATTGGAAAGATGATTTCAGAAATTGAATTACTGAAAACATTAATTGCCTGGTTCATGTTGGCCATAGAAACAATTTTCTAAGTAGTTTCTCGGGGAGGAAGAGGGTTGAGGTCAGAATTTGAAGAACAAACTTTCATAAGGTGCCTGAGAGGAGCTCACTGTGGTGGATATATTCTGTGCCAGTATTGTGAACTACTAAAAGAATCCTTGAAACTTACCCAGGAAACCTGGAAGTTTAATCATCTTTACGCTCACTTCTGAACTGCTTTTAGTCTAATGTGCAGGATTCGTAATTTAAAAATTTTGGTATTGCAGTTAGCGGATGACAAGAGGTAGGACTTCCATTGGGATTCTTACACAGAGCTTTGGAGGAGGAAGAGTCTCTGTGCAAGGAGTTGTGTAGAACCATAATAAAAATAGATTGCTGCAGCAGGAAATTAATGAGTGTGTTTACCCATACAGGAGTCAAAGAAAAGCTGACAAATGAGGGCCTGCACTGTGTAAAGGCATCTGCTAATAATGGCAGTCATACAAAAGGCGTAAGGGACAAGAATGAAATGTACAGCAAAACTTAAGGAGGGGCTACTGAGAAATTCTGGAAAGATAATAAATACAGTGTTCAAACTTAGGAGTTAAAAAAAAAAAAAAAAAAAAAAAGACCCGGCCAACTCCCTGCTTCCCCAAATGCATACAAAAACTGTATACCAACATGAGATGTGTAAGAGAAAAAATAGGTGACTTGAAATTCTTGGCAAAGAATGAGGATCTTGACACAGCAGCTATTACAGAAGAAGGCTGGAATGACAAAAATCAATAGGAGAGTGTAATACCTGGCTATAAACTGAGCAGGAAGGACAGATGAGGTCATAGAGCTGGGGGAGCAGTATTTGGGCTGTCCTGTTGAGCCTTCTGATCAGGAAACGGATATTGAATCCAAAATGTTGAAGGAGATCAAAGAAACAAATAAGCGTAATGAGGTAGTAATAAGGGGTGACTTCAACTACCTTCAGCTGGTCAAATGTCACAGTGGGACAGTGTAAGGGAAGCAATTTCTCATCACACTGAGTGACGGCCTTTTTTGAAACATTTAGTTCTAGAGCACGCAAACGAGGTGGCAATTCTTAAGTGACATACAGGAATGCAGGTAAGGAACCCTGGAGTCCTGTGTCAGAGCAGGCCTTTTTGGGTTAAAGTCATGGCAACTGAATATTGAATAAAACTTCAACTCAGTATTGAAGAGCCAACAGCAAGTTTGAAGAACCACTGTTAGACTGAAGGATGTATAAAAATGCTTTAGGCAAAAGATACTACACAAAAAGCAAAGAAATTAAATCCTGAGAATCAACATGGAATCCAGTTGAGGTGTAGTAGAATGAGAGACACAGCAGCCAAGCAGAAAAGTAGTATTTGAATATGGTTACATGGAGCAGGATTATTATTTTTTTGGGTTTTGAGTCAAAGGTATATGCTTCAGGAATCAAATCCCCATCCCTAGGGATGTCAATAAAAAGTAATGTTGTGTACAGCATGTGTGTAAAAAGCTGCGAAGCTGTGGCATAAGAGGGACTTTGTCGAAGCCATCACCTCACACCCACAAAGAAAAGAAAAAGTTTACCAGAGTAAACAATCTGTAAGGCATGGGCCTAGCAGAAAGCAGAAATGGAGAGTAAGGACCTTCCAGTGAACTGTGGTTTTCTTTTGTTGTATTCATTTAGAATCATAGCTGTGGTGCTAGGAACATAAAGGACTGTAGCATACTCACAGCATTTATCATCTCAGAATAATGGACTGGGAATAAAGAAGTCAATTAAGAAGTAACCAGAAACAAACAAACAAAAAAAAACCCCAGATTTTGCTCGTTCAAAAATTTGTAAAGAACATTACTTCTGTTTAAATTATGGAATTTTCCAGCAGTACATGATGAGATACTTCAAATATGGGAGGTAGATGCAAGTAAACTGGAGATAGATGTGATTCACTAATACAATGCTTACATGGCCCATGCAGTAGAGAGATATTACCTTTTCTCCAGGTGAGCCCTCTATGTTAGAAGCTGTGTTTAGAAAGAAGAATAAAATTGTTAGAGATAAAAGGCAACTTTCACTGACAACAGGACTTGAAAATACGGGAATTATTGCATTGAAAAAAGTGGGGGGTGATGGAGAACATGCTGATATACAAGATATTCTGCTGCATATTATTGTTCTAGAAATATGAGACAAGGCAGAATCAGCCACCAGATAGGGATAGATTTAACATCCTTTTCAAATTTCAAATGAGTTAACATCTTATTTGGAAAGAGGTGCTTTTAGGATGTGGGATGCAATTCCAATATGGCATTGTGTTCACAACACGCGCTGTTACTTCTTTAGGGGGTGATTATGGCCATAGCTCTATGTTCAGCATGTACAGGAAAAACAGCATTATTATTTTCTTGTGGTTTGGAGGCATGAGTAGTAGTTACATTTACCAACAGCCGGCTATCTTGTGGCTGCAAATATACGGAGAAAACAGTTACATCATTTCCTTTGTGGCCCTGAAAATCCTTTTCCCTAAATTGTAGATGGAACTGTGAGAGTGGTATCTGTACAAATTCATATTTTGAACATTTGGCTCTACATTAAATAGAAATGTTTAAAGTTGGGGTGGGGTGCTGACAATATGTTTGATATGTTTCTGGTTCCAGCATCTCTTTCAGCTGGGATTTGGAAGCTGATTGTATCTTAGGTAGTACCTAGAATGGATCTGAACCCTTGCTGGTAATTCAAAGAGCAACCACATTGTCATGGGTGATTAGTTATGCACCTAATCAGGTAAATTACAGTTGAAATGAACTAACATGATATGAAAAACTTTATAGTAACTGCGGAATTTGCCAGATGTTTGCTAGGTGGCCAAACACCCCATCATCCACATGAAAAAAGGTGGAAACATTATTTCTGGTTCTCCTACCTGCCATTTGTGCTGCTGCATCAGTACTACAAGAAGCATTTTACTTCCTTAGTATATAAGAAGGCCATTCATTTTTGAGGGATGAAAGTAAGATTAATGCTTGTTAATAATAATGTTAATGATTAGTTTCTGTTTCACAACCATTGCTACATTGCTATATCATCTTTTTAGCAAAGAACACTTTTGTATAGGTATTGTTACTTTATTTATCAATTAAAGGATCCATCATCAAGCATCAGATATTCTTACAAGATGTGGAATGTCCGAGAAAAAAACAGAGTTCTTTAAATCATCCTGAAGCCATATACAGTGTGGTGATAGTTTTTCTAGCTGTTTTTCAAATAGGTAAATAAGTACTCACACAAGTCCTAAAGAAAGCCATCATCTACATTAATAGTCTATATGTCTTACTACCTTAAGGATTGCTACAGCCATAGAAAAATGAGAATTTAACTTTTTTCCTTGAAGGATCTATGAAAGTTGAAATCAAGTGTCTTGCACCACTGTGTGTACTATATGATCTTGTAAAGAATGAGTCTTAAGTCCCAAGCAGTGAAAGATGAAGTCCCTATTTGAAATAGATTTTTCAGCCTTGCAAGTCTTCTACATGAAGATGAAATGTAAAATTGTTTTTAAAGCCATACTGTATTTTTATATCATAATTATATTTCTTTTAAAGTTCATTTTCTCCCTTTTTTCCGTATGCATCATGTAGCTTTTAAGTGAGACTCAAAAACTAAAACAAAAATTACAATATTGAACTGAACATGCCCACTGATAATATAAATATTAACATGGAAAAGTACTATTTGTTAATTGTTTTGAACAAGGTAAGAATACAAGAAATAACTAGAGTTAACATTTGATCCTTCTTGTGAAAACAGGTGGCTAAGAGATTTTAATGCTGCCTGTTATAAAAATTTTAACCACTTTTAAACCTGCAGTCATTAACATAATTAGGGAAAAGAGCAGAATTCATCATTGATGTTATTATATCTAAATTACTGTGAGCTGCGTAGCAGCTGATAGAAGTATCCTCCATAGTTTTTTTCATGACAAGCTAAGAGGAAATAATGAAATAACTGACAATAAATGTGATGACATATATTAAATTACCCTTGGTTTATATTACACAAGTAAAAAATTAAGAAACTTTGCTTAAAAGGTTCTGTGTGAGCTTCCTTCCATATAATACTGTGAAAATAATATTGAAGTTATATTTTTGGTATTTTTTTGTTACATTTTGGTATTTTTGGTTACATTTTTTGTTCTCTGAGGTTAGAAGACATAATCATATGAATTGTTCTATTTGCTGTAGTCTGAATAAAGTCATGTAACAAACTGTGCTGGCTAAATAACTTTAGAGTATAGTGACTTCTGTTGTTTTTATCCATTGCCAAACAATATTGTCTTTTTGTAACATGTGCAAGTCTGATACTGTCTGCATATACTTTAAATAATTCCAAAGTAGAGCTATAGCAACTAATGATAATTACATATATTCTGCCTTGTGTGTATATATGTCTATATAGTTTTTCAAATTCAGTCTGCAAGAAAGCACAAATTTTTTTTTCAAAATATTATCTACCAAAGGTTGATACAGGAATCATTATAACAGACCGCACAAACCAGAGCAACTCTATCTTCTATTGACTTGAGTAGAATGCAGAGATTCTTTTACTATTTCATACTGTGGTTTGTTAGTTGTTGGTCTGGAGAGGTTTTTTTGCAGATAGGAGGAACTTTCCTTTACAATTCTAAATGTCAGGAGGGAAAACATAAACATAGAATCATTTTTAGTTGGAAAAGACCTTAAAGATCATCAAATCCAACTGGTAACCCAGCACTGCCAAGCCCACCACTAAATCATGTCCCTAAGCATTGTATCTGCATTTTTTAAATACCTCCAGGGATAGTGGTTCCACCACCTTTCTGGGCAGCCTGTTCCAATGCTTCATCAGCCTTTCAGTGTAGAAATTTTTCCTAAAATCCAATCTAAACCTCCCCTGGCATAACTTGAGACTGTTTCCTCTTGTCCTATTGCTTATTGTGTGGGAGAAGAGACAGACCCCCACTTGCCTACAAACCTCCTCTCAGGCAGCTGTAGGGAGCGGTAAGGTCTCCTCCTCTCCAGGCTCAACAGCTCCATTGCCCTCAGCTGCTCCTCATAAGATATGTATGAACAGGAAAAAAAACCCAAAACAAACACTGCATGAACATGTCACAAAGAACAGCAGAACACTGGTGATGCTGTTGTTGAGATAAGATTACGAAATGGTGACTTCAGGTTTTCTTTTCAATAACCAGTAGACAGACAAAAGAGGTTTCTTCTTTAATCTACAAGATGACTGTATTTGGAATAAAATGAAATGGCATGAAAAAGTTATTACCGAAAGACAGAAGCCTGTGCTTCTGATTCCCTTAAGTCACCTCATTATAACCAGTGCAAAATGCCACCCAGACCTTAATTTGATTCACAAAATCTCAGATGGGAACAGGCAAGGTAGTAATAGAGTATTTCTAGCCTGTAAAGTAAGCAATATGGAAAAAAAAATTAGAAATGGATCTACTGACGGCTGTTATCTTTTACATGATCCTCTTGATTCATCAGTTCCATATGCTGAGCTAAGGTCATACAATGGGGATAGAGGACTCTACAACATCAGAAAGATCATGACCCTTTGAGTGGTACAAGACAGTGGAGGAGAAGAGCTTCACGTTCTTTCTCTTACTTTGTCCTCAGACTTTCCGTGTCTTTGATGATAATGGATGTGAATGCTGCATTCTCCCACAGGCTATGATGCAGTAATCTTATATGTTTCCATCATAGTTTTTAGAATGCACATGAGAGGAGGAGTCAGTGAAGTTGTTTTTTCAGCATCTTTTGGGGAATCCTAATAGTGGAATACAAGAAACAGGAAATTACCCGCTATTGTAAGCAATGTTGCTGATGTGGGGAAAAAAACCCTAGTCTTCTGCCAGGTTAATTGCTTGGGGGTTGTTTTCTTCAAAAGAAAAGATGGAATTGAGTGTACTGATATAGGCTTAATAACTGTAAAAAATAAGAGTAATAAAAATTGCTATGTTTTCAAGAAAATAATGTATGAGAGGGATAATCAATACTGTACTTATGAAAATGGAAAGGAAGCTTGACTGCATCTTAAACATACTTTTAAAAGGGAGTAGAAATTAGACTGGTGATGGTCAAAGATAGTGCAGGTTTTTCTTAGTTCATTCTGTAGAGAAAAGAGAGATGGAATTTGAGTCTAACAAAAGGAAATCTTCTAAAGGTAATGTGTCTGCCTTCTCAGAAGAATTTAGAGACTCAGAACATAGGAAGGCATACATTTGGTGAAGCCCTGAGTAGCTGCTAGAGAGTCTATATGTTTTTCTTTAACCAAATGGTGCCACTTTTAGTTACAGCCTTTAATATGCCATCTAAAGAACTGCTTATGCATACTAAGTATGCTGTTGGTTTCACGTTCGAATACGCATGTTTTCTTACATTCACGTCATAAATATTCAATTAAATGCATAAAGCAAGCCTGCATAAACAAGTTATGGAGAAAGGAGGCCAAACTTTCAATACTGTTTGATTAAGAGCATAACTGGAAAGATTCTAAATATGACTTAAACCAAGGAATTATATTTTCCAATTCTGTCATTTGGAAAAAAATAATATTCTGGCTTTCTCATTTGAATGTCTACCAAAATTGGTGTTAACCTTCCAAAAGAGAAATACAACTAATGATTTGGTACAGTGCCAAACAATTAGACCAGTGAACAGGCATTCTTCCACCAGCATCTATTATCGGAAATATCTGGATTTCTAAATGTCAGCTGAATAGGCTCACCCCACAAGCTAAGAGAAAGCTGACCTGACCTTTTGACACCACCTGTTCAGGAATGGGAATTTCTTAAGCATTCTATTCCACACAGATAAAAGGTTCACAAAATTTGACCTGGAAGGAATGGTTAAAGGAATTAGTTTTGTTTAGTCTACAAAAGAGCAGACTGAAGGAGGATGTGATTACAATCTTCCAGTATGTAAAAGAATGTTATAAAGATGTTAGTGATTCGTTTTCTGTGTCCAGTTGGGGAAAAGACAAGAAAAAAGATGTTTAATACAAAGCAAATATATTTAGATTATATATTAGGAGAAAATTTTCTATTAATAAAAAAAGAGAATATGGTGCAGACTACGTAAGAAAATTGTCATCTCATTACCTGGAAATTCTGAAGAATATTTAGACCCAACACCTGTCATTAAAAGTCAAGGTTGCTAGTATTGTTCACGGTGCAAGGTTACATGACCACTTCATAGTTTTAGCCTCTATGAGTGATACATTTTCCAAGGCACTCTTGACTTGCAACATTGGATATAAAAATACTTGATTAATGGGAGACTTTTTATTTTAGAGGATACTTCAATAACAAATAATTCCTAAAAATTCTGATGATGTGATTAAGATATGGCAGAATAATAGGCAAGGAAATGATAAAGATTACTTACTGGCTTTGGATGCAGAATTCTATTAAGAATAGCAGTGAGTTTGCTATTATGAATGTCTGTTTCTCTGTTACTTGGGAATTTTGGTATCAAAATAGCAATTTCCAGTTCCTGTTATTAACCTCAAGCAGAAAACATTTATTTTTTTTCTTATTGAGGTTAGTAACAAGGAACTGGAAATTGTGATGAATAATCCTTCCGTACAGATAGACATGGGGCTGAAGCATGGCATACACATTTGAAAGAACAAGAAGTAACATCAAAATTACATCATCTTTCCTAAATGTTTGTAAGAGCTACTAAGACAGCATTTCATAGTGCGATGCATCATGAGTGCAAAAGCAACAGTTTAACAGTGCAAAAAAAGAAAACATAAGTTATGTATAGGCCTTCAGTGCATATTGCGGATTAAAATGCAAATGGGTGAAGGTTGTAAATCTCATTCCATGTTGGTACCAATTGCCTGTTGGTGGTTGAAAGTATGACATGCTTGCAGCTCAGTTTCTTATGTTTGATGTTGGATATAAGGGCTTAAAGATATGTTAGACGTGTAAAGTCTTAGTGAAGCATTTATTTAGATGCATAAACAGAGTACTGTCAAACATCAGGGCTTTCATTTTATAAATTAAGCAAATTGAATTGTACTTCCCTATATTTTCAGATAGTCTGTGAAAGAACATGATAATATTTATCTCTTTTTTTCCTCTGAAGTTTAGGAACTGATTAAATATTTTTATTACATACATGTTTTGGTTTGTTTTTTTTTCCTAGGTGCTGCACAATGGACTTGTGATGGAAATTAGTCATCCAACAGCTGGGAGGATAGTTGTTCCAGGTTAGATGTTTAATCCTTTTTTTCGAAATGAAGCTTGAAATGAAAGCTACATGACATCCTGAGTAGTTCTGGAACTCAGCTGAGGACATGACACATCTTCACATTTCACTCAAATGAACAAAAGTTAAACCAGGAGGACGTTTGTGCTCATATTCATTCCAGTAGCAGAAAAATGGGTTAAAATGTGTGTCAGAATAGCTTTTGGTTTTCATCGGTCAGTTGTCATAAAACATGAAGATGGATTTGATAATATTTGCAAACTCCCACTGCTAGAAATATTATTGCTAAATCATCTACATGAATATGTGAATCTGTTTTTGATTTAGGTCTATTTTGCAAGTTGCACAGGCTTCTTTTAGGGACATTTCTGTTGTAAAAAAACAGAAGAAAGAAGAAAGAGGAGGGATGTTCACACTGTAAGTTTCATTACACTATTTCCTTTAATGAGATTAGACATGAAGCTCTGCAATGGTGAAATCTTAAATAGCTTTTTTTGGATTTCTGAAGAATACCAAAGTAATAAACTAGCCTCCCCTCTTTTAAACTTTTAAGTGGATCAGGACTTGGAGCTGGTGTAGCTTTACTTCCATTAGATGTAGTTATGAAATGGGGTTAGGTTCATCCAGAGGCATTAGGAATATTCTCATTCCGATCCTTACAGTTGGCCCTATATTGACAATGGAGCCTTATCTGATGATCTACTAGCTATTGGGTCAACTGCTTCTTTATGCTTTTTCATCTCCCAAGCCATGTCAAGAATTGTTTCCTCTAGCATTCAAAGCACTATATCACTTACATTTTTGTAACATCTTCTCCTTACATTGTGATTTTCTGTGCCAGTTCCACCCTCTGACACGGCATCCAGTTGTCATCAATTTCAGTTGACTTGAGCACATGTAGTGGTAAGATGAATTTGACCCATAAAATTTATCTTAATTTGCACATCCTGGAATCACACTGGGATGCAGAAAGAATTATTTGAAAGAAATCAATCCCGTATTAGATCATGTTTTCTGCATGAATAGAGGGGGTGTTTTGTGTTGTGTGTATGTGTATGCTTCATATTTGCTCTTTATCACAGTTTGCATTCCACATTTGGTCCCACTAGGCTTGGATGTTTGGTTGATTGTATTCAAAAATGCTTCTTTAATTTATATGCACATATCTGGAAATAGTAATCCTTTTTTTGGTTTTTTTTTGGTTTTTTTTTATGGTTTCTAACAGAAAAGTAATCCTGGTTTATTTATCCAAAATGAAAAGACTAATAAGGGGTTTGATTTAATTCTTTTTAAAGAAGTGGGCAGAAAAGCCTTGCAGATGGTAGAGAAAGTGTGTAAGGTTTTCATGTTGCATACAATGTATAATCTATCTTAGAGAAAGCAAATACTCCTTAAGGGAATAGGTTAAACTGCAAGAAGAGGAAGGAGATGAAAGGAATGTTCTAATGTCTGTCAGCAGCGATAGAATGTATTGGCAAGAGAGTGAATTTTTACATAGGTAAGCCATAGTACTTCCCAAATCCTTAGTTATTTTTTATTTTATTAAACCAGTGACATTGCACTAAACTAAAATAAATCATCTTAATCTCTAATGGTTTGCCATTTAGATGGGCTTCTATGAAGAGTTTCTTGTATTGAAGCAGATGGCTGAAATGATTATTGGATATTTGAGCAGGAAAAGAATTCCTTCCTTTCCAGGCATGGGAGGATAAGTAGGGGAGAGGCAAGGGAGGGAAGGGTGAAGGACACTCATTCAGTGTGAGTAGAATGGGCCTATTGATATCACTTGTAAGACAGTACATTATTCTGTCCCCAAATTGAAGTGCATAGGTGAGTTTGGCCACTGCTAATGGCGGGTAGTGGAAGTACCCTGGAATTGTCCTGGTCAATGATATATCTGAAGAGTACGGGGAAGAGTGCGTGGAGCAGACCTCCGATAGTTGAACTGCTTCTCAATGGCTATTTAAAATAGTAGCAACTTTTTTTCAATGCAGTTATATTTGAATATTTTATATTTGGTAGAGAAGAATTTTACTAAGCTCTCAGTTTCTGGCTCAGGGTTGCTTATTAAGGAAGATTAAGATGTTAATGTGAATGTTGAAACTGAACAGACTAAAAATGTTTCTCCTTAAAGAGACTGAGAAGACTGATCCCCCTGGGCCCTCTCAAAAAAAAAAAAAAAAAAAAAAAAGTGACTGTTATTTTTTAACCATATAAACCAGTTTTTAATGTGACTTTTAGTAATTGAAGTGGACATCACACTTGAGGCTTGTGACAGAAGTCAGACTTGTACTGCCAAGTAAAGTTGTGAGTGCAGTGATACACACTTATTGAGTGAGAGCACGCTGGCAGATTTTAGTTGGCCTCTGTGTCTAACATATTGCTTTGGAGTAGTCCTTCTCCTGGCGCGTCCCCGCTTTTAGAGTAGGTTCAAATCTGTATATGAATCCTCACTCGTAGATCTTGCATCTTGAAATTCTGAGGATTTTGCCATTGACTTTAATGTAGGCTACATTTTTAATGTTGGACATGGTGATTCATACTCCTTTGTTTAATTATCTTTTGATATGGTTATTGAATTTTGTTATTTCCACACCTAGACAGTGCTCCTTGCCTTTTTTTTTTTAAAAAAAAAATCCCTACCTGAGATATACTGTATGCTGATAAACACATCATAAGGTACTGGTGGAATTAGAGTGGGGAGAAATTGCATTATAAAAACCATATTTCTGTTCATTTTTCTTTTCAAAATGTGTATTGATAGTAGGAGAGATACATACCTTGTATTTTGATAGCTCTTGCTTCAAGCATTCACTGAAAAATGTCTTTGCACATATACATTGCTGTTACTATTAGTAAGATAAGTTACATTTAAGAATGGATATGAAAAAGGGAGTTCATCATGTCTGACTAAGAGAAACTTTAAAAGATTGCAAGACCATTTTAAAGAAAAATGGGGTTCTGTGGTAGTTGAGTGATTTCATTAGGATAATGTTTCACATATAACATTCAATATATTCACATCGTGAAGTTTTTGCAGAGCTGACTTGTATCCAAATACATATCCTTGATATATCATATATAAAAGTTGCAACACTGAGAGAGAGCCTTGCTTCGGTCCCAAAAGCCTGGCACTGTACTGCACTCATTCTTTGCAGGACTGGTTTGTCTAATTGCAGGGCTGGATGGATGAATCTCTTCTGCCTCTATATCTGAAGGCAGCTTGATAATCTTTAGCTTGGGACAGGGCTCTGAAGATGAGTGGGTGCTGGAGCACCTCAGCTGGAGAGGCTGAGGAACAGCGTTGGGTACAGCCTGGGGAAAAGGCAGCCTCGGCAGGGGCTAGTGACAGTCTCCCAGCACCTACAGGGAGTTTATCAACCTGAAAAGCCAAGCTCTTCACAGCAGCACATGGGTTTAGACTGGATATTGGGAAAGTCCTTTTCATCCTGACAACAGCTGGGCAGTTGAGCAGGTTGCCCAGAGAGGTTGTGCAGGTTCTGTTCTTGGAGGTTTTCAAGAAGCAACTAGATAAAGCCATGAGCAACCTGATCTGACCTCACACCTGACCCTGATTTGAGCAAGAGCTTGGGCTGGAGACCTCCTGAAGCCCTTTCTCACATGGATTCTCTTCTCACTCTGTGATTAACCTCAGTATCACCCACTCAGTTCTGTTGTGCTTAGACCTTTCCATAGAGATGTGGAGGAGGAATGACAAAGTTTAATAGAATGGGAAAGGTAGAGCACAGAAAGTACTTTTGAGAGCAGAAAATGGTAAGGGAGAGATGATCTGTAGAGTGCCAGGTTACAGATGGTGCTGAAGGGCAGAAACAATAGAGCTAAGTGAAGGGACAAAGTTTCAAGAAGCTTTAGGTCTGGGTTAGTCTTGAACTACTTTGCCAAAGAGTAATGGACTTTGCCAAAGAGCGGTAGCATGTGAGTTTCTGGGAGCCACCAAATAATTTATTCTGAGTTACAATGTGGAGCATCATGGATAACAACCCATATTGACTAGAAAAAAATAATGAATGTAACGAAATCTTGCCCAAACCTTTTCCATTATCATCTATTTTATATGCTTTAGGAAACTCAATTAATAATATTCTCTACTTCTGCCTTATCTAGTGTCTAATGTTGACTTTTAAAAGCTACCAGTTGGGGTTTTTTTATATTAAAAGTGTGTTTATAATACAAATATTATTTTTTTAAAGGAAAAGCCACAGTGTATTCAGCTGTCCCTAACAAACCAACCTTTGTAGAATTTATTAACTAGCAGGAACCTCTGTGAAATAAACCTCATTTCTGACCCCTTCTAAGCCTTAGCAAATTGGGGATTTGGATACAAGCGTACACTTTGGAATCATCTCTCATCAAACAGGAAACAATATAGCTGTAGGAATCATGTAAAACACCTCTTCCAGACAAAACAACTATTCTTAGTTTTGATAATGTTTATATTGTACGTTTTCCTTATCCCCATTTCCTTAGATGATAAACACTATTTCTGTCCTTTGCCCCATGATCTGCATCAAGGATGTCTTTATTGCTCAGAAAGGCCGATTTCATACCTGGCTTCATGATTTCCTTCTGTGCTCTTGAGATGAAGTGCTTGGGGGGACTGCCCCAAGCTCAATTACAAAAGGCAGTACAGTATTCCTCTTTGGCATAGATTTCTTGGACTGAATTCAGACAATCTATGTTAATTAATCAACCCACTCAGGAGAAATGTCCCTTTTTCCGGTCTTCTCCTGTCACTGTGCATTACAAATATACTACTGAAACAGGAAAGGCATTTTTTTCCAGAGATAGGCTTTTCCTGTTGTATGATTCATTAAATGGTGTCGTGGTTCCATGGAGACTAATTGCCATCAATCTCTTAGAAGAATGGTTTTAAGGAGCAAGACAAAGAGGAAAGAAATCTAATAGGACTTCCTTACTGTGCCACAGATTTCTTCCTTAACCTTGGAGAAATCACTCTCTGTGTCTCACCTTACTAATCATTTGCAGTTTTTTAGATCTTGGGAAATGAGTTGGAAAATACTTTGATTTCTAGGGGAAGGAAGTTCTAGGAAAACCCTGTATATTATTTTAAATATGTATACCTATTTAGTATGTATGTATGTATGTATTTATACTTACTTTCTCCGTGTATGGGGAAGGCTAGTTATAGTTGTGGAAACAGCAGTGGGGTATTTATTTGTTTGATCAGTACATTTCAATTGAGGGAGCAGATCTGGCTGTTAGTGGTACATGCTGTCTTTTCTTTATCATTTAATGTAAGTGTAGTGGGGAACCTTCAGTAAGACTAGATATATGACAGAGAAAAGTGACTTCTGCATGGGAGAAGTTTGCAGGAAATTAAGGAAGTCTGTATTCCAATCCATTGTTTCCTGCAGCTAGGAGATCCCACAATACAGGAACAACAACAACAACATAAAAAAATCCCAACCATTTTTTTTTTTTTTTTTTTTTGCAAGAACCTCTGCTTGAACTTCTGATCCTGTCTGCTTCTCATCAAGCATTTTTTTCATATGTGTGTGTGTGCACATGTGTGCATGCATCCATGTGCATAACTGATGTTGATTGAAAAATTTTAATTTCACTTCACTATTTATGGTACATTGGAGACAAACAGCTTCACCGGCATTACTGTTACCTCATTCGCCTTTTTTAGTCATCAGGGCTGACTGTTTATGTCTTTTACATTCACAGAGCTGATTTCAATTTTGAGGAATTCAGGACCATTACAGGAACTCAGCAGAAATGATGTATGACAGCTCACTCAGCTATCCTCAAATACTTTTAAAAATCTTAATAAATATATAAACAATATATTTGTACTGATTGCAAAAGCAGAAAAGAGATGGTGGGAATGGCAAGGAATATGTTGTAAGCCTCAGGTTTATGTAGAAGAGGGTAGTCTATGTTTTTAATTGATGATACTTCCATTTAGAATCTTTTAAGATTCCTTTTAAAGTAAAACAAACAACAAATCTTTTCATATTTTTGCTCCTCTGTCATATGTTTCCAGAGTATTTCTCTACTGTATATTTTAAAATTTGCCATACTTCCTGGAATGGTTTTAGTATCGCAGTTGAAACATTTAAAAATATTTTAAGGAAGAAAAGCCAGCTGTTCCTTACCTAGTCCTGGGACTTCATTTGTTGGGGGAAATTAAGAAACAGTGGAAGTTTTTCTATCAGGCTGAGAGTACCTGAGTAACGGTACTGCCTGGGACCACCAGTGCTGTTGTGTTACTCAGATAGTGGCTCTCCAGGACTGTTGTTTAGGGTGTCTGAGCTGGACTCTCCTTTCAGCAGACCCTAGTTTTTTCTGTCATTCTTTGAGTTGTGACAATCAAAGTTGTTTTTCTTGCATCACAAGTTTCTTTCCAGGAACTGACAACTCCATATCAGGAAGGGAAATAAATTTTTTTCAGTGGACAAGTGGGGACATTTTTCTACGCTGTACATAATAAGTAAAATGGTGTTTGAACTTTTGCTGAATATCGATCAGTAATTATAGTTCTACTTACTGGATAATAAAAGATAAAATAAGATATACTAGGCCTTTCTTTAAACCGGATATAATAGTTTTTTATGGAGAGTAAACTAAACAGTATTACCTTGCTATTACATGGGGGGGGGGGGGGGGGGGGAGGGAACAACACATTGAAGTATTAAATGAATAGCCAAATAAACTCATTAATTTCCCACCAATGGTGAAAGTTGTATAATTCAGCTTTGTTTAAAACTAATTTTTTTGTTGTTGTTCTGTTTAAACGTTTCCCACTTCTTTCTTTATAAGTAACATAACTTAGAAAGTACTTTCTCAACCCTCACTCTGTAACAAGCACAGCCAGGTGCTCACACAGTTCAGGGTGTGTGATTGTAAAGATATATCTGCATCCCTCGGGTGCATTGTAAAACAGCCAAATTACTTCAACACCCATAAATTGTAAGTATATCTTTATGATCTTTAATAATTATTGGATAAGAAAAGGAATCTACTGTCAGCTAAAGAAGTTTGAATTCATTAAATGTAAAAATATATTTTAAACCTTTAGACAATTTTACTTAATCCCTAGGATACTGAGTATACTAATCCTCATTTGTGTTTTGCCATGTCGTCTTGACCCAAGCCCTGCCTCTCCATGAATGGAAAGAATGATTTGACTTAAACTGTTTTCTGTGAACCAAACAATTTTATGGTCAGCGGTGGCTGATCATTTAGTTTGCCTTCTTATGGCACTGGCCATGCATTTTCATCAATTTACTCCTTTCACTTGTGTTTGACTACAATTTGTTTTATTTAGAAGTTCTCAAAAGATGGAAAATTCACCAAACGTCTGCCTCTTTCTTTAAATGCCTGATTAGTTTAATTGTTAAAAAACCCATGCCATGCTTCTAATTCAGTGTTACCCAGTTATGTAGAGCAACAGTATTTTTTCATGTCTTCCATGAGCCTTAACTACTTTGTTTTCTCCCCATGACAGTATTTACATGACAGAAGTCACATCTAGATGAATTTTAGAAAAGTTATGTAGGATAATTTGCACAGGTCTGTTCAGGTCCTTTGTGTCAGCCAAGTGCAGCAGCTCTGTAACTCTGTTCTTTTTATTGCAGTCTGTGCACTGCATATTTACAGGAAAAATCACAACCTGCCTGCCTGTCTCTGGGCAAGTCCCTTAGCCCATGAAGTTACATTTCTCACTTCTTCATTTAAAAAATTGAGATAATAGAACTCACAGGTAACTACAGAACATTAATATGCTCATTTTCCCCCAAATTATAATAATGACAATACATGAAATTTAATGCTATGCTTTCTTTATAGTTTATGGAAGAAGGGATTGGATAGAAATGAGGGGAAAAATAAGGCTTACACAGTTAACTTTACTGTTTGGTTGATTAAGAGTCTACCACCAGTATATAACATGTACCTGTTGTGGATTAGTAAATTTGCATATATTTTACTTTATCTGTAACTCCTGATGTAGAGCATATTTAAGTTCTCTTAGTCACTGTGACATTGCAATTATTTTTGCTCCTCTTCCTTGTGCTTTCCACAGCTCTTTCTAGTTATGTCCTGCACATAAATTAATCCCATGTTGCATCAAAATGTCTTTTTTAAAAGACCAGTATTGCCTGACTCATAGATATGAGGTATCTGCCCGTGCAGTAAAAATTATATTGATCTATTTAGCTGTCATGCTGGCTTTCAAGCTCATGTCTAATTTGCTTGCCAATTTAATCCTGAAGACTGTCAGCATGACTATTTCTACATATATGCTTTTAAGTGCCTGTATTTCAGGTTATTTTTCTTAGGTACTTTTTTCCCCCGTAATATGAATAGAAGAGTAATGTTCTTAATGCTTCTTGTATCTCTAGATCCCTTTATGTGGTCAATGAAGACATAATTTGATAGGGTAAATTTTATTCCAACAACCTCTTCGCCTATTGTAAAACTTGTGTCTGCTATTAGTATTGATACATTCACCAGCAGATTTTCCTTGCATTCCTTTCTTCAAAACAAGCATGGTGATTTAGACCTGAGCCTTGACTATTCCAAATGATGCCTTAATAATTTGAGCTATCAAAAATAAAGCATTGCCGCCACCTCTTTTGCCCCTTGCCGTTTTGTTAACTTTTCTGGGAAGGTGGGGAATACCCAAGGGGTTTTCCAAATATTTTATGCCTCAATGTGAATTTTTTTTCCAGATTTTTATTTAGATTATATTCACCAAATTTGATTGAAACTTGCAAATACCATTTCCCTAAACATTAACTTTTTCTTTTTCTTTTTTTTTTTTTTTTTTTTTTTGGCAAATCTAGCTCATCCATCCTATCACTGTGTGTAAAAGGTTTAAACCAAGACAGAACAGATGTGAACCCTTAATCCAGGGCCTATCAAAAACATTAGGCATTGGGTCAGGACCCAATTAGAAAAATCTTCCTGACACAGAGTCTTTTAGGGTATGGAACTGAGTCCCCTAAGAAGACACAGATTCCCCACTACTTTGGCTGTCTGAAACTAGGCTGAACATAGCAGTAAATAAAACCAGTTTACCCATATAAAAACTAGATAATTGTTCTAGTAAAAGGGATTGATAATGAATTTTAAAATTTGGTGTCGGTTCACTGCTTTAAATCAGAGTTGTTTAGAGATTGTGCCTGTGGCAGGCCAATAAAAAATTTATATTGATTTGTGTGTAGGTGGAGTTTTCCTCGTGGGTTTTGAACTGGATGCAGAGATGAAATGAGGCAAAGGCTTGCAGATTAGAACAAGCTTTTTAATATTCTTTGCAAGCTGTTTTTAGAAACATCACAAGGAACATAAAACCAGACATAGTTGTGAAGTCAATACGATTTACAAACAAACATGTGGGGCAAACAAGTTCAAAGCTGATCATGCACAAATACCCCATTCCAGTTGTCCAGCTTGCACATACTGAAAGCACAACTGCATGCCCACATCTGCTATTCCCAGCCCATGAACACAGACATATTTCTATAAGCTTGCATAAACTCATCACAATCTGATAGTATTGTAAAGAAATCACAAGATCAGTGCTAAAAAATTAAGCTTCATTGCTTTGACTACAAGATTTAGATTCCTATATAAGTAAATCTGTGATGCAAACTGTCCTGTAATTTGCTGAATTACATTTGGGAATTGCTTTCTCTTTCTTGAAGAACTGGGTAGTATGATTTTCAGCTGGAGCTGAGCTAATGATTTTTCTTTTGAGCCAGGTTAAGTTCTGGTGATGCCATGCAGCCATTTCTTCCTAGTTTTACTGTCCATACAGTGTTTTTTCAGTGTCACCTAGTTTGAACCATTTTGGATTACTGAAATAGACAGCGAACTTGTTGCCCTGGAAAACACACCTTTTAAAAATGTGAAAAGTTCGTATGATGGGGGCACACCTCAAATATGAGTTTCATTAGGGAGAATTGTTAGCTTTCAGGTCTCATTCCTTGCCAGAACCTAACTGTCACCTGGGCTCCCAGCACAATCCTATGTCTTCTTCTCAGCTGTCTGAATCTTAAGAGTCAACCTCTGACTAAGCTAAAGTGAACCAGCTGTGGGGCACTGCCCTGGAAACATCAGTGATATCTCTACTGTGCCAGGGGTTGGGAGTTGTGTTGATCTCAGGGAAGTTAGAATAGGACCTACAGCACACAGGACTACACTGCTGGAAAACAGGAGTCATTGTTCAGGCTCAAAGCTTACCTTAGCCAGGTGCAAAATCTCACAGCTTTGACCAAGAAACAAGTGGTTCAGAGCAAGCAGGATGGTGTCAGGTCCTGTGAGAAGACAGAGGGAATGAGTTGAGGATGGAGGTGATAGAAAAAGACTACAATGAACTGTGACCTTACAGGCACCAGTTGGTGCAGACAGTTCCCCTCCTTAAAGTGATTTTTGCTGGTTGGTGTCAATGGTTAGCCAAACCAGTATTCTGAATGTCAGAAGTTCTGTAGTACCTGTTATGTTTCAGTTCTGGTTAAGGTTCAATGAAAACAAAATAATAGGTCAAACTGAATTCCGGTCTGAGACAAAATAATGATTAGAAACTCTTCTGGTTTCATGTGTAGTTATTCTCTTGGGATATACGTTTTTGTAGAAGTGCTTAAAATACTTCATTTAGAAAAACAAAAAATCTTTTTGCAAAGGTGATCCCTTTCTATACAGTTCTATCAGATATTTCCTTAATGATATAGTGAGTTATGTACTTGATCACATGAATGCACCAATTACTATTTTGTATGTGCAAGCTGGGTGTTTACGTGAATAAATGAAGCGTGTACAGTTCTGTTGTTTCCCTTGAATATGCCTGCATTTTAAATCTGGCCTTTACCTCCCAGTGGGGAATACCTTTGGGATCAGTAAATTTGGTAAAGGAGGCTGTTTTGGCAAACATTCTTGTTTTCACTTTTATTAATATTTAGGGGAATAAAGAAGATAAAGATGGGGCATACTTTTTTTTATTGGTAGTATTTACTTTTGCTACCTTCTTAGATCTCTAGAGTAAGGACTAGTGTTGTAATACCTGAAAGGGAATTTTTACTTTGTGACTTCCTGGCTACTCACAAATCAATGTCCCCACTGTATAATTTAATAGTTATTTTGTCTCAAAACTAAATGCACAGTTTAATAGCCTTCCCTTCTACTCCTCATTTTTTCTTGGATTTCCTGAGAAGAAAAGTCAAAAAATGTTGATATGTCCTTTTGCTCCTCGTAGGTTCAGGTGCCATGCTGTAGCTTCAGGAACTCCAAGAGTGTTGTAAGAATACATAGGTAAAAGTGTAACTTTGGTATAGCTGCATGGCAATGTTTTAGCATATCCTTCATGTACTTCTGTAATACTGACACCGTTGAGAAAACTACTTGAGGCAAACAGAAGAAACTGAAGGAGTAGCTCAGAATTTAATAGAAAACCCTTAGTGTCTTCCTATGAGCTATCCACCTTCTAAGAGTCATTATTCTGACCTATTGTAAATCTTTCAAAATGTTGGCTTGTGTGAAGGTACCTTGGAACCAGCCTTTCAGTTGACTTTAAGAAAACGGACAATGTTATATTTACTACCTTAATGTCACTTTTAGATTCTCACTGCTAAATGGGTCATTGTTCGTAGTGGTGTCACCCACCACCAACCTCCATGTGGCTATCTGTTACCATTTCCATGAATTTGCATTTACTTTCAAGAATTTTCTGTCAGGTGCCCTCAAGTCCCGGTTGTTGTCTTGGGTTTTGTTTTAATGAGAGAAGTTTTCAGTTGGTTGCTACATTGTGAGGCACAGCATGTATACTTCTAATCTTTAGATATTTTCAGAGATTGGTATTCTTTTCTCCATGTGTACCCAGACATGAATCAAAACACTTCATTCATTTTATTTAGAATTTATCTGACTCTTGGAAACCAATGTTATACTGGGCACCAGTTCCAATGAAATATCATATTATACAACATAATTACATAATTACAACTGCATATCACGTATGAGTGTATATTATATACTGTTACAGAACATAACACGCTTGATACCCATGGAGGTTTAGTGTTAAACCATAGTGAGAGAAGAATTAAGTACTTCCACTACGTATAATTTATAAGCAAAGGTGATTTCAAAAATTCAGAAATCTGAATATTTTGTGTTTAAAATAATAACTTTTTTTTTTTTACAAAGTGTTGTAGAAGGAAATTATTGTAAGTGGAAAAAAAAAGCTAAGCCCTGGTATCATACTTCATTTTTCATCTGCTCATATTTGAGCAGTATTTATGTGTTATTATAATTATCTGTGATATCAAAGACAGGAAAAAATAATTATTTATTTATAAACAAGATTTCAAATATTGAGTACATTCAGGGAATTTACATGCTCTGATGATTCATGGCGATTACATTGTTGGAGATAAATGCCTTAGAAAGTTATGGATAATTTTTGAACTCAAGATGAATGAATTAACAAATGTTGTCTTATTTACCGTAAAGCATGTCCTTGGTAAAAGTGCTGTTCTCTTTTTTCAAGACTTTAGTTCTATTTTCAGGAGCTTTGTCATATAATTTCTCTAAAGTTACTGTAATTAATATGAAGTAATGATCAGTAATCAACTTAAATGTTCTGTAAAATATGGAATCTAATATGCAAGACAAAATTTAAGCATTCCAATTCATCGTACACTTCATAGTATATTGACTGATAATTACACAGAGATATTAAGAGGATCCATTTGTAGAGTCTCTTTAAAAAGTCAAGAGGTAAGATTGAAAACTCAATCATAATTTAGGAAATTTCTGTCTTCTAGTGCTTAATGTCTTTACCAGAAAAGTATCTAGTAGTTCAAAATTTACTTTTATATTTGAGTAGTGTAACCATTATCACCTCCTGTCTTGTAAAAAGAAAAAAATCCTGCTCCCAGTGACCAGGACATTTGAACCACCACTTTGGGGAGGAAGGACTGAACATTGGTTTGTTCACCATACTGGGATAATAGCTGATTTCCACTTCATTGCTGCTTTTAGCTACTTAACGAGCAATACCTATGGGCCCAAGACACCGATCCAGGCAAGAATGCAATTATACTTAATTCAGGAGTTATTTCTGGGTGCAGATTTAGTCCGTGTACAATTCAAACAGCCTTTGAAAGGCTTACAACTTTTGATTATACATTAGCTTCTTCTGCAGGTCTCATATTTCCAGCCTTTCCGAAGTACTGCAACTGTGAAATGTAATGAGTGAGGCATGCTGGCAGAGAAAACAATTTTGTCCTGAACTTAAGATATAATGGTTATAAAGTTCACTTACCAGTGTTTTTATCCCACTGGTAACATTCAGCCTGTAATAAAAAACAAGGTGATTGAATGGATTCCCATCTATGTAGCTGTAAAAGAGCTATGTAATATGAAAAAAGGCAAATATTAAGACAATGTACATTCATCAGAGTACTTAACATTCTCATGCGACCTCTCACTATACGGAGTATGACAGAAGTTGTAGTTTCTAATACTATTGTGTCTATTCGACAAAAAGGAGAGAAAATATCCAACTAGTTTTTCTCTCCTCCATACCCCTACTTCATATACCTAAATGATGTATTTAAGCCATATATCTTGTGTATTGTGGTTATTTCTTCTATATGATGCTGAAATTTATTTTGTCTGTGTAAACAAGCAGGTAAGTTTAAATTTGTGCTTTTTTTTTCATATTTTGTTTTCTAATCTTGTGTACTAGAGCTTATTGCCCCCACCTCCACCCAAGTTTCATTGGCATATTTTTCTTCAATAACTTTAATTTGTCCCAGAAAACTGCAATGTGGGCACATGCCCACTATAAATTGTGTACTAAAGGAGATCCTGTGCAACAGGACATACTCAGAGTGCCATATACACTGTCCTTTTGGATTAGAAGAAGTTTATTAATTTAATGTGAAGAGATATAACCCATACAGAAGGAATTTATTAATTTAATGTGAAGAGATATAACCCATACAGCTCTGTTGAGAGTTGCTTCCATTATGTAAACTAACAGCACAGTACGCAAAGAACTGGGTGAAGGTCAGTGCTCAAAGGACTGTGGTAACTGGGGCTGTATCTGGCTGATGAGCAGTCACCAGCGATGTTCCTCAGGGCTCAATTCTAGAGCCAGATCTGTTCAATCCTTTTATCAGTGATCTCGATGCAGGAGTTGAAGGCATGGTCAGTAAGTCTGTTGATGATACTGAATTGGGAAGGGCTGTTTACTCTCTTGAGGGTCAAGAGGCCTTGCAGAAAGATCTGGACGGGTTGGAGCATTGTTCAGTCACCAACGGCACGAAACTGAACAAGAACAAACACCATGTTCTGCACCTGGAGTAATGCCAGACAGAAGTCTAAATTGAGAGAGAAGTGGCTGCAAAGCAGCCCTGCAGAAAGGGGTCTGGAGGTGCTGTTTGCCAGGAGGCCCAGCAGCAGCCAGCAGTGTGCCCTGGCAGCCAAGGGGGCAAACCCCACCCGGGGGTGCATCAAACACAGCATAGCCAGCCGCTTACAAGACGTGGTTATCCCGCTGTCTTTAGCGCTGGTGCAGCCTCACCTTGAGTGCTGTGTGCGGTTCTGGGCCCCACCATTCATAAAGGCTGTGAAGGTCCTTGTCTGCATCCCAGGGAGGCACCCAAGCTGGTGAAGGGGCTGGAAGGCATGGCCTCTGAGGAGCGGCTGAGGACACAGAGTTTGTCTAGTTTGCAGAGAAGGCTGAGGCATGACCTTGTTGCTCTGCAGCTGCCTGAAGAGGCAGGTGGAGAGGGAGGTGCTGAGCTCTTCCCCCTGATACCCAGTGCCAGGATGCATGGGAATGGTTCAAAGCTGCATCCGTCAGGGGAGGTTCAGACTTGAAATAACGAAATGTTTCTTTAGTGAGAGGGTGGTCAAACCCTGAAACAGGCTTTCTGGAGAGACCATCGATGCTCCGTGACCATTGGTGTTTCAGATGCATTTGGACAGCATTCTTAATACCATGCTTTAACTTTGGGTCAGCCCTGAATAGCTCAGGCAGTGGGTTAGAAGGTTGTTTTATGTCCCTTCCAACTGAACTATTCTGTTCTGTTCTTTTCTGCTCTTCTTCCTGAGGCAGGACATGGTCCTCCACTATAAATGGTTGTAAATCTTTTGGAGGTAAGCAGTGCCTGTTCATTACAGGTGGATGCTTTTTTTTTTTTAAACGTCTACTTGTTTTCAGAAATGCCTGATCTGTTTCTAACGGAAAAACATGCTCAATCAAAAGAGCTGAGAAGTACAGTACTCCATGAGAGAGAAGGTCCATCTGGCCCAACACGCCGTCTCCAAAGCAGCCAAGCAGCACTGCCCAAAGGAGAGCCCATGAGCAGTGCAGGTCTCCTTCTGCCAGGGTCCTGGGGGTGCTTATAGGCTTCAGTGGCTGGGACCGGCCTCCCCAGAGGCCTTCAGAGCACCAGGGGGGAGTGGTGCCTTGGTGGTGTGAGGGGAGCAGGCGAGAACCTGGCCAAAAGCAGTTGAAGGAGCCCTGGCCAGGGGCTGTGCTCAGTACTACCAAGGAAAAACAGCAACCCGTGGGGGCCACGCTGGGGGCCCCCTGGGAGCCTCGAAAGCTTCCTCCCCCCGCATGCGGGGCACGAGGCCACCTTCGTGGGGCACCAGCAGCAGGCACCTGGCCAGAATGGCCCAAAGGAGCCCTGGCCAGGGGCCCTGCGCGGTGCTGCAGAGGCAGGCAAAAAACCCCCGGGGCGGGACGCTTGGTAGCCCACCGTGGGGGAAAAAAAGCCTTCCTCCCCCCAGCTGCAGGGCACGAGAGGCCACCTTCGCGGGGCACCAGCAGCAGGCGGTGACCTGGCCCGAGGGACCCGAGGAGCCCTGACAAGTGGTCGCGCTCAGTGCTGCAGAGGAAGGTGAAAACCCCCGGGGGCCAGTGCCAATGTGCCCCGGGGGAAAATTCCTTCCTGACCCCAGGCAGCGCTGGCGATCGGCTGTTCCCTGAGCATGTGAGCGGGACCGGCCTCCTCGTCCCGCGGGCTGGGCATGCCTCCCGGGAGATGCCAAGCCTCTCCCTCTGACCTGGAGCCATCGCAGGGGCTTCCAAGAGTGACCAAATGCCCCCGGTCTGACCGACCTTGGAAGCCAGAATCCCTCCCACGCCTGATGGGACACCAGTGGGTGCTCCAAAGCTCTGGGACCCCTGGCAATAATCTCTGCATTCTATTCCTTACAACTGCTGTCCCTGGCTCTATGCTCCTCAAGAAGGCGTTCCCGTGGTGTTGCCACCGCTGTCCAGCTGAGAAGGCCCGACAGCCTCGGGCACCCCCAGGGGTGGGTGGTTCTTCTCCTCTCCTGAGGGGCTGGTGTCTGTTCCCCGAAGGCTGAAACAACATTTCCACCCATCGGATGGGCTTTGGCCGTGGCCCTGCCGGGAGCTGCCCTTGCAGCAGAGAAGCTCCAGCAGCCTCGTCCAGGCTCCAGGCTCCCTCCCTCAGCCCCCCAGGGAATTCCACGATTCTCTCAAGGGCTCCCTCTCAGATGTCTTCAGGCCAGTGCCAGGCCAGCTCTGGCAGGGGGACACGGGACGATGCCCCTTTTATACTCCCCAAGGCAGCCTCTGTGCCCAGGAGGCCCGGGGGGCTGCCCCTGCCCTTGGCGGCCATGCACGGGGCACAGCTGCTGGACATCCCTGATGCCTCCTCTAACACTTGGCTTCCGAGGACAAACCCCATCCTGTTCCTCCTCTCTCAAACCGTGGCAGGGACCATCCCTGTAGCCCAGAGCCCACCCCTGTCGCTGTCCCTTCTGTGCCAGAGACCCCGCAGCCAGGAGGACCAGAGCCTAGATCTGGCTGGACACAAAGCCTTTTTCTGGGGCGTAAGGTGATTTCAGCAGGCAGAGGCTGGAGGAACGCCAAAGCATGACCAAAGCCATAGGTTGGGATGGATGGTGCTAACAGGCCACCATGGAAATAAGAAAGACTTTGACAAAGAAGTGAGCGGAGGTTACCCTGGTGTGGTGGAAAGGTTGGTCATTTTCAGACCTAGAACATTTGGACCTGTGCCCAGAGCACAGCCAGGCAAATGATGACACTTCCAAACTGTAAAAATAGCCCATTGCTGCTGTGGCTGTTGTCCCCGTGTCCCACTTGAAACTGAGCTGTGCAGCTCCTCTGTGAAATGCACATTGGCCGTGTTTGTAAGGTGTGCAAACACGCTTCAGCCACAGGGTAAAACTTCCACAGCTCATTTGTCACTTTAACCTTTCGGAGAGTTATTTGCCTATCTCAGTTTGTGGGAAGATGTGCAGATCTTAGCTAAAACCATGGCAAATCTTCTCCTTTAGGATTTACTATCTGGAGTACTGAAAGTGTAAGAAAGGTGCTATTCTTGTCATTTTATACATTGGTGCTAGAACTGGCATGTAGTTTCAGACTATGTAAATAAGGACATTGATACTATAGACATTAGTTTGGTTGTGGTGGTGCCAGAGGTGAAAGGTAGGGGTTTGATTCCCTCTGCATGAACTGCGCAGAGACATAGAGAGCACGCGTGATTTCCTCACCATTCCTTACCAATGCACTAAGGGACATCTGCTACTATCCTGTTTATAGTGAGGTCTTTCTTCTGGAAAGACATCCTGAATTGTTTTGTGTTCTTTACCATATTCTTCCTTGCACTTCAAGAGCTGTTTTCCTTCTTTGGCCTTCATTCTTGATACCTTTCTTGAAAGTGATGGCAGCCCTCTCAGCCTTTGGCTTGCTTGTTCCAGTCGTTGTCTTCTGTAGGCCCTCCATGCTCCTAATCACCTGCTTAGTCTTTGCCTGCTTTCATCCCAGATGGGATCTGTCTGTCTTAAACCTGAGGAAAGAGAAATGTCCATAGCAGTAGAGGTGAGTTCTCACCAGGGCTTTGCACAATGCTTGCTTTCATTTGGAAAGATCTTGCATGACAGACGGGAATGCATTTGCGTGTATCACATATGTGGGTCATAGTCACCCTGGGATCTACTTATACCTCCAGGAACATTTGCCTACTCCAGTGTTTCCAAACTGGAGCAGAAACTCATGGTACTCCACCTGAGTTTGTGTTACCTACTTCTACCCTGCAGTTCTTCATGCAGAGTTTATTTACATAGGAGATACCTCTTTCTTCAGAGCTTCAGATGGTAGGGAGAATGGGGAACATAGAACTAAACCATGAGACAGAGTTTTTTCTGCCTCATGGGTGCCGTGAAATCCAGAATATGATGTGGACAAGGAAGTCTACTTTTTTTGGATGATCGTTTTCTGGATTCTAAATTCTAAAGACCTGGCCATGAACTTCACTGTTTTCTGCAACTGATGACAGGAAAGCGTGAAGGGTAGAGCCTGAGGGGTTTGTTAAGAGGGCTTTCACCCATCAGTAGCCTACTTGGCATCAAGGTCCACACAGTAATGACCAGCAGATCCAGCCCTCCACCAGCCAGCTAAAGTGGTGAGGCAGCTGGACTAGATGATAATTTTAGGTCCCTTCCAACTCAACTATTCTGTTCTGTTCTATTCTAATTTTAAAACATCTTTGTTTCAGTCTTCCTTATATCTTCTGTCCACCTGTGTCCACCTAGCTGCCTCCAAACTTATTTAGTAGCAAGAAAGACCTTTTTCTTTCATCAGTTTTATTCTGTCCTTTCATTCTAGTTATGGACATATTCCATGGGCCATGTGAGATGGGCACCTGACAACAAGACAGCTTTTGTGAAATCTCTGTTTTATCTTGGTTCTCTGATGTACACTGGAAATGGCTCCCTGAACTATGAAAGCATCCGGTCCGGGCTTGTTCATAGACACGAAATGCATTATTCTTTCCCCTGCAGTCATAATGTGTCCAAGACCAGCAGAGGTTAAGAAACTGGGTTTGTTTGGCAGATGTTTCTTGTTATTCTGCCAATTAAGTCAACAATAGGTATTCATAATCCTAGGGAGGCTTGGAGGTCATAGAAATTGCTGGGCAGGCAGAATAGCTCATGCACAAATGGCTGAAAAAGAAAGCAATCTTTTGGGGATTTTTTCTCCGCTGCTTTTATTCTGATTGTCCTAAGGGCTGTCATCAATCAGCAATATTGTGCATTGGCGTTACCCCTTGGTTCTGGCTGCAGTGTACAAGGTCCTGAATGGCCAAACTCTGTCTTATTGTTGCAGGAGAGATGTTCTTCTGCAGTTTGTCTTATGCTCAGCTTTCAGTGCTTTGTATAAGTATTAAAACATTTTTCTCAGCAACTAGTTTGAAATAATGGTTTGCATACTTGCATTCGTAAGAGATAATGGGTAACCTCCATGTAAAGACAGCAGTTGTTATGAGGTGGCATGTGGTGTGATAAGTCTTTAGTTACCTTACCAGTATAGAGAAATTAATTAGATTCTTAGTTTCTGACCTTCTCCAGTTTATCCTTGCTGAGCAAGACATGGGGCTGGCAGAGAGCAGCACTGATCTTAAGAGGAAAAAGAGAAATCATCAAAGAATTAGTTTGTGTGCTTGTGACTGGGTTTTTAATGGCAGTTGAAGGATCTCTGCAGGTAGTGCAGTTCTCTCAATAGAGTACCGCTGTACTTTACTGCATAAGGGGTAATAAAACAAGAGTTGCCCACATTTGTAAAGAACAGCGTGGTACAACAGTCAGTTGGGTAAGACTGGCGGCAAGAATAGAGCATTACAAATCAAGTAAAGCACGAGCGCTGAAGAGAGAAAGCAAGCAGCCATGAGGCAATGAACAGCCATGATACAGTAACTTCTCTAGGAAAGCAGATCTAGCGTACAAAAAATCCTTACTCAGGAATTACAGTACTAATACATACTGAATAAAGCATTGACTGGGGAAGGTAAAGACGAGAAAAGTATGATAAAACATTTCTACTATCGCTTCTGTTGAAAGAGAGAAGTGAATGAGACATTGCTGGTAGTACTAATACCTAAAACATTGTAGCAGCTGATAAAAGTATTTGATATACTGTGATCCTAGAAGGAATGTGACTGTGTTTTTATCTGAACCCAAGAAACAGAAGAGGGAGTAGATGCCTGCCTTACAGTCACATACTCTGGCATCTACATGTACTTTTGGAGATACAAAAGATTGCTTAATGAGAGACAGAAACGTGTATGGGGCAAGTGATTCCAGCATATAGGAGAAGCTGTTGAAAGAAACAGAGACATTTCTTCAAATGGCAAGGGCAGCTGAACTGTCTAGGAAATGGATAAAAACAGTGTTACTAGCACAGAACAAGTTCACAGGGTCAAACTAAAGGAAATTGGGAAGCAGGAGACTGACCGAGAATGCAGGCATGAGGGTGCAGGGTATGTACTGAGAGAAATTTAGAAGACATAAACAAAATTGTATGGCTCCTGGAAAAGCATGTAAAAAGCAGAAAGCATAGCAAGACTTTCTGTCCAGTGTGTTACAGCTCAGAAAATACGAAAAAGTGGTAATAGAGATGGAGAACATACTGATTACAGTTAAAGAAAGATGTCTTCTGGCTGCCTTGTGTAGGTCCAGAGAAATTGATTGCATGGAAGGATGCAGAAGGGTGCCAACTATTCTGTTCATTT
Organism: Falco cherrug; assembly: GCF_023634085.1. Classification (NCBI taxonomy): domain Eukaryota; kingdom Metazoa; phylum Chordata; class Aves; order Falconiformes; family Falconidae; genus Falco; species Falco cherrug. The sequence goes on along the minus strand of NC_073700.1, from coordinate 90,877,219 downwards.
TTGGAACTATTCCATCAGTTCTTAATCAGTTGACTCCAGTTGTATGGTGAAGCCATCAGCAGCCTAATTTTACCAAGCTGGTTAGTGGCAACTTTAATCTGGAGGATTAGAATCAGGTATTCATGATGCAGATATTTGAAGTCAGAGAAAATACAGCCTGTAGAGAAGAATCCTGAAAATCAAGAGATGTTATGTGTGCAAAATGGTATTTTTCTGATCATGACAGAGGAAAGAGAGTGGTCACTGTGTGCTTTCTCAAGCATTTTCAGAAAATGTATGATAGTTCAAGGAGCAAGACACAAAAATCAAGTGAAAGTCAGAAATAACCCCCATATAGTGAGATGACTAAAATTCAGTTTTGTTCATAACGGCAGAGTTGATATCTCTACTAAGAAATGACATTATTGTATTCATTGAAACTTTCAGAGAATGATTCAGATGCCCAATTAATGCTGAGGAAAATCTGGAGTAAACTGAGAATCTTCATTTAGCCAAACCACTAAATATGTCATTGTAAAGAAGTTGCTGCTGATCACCACTAATGGACTATAGACTGTATAATCGATCATCTGTTTAACATCACTGTTTGAGAAGCTAAGACTGAGCTTTGGTAATGAGTCCATGAGCTGTGTGACAACACTGACTACACTGTTTGGAAGACAATTGCTTGGTATAAATGCTCTTAACCTGGGCCCAACATCTAAGGTGTCCCAATATAAATTGAACCTGGGGAGGGTTCCCACACATGTGGCTTGAAGCTGGTGACAGACCTTTTAAAAATTAATGATTTGACCAATCAGACAATCAATGTCATTATGTAATAAGCAAAATATGAGACTGAATGCAGACATGTAGAACTTGAGAAAAAACTGTGGTGTTCTCTGTTATTTGACATCTAGGGAGATGACAACAAGACCCCGGAAAAGTCAGTGCAACTAGGAAAACACTCAAAGCAAAAGTAGTCCAATCACTTTTTAGCCATAGTGATTTTCTTCTAGAAATATCAGAGGTCTTTAAAACAATGAGGAAAATCAGAAGTCAGAGACTGCTCTTAAGACACTGTTAGGTAGCTAAAGCAACATTATTTTGTTCTGAAGGAGATTAGGAGCAGTGCTAATGTAAATTAAGCAGCCCAGAATATTTACTGAAAGACAGGAAACAAAAAGGCAACACAGGGCCCTGCTTTCTGAAATTAAGTTCCCTCAGCTCACCTTTCAGTGCTAGCTAGCACTGCTACCAACTGTCTTGTTTGCCCAGAATGCACTAGAAGGAACCCAGACAAAACTGGGTTTGCACTCTTAAAACTTTAGCAGTGTGATATGAAAATAAGGTACTTCCCAAGAAAACCGATGCCTGTGGCAGATGCAACGAGCAGGACATGTCTTCCAGAATAAAATAGACATGATTTTGTGGACCAAACCCCACATTTCCAATAGCAGGCTTCAGGCAGTCCTCTGAAGAACAGGCAATAATTCAGCTTCTGCACCAACCATGGCAGACTGAAGGAGCAGTTGCTGCAGGACGTTACTCTGTTTTACTCTATCAGGGATGAGCTGTACATGCAAAGCAGGATTCTGTTTGAAGGGGACTGAGCAGCAATCCTAGAAGGCTTAGCAGGTGTTACAGTGGGTCTGAAATACACTTCAAACCTACTGATAAAGGTCTGCATGCAATGAGGCAGGTAGTTCATCAACCAAGCACGTATGCCTAAGTGGGAGCAAAGAAAGAGCAAGCTGAGGTGCTCAGGCTTCTGACTAGCAACAGGAAACTTAACAGCTGTCCTGGTAAAAATGCAAAGAAAAAAATAGAATAAAACCTGTTCTGAGGGTCAGACAAGCTTACTGCTGCAGCTGCTGTAAGGCTTGCTGGAGGACATATGGGCAAAGACTGTGACAGGAGTAAGGCATAGCTAAAAACAGATTTTGCAAGGTCTGGAGTACCAAACTCTGCCTGAAAACTAAACATGCCTGGCAGATTTCAAACAATTTAGCAGTGAATAGGTCACATTAGCCTGGCTGCTCAAGAGGCAACAGGACAATCAAGTTGGCAACAAAGCCCTTGTTAACAAGAGCAGTACAGGTGAGTAGTCCTTACTTTGCCTTGTTCAACTAACACGTTCCTGCATCTCTTCCCCTTCCTTCTCCCATCTCCCTTTCTAATTTTTACCTTGACAAAGCTAAACCAAGTCTGCAGTGCAGAAGGGAAGCAACAGATAGTACAGTGAATATACAAAAATCAGTGAAAAAAGTCAGTGATTTGGTACTATTGTGTGTCTGAAGAGGGTTGGCCCAACCGTCAAAAATCGCCTTGCAGCAATAGTGAAAACTAAAGGCTCAAGTTAGTAGCAGAGGGAAACTCAATGATAGTACCCTCACAAAATCAAAATCAATGAGCAATACCAATGGAAGTAAAATAAAGAAGTTAGTGTAGTGATGCTAACAGAAGCTCAAAAGTTCATTTCTTTCAGAAGTTGTCATCATTTGCTTGAAGGAAACTGAAAATAAAAATACAAATGGCTATGACAAAGGCAATATTAACTTACACTCTTGATTGATTTTCAGCAGAACTGTTCTGCAGGCTGTGCTGAAGGTGTTCTGTGGTCAAACTGGTGACTGTACAGATGTGGAGTACGCTATCCCCCCATTTCTGCATGATGTACCCATAAGCTGTTTATAAAAGTCTCACATCAAAACAGAGAAAATAAAACTTTATCCCTAGAGGCGCTTTAAATTTGTTTCTGCTTTCCCCCTTTGCAACATTAGAATAAACCCCCAAAAGTGCAAAACTTTTCTTCCTTCTGATGTCAAATCTTGGGCCCGGGAGATGAGAGACAGCCTTCTTCCAGGAAGGAGTCTGACCTGGCAGGTTCACTTTGTTGGTCCTCGGTGCTCTTTCTGAAAGAAAACATGTGGCATGTGCTTCACACAGGTTAAGTAAAGTTTTGTGTTCAGAATCCCACTCTGGAGAAAGAAGCATTTCATTAGGCACCTGCCTGGAACCAACTTAATATGGAAAAGCGAGAAAGCTGGAGAGATTTTAGAGTCTCTGAATACATCTTTTCTTGATGTTTCACAGAGTTATGCATGTGCAGAGATAAGTTTTTCTGAAATATCAGGCTACATTTCAACTCACATATGTTTCTTGGGCTGAAGAACTTTACCACGGCTAACATCCTTCTCCCAGAGAAGGGAAGCCATCCGTGCCAAGCTTGCTAGGGGGTGGTTCCATCACTCACAGTCATCTCGGGATCGAACCTCACTGTTGAACAAAAGCCTTGAAGGGCCACAACTGCTAGCCCGCTGTACTTTGTGCTGGCATCTGCTTCCACCCTGGATTTAACAGTAGTTACGGATACCTTTGGGTGTGGCACAGAAAACTCTTACCCTGGATTTGTCTGTTGGTATGTTGGTTCAGCTCCAGCCGTCAGTCTGCCCAGTGCTGGCCTGCAGCTCAGGGTGACCTGCTCAGCCCTCCAGACCCTTTGCTGTGCTGTTGAAAGGCAGGTGGTGCGACATCTCGCTGACGCTACCACAGCTGTGCATCGTCCAGCAGAGCAGGATTCACAACAGACCTTTAGGGAGGCAGTTGGTGTGTAACCTTTTACTATGAGACTTCACGAGACTTGTGGGACCTTTTCTCTTCATCTGGACTTTATATAGACTGCGTACTCGTATTGTGTTAGCCATTGTATTTGGATATGAATGTTTAACCATATATTTAATGTATGATTAGACATGAAGAACTTGGCACATGATGCACAAGGTATGTGCAGATTAAATTATATTAGACAATTTTGTATCCTACTAGGGGACACAGAAGTTTCTGATCTAGTATTCTAACTCAGAGTAAACCAACTCTATTAGAAATACTCTGAAATTTTTAATAAAAAACTTTTTAATCAGTCAAGTGGTCTTCAAGGGAGTGTTGGAAAACTATCATTTGGGACTTGTAAAAGTAAGCTGAACAAAGCATTAAGAACAGAGTTTAAAAAAAAAGAATGACAATTGGAAATAATTTACAGTGGTGGGAGAGGCAAGCATAACTGATTTCTAAGGACTGTTAAAAAAATCTTATAATCTTATATTACTTCTTTGAAAGGTTTCTCCCCTGCTTTAATGTAATGAATTCCATAGCAATGATGAGTAAAGTATTTAGGGACTTTTACCAGGGATTGTTTAGAAGAGATGATGAATGATTATTGGCTTCAGTTGCTAATTGACACAATAATCCGTGCCAAGGGATTCCTCTCTACTTTTGAAACTATATTCTAAAAAGGAAAGAGAATTGATTTGTTAGATAACAGACTCATGTTAAGAGATTAACTGAAGCAGGATGGAGACTCATGGCCTCTCATTTTTTCTTAAGACATTCTATCCTTCATGGCTTTATGTTTTTGTTTCTTGTAATTTGTGATAGGAAAAAGATGTGTAATTTTAATATGCAACCTATGACAATAATTTTAAGATGCAGCTTCAGTTTGCCAGAGAAAGATGAAGCTATAGGAATAGTCCTACAGATAGATTGAATGTGTTAATTCTTAAAAAAAAAAGGAGAAAATGCACAAACAGAACAGGTTTGCCCAGCTACCTTTTCTATAGAATCACTAATTTTCACCCTGAAGAGGTCAGGCAGATTTATGGAATGAAACAGGGCCTGAGGCCATGTAACATGATTGTGAGCTAGTCAACCACTCATTTGTGCCAAGTAAATTTTGGAAATGATTCTCCTTTGCTGACAGTACCCTCATTACTGATTGTGTAGAGTAATTTATCAGGCATTTCTTAAAATAAACCGTTCATTTATGCTAATAGGACTTGGCAGGGAGGAAAAATTGGCAGGACTTGAAGTTCCTAGTGTTTTTCTTTTTTAAAACAAAAACTGTAGAGTCCTCAGTATTTTGAGCAACCGTTATCACCGCTGTGCATACAGTTTATTAAAGTGACAACTAATTGCATAATAAATTTTCAAAATGGGGTAAAATTATTCCTATGTTAAGTTTACAAAAGCAAATAGTTTGGTAGTTTGTAAAAGCACGGTCATTAGTTTCATACTTGGGCATTCTTTATTGGCTAAGCTTCTGGTATTAATGAATCACTTAGCATCTTTTCCGTGACTCATCTATTCTCAGTGCAGTACCTCATCTTGAAATATCTCTTTGTTCCTTACCCCTCATGTATTTTCGGTTTGGTAGCTCCCTCCAAGGAGATGTTTTCTTTCTGCTTCATAGTGGGGCTTTGATCTTGCAAACAGCTATGCACATCAGTAACTACTGAAGTGAGTAGTCCCATTGAACCTATGGAACTGGTCAATAGGTACAGTTACTCGCATGTACAAACGTTTGTAGGACCCAACCGCAGTCACCGTAAGTTTAGCTGCTCTCCTTTGCAGCTGAACTGTGGAGATGATTGTGTTTAGATCAATACATTTCACATCCAATTGTCTTCAAAAAAGAATTTTTCAGAAAGTCAGTCCCTGAAAAAGCCATCCTTCCTAGCTCACAAGAAAACTTCCAAGGCTCAAAATAAAAAGAATGCGTGTATTAAAATGCACAAATAAGGTCTGCAACACTGATAAAATGACAGCTGTAGCAAATTGTGACTCACCAAAATACAATGCTTTAATCCAGTGCCTGCTGAAGTGTAAGGGGAAGTCTTCTGTTAACTTCACTGGTGGTTAGATCTGGTCTTCATTTAATAAGACAAAGCTAGATATATCTCCAGTTGTACATCATTTCTGTGATAAGTTTTTTTCAACATACTCAGTTTCCCAGCAAATGGCAAAATCTGTTGCATCTTTAAGTAAAACTAAACAGTGATGTTGGTTTTCATTTTGCTTTTCAGTGAAAGTAAATATGGCAATGAGTAAATGCAATTAGTACAGAATATACTGTGCTGCTTATAATAACAAATTGAGCATGACGCATTGACCCCAAATTTTTTATCATGCCTCAGCCTTTAACTGCAAATGCCAGAAACTCAAGCTGTGTTTGCAAAGACAAACAACTTAACCAGTGGCACCTGAAATTTCAGATTTAGCCCTAGGTAATTTTTAATAATCAGACTTCTCAATGAATCTGCATGATGATACAACTTAGATTTTGGCTTTAATTTATTTGCTGGTTTATGCTATTCTACTTTACAGTTTGCAAAACGTAAGGGGCCCGTATCCAGTACAGTGCTACAAAGAACAAACATTAATATTTGCAAGTCTTCAGCCTTTTAGACTCAAATTGAAAGTGTGAATCTCGTTCCATGAACATTTACTGAACCTGGCCTTTTCTGCTATGTGTCTATTACTCACCATCATAATTAGAACGTCCCTGCAATGGGTCTAAATGTTTCTGTAATGCTTTCCACTTCTGTCTGCATTCTTTTCATATTGTTTCCTGCCATTAATGCAGTAAAAATGTCAGCCACAAATGCCAGATTCTTAATGGAAAAGCAAAACAAACTAAAACCACAGCCAGTGCCACAGCTGAGAGATATTATTTTCCCCTGATACTTCAAATTGTTACTAGGCAAACAATTAATTGAGGTTGCATATGCAATGTGTGTTATTAACTATTATACACATTGTCCATACACAGAGATCAGAATTACTGAGACTCACTACAACTGTTGCAGAGTAGATTCTTGCACACATTTGGGTTGCCTAATCACATAAAGATGGTGTCTTGTTTAAAGGAGAGGGCCGTAATTTGTAATTTTGGCTTTTCATGCTCTTGGAAAAGCACCTTAATTTTTAGTTTAAGATATAATAGGGCAAACATTGGTTCTTTAATGTATCAAGCAAACAGATGTTGAATGAATTTACACTTTTAATTCACTGTAAGTCCCTAAGAGGTAAAAGGCTCAGAAGAGAGGACCTGAAAGTGGTTATCTGTTGTTAGTGCAAGATGGATGTTTCTTGGAACATGTCAGCTAGTTTGTAAAATGCAATAAGTAGCCTCTCTGGTGTTCCCTTTTTTTTTTTTTTTTTTTTTTTTCCCACTCATTACTTAAACCTTTCAGACGTTCTGGTTGTTCTTAAATACAGTTCTATTAAGTATTTTTAATTAGATAGTATAGCTTATTGACATGAAATTGGTGAGGAAGTTAGCTTAGATATCTGAATTCTGTATAAGAAATTAAATGGTGATAGTGAAGTTCTTCATATACTCATTGCAAAATATATATTTGGGGATAAGATCCCTATAGGTGTTTTTCCCTAAGCATATATCAAATAGAATAAAAATGTAGACCCTCCCATGCAGTTCGTAATCTTAAGTGTAACAGGAGAAAACAAAGAGCATGAAGAAGCATTGAGACAATACTAGTCAGCATACAGCAAAGGGTTGCAGCTTTTTGGTTAAATTTATTACTAATATTTTAGATCCTCATTTAAGAGTAGGTTTCTGAGAAATTCCTGAGTTGCTTCTGTTAGTGAAGTTAAAAGCTGCAGGAGAAAAAGACTAGATGTCTGCCTGTTACGTCCCAGGTAATTTGCTGATATATTCTGTAACTGTCTCCCCTAAAGCTATATGTTTGCAGGTAGCGTGAGGTGCAACGAGCAGGTTCTGTCTGATAGAAGTTTAGCATAGACATTGGATTATGCTGAAAAACTGAACATTTTATGTCTATTCCACCTTTCATTTTAATAAATGTATTTTGATATTTTTTGCTCTGTTTTTGAGGCTCTACTATTATGCAGTTCAATAGTGTAAATTCAGCCTGTAAACTCTTCAGATTGAGTTGTTTTCTTGTGTCTGTGCAATTCTTGCTTCAGCTGAGCCTCTGTCTAGTTTAAAAACAATAGCAATAACTCAAAATAAGTATGTAGTCTGAAAATTCTTTCAAATGTTCCATTTTTTAATGAGAAAGTGATGGAAAATGGCGGGAGGTTCAGAATACAATGGATCCACTATGCTTCCCTTATTTAACTTTTCTTCTTCTTCTTCCCGAACCCCTCGGTGGTGATTCTGCAAGCGCTGCAGCATAGGAATTGACCATTACTGGAGAGCAGCCCTGTTTGTTTATTAACAAGGCTCCACTGCCTGTGGGGAAGCTGAGCTGAGACATGCTGTGCAACCATCAGATTTCATCCAGTGGAAGTGTCAGGTCAAAATGCAGGATTTGAAAGCCAGTACTTGTACAAGCAGGTAGATTAAATATCTCTCTACTCAGTGCTCTTTGAGAAGAGCAGTATGCACAGTACCAAGAAGAGCAATGAACCTTTGCCTAGTCCTAGCTCCAGCTCCTATCTACTCGTCTGGATGCAGTCATTATTGCAGCCACTGAGACTGCGAAGGTATTTAGTGCACACCGGAGGACAGCAGTTAGACTGTCCAGGAGAATGTCAGAGCTGCAGATTTACCTGCTCCCTGCCATCCCCTGTTAAAAAAACCCAAAACCAAACCCCAAACCAAAACAAAAATAATCTGCAAAGATGCTTTCTCAGGAGTCTGTCTAACAAGACTTTGCACAGTGGTGTATAATTTGACACCACATGATTAAGAAAAAATCAAGTGGCATTGAATGCTGTTTTAAAAAAAGACTCTGCATGGACATTCCAACTACAGCAATATTTCAGTAGTTCCATCTGTATTTAGTCTCAGCACATTGTTGATAGGGCTGAAACCTATTAACACTTGTGAAGTTCCATATTCGAGATCTTTCATTTGAAAATATAAATGCAATGCCAGGCAAAGGAAAAGTTGAAAAGGTTATCCTTTATCTTCTCAAACCTATGGCCAAAAAATCCCAATCTAATTTAGTTTGCATGAGTGTATCGTGTTTTTTGGCCTCCCTAGAAAATGACTGTTCCTCATTTTTCTCCAGCTGTAAGTAATATGACTTAAATAGTTCAGTGAAGCAGCTCTATTATTTACTGGTCAAAAAACATTACAAATGATTGAAGGGGTTTTATGAAAGAGGTGGCTGAGAATTGTTCTCATTTGCTTCCAATTGAAAGTTTAATGCTTGTGGCACATTGCAGGGGCAATGTAAATCCATAGGCAAACAGAAAATCTAAAAAATTACCATTTTTGTATGGTTTACATTTTTCTGTTTTTCTTGGGTTTGCAAGTATTTAGTATATTTAAAACGCATTAGTGTTTCAGAAGTGATATTTGCATGCCAGATATGAGGTGCTTCTTAAAATGGGTATAGATTTTTAGACACTGCTTACTGGCCTGATTGAAACCAAGCCTGTTGGAACAGGCCTAAACCATACAATGAAGGATGAAACAGGGACATTGAGGAGGTCTCCAGAACCACAGTTTGTTGTTAGCAAGATACTTCATCTACTCTTGATGCCCCCCATGCAAAGGGACGAGGAGTGCAGAACACGAACCTTTTGAGATTTTGCATGACGCCTCAGAAAACTTTAAGGCGTGTTTCACATTTTCCCCTAATGAAAGTAGGGGAGAGTATTAGGAAAAATTTGACTCAAAAAGTCAGTTTGAAGCTTAGACAGTTAATCTCACACATTGCAGGTAGAATGCAAAGTTCTGTAGCACCATGTTTAAAATCTTTCATGTGAAAGACAAGTGCAATACTGAGTGATCAGAAGCCATAGCACTGATGAAGCCTACTTGTGATCCCTCCTGCTAGCTTTTATCTGCTTTTGCCCCATTTCCCCATGTCAGATACTCTCACCTCCTGATCAAGTTGTTTGAATACTGAGAACAAAGAACAAAATGTTCTTTGATCTTTTTTGCTTGAGTCATGAACACACTGTTTGACTAGAAGCCTGTTGCTAAGATTGACTGCCAGGAGAGAAATACAGAAATTATCTATACCGGCCATACTGCATTGCAGAATCCCACTGGCCAGAGCAGGCTCAGCATTGATTTCAAACCAGATCGCTTGGGGCTTTGTCTGGTTGAGTCCTGAAAAACTCCAAGGATGGAGGTTCCACAGCCTTGTCTGAAAGCCCTCATGAAATGTGCTTTCTGAAGGCAGTCTGTGTTGGAGCAGTAGAAAATAAATCCCTTGTTCTCTTGCAGTTATGGTGTTGCCAGGTGTTATATGAAACAATACTATCGGAAAAAAAATAAAATAAAAGAGCTACCGTTATTTTAAAATTGAAAATATCACCTTAAAATGATTATTTTCTAAATGTTGTATATGCATGCTGTGGAACAGTAACACATGCACATACTCCTCCATCTGTACAGTAAAATTTATGAACCTCACACTTGTGGCACCAGTGGTATCACTGTAAGGACAACAGTTTTGCCTGAATAGTATTGTGGTGTGTTGTGGTTCTATTATGATGAAAAGGGTTAGAAGACATGGAGGTTGTGTTTTTTTGTAAATGGCAAAGGCTTTTATTTTAACTTTGTATTTTATTTTTAAGCAAGTAAGATCATACATACATATGCTTTTTAAATATTCCTACAGGATATATTTTTTACTGTCTGCAGCTTTATCTTTAAGAGAAATTCCTTGCTAAAAGCTGTTCTTGGCCGAGACATTTTGATTGCAGAGGAAGCTGAGAATCTATCTTGAAGTTGCTTTCCTTTTCTTTATCATGCTTTCCATCAGTGAAGCTCAAACCCATCCAGTTGACTTTTTTCAGACACAATCCATTCAAATTAGCTTTTTCTCTTTCTGCTGTATTTTGTCAAATCAGCTGTTGGCTCCTACCACACTGTCCCTGAGCTCGGTTATTTCACCCCTATTTCTAACTGCATTATTCACAGTCAGCCGCAGTTGGCTGAGCACATGGTGAAGAATTCTTGTGATCATATGAACTTCCTCAGCTGCAAGTGATGACTGCTTCATATCTGCCATCTTCTCACTCCAGCAGCATTTCTTCTGAATCTCATGGATAAGCATCTTGGTTACCTTTTCATCACTTCTAACATCAAACTCTCCTCTGCTCCTCCTGCTGTCTCTATTATTTTCTGCTCTAACCATTCAACTCCCCTTTTTTTGCCTCCATAGCACAGTACTCTCTCCGCTTTTTGTCACTCCTTCCCCTGTTTTATCTTCTCCTTTACCTGTTTTCTGATCTCTAGCTGTCCTCAGATTTATGTTAAGAATGGTTCGTGCGTGCTCAAGAACTGAAGAGTGATCAGCCTGGGGCAGACAGGAGGTCTGTGTCTCATCCTGTCTCATGTCTGACAATAACCAAAGATTTGAGTCCCCTGTCAGGAAAAAAACAAAAATCAAAACTCAAAGAAACCTCAAGCTTCCTTTTCTGATTATTTCTTTGATCGATTAAGTTAAAGACTCCTTCAGTGTGCTACTTAGAGCAATTACCTGAAGCTCATCCCTTTGACTTCACTCTTTCTTTTAGGAAAGCTCATGACAGAATCCCTGATGGTGAAAATTTTGGTTTGGTCTCTGTTGTCCCCAGAAGTATCAGTGCCCACCCATACAGAAATGTGTCCTTTTTTGAGTTGAGCTAAAGGAGAGAGACCCTTGCTAACTGCAGAACTCTGTGACCTTAAGATAACAAACTGCTTTGAATGGAAACTTTAGGTTTGTATTTTTGAGAAGCAAATATAAACAAAGTCAGTCCTTTTAGGAATGACATGAACTGAATTAAATGTCCCCCTTTCAAAGGGCTGCAAACTCAAATCCTGCCCTTATGATGCACTATTGCATTTTTTTTCTCTGAGTGACCCAGCTGGAGTCTTGCCTTTTCCTCACTAGTCTGCCAAGGAACCTTTGTGCTGAATCACTGACTATTTCTACTGTAATTGGCTTGGACTTCTAGGGTAAGGGGTGTGCTGAATAGTTCTCCTTTTTTTGCCCGCTAATTGTTTTCCATGCCTCATGGGGCATTTTCTTGAGATTTTCAGTGCTCCTGTAATACTTGATTTGGAGCTGGATGTGTAGCAAAATGAGAATTGTTTCAATTTGATTAATTTCTTAAATGCTGCTTGTCAGTTTAAGGCAATTTTGAGCATTTTTTCTTCTTGCTGAGGAGAGAGTTTTGGACTATCTTAAGACATCCTGTAGGTAACCAAATGTCAAAAAAATCCTCAACCATTTTTCCTCACGGTTATTTCAGCCAAGATTTGTGTTTATCCCTTTATTGGTCCTTTTAGAATAAACAAAAAATAATAGAGTAGTTGTGCTTACATTGCCCTATTCCCTGCTTCCCAGGCAAATCAAGGGTGTCTCTCAGCAGCAGAAGGATGAGGTAGAGTTGTGATTGCAGCCATTATGTGGGGGAGCGGGAAGGTGATAGGAACCAGTGTGCTGGCTTTTTCATTAAGAGCTGTATTCCAGTCACACTGCTCTTTCTGCAGCAAAACCCAGAATTTTTAGCAGATGGATCAGGGCTATAGTAAACTTTGCATTGAAGAACTGTTGCCACGAGGATATTTGATATCACTGTAGGCGTGTGTGTGTGTGTGTGTGTGTGTGCACTAGCACACTTGCCAGCTAAAATTACAGCAGTCAAAGGATGAGGTCGGTTTAGAGAAGGGAGGCAGAGATGCAGGCCTAGCTGAAGAAGACAGGCATGTAAGCGTGGATGTTCTATGAATATGGCAAAACCTTCTGTTACAGATGGAATGGTGGGCTTCACCCACATTTTTTGGGAGAAGAGGACTGAGAACAGAAAACATCAGAAGCCTGCGTGACCTCATTGGCTCATCAACTCTGAAAAATCAATCCATGTGTGATTTCTCCAGTAGAAAAGCAAATCTTTTACAGAGATGGGCATAAAAAGTAGCACTGAAATGCCTGGCACAGTGAAAAAACAAGGCTTCCTTGGTCTTCAGTACCATCAGATTTGGCCTCAGTTCTCTCACCACTTGTACTGCCTTTAAACTCAAGGGCACTTTCTTCTTAGACAGGTTTTACATGTTTCCTTAGGAGTGTTTCTTGTGAATGTCAACCTAAGAACATCCAATTGCTTCAAAGTGTATTTCCTTGAGAACAACTCACATGCAAAGAAAAAAAAAAAAAAAAGCAAGTGTCTGATAAAGGAAATCCTTCACTATTCATAAAATATTTGGGTTATTTGAGAAAAGAGGAAATTGCTAAGGATTAGGTTTACAGCACATGAGCATGTCTCAGAAGTGCTACTCTGTAAAGCTTGTCAAGGAAAAAAAAAAGGAAAATAAATCCCAGTAGGCTTCCAGAGTTTTGCATCCTGTAGTTTATTACATTTGTCAGTAAAAGCAGCAAGGATTATGGAAGTAGATTTATTAATTTTATGAAATCCTGGCACGAAGGATTGGTGGCCCTCTGATAGAAAATGAAGTGGAAGTATTTTGCGAAAGACAGACATTGTGTACTTGCAGTGAAGTTATTATTGCAGCAAACCTGTTGCAAATAAATCGCTGTAGCAAGTCCCTTGGAAGTTACTTGCCTTAAAGTCGGTGGAATTATGTTTTATATCTTGTTGTGTAAAGGAAGATCCTTGGATTCAATGGGTGATCAAATTCCTGAGGGCAGTGTACAGAATTAGAACAGTTAATCATAACCAGTTTGGAAAAATTTCTTGTTGGTGTTTTAGCATTTGTTATTAATGCCTTAAAGGCACACTCTGCTAAAATGAAGGTTCATTTTCTCAAAGGATCTCATCCTTTGTACAAGGTCTTCTTGATCCTTTTCAGGATCTATTATCTGTACGTTGAGAGGAAACTGAGACAAGGACAGTAAGTTGTGCTAAAAAAGTTGTTAACTGAAACAATTATTAAACTATTTATAAACAATCTGGTTTTCAGCTCAAGGCAGAATCCAACATGTATGACAGACGAAAATACTGCCATTGAGATCTGAGTTGCTAAAAGCCTTTTCTCAAAGTTCTTAAATCATATCCATCTGAAAGCAGTCATAGCCTACTTGCATAAAATCTCTTCAAGGACTCTGTTCTGATCTAGTATGTAGATAGTAGGCAGGTACCTGCATCATAGAGATAGCGGTTCCACTTGTCTCTAAATGTTTCAGCACTTCCCGTGGGTATGTGTAATCAAGTCCTATTTTCTCTTAGAAGGGGGTTGATCCCTTCTGGGCCATGTCATAAAAGCTGAAAAGTGGCCTTGCTTTTCTCTTTCTTTGAAATAAGGAAGTTAAGTGTCTGTCCTGGTATTGCAGTACGCCCTTAGTAATCATGGCAGTCTATTTCATTTCTGTCCCAAGTAGTAAGTACCTTAACTCATATGAAAATAAAAAGTAAGTTTGACTTTTCATTTGTACCGTTGTTCAGTTTTAATTTTTTTCCCCATAAATTTAATTGGAAAACACAGCTTTTATTGGCCTAAGGTACTTCAGTGAGTCTTATTACCACTGTATCAAAACCATAGATAAAATCAGAAACCTTAATATCTTAAGAATCACTTAAGAACTATTATCCCTGTTTCACAAGGACAAAAAACAATTTCCCTAAGGTCATAATAGATGAGTTTCATGCACTGCAGTCCTTGAGTACCTACTCATTACTGGGCCATCCTTTCCTCATTGCAGAGGAGCAATGACATGTTCCAGGCTCTGGTCTCTCCCTGCTTCTTGCCCTGCTCTTTATGTCTCGTCTCTGAGCCTGTTCTCTGCAACCCAGGGACCTTCACAGCTCACAGGTCCAGCTGGCTAAACTTCCCCACTCTCTGTGATCCGGACTGTCGTTGTCCCTTGCTCTCCCCTGCCCTAGTTTCTTTTGGAAAGAAAAGAGTATGTATTGGTGGGAAAGAAACAATGCTATGCCTAGCCAGGTTCCTGATTGTGGACAGTAAGAAGATTAGGATGGAGCAGGCCACACACCATGAAGGGAATGTGCCCACTGAGTGTAAAGTTCTCAAGTCTGTTGCAGCCAGGCACATTTTGGCATGCATCATAGAAAAAGTTTAGCATCATTGTCCTAAGGAAAGTTTAACCGTCAGAGTGGTTAAAACACTGTAGCTTCTGCTCTACAACTTCAGTGCACCGTTGAAGTGTTACCTAGGTCTTCACAATAACCTAAAAGGTAAGTTAAAAAATACCATTATCACTGTATTACAGCTGAGGAAACTGGGTGTTTTAAGCACACGCTGAAATGGTTTGCTGGATCACAACCACACAGAGTAACTACTTTCCGTAAAGCTGTATAGCAAGTTAATGAAAGTGCTAGAATTTTATGGCTCTGTGTCCAATGGCTTCCCCATAAGATTTGTGCTGGGAATGTCAAAGATGTCATTTCATAAGGGTCAGGTTTTTTTAGAAGGAAGCAACCTGAAACCATGTGCCTCCTTTGTTAATAATATCCTCCATGTGGATAGTAAGTGTCTGAAAACCTCAGTGTCTTATTGATGGAAGTGACTGTATGTGTGGTGTGTAAGTATATATGTATCTGGTAACTATCTCATATGAATGCAAGTACAAATGCATCTATATAATATCAGTATGTCTGTGTGTATAAATAGGATGCTCATCCACATGTGAGCAGTTGAAATGGAAATCTAAATGTTCTGGTATGGAACTTATTTCTTCTTCAAACTCTAAGTTTATACCACTAATGAATGTGAAATACTAACAGTTGTACTGGAAGTGTAGGACAAAGAACTGATACTAAATTCATCACATCAGAAACACTATTTTTTACAAGTGCTCATTCTTATGCACAATGTGTTATAATTCTGTAGGGTTTTTCTTCCTTTCCCCCCTCTTTTTTTAACAGTTTTAAAGAGCATGTTACTATGTCACAGACAGTATTTGATTTGCACTTAAGGGACATATCACACCTTGTAGTTCAATCTTCTAATAAACCTCAGACCTCCTCTGTTTCTATCACTTAATTTAAAATTTCCGAATCTTAGAAAAAGACTGATTTCAATGTATTCCCATTTCTGTGCTACAATGCTATAGTGCCTTCAAAGAATTTTTCTACATGATCAGAGTACTTTTATTACTATCGATGTTGACATATATGGATCAGGATTCAGATGTGGATGAACATAAGCAGTTCTTCTAAAAGCTTAATATTTTCTTTTATTTTCCCACATTCACAGTTGTCTCCTTTCCCCCTTCTTTTTCCTTCCTTTCTCAAGAGCTTTCCTCTAACTGTAGTCTCAACCTGAAAGGTTATTGTTAAGGTGGTGCTAGTTTGTAATGAAAATAGCACATTATATATGTATCTTCATCGTGATTTTTATCCAGAAATAATGAAAGAAAGAATTTTATGTGATCAGTGATTTACTTTCTCTAGGTTATCAGTTTATGGCCTCTCAGGAAGGGACCTTATTTCTGAAATGCTCAGAAAATCTTAAAGATAGCCCAGATTCAGCAAAATATGTTGGTTCCTAAATCCTTTTTACAATCTTTTAGATTGTTTTTACACTATGCTTAAAGGATTAAATATTTGTTGAATGTGGTCCTATATCTTTTATTTGAAAGCAGCACTATTTATGGTCTTTAATTAAATGTGGTAGATAGTGAGAGTCAAATCTTAATTTAAATACTGGGATCTGAATCCTGTTAAAAACTGTTCAAGTTGTAAAATATACCTAGTATGAATGGGAATAAGGAAATCATCCTGTGCTTTAATTAAAACTAATGAGGAATAACATGATTTTCCTTTCTGTCTTTCTTACTCTAAAAACATCCAATGTGAGAAGCTTCTGTGAAACTTGTGGGTTTGCTTGTACACAGATGGAAGGATTATTTGCGTGCTGTCATTTGCCATAGATTTCAACAGCAGTTTCCACATGTCACGGAAGGTACACCATACAGAGCAAACGTATGTTCTCCATCTATGCTGTGTCTATAAACCAAGAAGGACATAATTATTTTAATACAATTTGGACTGACATTGTATAACATTTTCAAAAGGATTCAGAAGGCTTTACAAAAGAGAGCTACAGCACAAAAATACAAATGAAAATGAAATTTTCAACATTGGTAGGTAATTTGGTTTTTGATTTTGGTTACCCAGCTGAAGATGCATTAAGTCTGAACTTCAGAGAGTGCACTTTCTTTGAATTAGGGACCACCACAAGCAGCTCAGATCCAAAAATAAAAACATCCTGAATTCCTACTCAGTCATTTGTGAAAACTATGGCCTTATTTCTCTCTAGTGACATTATGAGTCAAGCTGGTTGGGAATAGAAATGGAGGGGAAGCATATGCTCACCTGGATTAGCCTGTCATAGTACTGTACTGAAGCTGGATATCTAGATGTTTTACATAAAAGAGTCCACTCCTGTTGGTAGACCTAAGAGAATGAGTAAAGATGTCCTGGCCATGTCTTTCCTCTGAGTCACCCAAACCCCCAGCTTTTGGATTTCTCTGATGAGAAAGGCTGTTTCTCACACCCGATGCAGAAGTCTGTGGTACCCTAAAATGCTGTTGCATATACATAAATGACATAGTTCCACTGAAAGTTCTAAATAATGTAAAATTAAATAAGTCCACCCTATTTGATTTTTTTATTTGAATCTGTTTTTAGTTTGGTTTGTGGTTGGCCTCTAAGAAGACTGGATAACCCAGACACAGAAATTAGAAAAATTCGCCTTATGTATTAAATTGGCATTACATCTTTCAGCATGAATTCAGATTCTGCTAGCACTTTTAGGGAGTCGTTAGTGCTTTGCTGAATTTTCCCACACCTGCTTAAAATATGTCGATTGCAGTGCATGCTGCGAAGTGGGGTTACTTGGCTTATCATTAAGGATAAATCCCAGCTGCAGAGATCTAACAAATACAGAGGAAGAATTCAGCAAATATGTTCTACTTGGTCCGAAGCGCTTGCTAATCTTTCCCTCTGTCTCAATTATTGCTTTCACTGTACAATGTGCAACTGGTCAGCTTATATAAGAAATCGATGAGGGAGTATACTGATTAATGAAGGAACTGGAAAAATGTGAACAGTGAAGAATATCAAGAATCCAGAGTATTCAATATTTGAGGTCAGTAGAAGGTTTTGGAGAAGGAGTGGGAGAAGGACTGAGGAAGAATAGGGCTTAGGGTTCAATGGAAAGTGCTGTGGGGAGCTGTGGGCTTTGGGAACAAGAAAGAGCATTGAAGGCTGATGAGTAATTGAGCTACATGGGATATATTATCTCACAGTGTATTAAGTTCATTGTGGTGATTATCCTCAGGATGTTAGAGTAGGCGTTGGTTAATAGGAGACTAGGGAGAAAGATTTGGGAAGAACAGGGGAGTATGCATAAAAGGAGGGTGGGATACTGGAACTGGATGGCAAATTGTTAGAGGGTGGGAAAGTATTGTGGGGAAATGTTGGATGTTCCTGCTGTATTCTCGTACTCCTTCAAGAGCATCTACTTTTGACCATTTCCAGAGAGCAGTCTAGTCTGCTGAGCCTCTGTGGGTGTTTTTCTGCTTTTATGTCTCTTTCATAGTCTCTGTGAAAGGTAGAAGGTTTGCTCACGTGTCATTATTGGCAATGGGGAACAAAGAATAGTGCCAAGCAGAGAAATACGGAAATAGCTGTTGGGAAGGCAGACCTCACTGTGGTGACAAGAGGTTGTTTAGGCCACCTTAGGGTAAGGGTAGGGAGAAGTTAGAAAGTGGTAGGAGGAGAAGAATTCCCATCCTTTGCTTCTGCTTTAGAATCCTTAATCCCGTGCTTTAGAAGACTTGTGTTTTCTCAAACACAAATCTATTTTCTGAACTCCTGAGTATAAAAAACATCTATTGCTGCAGTCCACTGCATAGCTCACCCTTCTCCATTCACCTCCTTCACCCAGCTAACTCTGCTCTTAGGTTTACTAATGCTTTCTGGCATGGGAATTTGTTCAAATGTTGCAAAATATAGTGGAGAGCTCTGGGTTGAGTGGTACTGTCTGTGATTCTCATGGATGCACTGCAACCACAACCATAACAATTATATTAAAACAAGTAAGTTCATCTAACAATCTGGCTTTTCTTGAAAAGTGTGATCTCTCCAGCATTTTCAGTACATTTTAACAATATAGGAAGTTTAGTATTTTGTTAGCAAGATGGCTTTTGACTGGAGAGCCCTAAGAAGATGAGATGTATGCAGAATAATTTCTAAAAGATTTCCTCTACATTTGTGTCTGGCAGTCTTCTATGTACCCATGGGAACAAAAGATGTTGGGGGCCAGCTGTTTCTTGCAGCTTGCCAGTAGGGTCTGTGTCGCATCAATAATGCCAGCCATTCACCTCAGTGAATAATAAATCACATACACATCTATGGAAATAGGAGATATTATTACAAAATGTTACATGCAAATATGTACTTTAGATTTAAAAAGTTTCAAACCTCTGTGTGTTTACAATACTAAGACACTTGACCAAAATTATAGTTAATTTTTTCAGCTCTCAGTTTCTGTGCTAATTATTTGGAAAAGGTGCAGAATTCATCACATTCAGCACAATTGTCTGCCTTCAAAGAAGAACTAAATCAGGCTAAGCAGTACTGGAGCCACTAAAATCTCAATAATACTTTTTGATGGCTAGTTATTATTTAATTTTAATTGAATTATATTGCACAGACATAGTTCAGTAGAGAACCTAAATATCCCAGTTGAAATCAGGGCTATGATGTTCAAGGGTCTGCAGACAGAAACCAACATGTGTTTTCTACCACATTATGGGAAAGAGTTTCCACCCAAGAGTTAGCTAAGAGTTTAATCCTGCAATTAGTATGCTCTCTGCCCAGAAACTATCACTTGCAGCACAGTAAGACAGATGGATTTCAGATTAGAAAGAAACCTCTCCCACAACAGAGTAATGCACAATTTATCAGATAGAACTTGGGACAGTGGTTCGTATTCCTCTGAAGCAGCTCTAGGAGACAGGATATCAGAAAATTATTATTTGTATTTCATTCCAATACAAAGTGGGGCTCGTTGTGTCAGACACTGTATAAACAAATAGCAAAAGACAACTCCAGTCCCTAATGTTTTATAATCTAAAAAGGGAAGGCTAACACAACTGTACAGGAAATATAAGGATATGGCAAGGGAACATGATTTGCCTGTGATCACAGAATTGATTGGTGATAGAGCAAGGAGCCAAATCCGACTGTTTGGATTCCCAGCTATGCAGCCTGTACTACGGTTGACCTTACTATTAGATGATTATTAGTTTCTTCTGCTGAGTTTCTTATATTTTTGTAATTTTCTTTTGGTGTTACTTGTTTTTCAAATTTGCTCTACAGAGAATAAGCCCCAGGAAGAGCAGGAAGTTAGTTACCCTACTTATGTGAAAAAGAGCAAAGCAGTAATAGATCTATAAGAAAGGTAGGTTATGTGTCATAGCAAGGAGTTCTTTTATATATATATATATATATGTAAGTGTATATATATATTATTTTTTTCAAGTGTACCATCAAGGATTACTTTAAGCAAAAATAGCAGCTGGCTTTGAAATTAATGAATATAATCTGTAACAGGTACATATATAAAGCATGAAGTAATTCCTGGCATTCTTCATCTGATACAGTATCTGAAAGTTGGGGAGAAGACATTAGAATCCAGGAAGGCTACACAAAGTATTTTGTTTTATGATTTTTCTTCCTGCAAGTGGATGAACAAGCGTTACAAACATGCCCTACACCTGTAAGATCTAGTTATATGGCAGGTAACCAGGGAATATTCTGTGTTTTAAAATTAAATCTGCACATTGAATCAGGCAGAGAACAGCTGGCTTAGAAATCAGCCTGAGAATCACAGTAATCTATGAAAGGTATTTGTGTTAGCATTAAACATTTTTGCATGCTGTCAGTGCAGAAGATAGCCTCTGAGCTTTGTGGATTAAGGAAGTGGCTGGTATGACTTTCTGGAATTGAGTTGCCTCGTTAAGAACGGAAAACTCAATTAAACTTTAGTTATGAGTAAGCTGCGTGAGCCCTTGTGATTTACTGCTGCACAGTGTGGCTTCATATTTGAAAAGGCAGAGTTTTTAGTCAAATTCATGTCAAGTTATTAGGGAATAAGTTGTGGTCATTTCTGCAAGCATGTCATTGCTTTTTGAGCAAGAACTATGCACCAGTATGCATGTGTATCTGATAAGCAATAGAAAGGCAAAAAAAGATAAAAAGAAACTTTTCTTTAATGGCCAAATACAAATACACTTGGGAGACTGACCAACACACAAACTGGGGAGATGCATTTCTGGATATAAAAAACAACTGATGATTAGACTTTGATAAACTGTACTTATGTACTGTGTTTGGGAGCAATCTACCAGCACCAAGGCAGAGCAGGCATTCACTACAGTATCTCTAATCCTAATGTTAGGAGGTGAATCCCAATTTTTCCTCAAACTGGAGTTGACACAGCTACCTTTAATCCATGCTTTTAGGTGTGTCATTGCAAACTGAGTGTGGATGCTTTTCCCTTGGATTTTGCTTGAGGTTATGCCTGTACAAAACCATTTACATTAACTCAACATAGGAAATTGTAAGAGAAAATTAACTAAAATCAGATTAACCAAAAAGCTAAAATTAAATGGAAACAAAAACTGTTAGTATGGAACAAAAGTGCCCACACACAGACTTGCTTCAAAATAACTAATTGTATGAAGTAAAACAACTGTTATTTTGGTTCCAGGTTTTTATGTGGGCAGAGAAGCCCTAGGACCTCTGGCAATTAAAATATAATTGTTCTTGTGATGCAAATATTTACAGCCACTCTAAGCCCCTTTAAAATTGTCAGTGCAATGTAAAGGTGACACAGTGCTGCTGAAAATGAGGCCAGAGATAGCAGGGCCAGAGGCAGCAAGGCCCTTCATATTTTATAAGAACTTTTAGGAGACAGCACTTACCAATCATAAGAGGTAAAAGAAAGGAGAGGAGAGGTTGAAGGGTTTCCAGTGAAAAAGCAGATTATAGAAAGCAGAAGAAACACGGTAAATGAAATCCCACAAGTACAAATGGCAAAGGATCAAAGGTGAGAGGCTGTGTAGGAGGGAGGTGCTACTGATGCTCCCAGACATTCAGGGATGGAAAAATTCTATTAAAACTAAGCACCTGCTGCTTAAGATTGGGGCTTCAAAATTACAAACCATGTCAGTTAAAGCATTTTGCTTTGCAGTTTAAAGGGGAGCTAAAGGAAACAGCCAAAGTATTAGGAGGTGGAAAAAGAGAGAATGGGGAAATATTTTAATGAAAGTGATCTGTGCACATTTAAGATGGGATATTGCTTAGGCATGGCTGGTTTCAATCTGATTTTAATTTTTGTTCCCCAGCTTTTCAGCTGCCTTCTTGAGCAAAAAGAGACTTCTTAGTTTAGTTTAGTAAGGGGATAGGCAACTGAGCTTTGGATGGCTTCCTAACCTTGTGCCTCATTCCTCTTCATGGGTGTGTCTGACTTTAATTTCTGTTTCTTAATTCTACTCTAGTCTTTGTGGGTGAGGAGAGATGATTTCTGACTCTTCTGTCCATTGTAGGGTAGAATGCAACACTGGAATCCTTCTGATGGAGTAAAGGCTGGCAAATGTTAGAAACCACAAGAACTTAGATACAGAACCAGCCTATACTTAACTGACATACACAAACTCATATGGGCATTCCCGCGCAACCAAAACCCAAACTGGAGGCTGCTCGGTTTGAAACGACTGTTTCTCCTGCCCCATACTGCTTTGATGTTTGCAAGTCGATGAGCTGAATATCACATGTCAGGGATTGGCAGCAGACAATGGAAAGCCAAAAAGCTGTTCCAGTCCTTCACACTGAAACAGAATTGATCAATTTATCACTTAAATCGGTAGGGGAAAAAACAGCCTAATCTGCAGCATGCCCTCTCTCTAGTCCCACTCCCAGGCTCCAATTTTAGCACTCTGTTTCCCTTTAAAGAACTTAAACTTAACCTGATGATTGCCTTTAAATAGGAAATAGGAAAAAATAAGTGGCTGAAAAGAGTTATAAGTCTAGATTTTTGCTTTCCCCTCCTCAATGAAGGGATACTCACTCTTCTTGTCTACTTTGAATACCAGATGTCTCTGAACAGTCAAATTGAGACGTCCTGAAAGAGAAAGACTCTCAGATGTCCCCAGCTTTTTCTGGAAACTGGGCCCCTTTAAAGACGTCTCAAGTATGACACTCAAAAACAGAGTTGTCCCAGATTGCACAGTGCTTTTCAAAACTCAGCCAGCATTTTTAGTAGCCTATGCCTCAAGGAGTCTGGGCACCTTACCCAAAAAGAGCTAAAAATGTAATTTGCAGCTCTTCACGTAATCCAAAACAAAGTATCAAATCTCTTCCCATCTTCCTTTGCCAGGGAAAGTCCCTGTGCACTGGAACTGGCCTCATTCTGCTGCACAAGGGACAGCAGAAGTAAATGGAGGGTGGAGTGGGAGAGCTTTTGAAAGAATGATCAGGCTGTGCATAGTGCTCAGCCCTACTTAATCACAGATGCCTTGCTTGAGAATCAAGTTCCAAATATTTCCATGGTGCTCAAACTCAGAGTTACCTGGCTGTTGTCTGTACTGAAGAATTTCAACCACCAGAATTTCCTTGGCTGTGCTGCAGCTGATGGCTTTTTCCATTATTTTAATACTCACTCAGCAGATACTTACTTGGTGTGGGTCACTAACCAGGCAAGAAACTATCAACTGACTGTTGAATTTTCCAAATGTGAAGGTTTATATGCCTGTGTATTTGAGCCACAGAGGAGCAGTCTAAAGATGGGTAGAATATTTGTGGCAATATGCATACAGCACCTGACACCCACACGATTTGACATCTAACAACGTCTGATATTTGTTTTTTTGTAACAGTACAGCCCTTCTGAGACTTAATCGTTTGGCCAAAACAAGGGATCATTGAGGAAAAATTAGTCGATATAGAAGTCTTAAGAAGCGATTGAAAATAGTTCTGCTACAGGTGGACTGAAAAAGGCTTTAGTTTCTCGGTTTCTTTTTCTTAACAGGCTAAGATGAATGCAGTAAGACATTAATCATCCTAAATAAATTAATAAATCATCTGTACTAATATACAGATGGGTTGTGCTGAGGTTAGGGAACTAAAGTAAAGCAATGTGATAGACTGCTTCTGCCATTAACCATTTGCCACCCAGCTCATTTTCTGTCTTGGCTACCAACTATTCCTGCCAAAGGAGCTGTTATGGTGTGTTTTAACACCACCATACAGGAATGCCAGGAAGACCTGCAGAACAGATGCCTCTGGTTTTGTAAAGAGACTTAGGAAAGGATGGTTGGAGCCATCACAAATAGTCATCTTAATATAAATTCCCATTATAAAGTGTACTGAAAAGAGCTGGTCTGCTCTTTAGAGGTATAAAAAAGGGATGTAGAAAAATGCTTTTTCTTCTGTGCAATAATCTGTGCCCTGTTCTGATGCCCATGCTTATAGAAGGGTACAAAAATAATTAGAGAAAGACTTTAAGGACAGGCCACAGAAAAAAAATTCCTTAGGAGCCAGAAGAACAGACTCATGAACTTTGTCAGGGTGTTTGGGAGTGATAAACACATTTTCAAAAGTTGCTTAAGAGAATGTTTTGAATATTCTTTCAGCTTTGTGTTTAAAGAAGGCCCAAAGGTTTTTAATTTTTAGTTATTCTTACCAGTTATTTGGAAGAAGCTTAAAGCCTCCTGCCCTGGAAGAGTGCCACTTTAGTGAGTAAGGGTTTCGGAGAAAATGATACCTAGCCTTAGGACCAGGCTGTGTATGTTCCTCAGTGCACGTTGTCTTGCATCCCTGAATTAAAAGACTAGAATCACCTTCAGGTGTCCAGACTTCAGCTGGTTGCCTAAAGAGTAATGAAGAGCTCATCTGCTCCCACTCTGATGATGCACAGCTGGCCAAGAGGATTACTTTTGGGGTCTCTGAAGAGCCAAGGAATCTAACTTGTAGCTGGAGACAGGACACAGGAAAGGACAAATTGGTGTACTGAGGAGATACAGACACTTTCTGGGTTGCCTAGTGTGTCTTATTCCAACATGCAGGGTCACACTAACCACAAGGCATGGGACTTGGAAATAGTTTTCACCAGGCTCACTAGGAGGGCCCCGAGGAGCTTCTTGCCTTCCTGCACAGCTGGGGGCATGATTCAGCTTCCAGGATCATGTGAGCGTGTTGCAACTAGGCAATTCTGTGTCCTTACAAGAGGCTCATTTCAATTAGAATTTTGATTTTTCTTGTTCCGTACTAGGAGCACACTTCTCACTAATTAGTCTCCTTAAGAGACGGTAATTAAGGCCTCTGTGTTTACAGTAAAGATGACTACATGAAACAATATGTGGCTTGACCTCCTAAGTATCAGAGGAGGTTCAGGTAGGCCATCTTAACCCCAGCCCTGTTGTGTGGAAGCAGTTTTGCTTATGGGCATTTCAGAAAACCTCGTTTTATGCCCAGAAATAACCATTAAGATCATATAGTCCGACCTCCTGCATTGCTCGGGCTCACCCCGTAATTTCTGCATTAGGTACACATCCTGTGGTTAACCCGCATCCTGTGGTGGGATTGTATATTGAGTTTTGTATTGATTAGATTATGACTTGAGACAAATTATGTTTTTAGCTTGGATTTTCAGTAGTTTAGGCTTGCCTCTGTAGGTTTTGCCTTTTGGAGTTTATACAGGGCTTCTCCCAGTTACCCTCCTTTGCCATCTGCTTCTTCAGCTCCTTCCTGCAAGAACAATTTATATTAAACTAGGAGTCTCTAGCTTCCTTGCCTTGGTCTTGCACAGCCTGAATACACCATCCACGGTGCTGTAGAAAAGGTGCCTAGAAGTTCCATGAACACTGGAACTAAATATTGTTTTCCTTCAGACTCACATCCTTTGTAAGCCTTATATGTAATCCTTAAGATAACCTGTACTTCCCTTACATCCCCTGTGCCCATCTCCCCAGTGAAGGACAGTACATGCTATGTGACTTACAAAGCTGTGTCTGTGCTTACTAGTGAGCTATTTGTAGCCAAACAGAATATATAACAGCTGTGTTCTCGTTGTTTTTAATGTCATCAGGGCACTAATTTGGGCATCTGTCCTTCAGCAGTTGCCAATTTTCACAACACTGGTAAGAACTTAATTTTCCTTGGCATTTCTACACTTTTGTGAGGATTGACAGGTTCAGAAGTTACTGTGTGTGGTGGGACAGGGCAGACAAACAGATGATTAAAAAGACAGCACAGACACGTAAACTTGTTTCCTTAGGAAATGAAGCTACAGATTATTACCTAGGGAATTTATGGTTCTTTAAAATTGCTGCTTCTGGGTATTCTTACTAGTCATCTTCCTTCCTGTCTTTCTTTGAATCTTCTCTTGAGGTCTTTGGGGGGTTTAGGAAAGAGTGGGACCATGTGAGTCTGTACAAAAAGTTAGGCTAAATTTTCAGTATTGTGAGGTGATACACGTGGGAAGCAGTAGACACCACCTTACCACAGCTTTCTTAAAGCTTTTTGGTGCCAAGAGTCCTCTCACAAAGTTGCGTTATTTGAATGGTGTAATTATGCAGGATTACTCTCAAATATGCAACCAGAGTGACTGACAAATGATTTCCTTTACTCCAGCAGTCATACAAGATTAATTAGGTACAGTCAGTATGGTGACACTTTGAAAATGTAAAGCATTATGTAAATGTTGAGTGGTATTTACACTGATTATATCCAGGATGTTGGTTGATAGAAAATACATAAGATGATTTTTAATGCATTTCTATATATGCAGCTTCAGGTAAGAAAGTACTTTTATAAATATACTTGGCAAAAGGTTTTAAGAATTATATAATGGATGCATTGAATGCCTGAGCGTGGGTTTAAAAGTGGACTGATTTTTAGGCACCCATCTATAGCTATCACACATAAACTATGTTTATGCTCTGCCTGTCAACTCATTCCCCTCAAAATGCTTCAGTTTTTACATTCTCAACTCTTGTGATGTTGAATGGTCCTTATGGCTCTGCCATGGAAGTCAGCACTGGCCAAATGAGATAAATGAATGGCTTGTAGATATTTCTAGTATTGATATTGTTTACTGCCCTATTGATTTTACTGTTTACTGCTACTGTTTACTGGTTTATTTATATCAGTTTGTATGGCACCTGGAACAAGGTTTGCTTTTTTTTAATACCATTTGAAAAAATTTATCCATCTTCTCTGCTCTCAGTTACTCATCCTATTCATCTTGCCAAAGTTTTCCACCCTCTCAACTGTGCTGGATGCCAAATGAACACTTTGTGTGGCTGTGCTCTAAGTGGGGGAGGAAGTGGATGCTGCAACAAGGGAAGGAGGAGCAGGACATTGAATATTATCTCCTTAATTGTGGGGTTTTTTTCCAATCTGTTATGAGTTGTACTTAAAAGGTAAATCACCAGCTCTAATGTCATGCAAAAGTGATTAGATTCCTGAAAAGACCCCCAAGCTCGCAAACTTTCAGATCTGTGGCACTAAATAGAAAAATGTGGGAGTTCCGCACTTAAGACAGAGAGGATTGTCCATTTTGGAGATTCCCTTGAAGCCTGTGTGCACTACTTGTACTAGCAGGACTTTTAAAATGAGTTTTTTGGTTTGGGTTTGTTTTTTTTTTTCATTTGTGTGCTTTTTTCCTTTGTGTTTCATCAAGAGGAAGTAGCCTGGTGTAAAGGCAGCGTAGCCAGGCTGGGCTGTACTGTGAATAATGGATTGACAAAAGTCATGGCTACAACCATGAGGGAGAGACTAGACACTCAAAATGAAATCTCCTTGGTCTAATCCGGGTAACATAACACTGTGCACACCATTTCTAACATCCAAATATCTTTCATGGTAGCCATGAAGCCCCTCTTGCTGACTTATTCTCTATTGTTTTCCTTTTTATTGCCTTAAAAGTCACTGCTTGTTTCCTGCTGACCCTCCTTTAGGCCAGTGTCATAACCAGCTGATTGCATGCTCCAAACACTTGACCTGTAGTGTGTATGGGATATGGGTGCGAATGTATTGGATCTGGGCCGTCTCTGTTGACTGTTTATGATATTTCATTGGAACCGCAAAACTCTTATGTAGTAAGGCCATGTTATTGGAAGAGGCACAAGCATTTGGTTTGTGTGGTGGGTTGACCCTGGCTGGATGCCAGTTGCTCACCCAAGCTGCTCTATCATTCTCCTCCTCAGCTGGAGAGAGGGAGAAAAAATACAACAAAAAGCTGATGGGTTGAGATAAGGACAGTGTGACTGACCACTCACTAGTTACCATCCATCATGGACAAAACAAATTTGACTTGGGGAAGTAATAATTTATTTTTTTACCAATCAAATCAGAATAGGGTAATGAGTAATAAAACAAAATCTTAAATGCATCTTTCCCCTGCCCCTTCCTTCTTCCCAGGCTTAATTTAACTCCTGATTTTCTCTGCCTCTTCCCACGCAGATGCACAGAGGGACAGGGGGGTTGCAGTCAGTTCATCACATGTTGTCTCTGCCACTCCTTCCTCCACAGGGGCAGGACTCCTCACAGTCTTCCCCTGCCCCAGTGTGGGGTCCCTCCCATGGAGAAGTTCACGGGGAACCATCTCCCAGTGTGAGCCCTTCCCACAGGCTGCTGTCCTTCAGGCACAGACTGTTCCAGTGTGGGTCCCTGCCAGGGGCATGAGCCCTGCCAGCAAACCTGCCCCAGCCTGGGCTCCTTTCTCCATGGGGCCACAGGCCCTGCCAGGAGCTGGCTCCAGCGCAGGATGCCCAGGGGGTCACAGCCTCCTTTGGGCATCCCCCTGCCCTGGCCTGGGGTCCTCCCTGGGCTGCAGGTGGGGATCTGCTGCCCCGTGGGCTCCATGGGCGGCGGGCACAGCCTGCCTTGCTGGGGGCTTCACCACAGGCTGCCAGGGAACCTCAGCTCCGGCACTTGGAGCCCCTCCTGCCTGCTCCTGTGCTGACCCGGGGGGCACCAGGGCTGCTGCTCTCACACAGTCTCACTCCTCTGTCCAGCTGCAGTTGATGCGTAGTAACTTTTTCCCTGTCTTAAATCCATTACCCCAGAGGCACTGCCCCTGTTGCCAGTGGGCTCAGCCTTGGCCGGCGGTGGGTCTATCTTGGAGCTGGCTGGCATTGGCTCTATCAGGCATGGGGGAAGCTTCCAGCAGCTTCTCACAGAAGAACCAATTTCTGCCTGTAGTCCCCTTGCTACCAAAACCTTGCCACACACACACAGAGTATACTTTGCTTTCATGTGATTCATACGTGTATAGGAACTACGGTGTGAGCTGGGGTAGGATTAACTTAATGCGTGGTGTTGGGTTTCTCATTGCTCTTTTTCGCAAATGTAGTTGATAGGTTGCAAGCAGCAATGTATACCCATGCATTAGTTCAAACTTCCCCTTTTGTTTCCTGGTCCCACTTGAATAATAACAAATAATCACGACTTTTCCCTGAACTTGGCTGTCCCCACGCCTGATTCCCTCTACATGCTTCGAGAGTTAGATTGCTTCAATATGCTCTAACCTGTGCTGTAGAAAGAGTGTTATCCAGTGGCTGCTGCACAATGCTGCAGGACTGCTGTTTGTCAGGACAAAGCAAAGATTATTGCCTTTATCCACTTCTAGATACTTTGCTTTGCACCTTTATCATTCAAATCCAACTTTAATTTCTGCTACTTGTAGAGTAAAACTGACTTTGCCTAGCAATACTGTAGTAGATAAGCACTAATGAAATAGAATTTATGATGATGTTGTTGAGTTCAAGTACTGGGGAAGTCTTCAATATATCTTGGCACAGTTGTCATTATGGTTGCAACTGACACAAATTTTAATTTATTGTTGCATTAGCTCATGTATGTTATGTAGTGTGCGCAGTATGTATTTTAGCAATGTGCCAAAGTCATAATGATAAAAGATGATTTAAATTTGGTGAAAGAGCTCCTTGCTTTACTGGCAGTGATAAAGCAAAAAGAGAAGCAGGCTCCTTTTAATTTAATGGGACAAAGGTAAATCACAGCTACACTCGGTCCTCCGCTGCTTTTTTCAGGTAGTCATATGTGTTGCCTTAACTTCATGGCTGAACTGAGTATAGTGTCCTGCTTAAAACCAGGATGCACAGGTGACTGCTGTCTTAAGTCCTTCAACCAGTAACCCTGCTTCTACCCAAGCAAAGGCCTGTTTTCATCTGCAAGGCTCCCTGTAACTCACCCACATACAAATGCTTCTGACCTTAATTAAAGCAGTTCACCTCTCTCTGCCTCAAGGGATGGTTTCCTCATAAGGCAGTTGTGTTTAATTAGCATTTGCATAGCATTCTGCTGGTTGCTCTCTGGGAGCGTTGTTCAGTAGGAGCGTGGGATTGCTGAAGCCTGACTGGCAAGCTTTGCACCCTCCTAATTGACACAGAAGCCAAGTAGAAGTTACACAAGGAAAGAACAGAGAATCGCTAATGATGGATCATTAGCAAGTAGCTCCTTTGAATGAATGTAGATAACTTTATAACTCTATCAAAGTGAAAAGTAGCGTGATGAATTATGCATCAAACAATAAAAGCTCAAGAAAGACACTGGTCTTATAATTGCTGTGCAATTTTCTAGCGTGCTTTAGTTTGTAAGATTAATTTTCTTTGGGAAGTGTGAAGCATTTTATGCCTGTTGTACACTTAATGACAGTTTTGGTTTTCTCTCATTAGAGGTTATATTTTATGTCTTTTGATATCACTGCAAAAACTCTCAGGGTTTGAGATACACAATTTTTATACCAGCAAAAATTTGCCCCCGGTAAGTGAAAAGTGTACAGCTACTGAACTAGTTCCTTTGAGGGTTTGCTGATTTCTCAGTATAAAGAGTTCTCAGATACACACATCTGAAATAAGATTGCTTTATATCTATATATTATTATATTTTTAAACAGAAATCGCCTAACAATTTTGTGGCTACATTGAATCTCTAGATTAATAAATCTCTAAGGGGCATTTTTACTCTGAAATTGTCTTCAGAAGCTAGCACCAGTTCAGCCCTCAGTCAGTCCTAGGAAGAGGAAATAATACAAATATAGCCTAGTAATGCCACCTGTCCCTGTAAAATGTTCTGATCTCTCAGTTGAGATTTAGTCTGAAAATTCAGCTGTGTTCCAAGTGAGTAGAATTAGAGGAATAAGTTAACAGTGAAGTTGTTAAATAGAAGAGTTATCCCTGATGTGAGCTGTTTCTTAGGTTCCATGAATATTAGTGGGTGAAAGGGACTGTAAGAGATCACCTAATCCATCAGAAAGCCCCAGGGATCAGCCATAGGATCAGCTATACTATAATAATTCTTGTTCCTAAAGACCTGATTTTGATAAGAACTCCACAGCCTCCTTGCATGGCCTGTTGAAGCATTTTGCTACCCCTACAATTGTAAAGGTTTATTTTCTAGTACATAACTTCAATTTGCTTTGTTGCAATTTACATTAATTGTTTCTCATTCATCATGGACATGAAAAAGGATTTACTTCCTCCTTGCAGAAAGGTCACATAGATTTTTGGGGTGGTTTTTTGTTGTTGTTGATGACAGTTATTTTTTACATTTTTTTAAGACAAATTTGAAGACATTTTTCCCCTGGCCTTTCTCTTTAGGTCTGTGACCCCACTTTGTTGTCTGTCATGTTTTCTCTGATCATTTTGGTTGCTGTCCTGTAGAACCTCCTCAGGTGTCCCAGATGACTGTGCAGTAGGGGCCCCACACCAGATACTGCTCCAGCTGTGACCTGCCAGCTCTAACTAGAGCAAAAAGATTATTTCACGTGTCCTGCAGGCTTCTCTCTTGTTTGTACATCCCTGTGTGACGCTTGCTTTTTTTGCAACAGCATGATGTCGTTGACTCATCTTCACTTTGTGATCCAGAATAACCCCTAGCTATTCCTGCATTGCTATTTGTCCCCTGCCTTGTACTTATATAATTAAATGTAGTTCCTTCCCCTTGACATTACTGAATTTTACCCTGTTCTATCAGACCATTTGTCCAGTGTAGCCAGGCCATTGTGAAATCTGCTTCACAGTCTGTTTTAACTTGAAGTCCTCAGAAACCTGAGCAGGTATGATCTGAGTTCTATCAGCCAACCCACTAAAAATATACTGATTAGTCCTTCATCCTAAACTGATTCCCATGGAGCCCACTTGAAAACTTTTGTTTTAGAAGATCCCAGGTGGCATTTTTCTGAATAGGACTTCCCTCTCAGTGTTGCACCTGGCTTCAGATTTACGTAGACTGTATTTCTTTACCGAGTTTATGGAAAACAGAGAATTTTCTTTCTGAAAGTCAGATCTTGATCCGGAAGTTCCTAGTGGTTGGAGGGCCATCTCACTTGACTTCAGATGTCTGGGTGGTAGAGGTCTGCATCTAAGGTACTTGTCTACCCTCTGCTTTATGGAGAAATATAGGTGATCACAATTTATCTGGCCAGGTTCAGTCATTTACCAGTGCTGCAAAATAACTGCAGTGTAAGTGTGTCTTTTCATACGCAGTGAAACCAAAGGCAGTCTAATAAACTAAACATCTCTATCTAGGCTGTTCAGCTTAAGTTAGGTAGGATGTATCTCACCTTCAGATCTTCTGGTAGAAAGAAGAGTGGTCAAGCATACACTGTTTGTTCTTGATAGATACATGCTAGCTGTTACCTCCTGAGTACTTTTACTGTGATTACATATTCCAGTATTTAATGGAACTTGAAGTTAAATGGTTTGGTCTGCAGTTCCACAGTTCTACCCTTCCTCTTTAAATATAGGAACCATGCCTGACCTCTTCCAGAAGCATATTCATCAGAAATGTACCAAATCAGCTTGTCAAACCCTGTTTTTCTAACCACCCTTTATCTTATTTTGTCCTGGTTGGAGGTGGATATATTTATCATATTAACCATTTGATTACAGTTAATGGAGAAAAGATGCAAACCTCATGAAGCTCAACAAGGCCAAGTGCAAGGTCCTGCATGTGGGTTGGGGCAACCCCTGGCATCAACACAGGCTGGGTGGGGAGCAGACTGAGAGAAACCCTGGGGACAAAGACCTGGGGGTACTGTTTGACAAGAAGCTCAACATGACCTGGCGATGTGTGCTTACAGCCCAGAAAGCCGACCGTATCCTGGGCTAACTCAAAAGCAGTGTGACCAGCAGGCTGAGGGAAGTGATTCCCCCCCCCCTCTACTCCACTTTCATGGGACACCACATGGAGTGCTGCATTCAGTTCTGGGGCCCCCAACATAAAAAGGACATAGACCTGCTGGAGCGAGTCCAGAGGAGCGCCACAAAGATGACCAGAAGGCTGGAGCACCTCTCCTATGCAGACAGGCTGGGAGAGTTGGGATTGTTCAGCCTGGAGAAGAGAAGGCTCCAGGGAGACCTTATAACCACATAAGCGGGGCTTTAAGAAAGCTGGAGAGGGACTTTTTAGCAGGTTCTGTTGTGATAGGACAAGGGATAATGGCTTTGAACTGAAAGAGGGTAGATTTAGATTAGCTGTTAGGAAGAAATTCTTTCCTGTGAGTGGTGAGGCACTGGCACACGTTGCCCAGAGAAGCTGTGTCTGTCCCATCCCTGCAAGCGTCCAAGGCCAGGTTGGACGAGGCTGTGAGCACCCTGGTCTAGTGGAGGCTGTCCCTGCCCATGGCAGAGGGATTGGAACTAGAAGATCTTTAAGGTCTCTTCCAGCCCAAACTGTTCTATGATTCTCTGAAGTCTGTTGAAAAAACCAGCTTATTTTGGCATGCTGCATGACCTTTGTCAGCAGGTCTCCTCAAATAAGTAGGAATGTCAGGTAGTGAACTTCCCCACTCATGCCTTTATAGAATGACTTCTTGCTGTGATTCACTTCCCTTGCTGGTTGATAAATCTGTTTCATCAGAAATGTCAAACACTGTTCTGTCTATTAAAATGCTCCATTTTTTTCTTTGCATTTCTAAGTACAGCTATAGTGTCATAGACAAAGACTACAATGTAACTTCTTCTCTAAATTCTTTTGGATGACATAATAATGACCATATGAATAGAGGAATCCTTTTGCCAGTTGTCCGAAGCATCAAATGTTGTTGAATTTTGTATTGAAGGTTTCAACTGTGACAATTCAGGAAATTCTATTTCTCTATAAAACAGTCTTTCTATGCATGAATGCATACCCCAGTTTTGATCCCAGAGTAAATTTGTGGGTCATTCTCTCTTCTGAGACTAGTAGTAATGGTATAGCTACTTGTCTGCAGGGAACTGGGAACTACACTGAAATTTCTGTTCAGTTCACTACAGATTTGCTAAAAGTGAGATCTGACTACCTACAATAGACATAAAATCTTTGTGTCATTGCTAGCTTCCCTAAGGGATTTCCACCTTTGAAATTATTCTTGCCAGGTTCTTGCTGCTGCTGCTAACTACGTTTTTGATAGAAAATTTAAACCAAGCTGGGGAATATCACTGCTGTGCATGGTGTCAGTCTTACATCGCTGCAGGGTAACGGAACACACCGCTGAGGTACTTGAGCTGTTGCTGACTGGAGATGGTGCTTCCCATCGTTCGGTGTGCTGCTCCAGCTTCAGTAACAGTGTGTTAACATGACATTCCATTGTGTTCTTATGCTTGTGCTGCTTCCTGTTGTAGATGGTGTGGGGATTTCTGCACCGCATCCTGTTGCATGGGCTGGGCATTGCCTGTGTCCTTCGGGTAGCAGGGAGTGGTAGACCTGTGACATAAGTCTCAGAGCATTCCAATATACATACCACTGGGAGCAATGGGAAAACTTTCTAAATGTTGGGTGAGTATTCAGCAATTCTGCATTTGGATGAGCTTGTTGGTACATTATTGTGAACTGGAATTATTTTAGTCTGTAATTCCAAAATATAACATTTCTTTGATAAGGACTGTGGTAAGACTGCTGTGAAAATGAGATGCTTTCCTTTAACAGAGACACTTCAATATAAATATGGGCAGTAACTTTGGAAAACAATTTCCCTCCTATCTGCTCTTTTTTACAGGACCAGGTGTCAGATACAGTGAATTTGCTGTGTCACATCCGAAACCACCTCCGCTTGTTGGACAGCATACAGTGGAGATACTGAAGGGCATGCTGGGGTATGAGGATGATGCCATAGAAGAACTGCTCCGCAGTGGTGCTGTGGCTCAGCATGAGGTCAGATAAGGAACATTAGCTACATTCCTTCACACTGAGTTCACATTACTTTGTCCTCTCTTTGCTCCCTTCAGCTCCCCTAATGGGACTTTAAGAGAAGACATAATTTAATTCCTAGCTTTCTTCCATGTGTGTTTGTATGATTTTAATACTGATGTATCAAATAAACAATCTCATACCGTCTGAGTGAAAGATTTTCTTGGGGGAGGTGGAAGTAAATGTAATTATGCAGTCCTGTGTGGCTACTCATATTCTGTACTTCATATGGGAAATGGAGTTCTTATCATAATTACAGTAATTGCCTAAACGTTTGTCCCCAGAAAGACAAAATGTTAGTGAAAGGAAGCAGAACCTTAAAAATCTGTATACTAGACTGTCCACTTGCAGAAAGCTGCCTTGTATGGTTATTTTAGTAGAAGATCAATTATGTACAAATTGGTGGTTGATCTGATTGATTTGGAACAGAATTAACAGTCATGAACTCTTTGTTCATCTCTGTTTTAAATCATGGGTAGAGTAATCATTGCAAAACTCACTTCTGTTCCCTAATATTCCAAATTACCGATATGTCTTTATATTACATTGCATGGTCATGACAATCCCAGCATGTTAGCAGAAATAAGCTGAAATTGGCACAGTTTTTCAGTTATGAAACAAGCCTATTCCAAGGTTGAGAGACAAACTATGAATAGTCTTTTGTAATTTTACTCAGAAAGGCCCAGGGTACTGTTAATTAAACATTGATCCACATGAACCACATGCTGAATGTCAAATACCAGAACCTGCCAGACTTCTCAGTCTTGTTCTGTCGGTAGGTACCGATCCCTATCTCGGACTCTAATTGCCATCCAAAGCACCTTTTGCTATGGAGAAAACACAGGTTAAAATCTGTGCTAAAGTTTTAACTCAGTCCCACTCCCATGATTAAAACATGGTGAGGGATGACAAACCTTCTTCAAATTTAGTAACACCATAACCTGCAGTAGGGTCACTCTTCAGAACATGGCACCATGCATTGCAAGAAGGTGGAAGAATTTGATCCATGACAAATAGTAAGGAAAAGATTAAAGAAGAGTAAGGAAAAGATTAAAGAAGAGCCATTTCTTATCTACAAACCAATTTGGCAATACTTCATTCACAGAAAACATGCCGTGGTCCTCTATCACAGTATATAATTTACAGCTGAAGTAAACTCAGCATATGGGAAGGGTCTAATCTTTGTTTTGTGCACCTTGGGAGCAAGGCAAAGCCTTTCTATTCCTAGAACTAACTCAAACTGACACTCAACACATAATGTTGATATTTCTCCCAAAGTATCAGAAACAGACCCGGCATTATAACTAGCTTGTCACTCTGTTTTTATTCTAACAAACAACATGCTCTGTATTACATTTGAACTTCGCAACACTGCATTACCTTCTGGGGGAAGAAAAGAGGTTATTACATAATCGAATTGCAGTGGAACCCCACTGTGGTTGCTCATTTTTGAAGCCCAGTGTGTTTTGGTTCATTTGTTTGCTTGTTTTCTCTGTGGTTGTGTTCTCTTTTTTAGATCGTCTCCTCCTTTTTTTTTTTTTTTTTTTTTTGTTTTTAATCTTGCACTGCATTCCTGGCACCAAACTCCATACTCCGTCCATGTGCTAAAGACATCATGAGATCCTGGAAGAGTGACTTCTTAAGTAAATATAGAAATAAATCTGAATTGAGGATAGGGACACCGTAGGGGAAGAACTGAAACTGGATTGGAAGAGGTTTTGATATAGCCCACCTTCCTTTTAATCTAAAGGGAACATCCCTTTTTTAATGAGAAAAGCAGCAATTTGAATTCAGCTTCACATACAGTGGATAATCTGGTGTTCAACTGTTTACTAATGAAAATTTTCAGTACTGTCTGGTAACATCCACAAACAAATTGCTGGTTTTACTTTGTAAAAGGCTCTTCCCATTTCTAAGAATCACATAGAATCATAGAATTGTTTAGGTTGGAAAAGATCTTTAATATCGAGTCCAACTGTTAACCTAGCACTATATAAGATACAGTGGAATATTGCTGTTTTGTTCAAGTATTTCTAGAAAAATTATTTTTTTCTGTGCTTTTACAAGCAATGGAAATAGCTAATCACCACATCCTTAGCTACAGTAAATTGTCAGTTTCTTTGACTTTAATGTAACAATGCTGTTTAAATCAACTGAATATCGGGCTATTAACTCCATAATGTATTTCATGCTGAGTTCACACGCAAACAGTGTTTCCCTTTCTTTTTCCTTCTTTAGTGTTTTCTTTGCTATGTTGACAGTCAAATGCCTAAAGGGGTAATTAGCAACATTATTTTGTCTCACCTCCAGTACTTATTGCAGTAGGAGAAATCCAGATACCATTTGTTGGTGTTTAAGTCCTACACTCACACACAGACTGTTGCTAACTCTTCTTCCAGTTAGAAATAAATGGAAGTCTTTAAATAGGTGGGGGTTTGGGAGCCTAAAAAATCCTGTATCTTCCAAGGCCTGATCATGAAATTTTGCCCTTTCACAAGGTTTGGTCCTTTGATTTTGGATTTGGAAGACAATTAAGTGTCATGATAATATCTAAACTGTTATAGTATCCTTTTCCTTTAAAAATGAACAAATAAATGCAGAAAAAGAGTATTTATAAAATTTACTGTACTATTCCCTAGAATCTTCAGGAATACATGTCTCTAGAGCTCAATTGCATTTTGGAAATCTTGCTATTTCAAAATGGTTTTCTCTTGTACTGCAAAACTGGAAATCAACCATAGCTTGGGATTTTGGACCTCATAAACTGAGGTCCTTCCAATTTCAAGGAAGGGATGTAGTTAGGAATGATTTTAGACAGCTTCCTCTGGCAATGAATGTTTGTTTTTCTTCGCTTAAATTGGGAAAGGAATCTTCTGGTGCTGCTATATTGTAAGTATATGTGGTATTTGCTTTAATTTGACTTGGTTTACACATAATTGTATTAAAAAACAGAGATACAGGACACACCTGTTGTCTGGTTCAAAACTGAACCCACCTATAGCTGTTTGCCAGGAAGCTGAAACTACCGTTGCAGTGGTAGGGAGATTTCTATTTTGGCATCTGTTCTGACTCCATGGTCCACGGCCCCTTTGGCTTTGTTCTCTGCATTGGAGGATCCCATTGTTCTTGTATTATTTTGATGATGAAAAGTATTTCCTCAGCCCTCCTCATATAACTGTCTTCCTTTCTTTTCCATGCAAGCTAGTAAAGCTAGCTCTTTACCAGGTATAAATCACACAGAAAGCTGCAAAGTTGGTGGAGTCAGGCTGGTTTTGCATAGCCTGAGGATCTTGCTGAGGGATATTTTAATGCATTAGAAGAAAAATCCAATCAAACAACAGGCAAATGCACGCTTGTTCCTGGTATCTCTTCCCCAGAAGCTTCCCACACACTTGGGAAAACCCTGCACAATTTTCTGCAATGGGTGCCCTAGAACTGATGGTCAAAAGTAGGTCTGTTTTGATTAGTGGCCAGGAGGAACAAGTTACCAACTAGTAGAAGCCCACCAGCCTCAGCAGCTATCTAGCCTATGTGCAAAGGCCAGTGAATTCATGTGAAGATTGATCTGCTGAAAGGAAGCACTTAACTGTGCTGCAAGGCAAATGCTCCTTTTCTTCTCAGGTTTATAAAATCAAATTCAACAGATAAAATTATTTTGTTCTTTTCTTTTCTTTTAAATATAAAAACAAGCAGAGAAAGGGAAAATATCCCCATTCTTGACTTACATACAAAATATAAAGGTCCTCTTTTTTTAAAGTTTATTGAAAAAGAGGTTTTTGGTGTCTATTTCTATTAATCTGGGTATTGCCCTTGCTTCTTCAAGATTACAGCTCAGTCCAAAGATGTCTAAAGACAATGTGCTAAGGCTAAAGCAGCAGTCAGAATAACTCCTCCAGTGACTGTGCACGTATTCTCAAAAACTGGGGAGAGCATTTTCACTCAATTGTCATACAGCTCTGCCAGTCACAGAGCTCTGTAAATTCTCAGCCTGGTGAGCCTGGAGGTAAAAGGTAGCTAGACATCTCCATGACTAAAATGGCCATGATTCCTCTTAATACCTAAATATTAAAACATAGTTAACTCTTTAACCTTCCTAAAATTAGAGCACTGTGCTAAAATGTATTCATTTCCCCAAAATGTATTAAAATGTATTTATTTGCCTAAAGAAAAAGGAAAGGTAAAGTACTTTCAGAGTTTAGGAATGCTGGCACAGCTGCTCACATTTCATGTCAGTGACATTAAGCAGTGCCAGATACAGTAATTTCTTAACTGCTTGTACATTGAGTTTAATGTGGCCCGGTGTAATGCTGAATGCTATTAGCTGGCAAAAAAGAAAACCCCCAACCAAGCTCAGAGCAGTTCCTGCAGGATCAAGTAACCTCCCTACACAGAGGGCTGCACGATATGGGGCAACGTGATAGAAATACACTGATAAACAGTGATATAGGCACCTTTTTAAAGCTGACAACCAATCAGTTCAATTACTGTATGTTGCTGTTGTGGCTGGAATGTGGAACAGATGTGTCAGAAAAATGCCTGGTGTCACGTATGCCAAGGATCCGTGAAACTTTTGCGACAAGGATTTCTTTTTCTGGCACAGGCTGTGTCAAGCATTGAAGGGGGGCAAAGCGAGGGTTGAGGTGGCGACAATTTGTTAATTTTTTAGTTTTTTTCTATTCTCCAAAGCTACAGATCAAAGTGAATTAGCAAGCACCAATTAGCCCTCAGTTAACAAGCAATTCTTGAAAGTCACAGGGTAAAGGGTACACTAAACTGCCTACCTTAAAAGGCCTTTGTGATGGTCTAATTTACAGTGAGTAGCTTTGCTGTTTATTTAGAAGGTACTCAGGAAAGCAGGCTGGGGAGATGCCTGCTTCACTGCAATTGCTTCTGTGCTTCAGCTATTTCACTATTTGTCTATCTAATAATTACCCCAGACTGGCCCAAACTGCCTTAAAGTACAGAAAGAAATTTGAAGACGTGTAAGCTGGTGGAGGAATGCATACATAGCTCTCATCTCTTGCAGATGCATTTTAGGAGTCACGTTAAAAAGTTGCATGTAAAAATGCAGGGCAGTGTGTACATTTTTCACTGGCACCCTCTTCTCCTGCAGGATTAAGTCTCTGACTAAAGCAAACGTCGTGTGAGAAAAGTGACAGTTGTCTGATAAATCTTTTGGTCTTTTCATCAAAACCCTTTCTCTCTCCCGAAGCTGAAAGGGAAGGCTTTTAGCTGAAAGATGAAAATACTGATTCAGCAATGCCACCGTGGAGCTCACTGCCAGTCACAGTTCACCTACCTTGTGCCCCTTTTGTCTTCATTCCGGGTGGTCACGGGACTCCTGTGATCTGTCACGCAAGTTTACCATGAGAGTATGCTGTGCTGCTTAATGGAAAATGCAATCCAGCCAGAGGAAAATGGGATCATGAAGCAGTCACTCTACAAAACTACACATGAGTCACTGGGGCATCATTTTTCTGAATTCAGCTTTTCAGGAACAAACCTCATTGTCCAGCTGCCTGTACTCCTAGGCAGTTCCGTGTGCTTAGTGTACCACATCCACCTTACTAAATTCTCTGTGGTTTAAGGGACGTATTTGATGGGGAACAGCCTGAGATAGAGAAAGAACCTTCAGACTAAACCAGGATCAAAGAGAAAACACTGCTAGAGACTTACACTCAGTTGCAGCTGTGTTGCCAGAAAACTCCAAAGTCTGTGGTAATGTAAGTAAGGCTGATGCATCATCTGCAGCCATGGTGTGCAACCCAAGTCTCCCCATACCTCTGCAGAACAGTTCTGGCTGTAACAGCAGCAGACCTGACAAGAGTTTACATGACCAAACAGAATGGGCAGCAGATCCTGGTTGTAAACCAGTATTAACTAACTACCTTAGATCCGGTGAGGTGTGAGGACCTGCTACTCTCAGTCCATTACGTTAATTTAGTAAGAAATGTTAATTTGTTAACAAATTTGCATTTGTTAATACTCTTGAAGATTCTTCTCTGCTTGCTGACTCATTTTGTGTGGTTTTATCAACATGCCTTCTTCAGATTCTCTCCTAATGTGCTGATTGCCCTATCTCCTTTACATTTACAACTGCATTTGTGGAGTTTTGGAACACCTGTTTCTAAAGCATTGTACCTCTGACCAAGCAATTGATTCTGCTAAATCTAATGAAAACTATTAGAAAACATTACAGATCTATTTTGTGCCATATGCACTGGAAAATTAAAAGCCTAATCCATTGCCCTTTGACAGGAATGAAGGGGAATTCACATCAATTTCACTGGATTTTGAGTCTGAACTATGTCAGCATCATGATATTTTTCATGTTTCTGAATATGCCAGCTGGTGTCATTTGCTTATAGACAAACTACTACGATATTTTGTCTCTGGAGATGCTTTAAAATAATTAGAGACATTCCAGGTACACAAACCCTCATTTCTTTAACGTCCTATGTGGAAAGCATTCATATTTTTCTATGCTGTCATCCAGAAACCTTAAATCATTTGGAGTTTTGTTTCTTTGGTAGAATTAAAAAGTATCCTCTCTCTCTCTCTTGTCATTGCACTTTCACTTTTAAGTTATAATATGATCTAAAATTTAGGTGTTTCTTAAATCAAATGCCCCGTGAGGCTTTATATGATATTCATATTTGCATTACCGACCGTAGTATTAGCAGTGTTAGGTGACATCAGTAGAAGGCTCATTTATTGAACTGTGTTTCAAGAAAGGGGAAATCCTAACCTTTTTTTATGAGTAACTTATTGTGAGAAATGTGGACTATTGCTAGTATTAAATACCAAAATACCCAGAATCAGACCCTAAAACAATCAAGAGTAGTTTAAAAATTCAGGAGAGTTCTAAGATAGTATGATTGAACAATAAACCTACATGAGATCTTAAAAAGAAAAGAAGCAATAGCAAGATTTGTGATAAAGTTGATAGAGCTGGCAACATCTCCTGTACATATATTTGTCTGTAGAACAAAATACAGGTCAGGTCATTGCTGGCTTCCTTGCAGGCCTGGAATTTGTCCAACTTGGTTCTCTGGGCTTTAGGGAGCTGATTTTCTTAGGAGTTTTTTAGGAAATTGTTGGAAGTTAGTTCTGCTGATGATTTTTTAAATAGCTGGTTGTTAATAGTACTATCTGGGCATTCGATCAGCAGCTGAATGCTGGAATCAAGCTCATGTTACGCGATAAATTGAAATAGATGCTTTTCATGTTATGCAGCTTGCATTTGAATGGGTTGAATATGAACATTTGCAGAATTATGAAAATAAGCACTATGTGATTGAAAGCGATCTTACCCGTACTGGTCAAGTGCAGTCCCCACCTCTTTCTGCAAATAAAATCAAAGGCAGTTCTTCAAATACTTCACAAAAAAAAGGAGCCTGAAACCAAACTGTTGAGGTGGGATGAAGATTGATAGCAGCAGATATAGGAGCAGTTCTTGAAATGGTGGAATTTATCATAGCTCTGTTGACTTCCATAGCTTTTAAGGATTTACCCTCATGTGAAGAAGCCTGATCCAGTAGTTGTTGGGCTAACCAAGGGCTATCAGAAAATCTGCGTGCCACAGTTTTCCTGTTTGATGCTGGGCAAGTCCCATTCCCTTCTTTAAGCTGTCTGTCTGTAGTTTGGTACTTTCCAATCAGAGGGACAAACTAGAGATTGCGAGCTGACCTGATAGCAGAGGCCATCTCTGTTTAGACAGATGGAATCCATTTTCTGTGTTGCAGAGCCATTGTGTCGATTTTAAAATGCATGTGTTGCAGCATAGCAGAGACGTTAAATTGTTTTGCAAAGTGAGGACATTCTATTTTTCCCGTAAACCCAATATGAACAACCGCAGTTTCCCAATCTCCCATTAGTGAGGCAGCGAGAAGCCTCCCCAAAGGGCTTGTGAAAGACCTCCACAGATCATTTGGGTATAAACAGATAGTATCTTTGTACCTAGTGGTTGCTTATGTATAAAACTGAGATCACAAACTTTTAGAGTTTGGCCTTTCTGGCAGCAACTGCAAAATGTTCAGGAAGTTCTTCTCATTTTCTGACTGGGATAGTGACTTTAAGGTTAGGGAGATTAGCTGCAACGTATATTGTCAGGAAGAACTACTGGCAGCATTAGAAAAAGCTGAAAAAAAGACGGGTTTATGTCTAAGGTGGAAGAAAGAAAATATGAAAGGCAAGGTAAAAGAGAAAAAGAAAATAAAGAGAAGAGAGGAAAAAAGCAAAAAGAAAAGGAAAATAAAATAAGAAGAAAAGAAAAAAGAAAAAAAGGAAAATTAAAGGAAAAGCAAAAAGAGAAAAGAAAAAAAACAGAAGAGAAAAGATAAGAGGAAAAAAGAGAAGAGAAAGAAGCAGTCATGGGCCTTGGAATACTGAGAAGAATCTGCCATATATGTTGCTGTGGTTGATTCTTCTGATACCTCTAACAGCGGTATGTAGCATTAAAGGTGTGGTGTGCGCTCACAGCCATTCAAAGGCAGAGGCCACCGGCAGTGACCCGGGCTGGCCCGGTGGAAGGGTTTCAGCAGGGGTTCAGGAAGACCTTCAGCTCTGCATGGTTTAGTCACTGGCATGTGGCTAGTGGTTACCAAGCAGAGGGGTGGAACTACATAGGGGAGGACACGTGGACAGACCATCAAGCCTCCGCCAGCAGGGCAGGGAGGAACCCAGGGAGAACTGACTGCAAACAGAAGCTCTCCAGATCTTGGAAAATATACTCAAATGAGCTAGGCAATCATTCAGGATCAGTTCGCTGATCTGGAAGTATGTGCTGATAACTTGGTTAGGAAACTTCCCTAGATGGGAGGATGGGAGACCTTGCCTTTTGAAAAGCAGAAGGTAACACTGTGTTCTTTTCCCGGTTCCTCACCCTGCAAAATTTCAAATGAAGGGCCTGATCCCGTGCCAAGAGGAGCACATGGGATTACTTCCTTTGCCTTTGATACATTCTGGCTCAGCATTTAATTAATAGTCTTGATTTTATTAATAGTTTTGGTTCTGAACTTTTCACTCCACCTCTCCCAGATAGAAAGATGGGACCCACACTTCTCTCATTAATTTCAGATGGTTTGTTTCTGCTTTCAAGGTGTGCGCGTGGAGCCCTCTGAACTTCCTGGACACAAATGAACGTGAAATCTGGCTTATGCTTAAAAGTAGGTCTGAATCTCTAATGCCAAAATGTTTTGAAAGTGAATTTCAGTCTGATTATATTTGTAATGCTCATATGCATTCTAGGAAATACTGAACTATTTGAACTCCAGAAGATTGGATAGCAATGAAAAGTGGATTGAAATCT
Organism: Falco cherrug; assembly: GCF_023634085.1. Taxonomy (NCBI): domain Eukaryota; kingdom Metazoa; phylum Chordata; class Aves; order Falconiformes; family Falconidae; genus Falco; species Falco cherrug. The sequence continues at coordinate 90,832,974 of NC_073700.1, read as the reverse complement.
TGCACATTCAAGTACAGAAGACATTTAAAACTGCCCAAGACTTGCTAAGGCTGCAATTTGAGCCTTGCTGATTAGTTACTGAAATCATCCACCCAGAGAAAGAAAAAAAAAAATAAATTCCATTTTATTTCGGCTAATACCCTGTTTTGCAATCTGCTTTCAAACTGAAGAACGAAGAGAAATTAAATGACCTACACAGTCATGTCAAACCATACAGCTTCAATGAAACTATTGGCATAGAACTGCATCAGCTTCCAAAGGAAGAAAAGTCAGGAACTCTGGCTGCTGTTCCAACATGAATGTCAGTAGCTCATCTTTCAACCTTCCATGCTGAAATCTTACTTTTTCCCATTAAAGTTTGGAAGAGACTGGAAGTGTATGAGAGAGTATTTGTGCTCAAAAGATGCTTATTTTAGACATTACCATCTGAAAAATGCCCTTGCTTTTACACCTCCAGACTACACTGCCATTGGAAAGGATATTTGCTCTAGAGGAGCAGCTGGGCATGGGTGCCCCAGCAGTGGATTCACAGCCTTTAAGAGCAGCCCCACACCAGAGCATTAAGGCAGAGGTGAACGGGCGTCAGTGTTATCCCTGGGACACAGGGATATTCTCCCTTCTCCTGGAAGGAAGGCAGTGATAGGCATTGCAGGGGGCATGGGCACCTGTGCCCACCGGCATGGTCAGATAGGAGCCAGCTGGGCTCACAGCACTCACACCTGGTAAGGAAAGTAGGTCTGCAGGGAGGACTCAGGGTGGGTGTGAGGCTGGGGAGCAAGGATTTGTGGGACCAGGTGAAGGAGGCAGGCCTTGTAGGGTATTTGGAAACTGAAAGGTGTTTTGGTCCCTATTTCTGTCTCTTGGCAAGGAAAGGTCTCCTGAAATTCAGTCCAATGCAGCTGAGACACCTTGTAAAGCTATACAGGGATGGAGGGGGGCTGCTGGGTTGTGGGCAGGGCAGCTCCTGCTGGCTGCTAGCTGCATGATTTGAGCCACTCCATCATGCCAAATCTATGAGCGTTAACTGCTCTTTGATTTATTTTACTCTGGAGCACGACAGAAAACCTGCATTTGGGAAAGCAAGCCAGCACAGCTACCAGAGCATTCACAGGCTGCAGGTCATTGTAACCACCTTGGTCTGGTGTAGTGATGTGTCTCACCTGAAACTAATGCTCAGAAATTTACGGCAGGTGGTTTGCAAGGGCACAAAAGGGGATTCCCAGAGTCCTCTGCTGATCTGCTTCATCAGAGCGTTCTCTTGGTTGCTTCTCCCCCAGCCCTTTGGTGCTCTGGTTTATCCAGTTGCTTTGCAGTCTCTTTGGATAAGGACCGCTTCTTTCTCCGTGTTTGATGAGCATAACGAGGTACTGATTTTGCTTGGATGTTACAGTGGTATAAATAACTAGTGTTTTGTTCAGCAGCTATAAATTCTGAGAGAACTGGCTATCTTTCTTGTTGTGCTTTTGGACTTTGTCACCAAGGAAATATCTGATTCCTACTGTCGCTATGAGTTTGGGCTACACTCAAAAGGGGCTTGCTTTTTTTCTTTCTTTCTTTCTTTTACTTTGGTCCCTGTTTCAGATCCTTAACCCTTAAAACTGCCTTGCCCTTATCTCTTAGACTTCCCCCCCCTTCTGAATGCTTTCTGTTGTTGTCAAAAGAAGAAATGTGATAATTTGGAAGGTTCACAGAAAGCATGTTTTGTGATTATTGTTCTTGTGATCTGTCCAATGTAAACTGCTTTAGAAAAGCTCTGTTCCAGCCACTTTAATTCACATTTGCAGAATAGTGGATTTGCAGTTGTCTAAAGACAAGGGCTTTTCTTTTAATGGGTACTCTGAGAGGAACGCAGTTTAACTATTCTGTTTCTGTGCTGGCTTTTAGCTCTGCCTAATGGTGCCTGGGGGAGTCCTATGTGGTTAACTTAAGGCTCCTCTTCATTTGCCACCCTTTTATTGCTGATGAGGGGCAAATATCCTCCTTCCAGTGCTTTGAGTGTGGAGGCCCATGGCTCTGTGCTACTGGCAGTTTGAGGATGCCCTCTCTAAGACCAGTTCCTCATCCCTAATAGGCTCTGAAATAGTGTCACAGCAACCTGTGGGTCTGCTGGGGCCAGGAACAGCTCTGCTGCCCATGCCGGTCCAGGAGGGAGGTTCCCGCAGAGCCTCCGCATGCAGCGATGTTGCAAAGCTGCTCAGTGCAGAGCCATAGTCTGGAAGGGTTGGTGGTACCCGGGAGCACAGGCGCAATGGGGGAGCTGAAGCTGTGAAGTTTAGCTTTCCGTGGGTGGAATGACACCAGTTTACACCAGCTGGGAACCCAGCCCGGTTTCATGTTTCGGCTCACTTTGGAGCCCTTTTACTGGGTATTTACAAGGTTGCTGATGCTTGCAAAGGCAAGGCTGGGTTCCCACAGCTGACTTTCTCTCACTGTTCCTGGAGAATTGCTGAACAATCTCTGGGGCGTATGCCAACTTGATAGGAAAGAATTATCCTGAATCCCTCCCTTTTTGTTTGCTCTGTTGCTGTGCCCCCCTGGCAGCAGTCATTCCAGGAATTAACTTTTCTAAAATAACAGGACATTTGTTTTCTTTAATCCTCTAACTTTAACTCTTCCCAAATCAGAGCAGCGATGGTGGGGAACTTAACTGTGTCTAGCTCTTCAAACTGATCACTCCAGTGGCTAAATTTCTGCTTTTCACCTCCTCCATTGGAAACTGCAGAGACCATGTGCACTTGGGCCTTCCACTGTGTGGGAGGAACCAGGCCATGGAGGGTCGATAGAAGGTGCTGATGGGGATGTGCAGCAGGGTGCTTCCACATACACAAATGATGAGTAGGGGGCTATAGCTAATAGTTGGGTGCCCATCACAGCAGCACTGGCCACTGCTAATGTCCTGTCTTCCAGTGCAGCTTCTCAAAGAATGTAGACTTACACTCCAGGTAAAAAACAGCCAGTGGCATGCTGTTGAAGAGCACGCTTGGTTCCAGATTTAGTGGAGCCATGAGCTGCGGTCTCTCCCATCATCCTTCCCACTCTGTCACCATCATTAGAAAAGTATCCATCCTTGTCAGCAGGACACTGCTGGTGTAACAGTGATGCCATAGTGAAGTGGTCCTATCTCCCTTCTTAAAGAACATGCATATCTAAAGAGTTGCAGCCACGTCATCTAATGGAGTTAAATCGTGACACTCCACTCTTCTAAGTTTCATGTAGATGATGAAGTCTTGCCTAAAAAGAAAACCAGTTTTGTTTGCTTGCATGGGAGCTAACAGGAATGTAACAGATATCAAACCTTGAAACCTTTCTGAAAGTTTGGTTTCTTGTTGCTCTTTCGGATGCATCTGTTAACCTTCAGAAAGCTACATGAGTTTTTAGAAGAATAAGGTGTTCTACATTAAGTTCTTTATCTGCTTAAGATAAAAAATGGGTTTTAGTGAGAGTTACAGAGGCAGGAAAATATTTTGCATGCTCAAATAGAGGATTGGTGCTTCCTGAGCTTTCTTTGCAAAAAGCAGAAAAAAAAAAGGTTGATTTTTTTTTTTAAGACTTCTTAATGCATGTGGTGTAGTTCCCTTTTCAAGAAGAAAATCAGCTAGCGCTTGAAGAAACTAAATCTGTATTTGTGGATTCTGATGACGCAAAGAAATTCCTTAAACCAAAATTTAATTTCTTGTGGAAAAAGCAAGAGTTGTTTTTTTTAATCCATTTCTAAACATGATATTCTTTTTCCTCTTGCTTTTCTTTAGAAAATGAATATTGATTCGGCTGATGTGACTTGATGCATTTTTTTTTTCTTGTCATATACTAAAATATTTTAATAATATTATATGTAATTAATCTAGTTCTTCAAGATTAGTAGTGGATTCTTACCTTACTGACTTAAATCCTGGAGCACAGGTTGACATTTAAGCTCTCTTCAGTGATTGTGTAATAATATATGAATAATTAACCCTCAGTTTTCCCTTGCATATGTATTCCATATGTCCGTTAATTTTAATTCAGTCTTTTTCATTATATGCGAGATATCAGGTATTCCTTTTATGTAGTATAGACTAGTATTTCCATCAGTAAAAAGCACCGGTCAAAGTTCTGCTCCTGTTGCACAGATAACTGTGACTCACAGCTCTGTTTGGGACTCAAATGTATTTTATGCTAAACTCTGTTGAACTAGTAAGTCTGTTTATTTCACTGAAGTGTTCAGAGTACCCACTCTACTTGTGATTTCTTCTGCCATTAATGTCCTTGGGGGGATATTACTGAGAGCAAAGGATGCTGTTGTGGAACAAGTGACCTATGCACTATGATGCTTTGGGCTACAGAATATGAGGAAGGTATGGGGTGTACTTAGACAGTAGATACCTGACCTAACAAAGCTAGAGAGATCGGGGCAGCTTTTTGTTTACATGCAGAGATGTGGTACTCTTGTGACTATGAAAGCCATTAGGTGAAAACTTAGAGTGCCTAAGGTTGCTGGAGTGCTTGAAGAGTAAGTTACGTTCTTGCTGTGAATGTATAAAAACCTTGTGAATGACTGCATTAATACAAGAACGCTATTTCTCTTCCATTTTAATTAAGTAGCACTTGAGCATCGTTGGTACTTGACATTTAGGTCCCAGTTTGTAACAGCACCTGCTGTTACTTTTAGGAACCTCACAAGTTGTGAGTGCATATCTTGTAGCTTATGGTCTGATTTTTATGTATATCTCTAAATAAGTACATATATAAATGTACATGTACACACACATATATATATGTAATTTTATATATATTTCTTAGATATTTATTTCAGTACCTCTAAATATCTGACCCTTACCCTCGTTGGCCATCTGGAATTATCAGTTGGTGTTCGAAGAACATGGGGCTGGGTCTGTGGCCCTGTTGCTCCTGTCTGCGTGCGCTGGAAACCTCCCATAAGCAGGCCCCACGGTTGCTTGTTCTGTCTCCGTTTATGCCAGGTATGTAAGCATAAGCCTCACGTTAAGCATGTTTAAGAGATCTTGTTGATTACAATGGGAGTACTCCTACAGCTTATAGCTGTGCAAATGTTTACATACCTGGCTCAGTCTGGACCTATATAAAGATCTGTCTCCTTTTCCCTGCGAGGCCTTTTCTGTCTGCTGCTTTGAAATTTCCCATGCTTCACACTTTTCCCTAAGGCGGAGGGAGGCTGCCCAGGCCCTTACTAGGAGAAGTCCTAGCACTGGATGTTTGAAGGCAGCAGCTCGCTGGGGATTAAAGACCAGCTAAAACAGCAAGCCATACCCCGGTAAATGAGTGCTTGTTGATAGTGAGGTTCATGTTACTGGAGCGGTTTTCACCGGTGTAGTCTGTCAGTGTTTTCCAGGTTTGTTCTTTGTCCCTTGTTACCCTGCTGTCCCAGAGCACAACATTGCACCCTTAAAGGCAATAACTATTATCCTACATACTTTGAAAAGAAGAAACAAACTTTGTCTGCATGCGTTGTCATAGTTTGTAGAGAAGGTTGGATGTTGGGGCTACGCATCTAAGTGCCCCTACTCCCTATGTACATGTATGCATGTGAATATGAATGTATATATATAAAAAAACCCTATTATGCATGCAGAGATACCATCTTTTCAAATAGATTTTCCTTCCAGAAGCTAGAATAACAGGAAGACAACTTGCTGGTTGTTCCAGGCAGTGAATGCATTTATGTTAGTGAAAAATCATCCTGGCCTTCAGTCAATCATTCCTTCACTTTCTCTGTTTGCTTGATGATTACATTGTTGCTCTATAGAAGGAAAAATAACCTATGAAAAAAGTCTTTTCCGGACTCAGAAGATTTATGCTCTGCTTTGTTTATGTTTTCCACTAGCACTTATGTCAGTCCCGCTCTTAAACAGAGTGTGGTAATGATCCTTCAATACATTTTAAAGTGAATTTTGCTAGCTCAGATTCTTTTTGGTGAGAAGTACATATGTAATAGTTGTACAGGTTTAAAAAAGTAATCTTACTGTTTTATGTGTTCTGATGTTTACTTTCTATCAAGGAAATCTGCAAGAGACCTTTATGTAACCAAGCCTAATTTTAATGACTGCGATATTGCCTATGTCTGTGGTGAAGGCCCTGATTCTGCTAAAGGGTTGGACATATGCTGGCTTTCATGAGCCGGCATGTGGAAGTGGCAGGTGTACCCGTATTTCCAGAGTGCCCCTTGAAATACAATGTTGAGAATACATCTATTCTGGAAATGCTGGTCATCATGGCCTGCAAGTAGTGGTGCAATGGAGAGAAGGTCCTGAAAGAGCCATCAGATAGTGCACAGAACCACAGTGGGTAATCAGGCCTCCCAGAGTGCCATGGTTACTGTTAAAATGTTTATGGCTTTACCTTGTGCTTAATTAATGTTCATGTGGTGTTTGTGGCATTCTCCAAACCCACAGAGCGCCACTGAGGTTCAGTAGCTCTGGGTTTGCCAAAAGGTTTTGTATCACTGTGGCTATGTCAGCCATCCTAATGGACAGTTTTCCCCTTCTGCTGTATGCAGTAACTAGTTTGTGCTGGGAATTTAACCTTCTCATCTCATCTTACTATATTTGTAAAATTACGTTGGGTTTGTGGTTAAAAGAGCATACATAGGTATTCCTTATAGAGCAATTCTTGCACTTGTGAGGGGAAACAGGCACCCTGGGTTTAGCGGTAGGAGGCTGCTGTGGAGGAGCTGCCTTTGAAATGTTACAAACCCTTCTAGCAAACAAGTGTGAGCCAACTTCACTGGGAGCTTTGAATGCCGCTAATGCATGGAATAAGCCTGGGGCTGCACATGGGTAGAGCTGACAGAGAACTGCAGGTCAGTGGGAACATAGCATCAGTGAACCCACAGTGACAGCTTCAACGTCTCTCAAGGGATGACACCAATCCTGTTGGTAGACAGCTATAGCAGGGTGTGACAGGTTCAAAAACCCATAATATTGTAGCTGTGCTGCAAGTATTCTATGTGACCTTAAGCAAGCTTCTTAGTGATTCCATGACTTGTATCTGTATTACTAAAAGCAAGAAAAATATCTCCTGTATCTCTTCTGTTTATATGGTGAGTGATTCTGGATGGAATGCTCTCACTATAGCACTGTGCAGCACATAATGCAGGGGAGTCTTAAGCAACTAATATAAATAAGAGATGTTCTTCCAGCTCAAAGGATAACAAGTTTTAGAAATCTTGTTTAAATGAAGCTAAACAGATTGGATTTGGCATGATAACTGTTGGTGTGGCAACTATCTGCCACTACTGCTGCTCAAGCAGAGTTTTTATCTGTGTGGAAAAACAGGAAAAAAAAAAAAAAGGTTATTTGGAGTATTTTATGAAGGCTTAAACTGCTCTTTCAGGATATTTCTTGGTAACCAGCAACCATACCTGTTGCCATTCTGTTCAGTCTTCTTGCCACTTGCATCTGCTAAGCACACTGGGGAACTGAGCTCGCTTACAGTAAATTAGACATCCCGGGAATCCCTGGCACCTCCCTTCCCTTCCTGCCTTTGCCTTGCTCCCTGTTAACATTTCTTTCTATTGACAAAAGGAAAAAACAATATTGTTTCATGAACTGTTATCAGACGTCTACACTTACTTTAAAGGCATTGGCAATTTTTACTGAGTCTCTATTTATCATCTAAGCACATTTAGTTTCTTTATCATAGTGCCCTTTAAAAACAAAAGATGTCATCGTAACAAAACACAGCTTAGAAACTTTCTATACAAAAGCTGATCATAGAATCATAGAAGAGTTTGGGTTGGAAAGGACCTTTAAAGGTCATCTAGTCCACGCTCCTTGCAATGAGCAGGGACATCTCCAACTAGATCAGGTTGCTCAGAGCCCCATCCAGTCTGACCTTTGTTTACAGGGATGGGGCATCTACCACCTCTCTAGGCAACCTGTGCCAGTGTTTCATCACCCTCATAATAGAAAAAAATTCTTCCTTGTCTAGTCTGATTCTACCCTCCTTTAGTTTAAAGCCATTCCCCCTTCTCCTATCGCAACAGGCCCTGCTAAAAAATCCGTCCCCAGCTTTCTTGTAGCCCCCTTTAGGTACTGGCAGGCTGCTATAAGGTCTCCCTGGAGCCTTCTCTTCTCCAGGCTGAACAACCCCAACTCTCCCAGCCTGTCTGCATAGGAGAGGTGCTCTAGCAGTCTGGTCATCTTTGTGGCGCTCCTCTGTACTCTCTCCAGCAGGTCCGTGTCCTTTTTATGTTGGGGGCCCCAGAGCTGAATGCAGCACTCCATGTGGGGTCCCATGAGAGTGGAGTAGGGGGTGGGGGGAGGGGAATCACTTCCCTTGACCTGCTGGCCACACTGCTTTTGATGAAGCCCAGAATATAGTTGGTTTTGTGGGCTGTGAGTGCACATTGCCAGCTGATGTCCAGCTATTCATCCATCAGTACCCCTGAGTCCTTCTTTGCAGGGCTGCTCTCAATCCCTTCCTCCCGCAGTTTGTATTGATGCCAGGGGTTGCGCCAACCCACATGCAGGACCTTGCACTTGTCCTTATGGAACCTCATGAGGTTCACATGGGCCCATTTCTTGAGTTTGTCCAGGTGCCGCGAATGGCATGCTGTCTCTCAGGTGTGTCAACTGCATGACTCAGCTTGGTGTCATCATCTCAAAAGAGATGTTTTACCCAACAGGTGGCCATAATTGAAAGTAGTCATAATACAATGCATGTAATATCTGGGACCTGGATTCAGATTCCACTCATCTTAGCAGAGATGCCCATAAGCTGAGTGTTAGATGATGCAGCTGAATACATCTGTAACCTTCCAGGAAGTTTGAGTTTCATTAGGACTTAATCAATTATTACCATGGTGTTGCAAAAACTCCATGCTCCATGGCAGTGATTTGTCCCATTACTATCTTTCTGAGAGATCATGATTTGGTAGAGGGGCAAGGAGTCTGGAAATCAGTTTAGTGATCCACAATAAGATAGAGGAACTAGTTGCAGAGATCAGTTAGCTCAGAATTTGAACCTTCTTCTGCAAGCATATTAAAATGCCTCTGTAGCATTTTTCTGTCAACAAAATTTTTATAAAACTTGGTTGAGTAGCAGTAGCAACTATTGGTTTACAATTAGGGCTTGTGGTTTTTTTGGGGTTTTGAGCGGGAGGAGGTTTTTCCTTCAAGATGAGAAGCAAGAGCTGAAGAACCCCATGAATCCCATTGAGGCCTTTTACTTCCACAATCTAATTGGGGAAGGATGAGGCATATTTTCAGACACATGACAATACAAGACCCTAAAATTAATAGCTAATCTTTTATTTTTACTGACCCTAAGGAGATATAAAAGCAAGTAACTATGTCTCCCAGATGGAAATTTACAATTCAAGCCATGGGGTTAGGTATGTTTCAAGTTTCTTTTCCATAAGGTTTCAGTTTCAGGAGTGAAAAATCTGCAAGAGATTCTCAGACTTAATTCATGTGTTTAAGAAGGATGAATGAAGAAAAAGATATCAATATATAAATTTTAAGTTCTTGCATCTCACAACTTTAATCCTTTGTCATGATTTTGTGGAAACTGCTCATGCTGGAATGTTGAGTTTCCCAATTTTTATGAATATATTTATTCAAAGGTTCTTGGAAAGGAACTGAGCATTCAGATCTGAAGGTGTCTTTGGAATACCTGTTCCTTGAGGGTTTCTAGAATGTTTCAACCCTTACTGTAGATAACTGCCAAGTATTTACATTGTGTTGGAGAGCATCTTCAAATAAACTTCAGCTGCTGCTGGGACAGTGTAAAGAAACATTGATATGATTCCACCAACATTTTCCCAAATGCACCAAAAGCCAAAAAAACCCCTCCAAACCCAAAACAGCACCCATACCAACCCTCCAAAAAAGCTACAGGGAGCTTTAAATGAAAAGGAGAATCTGTAAATTTGAAATGCTGACTGTTTCTGGGAGAAATTCTTATAGTGAAGATCATCTCTGGTTCAATAGTATGAGTTCTGTTTTCATCCAAATCTGGGATTTTAACCCTGATTTTTAACTGAAAAGTAAGAGTGGAAGCCCACCACTTTTTAGTAAGAGAATAAATATTCTTAGAACTAGTAAGGAAGTTACCTGATCTGAAAGGACCCAAACTGGATTTTTTCAAAGAAAAGTATTCCCTTTTATTGCTTCAAACTTATTGCGTTGTTACAGCAAACAAACCTTACAATTAAATGTATTTGGAAAAAAAAAGATACATGTAGATGAACAGTTGTATGTAATCACTAAGAGCATATAAAATGTGCCAAGCAGTAGTATTTTAGTGTTCATATTATATATGCAACATAGGGAAGATGGTTGCTGCCATCAGCATCCAACCTGTGTGCAACAGTTCTGCGTGCTGTGAGCAAGTGCTGTTACAAGAGCCACCAGCATCATCTTTTCACTGATAATTTGTTGCTGTTCTGTTTGGTTACTGCCCTTGTAGGTGCTGTGTTCATGTCTGTTAACGGGACTTTAGCAACCTTCTAGTGCTGTGGAAGTGGGAATTTCCTGATATTGTAGCACTGCACGTAGCATCCTACTTGAATGGATGGGTGAGTCTAGGACTTGACCTGCAGGATGAACTCTATCCATCATATATTGTTGGTGACTTGGTGATGCAGCAGCAAAGTCTTCGGATTTCTTGTGTAATGGTTTCATGTGTTTAAGAATAAAAAGCATGAAAGTGATATGTTTACACAACTCAATGGCACATGGGTAATACATTAAAGGAATGTTGTAATTGAAAGTTTAATTTACACTTCAAAGTAGTCCAAGCTTGCTAAGGTAAGAAAGACAAGAAAGCCCAAATGGTGCTTTTATTTCTACCTTAACCTGATATAATAATCTTTGCACTTTTGTAATGCTTATAAATACCTGTTTTGCAGGCTGCTTACTGTGCTTTTGGTATTGCAAATTTAGCAATGTGAGCCAGTGAGTGCAAATCCGTGTTTCTGAGCCATTAAAATGTGAGAATACTTTCTAAATATTAAGGAGGAAAAGGTGCATTATACTTTGGAAGTGATCTGTCCATGTGGGTGAGGATTGTAAAGGAAATTTAGTGGGACAAGGAAGGATTTTTAACCTGTAAGCAGAGTCCAGCTCCAGCTGGTGGTATGGTGTCACTTTTTTTAGGACAATGTGAGGATTGAGCCATTCATGAAAGGGAAGGTGCTTCAGGAGGACTCACAGCTTCTTTCCTTAAATTTGTGCCTGGCAGAAGCCAAGGATGATGAGGGCTGTGCTGTGCCTGTGTCTACGTGGAAAACTCGGGAGCGTGTATGGTGCAGAAGCTGCAATGCATAAACTGCTCCCAGGATAAGTGCCAAAGCAATGTATGTGAGTTGAAATGGAGGGGAGGGGGGAAGGATCACAGAGTAGGTAGATTGCATCAAGTAATGCTGATAATTATTAGCTTACAGTGCCTCGTTATCACTTCTTGTTATGTTATGTGGTCTACTGTTAGCTGTTTACCTCATCTGATAGGTGGCAACTGTCCTGATATCACCTTGTTACTTAATGCATACCATGGTGAGCTCCTGAAAGAGCATCCTTGGTCACCACCACGGGGAAAACAACACATCTAGAGGATGCCATTAATACAGTTGTATTCTTAACACATGTTCTGTAAAGGTCAGTGGCTGAGGATGCTTGAAGAAATTTATTCAGGCTAAATGCTCATCAGATGCCAAAGAGCTGTAGTATGTGGGCAGCTACACTTGCTTTGGCACGGAGAGATTGCCTACTCGGGCATGGGCTTCAGGACAGCAAAAATAAAATTGAGAAAAGACTAAACACTGCAGGGTCTTAAGGAGCAACGGGGTGCTGGGAGAAGAGAGGGGTACACCCATTGCTAGCACCCAGGTTTACCCTGCTGCCCTAGGGCTGCTGTATGTGTGTGCGTGCCGCCTGCTGCTACTGCTTTGCTTCTATTGCTTGGCCATCACAGGCAGCTGGAGCAACACAAACAGCATGCTGCCTAGTGCTGTGCAATGATTTTTTCTTTTTTCTTTTTTTTTTTTTTTTGGCTTTTTCGTTTGATTTTTATTTTGGTACACAGCAGCTGAGAGCAGAAGAGAGCGCCCGTAGCTCAGTGGTGGTTTGGAGAGAAGCACACTGGAAGGCTGGGCAGCACTTTGAAACTTTGTCAGCATGACAGCAAAAGTTTGCTTCACATCAGCACAGAGGCTGCCCTCCCCTGTGCAGGGGGTGGTGGTAGCAGAAGACAGTGAGCCGAACTAGTTCCTGTCTAAACCTGTGGATGTGTCCATCAGGGCTAATATCTGGAGGCAACTTTGCATTTCTCTGGTTTCAAAACAGAAGCAGATGCCTGGATGCAGAACTGCTTCCAGTTAGGGCTGGGGCTGGGGGTTTGAGTGGGAGAAAAGAGCAACCTTGGTGGAGTCTCTCACTTTCTAGTCTCTTAATGCTCACCTTAAAAATAAGACATGTTGCACACATGCAGGCAAGAGTCCCTTTCCAACCTGTTAGGAAATCACAGTGCTGAGAATTGGAAATAACCTCTTAACTTCATGCTTAACTAACTGTGCTGCTTCTTTGTGTGGCTGAATCTTGGGCTAAAACTTCCAGGTTAACTCTGTCCATCCTACTCTAGCTAGTGACATGGTGAAGGGAAAGTGGTGAATCTGCAGGAAGGCCCAATGTCAGGCAAGGCACTGGTACCATTGTACAAGACACTAGGAAAAATAATTTAGAATATTGCATACTTTTTTGGAAATAACTATGTTGAAGTTGAATTAAAGGTAGAACATATGGAAAGTCTGGTGGGGATATTAAAAGATTGGAAAGCCTATCTTATGGGAAGGGACTACAAGAGATTGGCTTGTTTAGTTTAGCAAAATAGAGTTGAGAGAGGATTTGACAGCGCTCTATAAATACATCCAGAGCTAAATGCCAGAGAAAGGAAAAAGCTATTCAAACCCAAGAGCAATATTTGCGTAAGAACAAGTGGGCATAAACTTGGCCCTGAATAGGCTTAAACTAGAAATCAGATGATTTCTACCCCTCCATATAGCGAGGTCTTGAAACTGCCTTCCAGTAGCACACTGTACTTTCTGTGGACAATGAGGGGGGCGATGCTATGTGGTGCTGTGCCCACAGAGACCCAGGCTTCATGGCTGCACAGCTTTGCTCTAGGCCTGCGCTCCTGACCATGTGTGTTGGTACAGGGCTAACAGGCACGTCCTGCCACCTGTGGCGGCGTCCTGCCACCCAAAGTACCTACTGCTGAAAGTGAAAGCACCGGTGTTAAATTGTGGCTGTATTCCTAATGTCCTTTAATGGTCTGGGGAAGTTTCCAGCACCCATTGTGTCTGTGTGTGTAACTGTTGATGCCAAAATGCCTACCGATATCTCTGGGGCTTTTATATTAATAAGGTTCCTCCTGCAAGGAAGGGATGCAGGATTAGGCTTTCAATAGTGTAACCCCAAGGAATAAAAGTAGCTTCCCTGACTGGAAACGACAGCAATGTCTCAAAAACAACAGTACAGAGAAGAAGGACTTTTTCATAACTTTAAATGTTTTTGTTTTCTTCTGCTGCAAAAAATTCATGTGGCCTTTAAATTTGATGCTCGCGATGAAACGTTTCCTTCTATACCGCAGTGAGAGTAGCACTACGGTACGCATTTAACAGGTAAAGGAACCAGAGCACAGATGATTTGGGGATGTGGAGGTTGGCACAGTGATGCCAAGATGCCAGTTTTCTGGCTTTTCAACTGCACGCTCCGCCTATTGCACCATACATCCTCTTGAATGACAGCCCCCATGAAACTTAAGTGTGTTTCTGTTTTCACCTGCTATTTTCTTTTACTTATGTCTTTCTGAATCTTTGGCCTTTGGAGCTGAAACTTTTCAGGCTTGTTCCTTTTTTTACTGACGATATTTTAGGAACTCCCCTCTTCCCCAAAATGCATACAAACTTGGTGGTGGACCTCTCTATTGCAGAAAGAGCTGAGGAGAAAAAGCTGAAGCAGGCACAGAAATAGCCTCCTGGGAAGCAGATTGACACATAGTTCTCTGGTAGCTTTGATGCGAGTCAGCTGTAACTCGCTGAAATTTGTACGCTGTGCACAAAGGTACTTTCTGTACTGAGAGCTAAACCAGCAAAATACTTCACTAAAAACAATATAAAAAAAAATATTGTAGTACCCAGTAATTAGCATGTCAATTATAGTAATTTTCCCTGGGTTTTGATTGCTTTTCCATGCACCTGATATATTCCTTCAACATAGATAGGGGGTGAGTCTTGCCTTCATATTGTCTGTGGGGTACTGCTGTTCTGTGCCATCAATGGACTGCAGTATGGAAAAGGTAGCGTGTGACATTTCTACTCATACTCTGGAAAACGCTGCCCTGACAGAGTAACATTTCTGGTGCTGACCTCCATCATTAACCTCACTTTTTATGCCTTCCCCGCACAGCTTGGCGTTAAGGAAAAGAGAAGCTGGAGCCAAATATTGTGCTTTTGAGTGCTCTGTAGGAGACTGGGGTGAAGGCTTTTCTATGTATAGATATTTTTTTTCCCCAAAAAATCAGTTTTGGAAGGTTTTAAGACTTCACATATTGGGCTGAATTCCAGTCATGTTTTAATTAAAGGAAGAGATTTAAGTCTCTTTCAACATGTTTTAAATGAAAAGTGTTGCTTAGGAAATGCAGAATTCCTTCAACACTTTTGAAAAATAGTTCCTGATATTTTTTTTTTAAATAAGAATGTTGTGGGTTTTTTTAAAAAAAAAGCACCAAAAAACCCCCAACAAAACAAAAACAACAACAAAACACAACTGGCATACACCTTTGAAATAACCAAATCCAAGGAAAATGAAATTATGTTTTTAGAAGGGGTGCCAAACTAATTTGGGAGTTGGTATAAAGTTGTTAGGGGTTTTTTTAGGTAAAGAAAGTAATATTTGCCCAGCACTACTGCTTGATGACTTCAGCTTCTCTCATTCACAGCAACCCATTTTCCTTCTTGGGACTTTAAATAATGTAAAAATCCATCCATCCACCCGAGCATTTATATTACAGCTGTCACCGTGCTTTCTTGGCAGCATCACATTAAGTCATTTTAGCTGTACTGTATTTGGGGGGTGGGAGGGGGTTTGTTTATGATTTTACAAGGAAACTATTTTGGCTTATAAATTCATTTTTTTTCCAGGAAAATAAAGCCACAGAACCTTTAAATTATTTCTGATGTTTAAAGACTCAGAAAGCTGTATCTTGGGAGGATACAAACATATCTAATACCCTTTTCCATAGCGCCTATGTCTGTTTCACAGCACCTAAATCTTTACAAAAATCTGCTTGCAGGTGGTTGGGGTTTTTTTCCCTATACAAGAAAAGAAAATGAAATGAGATAAATTGCAGATTAGCAGATGGCAAACACTTAGCAGCCTATGTGAAATAATTTTTTTTGGTATTAGTCCAGTTCCAGGCGGATGGCTGTCCTCATCCCCAAACCTGCCATAACAAATTGCTAAGAAAGCTGAATACTGAATCATTTACCACCTACTTTGGGAAGTTGTTCCTGAAGTCAGGCATAAGGTAAATTTTGGAGGGGTAGTCTGGGGATGCCCACATCTTCATTAACCTGTCTTTTCCCTTTCTGTAAATCAACAGAAGCCTGCAGTCTCAAGGGCTGTCAATGTAGCACCCCTCATAAGCCTTAAAATTCATCTTAAATAAAAATAAAAAGCTACTACGTAGGCACAACAAAATTTACTATTAACGGGTCTTAAGTATGTAATTACATGATAGACCCAAATGGCTCCAAAAGAGTTGCTCCAGGCTATTGTGTAAGCAATACTCCTTTGAGAAATGTATAAATACATGTAATTCAGTACATAATACACATGTTAAAAAACTACCTAATTACATATTTTCCCAGGAGAATGAAAAGGCTCCAAAAGAGCTACTCCAGCCTCTCTAGTACACAATGTGTGTTTTATAACCTTTCATGAATCTCTTCCATTCTTTTTCCTTTAGGAGGGGAAAAAAACAGTAAGGAAATTAAATACAAAACACCTACTGTACATTTAATTTAGAGGACAAAATGCAATGTTGAAATAACATTAAGGGTGTGACGCAAACCAAGGAAAGCCAGGAAATTGAGTGTAAAGGCTGTTACTCCATCCTTAACTCACGTCACTTGGATAGTGTTTCAGGCCACTGTTCTGTAATGGCAGATTTTAAATTTCATCACTTCAAGCAGGGTTGTGGCCTATCTACACTTACAGGTACTTACATAGTCTATACTGCTGGAATACCTGAGTGCTGCTCATGTATTTATTTATGCACAGGGAGACACACATCTATTTTTAAGAATTACACTTTTTTTCCAAAATCTTTTGTCCTTCCTAGTGCTGAAATTACCGTGGCTTTTTCATTTGCCTGAGAATAGATTCGTGTGTATCGATGTGATGAAGTGAAAGGAAGAAGTAAGTTTTGCCTTCAGCTCTGGTGGTGCCAAGATCTGGGCTGCTCCAGGGCATTTTGCAGGGAGCAGGAGGGATCTGCCCTAAAGTGTGGATACATCTCTGGAGGAAATCCTGCTGTCCAGATTTACCAGCCCTCTTTGCTAGCTGGCAGTTTTGTTAGTGTGGGGGAGTGGATGTCCTGGAGAGAGAGAGCACTTCTCCCGTGAGTGATGCTGAGCCCTATGGGGATGGTGATAGCCCGCTGTGCAGGCACTGAGCTGCATGCTACCTCTGCCAAGAGACAGTCTAGAGATGGGAGTGATGGTCCGATGTGTTCATAGCAACCTGTGTTACTAAGAAGATTATTATAAATAGTGTTTTCCTTTGCATTTTCCATTAGATCAAAATGTAATTTGTGCCCTCCCTTTTGCACCATTCCCTGAAAACAAATGAAATAGTGCATACACTTTTTATCATTAAGACGCGGTACATGCAAGTATATTTTGTTGTATTGTATATTAATTTCACCACAGAGCCCAAAAGAATATTCTGCCATTTATACTTCATCTGTGGTGGGTTTGGTGAATATTGTTTGTAAGAATCATACTGTGGGATAGCTGTTTATCCCAAGTGCTGTCTCAGGCAGGACAACAGAATTACGGAAGACAGATCAGTTCTCCATTTTTATTCAAATGGTCAGGGGGTTTTAGTTTTTTTGATGTTTTTCATATTTTATTAGATAGGTATGTTCTCTTCACTGGAGTATACCCAAACACTTTCAAAACAGCTTCCCCCCCGGCCCCCCCAAAGAGCAAGACAGTAGTCTCCTGCTGTAGATGTACCAAAGATGCGGGACATTCCCCTGGGATACAGGAGACCTAACAAGTTTTTGATTAGCAAAGCAGAAAGGTTCCCCCAGGAGAAACCTGGAGTCTTGCTTGAGAATAGGCAGGTGGCCAGAATAACTACCTGGTGTATGAAGCCTGTCAGTGTGTCTCTGGTCTGGAGGAGGCAAACACAACTCAGGCCAGGTCCCTGGTGTCCTCTGGAGGTGCTGTCTGGGGACTCCATAGTGTTAGCTTCTGGTCAAAACCAGGAAGATTTCTGCTGGATCCAAAACTGCCACTTGTCTCTGTTCTTGCTGATTCAGTAAATCAATACAGTTTAATGAAAAGCTGGTTTACCCAAATACTCCCAGTCAGCTCTACCCTTTTCTCAGATTTTCTATGTCTGTTTTCCTGTGTTAAGAGTCACACATAACAATTAGTTACAGAAAAGTTGATCTTCTAGGTTCCTGTTTTTTCAGGAAAGACTTTGAAAAGTTTCTTGGGTGTATTTTTTTCCTAGTGGATCTGACAATGGGATGGTCTTTCTGTTTATGGCATCCTGTTCCTTTGGACAACAAGACAAGGTAGTTTGTTCTTTTTTCTTCCTTTTTTTTTTTAAAAAAAGAATTGTAACTCTCAGGGGTCACAAAATTGGGTAGGCTCTGAGGAGGAGCTGCCATATTAGAAAGCCAAAACAGAAGGTGAGGTGAAAAAACATATAAATAAAGAAAAACACCTACAGAGTGTACTTTTTAAAATACCGGGCAATCTCAATCTGAAACTGGATTTAATGGTACTTTCCAACTGAGTGTTGTTGGTCATTAGCAGCCTTTAGAATTGGAGGTGCCTCTTACATCCAAACAGACCCAGAGCATTAACTAGTTTGGTATGTGCTTAATAGCAGTACAGATGGCAGAGAGGGAGTGACAAGTAATGTCTCTTTCCCCCACTTTCTCTGATGGATATCCAGTGTTTTCATATTGAGTATTTTGTTTGATTTGGCATGTGACAGGCTTTCAGGTTAGAGGGTTGCTGGCTTGCTTTTAGCACTGGGACTGCTGGTCTTGTGCATGGTCACCTGAAAATGTTTACATCTGAAGCAGGAGGTCAGAACATAGTGTTGGTGTCTGCTTAACGCAGTGCAGCACGCCAGGGGCATGCGTTAACAGGGAACTTGCATGCTGGAGTGCAAGAGAGGCAGGAGGAGTGTGTGAAAACATAGTAACCTGGCAAGGGCAGCAGATAAGCTGGCACTGGCCAGCTGTTGACTGTGGGTGTATTACTGGGTGCTGCCTACCCTGTGGCATCCCCCTGCGTATGGTCTCTTAACCTGCAATACCCTTAACCATTAGGTACCGAAGAGGGCCTTGAGTTATCTGACATCTGCTACGGCTGACGGGCAGGGTGAAAGCGTCCAGCGTGGCCTTGCCGGTTGAGTTCTTGCTTCTAGTGTGAGGTTTTCTGGTCTGGTATTGAAATGGAGCTGACCTTAGGTTCTAAGCGTGCATACTTCTGAATCTGGATCTAAGCTTTGAAGAGCCTGGATCCAAGATACCTACTCCGACACATATTTCACCCGAAACAGCAAGGGAACTTTAAAGTCTGTAACCACCTAGAGCAAACGCAGCAGGTGATATTTCAGCTTAGGGCTTTGCCTGGCTCTAATTTTAATAATAAATGTATGTGCAAGTGAAAACTAGACACTATGTTGACATCAGGCAATTTATAATTATAGGATTTTACCTTTGTTTCCACAGCAACAGCTTAGGATGCAGCAAACAAAATTATGAATTGGATTCTGGTTTCAATTCTGCCTGTAGAGCCCCAGAATATCCTCATTCATTGGCGCCAGCATCATTATTCAGTTGATAGAGTGGCAAACTGAAGCCTTCACCTGGCCTTCCTGACTCCTTTTAAGAGGCCATAAAGGAAAAGGGGCACTGTGAAGAAAAAGCAACTGGAATTTAGACCTGAAATTATACTCAGGAGAGTAGAAAATTAGTCGTTTAGGGAGACAAGCATAGCAATACGTTGTTGTTGGGTGAGTTGGCATCTAAATTTATAGCATGCTGGTCAATCCTTGATTGTTACTTACGTGCTTACACATTTTGCACAGAAAATATAAGGTATACTTGTGTTTGGTAAAAAGTAAAAATGCAGATGGCCTTACAGGGCTCTGTAGCACCGATGATATTAAAACAAGCAGGAATAATACCTACCTCACCCTATCTAACGTTATTCTGCCTTTTAGGATTAAATCAAAAACCTCCGACCCCCCTGACTCCTGAGACAGAAGGCAGGACTGTATGTGCAGTCAGGAACATATCCATTGAATACTAGAATGCTATTTTTATACTCAGAATAAAGCTGCACTTGCAAAGATCATGTTTTGCTTGTAGGGCTGGTAACTGAATCTGGCAGGACTGCCTTCTGAAGTAAATGCTTGAGTTTGTTGAACCTGGAGAGGAAGGATGGTTCAATGGCCGGGGCATGGGCCTCCGGCAGGGGTGACAGAAGCTCAGACCACTGGATGCCCACCTGACTCCCTGCGTGGTGGCCCTTGCATTGCTCCAACCCCCTTGCTGTGAGATAAGGTTAAGAGCAAGGAGGAGCAATGGACCTGAGGTGTGTGGCCCACGCAGGGAGCCATAGAGTAGTGTGTGTATGCTGAAGCACTGCGGGCTGAAAGATACGTGTGAACGTGTCCTTGGAGACGAGGTCTGTCCTGAGCAAAGAATAAGACCAAGAACATGCAGAGGAAGAGTGTCTCCCTGTGCGACGCTTGTTAAGGTGAAGTCACGACAGGCAGAGTGCCAGTGCATACCGTTGTCATTGTGCTAGGGAAGTAAATGAGATGGATTGCTTCAGGTGTTGTGATATCATAAAACAGCACTGGTAGGTCCTGCTGACCCTCTTGTCAAATGACTTACTGTCTTTGAGAGAAAAGCCTGATTCACACCTTATGTGACTCGAGTGACTTGGAGAGTAACATGGAAAGTGACTTTAGCCAAGCCACTTCTATGTAGATAATCGTGGCTGCAAAATCATTACTAAGGGTGATTTGGACCACATGGTTATGTGTTATAGGCACAAGAGAACGTGTTCTTTCTAAAAATAAGACGCTCTCTGCATTTTTAGGTTTTCATTTTATTTTGCATCTTACCATCCAACTTTCTTCCCAGTGCTTAAGCATCCCTCTTGCTGGTCCATTTTCACTTCACAGTGTAGTTAGCAGGGCTAGAATCTAGAGAAATCAAATTGCTACCCAAACTCACCCATTTTTAAGATGCTGATGAGTAGTTATAAAAGGGCAGGATCCTTGAGACTGATGGGTCTGATGGGGGTCTGGCCGTGTTGAGCCACCACTAAAATATCAACTCTCCTGTGCAAACATTTGTTCTCTCTCAGCCCCTCCAAATGTCCTCTCCCCAACTTTATCTTTCTTCCTGGATTATCACCACCCTTTAATTTTGGCTGCAAGATCTAAAAGTTAAAACAGAAGGGTTACTTCCACCCAGGCTGTTTGCCCTGTTGCTGCTCGTCTGTCATGCCTGCATCCCTGCAGAGAACCCTTCCCCAGGCTACTGCGATGTGACCCAGAAGGCGAACAGGCCATGTCCTCACCTGGAACAGGGTAGTGGTGCTGCATTTGTGTTGGTAACTGTAGTGGAGCAGCACTACTCAATTTCAGCAAAACGTTCTCCAACACAGCAGAATTCATGCATGCCCTTGAATTCAACTGCATTTTAGCCTTGCTGAATAAATTTTACTTTGTAAAGTGAGAGCACTAATCCTTGCTGTGAAAAGAGGAGTTTCAGAACTATCCTAGCCTGCACATACTCGTGAGTGAATGTGATATTGCATACAAGATCATACCAAAACTCAGAAGTTTTAACACGAATGTTTACTGTGACTTAATTCCCATTAGTTCTAGTCATGCAATGGCTATTTTTTCGTCCCTTTAAAAACATTCTTCTTCCTGACTGCATTCCAAGGTAGGTGTGAGATAACTCACTAAATCACCATCTAATTTATAACTTTGTCAGTCATTCAGTGAGTCATGACTTTATTATTGCAGGAATGCAACCCACAAACAGATTCCCCCCCTCCTTTAAAGCTTCAACTGGTCCGGTCCCAAAGCAAGCTTTGGTGTCACATTGCCCAACAGACACTTACGGACCATGTTTCCGCCCAGGGTTTCTGCTGATGAACCCGATGCTTATTTATTATTATTATTTTTCCCCTCTCATCTCTTGCTTCATCTTCCCCTCTTCCCTTTGTGTAGAAGTAGCTTCTCTGAGTATTTTTGTGTGTGCTAGTGCCTGCAGCCCAAACTTGCAGGAACACCTTGGAGTGCCTCAAACCTACTCCTGAGCTGTGCTTTTTCTTTCAACCATTTTTTATGCAGCAGTGAAAAGAAGCAAATGGCGTGAGCACTATCAGTGAGAGCATGCTAGAAGTTACTACCTCCTCCTCTCCCAGTCAAAAACAAAAGTATTTGTAACCAGAGACAGCCTTATGCAACACACAAACATCTCAAGCATGGTAAATGATTTCCAATTGTTCCATGTGTCTAAGTAATTCCCGGTCACCCACTTCTGATATCTTTTGCAATTTTTATTAAAACAGTTGCTTATTCCTATTCTATTAGTGTCTGGATATTTTGTGTGAACAGTACCCAGCACACTGCAGATGTTTTCTCTACCCTGAAAACTTTGCAGCCTCATTAACTATTTAAAAATAAGAATATATGCTAAAATTAGGGATGGGATATAGGAAAAGTCCTGAAGGGGAAAGAAATATCTTTGTTCTATATATTTCCAATCAGCAAAACTGGGCAAGGCATTGCACTGCAACAGGTTTCTGATGTTCAGTATCTTCTGACTAGTGAAAATATTTCAAAGGGAAGCTCCTCTTCCATTTGGAGTTTTGTTGAGCAAGTGTGAATGGTGCCATTGGGGTATAATTTTTTTTAAGATATTGGATGAACGTTTTCAGTGTGTTTGGAAGGCCTTGGAGCATCTCTGGACAGTCAGCTCAGTTTACAGGCTAAGGACTAGAGCCAGTTTTTTCAAGAATTGACAGGTAATTTTGAAATCCTTCTTTTGGTCCTGTATCTAAGGCACCTGGATTTTGAGATAAGTGCATATTTAAGCATGTATTTTGGGAAAGATCTTCTCACTTCCCTGCTTAGGATATAAAAATCCACCCAAACAAAAAGCAACTAGTCAAGCTATTAATTTTAAAAAGATTAGATAATATTTCAATGCTCTTACTTTTAATGGAAATTAGGTGCATATTAACACAATGTCTTCCTCCTTATTTTATGTAATCCCCTGTATTGCCTTTTCCAGCCTAGAAAAGGCTTCTAGGAAAGCTAATAAGGATAGGCTTTTTTGATTTCCAATATGAGATAGTGTCTTGGAGATTTGTTTATTTACTCATTTAGCTGGCTGGGTTGCTAGGGCTTCTTTTCTGCTAAAACTTGAATTGATTTTGAATAAACCCCAATGCTTTACACCACAGATGTGATGGCAGTATCACTGTGACATGTTTCAGGATCATGTGCTAAGCTCTGTATTTTACTGCTTGTGGTTAACCCCGTTGTTCCACATGCAGAGCAGTCAAGTCATCAATCTTTCTGTTGTAGACTACATCTGTCAAAATTTGGGCTTCGGATATGTTGCTTAGGATAATGGAAGGAAAATGGTGGTATGTCACTATGGAAAGGCAGGGAAAATATAAAGCCTGTTGAGTGCATGAGTACCCTGGTACCTGGAGCTGGTGCACACAGAATGGAGGAAGCAAAAACTGGGATGTGGGAACTCTGGTTCTGGGAGGATGAATGTTATAGGTTTAAGAAAACTTACAACCTGTTCTTACAAGGTGAACAAAATAGATTGCACAAAGTGTATAAAAGAAAGCTGTCCGACTGTTGAAAACCTCACTTTGCAAAGCATGGCTGTCATGCAAGAAAGTAATGTTTATGACATTATTTCACCAAAAAATTCTTCAAGGAAAAGTTTGCATGGGAGAGTCTGTAAAGCAGAGGAAGGAAAATCTTCAGTGCCAGGATTACGCTTTATGGCCCAAATAGGTGTCAGTGATGGATTATCCAGGCTGCTCATTGTTAAAACACTGAAAAGCCAGGGCATTTTGTGCAGTAATATCAGCATGATGAGTGAAAACACATCACCAAGCCTGCAGATTCTGAAATGAGAAAATACCAAAAGAAACACAGATTCTATTTTCTCAGCTGTTATCATGAGATCACAATCCTGTTGAGCAGTAAAGCAATGCTGCTTTCTAAAACAAGCCAAAAATTGTGATCAGAGACAAGATTTATTTTTTCCTTTTTTTTTCTTCATTTTCTCCCTCCCTCCCCCCCCCCCCCCCCCCTTTTTTTTTTTTAAGGTAACTAATTGAGCCTTGTTGCTATATACTTTTGGGGTTTCTAGTGAGATGCATGTCCACTGGGTCTGATTTTTTTTTTTTTTTTTTTTTTACTCCCCCCCCTCCCCCCAGAAGGTGTTGAGCACTTCTAACCCCTCCACCAAAGTCATACCTCAAGTTGTGTAAAAGGAACAGAAGGCCTATAGGGATTTCCCCTGAAGCTAATATACAAACAGCAGTCAGAGGGCTCCAGCTCTTAAAAGTATAGAGAACCTTAAATAGATGGGCTGGGATAACTGGGAGGGAAAGAGAGACATCTGTTGAGTTGTTGAAAAGACATATGCTCCTAGCACTTCCTTTGTCATGCATTTTGGAAATCTTTTCTCTCTGAGTTTATTGCTAATATTTAATTTAAAACCAGATTTGGATTGTTGACAAAATTATAACTTGTAAGCGGACGCTCCCCCCCCCACCCCACCCCCCTCCACCCCACCCCCTTCCCAGTCTAATCTGAGCAGCACTTGCTCTTCCATATCTTCCTTCTGCTGGTCCCAGGTCGTGCACCTTGGGTCATACTGGAGAAAGGGGCACCTTGCCCTGGCTTTGGGCTTACATGAGAGGGCAAGGCTGGTGGGAGTGTGGGGAAGTAATGCTTTGGAAGCTGGTACCACCTCACTGCTCCTCTTACCCTCCAGGCTAGCAATCACGTTTATATCAGATGGAAAACGTGACTTTATTTGTGTGTGTGTTTGTGTATGAGCACTTAATGACATTTCAAGGCATCCGACAAAAGCCTAATTCCTTGGATTGGTTTCGTCAAATAATAAAGTGACTTGACATAAGTATAATTGAAAGCAGATGTAGAAATATGGAATTTTAGCAGTCATTCTGCACACACACACACACACACACACACCCCTTAGCTCTCAGTTCATGCCAGAAATATTTTCATTTTTGTTTCCTACTTCCTTTCTGCAGAACAAAGCCTGGGGAGGATGAGTTCTGGGGCAAGGACCCAAAGGGTATTGATTTCGCATTTTCATGTCTCCTTGTAAAATTTCCACCTTTTCTGAGTTCATTTTCCATTATGAAGGAAAGTTTTGTGTACCTCCCCTCCTCTTCCCTGATTCTGAACTCATCCGCTAGATGAACTCTGTTATATAATCACTCCTGTCCACGATGGCTGTTTACTGCTATTGCTTGAATCTGAAATTGTAGGTTATGCACTGGGCTTGGCTGAGCAAGCAGCCTACGTTACGTTTTCACCTTCCCTGGCTGGATTAAGTAAGTGTTGGATGGAAGAAATTGTGAAGATGGAGAAAATAAATTGTAAATTTTGCATGTATGCATACACAACTGTGGGCAAAAGGTGGAAGGGTTCTTTCCCAGCATTTTATGCTATAAAATACATAGTCTTCATGGCTGCTTTTTAGCCTGAAAAGAACAGAATAAAAGCATTAGTGATGATAGCAAATGTTATTGGCTACTTAAATGGCAAAGATGACTCTGTCAGTGGAACAGCCCTTCCCAATATGTCAAACCAGTGTGACTGGAAAAATTAAGGGCTCGGAGCCACAACAATAGCAGTTTGAAATCAACATTGATTGTCTTGAATCTTCACTCATGCCAGCATCACGCTATCATTGCTCATGCTGTTCTGGAAAGAAATGAGATTTATAAAACTTACTATCTGCTTTGATTTCATCATCATTTGAAAAAGAGGGTTGTGTGCTTTAGGAGACTTGGGTACTCTGTTCCCATTTCAGTGAGATTCATGCATAATATCCTCTCAAAATTCCAGCCTGGAGCTTTAATTGAAGTGTTTTAGCCTCGAGATGTTAGTGTCTGTCTGTCTTTCGTGTGACTTTTGAGCCTTTTGACCATTGGGTGGGGAGCGGGGAGGGGGAAGAAAAAAATATTACTGAGCAGGCTGGAAGTCTGTAAGTTGTCTATGGTGCCATAAGGCATGCAACTAGATGGCCAGTTAATGGAAGAAGGAAGACAGATGCATTACTGCCAGGACTAACCGTAGAGGCTGCCAGAGCACAAGATATTGTCTTTCCTTAGAATTCAAAACCAGCCCAACACAAGCCTCCAATCCATCAGAAATGAGGCTTCCCGCTTTCAGCTGCCCATGAGACCGCTGGTTCCTTCCTTCAAAGCTGGGACGGCTGGGCTATGTATGAAGAGGACTCAACTCTGATTTTTGAGTGATAGACACTAGTTTTATGTTTTCTTCACCTGGGCTATGGTGTACCTGGTTTCCAAGAGCACTGAGACCACAGAGCTCCAAGTGCAGGCATCAGTAACTTCAGGTGTCATTAGAAATCAGTCTCCAGTAATAAACTGCATTAGCAGTACAGTGATCAGTTTAAAAGGAACAGATGATGTCTGAGACATCTATTAATTACTGGTAAGATCCTCATCTAAATTGTGTGAGGTGAAATGCACAGGCTGGAGTGCTCAAAGCAATCTGAGTGCAGGAAAGCAGCTGGATGTATTTAGAGTTTACACATGCACAAAAAAACCCCACAACATGGGGAGTGGAATGGCCTGCAGAGGAGGGTTGGTGAAGCCAGCCAAAAGAGGAACTGCCAGGAACTAGCAAAGATGGTTCAGCAGAGGTGTTACTCCTGCAAAAAAGTGACCAAGAGGAGAGTGTAAGATAAAGAAGCTCTGCTGCTTCAGTGTACACCTGCACCCTCACAGACATACCTAACACTCCCAAAAGCATGCTCCTATTTCATACAGGACTGCAGCATGGCAGGAAAATCTAGTGTTAGACCAAACATATTGAAAGTGTTCTTCTAGCCCATTTTTCATTGTTCTGTGAATCCTAGGGCTCCTCCAGGCTGCTAGCCAACCTGAAATAAGAGTGCTGAGGAGGTATCAGTCTTTCTCTATGTGGGACAAATGTTGTGGTAGGCTTATTGATCTTACCCAGGCTAGCATGCTCCTCCTGGCAATGCACCACACAGCTGGAGTGACCAGTTTGTGCTGTGAAGGCAGCCCAGGCTCCACAGAGAGCTGAAATCAAGAGAGTATTTGGCAAGTGTAATCTGGTGGTCAGTTTAGTATAGTAATTTCAAGAAAGAAGGTATTTTAATGAACATTCTAAATATGATAGAAGAGCGTAATGCTGTATTAAATGATTGCTTTTTTAAAAACTAGTGACTTCTGAGAAGGTACAAATCAAAAATTTCTGAGCTACTGAATTACTGCTGTCTATTCAGGTAAAGTTTTATGCTGTCCTTTCCAATACCAGTAGTGCTAAAGAGGCAGATCCTACATTTTTTCAGGATACTGTAACAGGATATGTAAACACTCATAAAACTAACAATTATGCTTACCTGTATAACCAGAACGCATCTTGGGATTAACTTAGAGAGACAAAAGTTTACATGCTGTGTCTCTGATTCATCTGCCAAGTATGTTGGTAAAACCATCCACTTGTGAAACTGTTGATTGCATGGTTCAGCTTGCACATGCAGTTTCTTCATCTGCACACACTTATCAGACTTGTGTGGACAAAACAGAAGCTTGCACAGTATTTATGGGAAGCTCATCTGTATATTTTCTATTTTGCCACAATCAAAATGTCAAGATTGTCAGTCAACTTTTCACATGTACACACTGTTCTAGTGTTTGAAAACATTACCAGTGGGGGCACATAGTCATCAGCTCTATCAGGTTGTTTTGTTTTCTGTAGGCTTCTGTGTAGCATAGACCTTAGGTAAGTTTCCTTCAATGCAGCTGTTAAACACATAAAAGTCAAGTGGCCATGTTTTCTACACTGGGCTAATTTGGTATCCCAGATTAAACATGGGATGACAAGCTGAATGTTGGCTCCTGCTAGGACATAAAACACTTACTTGCCACGAGTATCCTTGGTTTGTCTTTGCTGAAGGTGTTAAGTTTATGGCCGAGAAGAAATTTATCCCACTGTTGAATGAACTCTTCAAAGTCAAAACTCCCTGGATCAGTACCCAAAGCTAAGTGTGTTCTAACTAGAGTGACAGTGGGGACAAAAATGTAATGAACTAGATAGGCCTTCATAAGATGCTCACTTTTTCTTCCCTCGCCCAAAACTATTAACACAGGTCCTTGCTTCACATATTTGAGTATCAATTCCCCCAAGCTTTCAGTTTTGACCTGAAGTTTTGAAGGAAGCATTCAGAACTCCATACAGTGTGTATTGGTGTTATTTCCATTTGTACCTCCAGGTCTGAAGGCTTCCATCCCACAGCCACTCTTTGCTACTCCTTCCTGGTGAGGAGGGACACCTCATGTGTACCTCATCCTTCTCAATTCCCTTTTCTAGCCTTCTCCATGTCCATTGCACCAGGATCACTAATCATGCTTCCATAGAGAGTTACATACCCTGGATATTTATTCTACGTGTGTCCCACAGCCTCCATCTTCCTGTAGGCCTGCACTTGTGTCCCTCACCTTCTGCTTCCTCCCTCCCATTATTTGGGAAAGGAAGACATTTGTTGGGGGACAGCATAATAAGCTTAATTAGAAAGATGGGATGGAAAGAGGTGAGGCAGTGATCCTGTTATTTCAGAAAGTGTTGATGAATGTTGTCAGTCAAACCTTTGACCTAAGAGGGAGTGGTGGAAGCACAAAGCAGATGATGAAGGCTCTTTGTATTCCCCATTACTGCTGTGCTCGTTTTCCTTGGCTGTGAACATCTAGAATGGTCTCTAACATTTTTAATTGAGCAAATGCAGTGTTCCCAAACTGCTGTGTGACAGACAAGCAGACGAACCTAGAAAGAAATGCCATGAATTTGAGTGTGTGGGTTCACAAGCTCAGTCAATTATTCACAACTAGAAAAATAAGGTTACATGAATAGTCAAGATTTTTTGAGAGTGACTAATTGTTTTGGACATCTTATTCCTTGGATGATCCATTAAAAATACCTTAAAAGGACTGGAGCTTCAGCATATGGGTTCCCATAACCTTTTGAAAACTGAGGGTCCTCACAGATGTTTTGTGGTAGACACCAAGAAAACCCAGAGATTACCAAAATCAGTTTTCATCTGGAAGTGTTAGCCATAAAGTTATGCATGGGGGCATTGTTTTCTGATTTATATCTGTCTGTGAATCCTCCTCACATGTTTGTATACAGACGCTGCAAATAAATGTTAACAGTATGCTTTATAAGTTATGTTGTATGTAGAAGGACTTTGCTAGGAGCAGACAGTTATAATGGTCTGAAAGATTGGGAAGGGCAGCTCAGGAAGAGCTCATCTGTTAGGTCTTGAATGCGGAGCTGTTTACTAACCACACACAAAGTATTTGAAAAGGGAATGGGGCATTGAAGCATTGCTCTGTGGTGTTGCTGTCTGAAGCATGGGAAAAGAACGTATAAAAGTGTCCTAATAAACTGGAAAAGCTGAGTGATGGCAGGCCCTAGCAGGCCTTTTTAGGGTTGGTATGGAATAGGGGTTGCTAGAGGTAGGCAGGATTTCGGTGGGCACAGCCACAAGCTGGTCACTTGCAGCACCCTGGGACGAGGCTGGAGAAAAGCAGCTGAAAGGTCACACAATCCATCCAGCTAAACAGTCCTGGTGGGTGGCAGTCTGAAATAATTCCTGAGCTATTAATTAAGAAGATGCTTCTTCCAGGTTCCGGCCGAAGTCTTAAGACATGCCAAGGCAAGGAGCCAAAAGATCAAAAGGACACTAAATATTTTTTTTAAACCATTTTGTGGAGAGAGGGAGGAGAGCACTGTGCGGGGCCAGTTCACACAGGACATGCTGACGGGGCTTGGCTTTGCTCTAGGATGGGGAGAAGCAGAGTCCGCCTGGCCCTGCTCTCCTTTTCACATAAAGACGACTGTGGGTTCTCTTAGCTTTATCGTTTTTTCCTAGCTTCTCTTATAAAACTTTTGTGCTGATAGCATCTTTTGCTCCCAGTGTTAGGGTTGTGAAAAGGCTGTGTAATTACATGCATTAACCATTTGTTACAAGCGCTTGAGAAGGACTGTTGCAAGTGTTGATTCCAGGCAAATGTCACAGTTCAGCCAAAGCAAGCCCACCACACTGTAGCTTGAGACTCGCCTTTAATGGCACATAAAATATGGATTTATCCATATTAGTATTAATTATGATAATATGATAAGAAGTATCATATCAATATTAATCCAATAAAAAACAAAGCAGTGATGCCCAGTGCTAAAGAACAGGGGAGAGAATTTACATCGCTTTTACAGAGGCATGGGACAGGTCATGTCCCGAATTTCATGAAACAAGTAGTTCACGAATAGCACAACCCACAGAGTCTTGTTTCCCACAGACTTTTCTCTAAAAGGCTGCTCCTCTTGCTCCTCTTGCTTCCACAAGTCTCCTGTTTATATCCTTTGATGTGTGGTAAAGGGAATATGCTACAACCTTTCCCACACTGGCTCCGCGCACCAATTTTCACTCACCCCGCACCTACCATTCTGTCAGCCTTGGCTGAAAATGAGCAGGGAGTTTGAAATTTATTGGGGAGAAACTGATATGAGAACACGACAGGTTGACAGTGTGGTATCTTAAATCCTTATTTCCAAGGGGACTTGGCTGAGCAGGGTAAGTTTAGGAAACTGAAAGCAGCATGGAACTGATTTTTGCAGGAGGAGCCTGGTAGGAAGGACACCAGATGATCTAAACTTGCTTTGTGTCCCATGGACTTGTTTGTTTCTTTTCTTCCCCACTGCAAAATGCAATATAGGACTGGAACATGGAAGTAGAAGTTGGTCAATTACAGTGAAAAAGAAAGCAGAAATGTTACAACCCGAACAGGAAACATGATGGTAGGTCCTGATTGTATAAAACCTTTCTTCTTCTTCTGCCATTCCTCTTGTGGTTGCATAAGTGAAACCCCCTTTTTAGTGGAATTGTTTTGTGGGGTCCAGACTGAGATTCCAATGAAGACTCTGTTGCAATCCTAAACTTGGAGCAGCTGCTGTCCCTCCTTAATGACGTCAGTGACATTATTGTGATAAAAA
Source organism: Falco cherrug (assembly GCF_023634085.1). Lineage (NCBI taxonomy): Eukaryota > Metazoa > Chordata > Aves > Falconiformes > Falconidae > Falco > Falco cherrug. The sequence continues at coordinate 90,802,345 of NC_073700.1, read as the reverse complement.
AGAGCAAGTTCTCACAACTTTGGTGGAACTCAGAGTCATCTAGTATGAGAATAATCTTTTCTTTAAATGTCTTTTTTTGTTCTTTTTTATGTCATCACATTTTTTTTTAAATGTCATTTCAGAAAGGAGAGGTCAGGATAATAGATTTTCAGTGTACCACACCTGAAATTGTTGTGCCTGTTTCTGATTGTATAGGCATTTATATACATATTTAAGAAAAATAACCTTAAAAAAATTGTTGTTGAAAGGTCCAATATCTCCTTTTCAGTTTTTCTGTCACTATAAGTAGGAAACAGAGAAAAAAGCAAATGTACCAATTATTTAATGACATTTGTTATTGAAAATGCACTTACCTAACATCTGGAAGGAACTAGAGTGTTTATACTTTTAAAACCACCTGAAGGCCTTGGGGAGTGCCTGTTGTCTCATAAGTCTGCTTCAGATAAATGAAATTTGAGCTTCTAAATGACTTTGAGATTTGAAAAATACCACCAGTTAATTCTTATGACAGTTAATTGACAATAGATTCATATAATGAACCAAGTAATCTAGGATGATGTTAGCTTTCAGTAAATGTAAACTTTTATTCAGATTCAAAGGAGTGAGAAGAGTCTCCCCCCACAATAAACATGTTTTAACGTTCCCACTGAGCTTACTAGAAGCCAATCCCACATCTAATGCAGGATGTGTAGAACACCAGAAGTGACAGGTCACAATATCAAGCCATTTATTCTTTTCTGTGATTGACAGATGTGAAACTAGTCCTTTTCACATGAAATAGCATTTTAATTTGGATTTACCCCCTGCCTCCATCAGAAACATCCTAAAAAATCATAAATTTGTTAATTTAATATAATCATCTTTTTTGCCACATCATTAAAAAATCTTTGGTGTTTGATCCTGCTGTATATTTTAAGCTTCATAGCTCTAAGCAACAAGTTCTGCTTCAGCAATTTCCTTCTGGTTGTGATGCTTAGCTGATGATAGTTAATTTAGAAACTAATCATATTCTATTGTTGAATTTTTCATAAAAATGAAATTTGTCAAAATCAGACAGGTGTATGCCCATCAATGAGCTGAGGGAGAGCATGTTATTAATTCTCCATGCGAATGCTGCCTTATAAATGGCTGAGTGTGAGAAAGTTATCACATCACTCTGCACAATGATAAAATTTGGCATGATACAGGGATTCTGCAGTTCCTGAGATAGCGAAGAGGATCTGCCCTTCCTTTTCCACTACTCAAACTCCTGAGGGCTGCAAATTTATAACATATTAAAAAAAAAACAACAACAACAAAAAAACCCAAACCAAAACCCCAAAACCAAACATTTCCCTCCCACAGCAATAACAAATTGCAGAGTGTCTACCAAAGCTTAAAGGACAGCACTCAAAAAGCAACAAGAAAAATATGTTTGGAGTCATTCTGTTTCACAGGTGTGGACTTAAGTTCATGTTGCCTGTAGTTTCCAGGCGCATGTACGGTAGCTTGTTATAAAGCTTAAACTTGATCCTCATTGACAGCTGTAAGACTGAAAAATATGTTGGGGCAGGATATAAATCCGTGCAAATATTGGAGATATAGCAATGCAGGAAAAAAAAATAAAAATCTTCCCACAGCAGCAGTGAGGAGGAAGTATGTATTTTGAAGTAAAAGGTAAATGCTGAGGATACATTGATGCTGTATTGCGAGGCATTGTCATAAATGAGTGCCAACCCCTAATCACTTGGTGATAGATACAATATGGCTGTTGTGGAAACTTTAGATCTAGGTCACAGAGTGAGTAAAGGCCTGTGAAAGATGGGCTGGATAGTGGTGACAACCCAGTGCAAATCCCAGACCAAGCACAGATTTGTGACCTAAGGGAAGGTTAGCACTGGCAAAGAGGTGCGATGCAACCTGGAGAGTGCAGGTGGTTCCTGTATTCCCACGCACCAGGGCAGACTGTAAGCTTCCAATGTTCTTTAATTTGCCTTGAATTGCAATGTGTCCAAAGCACAGTTGTGCAAACTAGGAATCAGCTTGGTGCAGGGATTCTCTTGTGACACTGTGTCTTCCTCAACCTAAGACCATCATAAAGGTCTTGGGCTGGGTAACAGATTACAGGGTCAGATCTCTGCCCCTGAGATTAATAACGCATGGCTTGCCCTGCCATGGATTCCCTACCTGAGTGCCTTATGGAGGAACAAAATCATTCCATGGAGGTTATTTTCACAGCTCAAGGCAATGGTTTCATTGCTCTGCAGGTTGCCTTTCTCTGCCTGGCATGGAGACGGTATTCTTGGTGCAAGGGAAGATTAAGTCACGTTACTGTGTGATTTTTAGCAGAGTGACTGATTGAGGTGCATCTGAGACTAGATTTTGGTATGCTGCCAAAGTGGTCCCAGCTCCTTTGAGGCTAAGCCCTGGGTTCGAGCTGGGCTGACCTCTTCCACCTAGGGGGAAGGACAGCCAGCACAAGATAAAGGCCAGGTCATGGGACCACCTCTTTCTTATTTCTAGTTGAGCTTTGCATTGGACTCTCCCGGATATAAAAGGGGGAATCAATCCTGAATATTTAAAGGGGGGAAAAACCATTTATTTTGTTGGCGCCATCTCTATCTTTTCCTCTGAACTGTAGTTTCTTATATGCCTTCATATCCAACATGTGTTTGCTGGCTCTGATTGTGAATACACACTGGATGCCTTGTTATGGGTAGATTGTAATCTCTCTTCATATAAATTAATATTTTTACCAGTCTGGCTTTGCTGTCAGCTTGTTATATTGGTGGCCTTTGAGACTTTATTGCACTTTCTGTTGACGAAAGAAAGTTTGGCATTAGAGATTATAATCTCCAGAGCCAGGAGAAAGGACAGATTATGCTTAAAGAGGCTCTTTCAAAGTCTTTCAGAAGAGAGGACCAGAAGAGCAGGTGAACAGAGCCTTGTCCACCCCAGAGTCTGTCAGTGGTATGTATTTTGAAGGGAAGATAAGGAGAGTGCAGCATTCCCATTACATCCCCCTGGCTTCTGGCAAATTTTAGGAATGAGCTGAAGAATGTTCCCGAACCGTCGTGTTTAATATCTAATGAATTTTGGTTAAAGAAATCCGATCCTCCCTTCAGTCAGTAACATGTATTGAATAATGTCTTCAGATCCCTGCCAGCCATGTTTTCCATGAAACTTTCAAGGTCTGTGGAAACTTGTTGGGCTCATTTTTCAGTTTCTTGTTATTTAGATCAGCAGAGCTGCTCCAGCTGAGGCGATCTGAGGATCAGACCTTTGGATTCATGTCTGCGCTAGTGTGCTTTCTGCCACCACTATGCTAGCATTTTGCCACTATCTTCACAGCGAATAGTTCAATAATGTGATGGTCTGTAGAGATGGTAAAGAGTCTGTCTGACTGGCAAAATGCAAAGAAGTGGGAAGAGAAGGCTGTTTCTTCTTTCTACATGGCCTTTGGGATTGAAAAGGCTTTTCATTAGTTGTTCGGTGTGTATACATATGTCTGTATATTTGAGGAATAATTTTCCAAAATGTTACGGTCTCATAAACACACTGGGTTTCATCTTTTAAAAGCACGTCCCTGGTACCTGATAGGAAAAAAAAGAGCTTTTGTTCTGAAAGAGTTTTCTCAGTCATAAACCATGCATTTAGCTACTGAACTTGCCCACATTTTGTTACTGTTTTCCCTCCAAGTATACAGTACAGTGTCAGATTAGACATTCTACAGTGTATTACAAGTCTTCCTTTTAGTTTCACATAAACAAGACTGATAAATATTGTCAATCAGAGTGACTATTTTTTAACTGCATATGGTGAAGTTGTGGTCATGAACAGTGTAAGCCCAGGCGGCTTTTGTAGCTCCCTTTGCTGACACTAAGGGTTTTGTAATTTTCTTTTTAATTTCTTTGAACTATAAATAGAAGAAATGTACTGCAATGCTTTATTCCCAATGACAGAATATACAACAGTCCATATGCCTGAGTTTTGGCTCCATATCGGCCAGATAGATGTCTGTAGTTTTTTCATGTGCTATTGATGATTCAAGGGTTAGATAAATTTACTGTAGTGGGAGGTATTGGCAGAAGTAATACTTGTATAAACATGATCCTTTTAGTTATAAAATAAAAACTACCACTAAATCACTTCGCTCCCAGTTGCACACATCCAGAAGTGTTTTCTCATTCCCTGGGACAAGGTTGGGTAAGTCCCTTCTGGTTGCAAGTTGCTTTCAGAGGATGATTTAAAGTGTAGATAATTCTTTTGTAGTCTGCTAGGAAATGGTTTGGAAAACCAAGTTAAACACACTAAGTTTGCATCCTGGTTCTCAGTGTCAAGGAGTGTAATGGAGCTGCATTTCAAGGATGTTTGCCTAAGGTTTCATATGTGGAGGTGGTAAATAGGTCACTTGTTAGTAGTTGATATGTTGTGTATGTCCATGTGCATCCATGCAGAGCTGATAAACCCATATGTAATAGTTCCCTGTTATTGCCACTAAGACTGCTGATTCATTTCCAGATGCAGTTTCCTGTCTGGGAGCTTTTATGCAGTGCAATACAAAAATCTTCCTTTTAATCTTTTTCAGTGGTTTGGTTTTAATCCAGTTGCTCAGCAATTTGGAAACTTTCTTCCGTATGTGCCTAACTGCATTACTATATTGTTTCACGCAGCATTTGTTAGTGGCCCCCAAATTCAGGTCCAACTTGAATATGAAAGGAAAGGTAATCATGTCTTTTGCTAGTTGAGAACGACCCTGTAGGTTACTCACTGGGTTTTCTGACATGTTGTCATGCCGTGAAAACCCTTGTAGGCTCATATGGGAAGGATTCCTCATAAGAGAAATGTTCAGCTGGCCATTTACATCAGTTTTAAGTTTGTGCTGGTTTGACAAAAGTAATAGTTTTGGAGGCCTGGAATATGGCATGTTGGATATTTTGGTGTGCTCACAGTATGTAAATACTAAGCTTTAAACATGGTTTGTTTGTTTTCTCTGCATTAGAAGCTAGAAAACTAAGGCACAAAAGATCTCAGGTCCTCTTTTTGTTTGGCTTTTTTTTTTTCCCTCCAAATTTTGCTGTCCAAAATGTCAGAGAAGCTGAGTATTGGAACTCTGACAAAACTCAGTCAAAGCTTATTACCTCTTAAAAGCAGTCTGTACTTATTTGAGCTCCTAAGTACAGAGCTAGAAGCAAAAATTTAAGAGCTATTTAAAAATATGTGCATCTAAATACTGCTTAGTATTATTATAGGTGTCCATGAAGAACATGCGGTTGGTGTTTATCTGGGTACTTGCATATATGTGTACCCATATATGTTTACACATGCATGTACAGCATCTGAAATAAAACATGAAGGCACATAGAAAATACAAGAAAATGCAATGCTTGGATTGAATTTAGGCTAAATTTTTATGGTTTCCCACTGGGAAGGCAATACTAGTAGTGGTGTCCTGGGAACATACTTGGTACTTTCTTCAAGGAATCTTTATCAGGCATCAAATGATTCCACAGATCTAGAGGTCCAACAGTCACAGGACACATCAGAAAATTTCAGTGTTGAGGTTATGGTTCTTTGGGGTGCTGCGTGGTGTCATCCAAAGCAGCGACCACAAAGAGTCAGCAAGAGTTACTTGGCATTTCACAGAACGGGGTGTTCTGTTCCCATCGACTAGAGATTATATTTGGGGGAAAGTTTGAGTTGAAAGGCCTTATTTTATTGGAGTGACTTCAAGAAGTATTATACAATTATGCACACAAGCTTTCTCTGTGTGACTCAGGGGTGTGTTTTTTCTAAGTATGAAATGTGGTGTTATCTACAGTCCAGAAACGTTTTGTTTGACAGCTCTGATAATCCCTTATGAACATCACCAGATTACAATTTTGATTTTTGCTCTTTATTTTCTTTCCCCCACATCTGGCTACGCATTCATATGTACCATATATGTATACACAGCCAAACTGTTTGGTTTTAGTGCCGTGACTTCTGAAAGACTACTTCAGGAAGCAACTGTAAGCAAAGATTATTTGGAGCAGCAGTGGATGGCACTGTTGGATTATAATTATAAGGCAATAAAGCACGCGAATCATAAATTACAATATTTTTTGAAAAATACATAAGTTACATACACTCCTCAAGGTAGGAATTGAGGTTAAGCCTCAGTAGAATGTGACATTCAGATGGGCATTGTTGCTTTATGGTACATTATAAAAAACGGTGCAGTTAGCTAAAAAGAGGCCGTGCCAGTTTGCATTCCAATATTTTTTGGCGTTTCCCTCATCCCAGAACTGCTGCATTTAAAGGACACTTTTTGCATCGAGGAATCCAGCTGCTGAGAGAAGAAGTGCTGGTGGCAGCATGGAGCGGTGCTGGGATGCTGGAGCAGGGCTGCTGCTTCAGCCTTTTCAGGTGGGCTTGGGTTTGCTGTCGGGGGGTTGAGTGGTCCCTGAGGGCACAGCAGCCTGCAAACATTTCATGTAAAACCAGAGGCATCTGTTCCCATGGGGTGCAAAGGCCTATGCACACCTTGAATCACACTCACCTTGACCTGTGCCAAGAAAAGCATAAATCTTGACATAATTTTGGGCTGGTGGTGTGTATGGGGGTGAATTTGACCTTGCCTTAATGTTTCTCCTTTGGGGGATGCCTGTTCTCTGCTGTCCCTGGTATGGGCTGTGGAGGGACCTTTGTTACACAGTGGACCTGGCTTTTCCCCCACGTTTTAAGCATTTCCCTTTCCACCATTCTGCTTCCATGGATAGATTTGTAGAGGTGCAGATGACCAGAAACAAACTTGTCATCACAAATTTTCAAGTGCTTGTGTCACTGCAACAATCAATTTAAATTCCATTACTTTTAGTGACCATAACCAAATTAAAAACAACAGCAACAGCAAAAATAGGTTATCTTGTATTAAAGCACAACCTGGTGAAAAAGCTCTGATTCCTTCTTTGCAGTCAGGCAGATGTTGCGGGGTTTTGTCCAGCTCTTTCCCAGTAGCGGGCTCCTCCCTCACAGCCTGTCCTCGGCCGTGCTTCTACACAATGGGTTTTGTCAACCTCTGGATGCTGCCTGTTCTCCTCTACTTTATACTCTGTGCCCTTCTGGCAGTGAAAATTCCCACTCCACCTGCTTTGCAATTGCCAGAGGGTGCAGAAGGGTGGACACAATGTCCCTGGTGTCACCTGAGAAAGGGAAAGAAATTAAAGGAGGTTGAAAATAAAATAAAGTACAGCAGTGTGGAGGAAAATGCCTGCTGAACCAACCCTGATGGGAGGCAGCTGCTTTCAGCTCTCTGCTCTAGGAAGGGAAGAAACCCAGAGGTGCTGAAGAGATGCAGAGAGGTGGGGAGGAGAGAGAGAGAGAGGAAAGCAGAGGCTGAGACAGGTGAGCGAAGGGTTGTGGGAGCACAGACTGTACCTTCCCCTTAGCCCCTGCCCTTACCGCAGCCATGGTGCATTGCCTTGGCATTGCCGAAATGGGAACCCATGCTTGTACGCAGTGTGGGGGAAGGGGGGGGAGAATAAAACCAGATGTCAGATGGGAGGGGGGGAGGAGGAGGTTTGTTAGAAATACAAAATACTGTTTGTTTTTTAAAATAAAAAATAGTAGGAAGTGTGATGAAGGAAGCTGAGTGTAGGCGGGGAGGAGTGCAGAAGGAAGAGAAAAGGAAAGGAAGGGGGGAGGAGAGATCTGAGAAGAGGTGAAAGGGAGATCAGGGCAGTGCTCTCTCCTTTAACTCGGTATACCATTTGAAATGGCTATATATAGTTAAGAAATGCTAACATATGGCACTCATATAGCATATGGCACTCAAAATAGTTAAGAAATACACTTGTCTTGCAGCCAAATGCTGCCTTCAGTTGTATGGGTGTAAGTGAGGATAGGATTTATTTCATAAAAGAATGTTTCTCAGATTGCTCTGACTATTAAAATAAAGTGATGGGAGGGAGCTCCCCTTCTATTTTCTCTTGAACCCTTTTTCCTATGAGTGCAGAAACCAAATCCCCAGAGCACAGTGGGATATGTGTATCAAAAAATTCCCCCCACCCTCCCAACCTCTATCTGGCTTTGGGTTCCTAAAGGCTCTCACTGAGGGTTCACAGAAGTCAATGGAGAGTCATTTCAGCAGACATTTAGTAGGCTCACAATAGCCACAAAGTTGGGATGGTTTTATAGATTTTATTTTTATTTTCTTAGTTGAACTTTTTCAATATACTTTTTTCCATTTGGAGATTAAAGAATACGCACAAAGCCATACTTCCAAAGGAGATCTTGCTCTTTTCCTTGGAAAGTGTATGGATTCGTGAATTAAGGCAGAGTGGAAAATCCTGATTTCTGTTTCTCATTCTGTCCATGACTGGCCTGAGTAATCATTAGCATCTGCAGAGCAGTTCTTAAACTTCCTGTTGCTTGGTTGTATTTAGAGTTGGAGGTGCCATTTGAGATGGGAGACACAGTATGAAGGTTGTTACGTACACATGGGGAAAGGAATACTCCCTGTTCCTAAAGAGTTTATAATATAAATGGACATGACACAATGGGAGGTGAATGAAAAGTTAATTTTTACTGCATGGATGAAACACTTTGGTAATTTCCTACTTAAAGAAGTCCCTTCACTGGAACCAGAATAATATTTACAAAAAGCATACAATCTGTTGCACCAACAAGTGAGAAGAAAATATTTATTCTGTCCAAGGAAGGGGGTTGCTTTTGCTGCTGTTGTTATCTCATGATGAGACCCTGAGAGTCCTCAGCTGCTGCTCTCCTGTTCAGCAGCATGGTCAGAATGTGAATTACAGCCTACATGCTAGGTCTCCTGATCCCGGGTCCTGAGCTGTGCAGTTTTAGACCACAGTGGCATTAGTCAAACGGATTAACTTTTATTTTCATATTTAGACATAGTGATGGACATCTTTCACCAGATTCTCAGTCCAGAGTGCTGCTTTCCTACAGGGGTGTGCTGAGTAGTGGAGTCTGTCAAAAGATGCCATTACTTTTGGGTTTAGTTGAGTCTGTTCTTCCAAACATGCTCGTTACTTCTATCCCTCAATAAAAGTAATACTTTAAGTGGGCTTAAAGTTGAAGGAGAAATACTCCAGTCGTGCCAATTTCATGCTTGGCACAGATGATGAATTTATGTACTAATAATTGCAGAGGGACAGTAATGATATATGATAGATTAAGAATGTGTTGCAGGAGGGAATGCAGTTTGCTCAGCCCAAATTTCTCTAGGACTCCCCAGACTCATGTCTCAAGTGGTATCTTTGTTATTTCTGTTAGAAATAAAGTATGTCCTCCTCCTTCAGCTATCCAGTGGAGTTCTTCAAGTGCTGTTCAGAGCGCCATGTGATTTCGTTTACAAGCTCAGGTGTAGGCAATGTTTTGTGCTGCTGTGTAGCATAAAACCTAGGTACCTTTCAAAATAGGTGGGCACATGAAATACAGTTCCAGTAATGATGGAGGTGTTGGGGGGGGGGGGAGGGGGGGGGGGGAGCTCCTTCCTAATGCATCTTCCTGCAAAAAATATGCCAGGAGAAAAAGTTTGGGGTCTTTTTTCTTGTTTCAGAAGCAGTCTTGCTTGTAAATGCTTTGAAGTTATATTCTTCGTTCCCCTGTTGTATTGGGTTTAAAGACATCATAAACAAGGAAACATATGTATTATACATCCTATCAGTAAATATCAGTTTTGGTGAGATGGATGAATAAATGCTGTGGTAAACCCATAACTAAAAGCATATATAGTTTGTTACTGAACTCACATAAACCAGGAGGATGACTTGCTTAGTGCAAACCATCCCTTCAGATTCATAAATCACACACAACAGACTGAAACATGAGCTGACCAGGTATTACCTCCCCTAGCTCAGCCATATCTTGTGAGAGTTCTGAATTTTATTGAAGTTTTCTATCCTTTCAGAGAATGTGAACTTCTTGGCTCACTAGGACAGCAATGTCTCATACAATCCAATTAGAGTTATATCACCATTACTCCCTATCATTCTACTCCTGAACTTCTATTGCTTCCTCCGCCTGTGCATCCTTCATTACCTTTGTAGTTTTCATGGAGATTTTTCAGACTGTGAGCCTACACACCACGAGATGACCTGAAAAGCCATGCCACACAAAGCGCTTAGTGATGTGTATGTTAGTCATTTGCCTAACTAAAAGTTACACTTTACGCCAGTTGTTTGCAGATACCCTAGGATGCTCTTTTGCTTACTATAATTTCTCCTTTAGAGCTCTTAGTCACTTCTTAGTCAGACCACCCCCAAGGGAAAAATTCTCCCCCAGACTTCTCATCTTTTTTGTCTTTTTTCTTTTTCTTTTTTCTTAATGCAACCTCCAGAGTAAGCAGATTTCGTGAATGCACCTTGCAGCTTTGCATTAGTCAGAATGCTCTAATAAATCACATCATCTTCCCTTCTGTCCCTAGTCTTGCAGCAAGCGGGGAGGGTTCCAGCATCTATTTCCAGTTTCAGCTTCTAGACAGTGAAAATGAACATTATTGGATTCTCCTGCTATGGAATGAGAAATCAATCTATTTTATTTATGAAGAATCCTTAGAGAAAGCAGATAAAAATGAATCTGTGATTAACAACTGATTGCTTCTTTTCGCCATTGAAAACCTTCTAAAGCAACTATTGAAATGATATTAACATGCCTTCACTTCAAGCTACGTAGCCCATCAGGCTCTCAGTATCTTTCTCCCTGATTCAGAGGCTGGTCCTTTTGCTGCAGCTCACCCTTCCCTGCCTCTGCAGAGCTCAGGCTTTGCGATGGCTGTGGCCCCACTCACCCCTTGGCCACCAGCTCACTGCTGCCTTCTCCCCCGGCTGCCTCGGGGGCACCGCCACTGCCTGTCTCCCATTACACTCCTCTTCCTCTGAGTCTGCTATATCAATTGCACTAAAGAAACAGGGAATAAATGTGTGTCCAGTCTAGAGCCTTAAACCTATCGTTACAGGGAGATTTTTTCCTTTCGAGAAGAGGAAAGAATCTGAATAGCCTCTCCCATGAATATCCCACAGTCTTTATGTAACTTCTTCTAAAATTAAATTCATCCATGTTATGTCTACTTGTTTCCAATGTTTTCCTGATTGCATGATGCGATCCTTCCAGTGGAGACAACTGGTTTATATTCCCTTGTGACCAAAGTGGAAACTTGTTAATGAAAATGTCATCACAGCAAATGCTTTTAATTCTCTCACAACCACAAGCAGCAGTATGTATAACATTTACTTGCCAGCCCCCTGTATGCCTGTCCATTGCAGCTACTGCTTGCTCTGGGGCAACTGCATGGTTCTCTCTACAGATGTTAGCAGAGATTTTGGCTTTTCAAGGAAGTGTATTAATTTCATTCACTGAATTTTGACATGAAGGAAACTTTTTGCCAAGTGGTACCCAGTCAAAGCCCTCAGAGCTTCTGATACCTGGGAGTTACTCCTTGCATTTCCACAGGTGCTATGAAAAATAAAACACCCCAAGCAGTAGTGCTCTCTGCCCATGAATCCTATTAAAATTATGTCAGTATTTAGATACATTCCTACCCTTAAGCATTTGGGTCCACTAGCATACTTAAAAATATCTGTACAGCTTACCTCTGGGCCTGAAATCCTGTACATCAAAACTTATACGTACACACTTCAAGAGGAAGCCAGGCTTAACTCGGTCCCTGTGCCACAGGACACAGGTTAACACACAAAAGGTAGATAACAAAGCCATGACCAGAACAGAATAAATATTTGGTTCCATAGCATCTAGAGATGGAACTCTAAAACTACCTGGGTTTGTGTGTGTGCTTGCTTATTTTTATGTGTAGCCACCTAATTACTCAAGGCAGAAGCCAGCTGGTCAGGAGATGATTCTCTGACGGGCTTGGGAACAGAAATAGGGTAGCAAGGTTGGAGAGGATTGTTTATTGAAAAAAAAAAACAAAACCAAAAACACCAAGTAGAGCTCAAAGCTGGAAATGGAAATATTATACCAGCATTTTTGTGCTCAGTAGGTTGTTGGAGGTGCAGCTACCAGATTTGCACCTCATCATTTAAATATTCTGCTGCTCAAATCTTTTTCCCAAGGCATGTACCCTGTATTTACCACCAGATTAACCCCCGGCCTCCTGGTATGACATGCTGGCTGTTTTCTAGCAAACAGTTTGAGTTGCCTCTTTCAACAGTTCACACCTCATTTTATACCCTCAGATAAATTGGTACCTTTTCAGTCCAGCTACTATTTTTAGTAGAAAATGTTTTCCCTTATGGAGCTAAGGAGATGTGAAGCAACAGTATTTACTAAAAAATCCATCTGTCCTTTTTTCCCTCATGATTTTTAGGAATTTTTTTTTATGTGCCTTAATATGAGCTTCCTACACACATACTCCTCCTTCTCACTGTTTCCTGATAGCTCATATTTTCAGTGTCTTAGGAGACCTATTATGGTACAGAGCAGCATCAGTTCTGTGAAGGTGATCAAGCGTGGCCTTCGACGCAGTTAGAGAAACTGGGAAACCACCCTCAGTGTGTTGAGCAAAGCAGACTATGTACTTTGGATTGCATGTGAGACAGTAGCCTGACAACAGTAGCTACACACTAGGATTACAGTGAAATCATCTTTTATTTTTTATATTCAAGTGGCTGTGTAGCAGCAGCAGCCCAGTTTAGCACTCTGAACTACCTCTATCACTCACCAAGCACAGAAGCCCTAAAAGGGTTTTTCCAAAGCAAAAATGATGCAGTATCCTTAAATTAAGGATAGGTAAGTGTATCAACTTCTGAAGCACAACTAAAAGTGATTAAAGTACTTTTAATCATTGTGCTGAAGATATTCAGTGGCTGAAAAGATGGGGGGTTTTGAGACTTTTTATTGAATCAGGACTAGCTGTTGTTTTGGAAGGAGTTATGGTAGCACAAGTTTATATATTACTATCAGTGAGAACAGGGTTGGGGATGTTAAAACCTGTATTTGCAGATTGTCATGCCTTTCTGACTACGTTAAGATCTAAGATAAATATGTGTAGTGATAGTATGCTGCAGATAAGAAAGCAAAGCTCTATATGCAGTATATGCTATTGATGAGTTCTGTTACTATGTACCTTAGCAAGAGCAACCTAAGCACCATGATAACAGGAAAATTAGTTAGTTTAAATATATAGGGAAAAAAATATAAAAGGAGAAATTACTCTAAATCGTTTAAGTGTCTCCAGCTTCCCATGCTTGAGCCAAGCTGCTTGTTTTCTGATCTAGAGAGATATATTGCTTACTTTAACAAGATACAATATGTTTAATATGTACATTTCCCCTGCTTCTCCTCTGGACTATCTGAACATCTTCCAGACAATAACGATTTATCTCAAAAATCACTAAGAATTGTTTGTAAACCCCTTTTTACTGCTTATCAGGGATGCTTAAATCCTCATAACTGCCATGATTTTAACTGTACTTCTGAGTGCTATGAGCTGAAGCCACCAAGGGAGCTCTAATTTTTAGGCATCTTGGTACTATTGCCTCAACCTGGTGTTAGGCATCAAGGCTACATGTGCTGTGAGTGGGAAGAATCTCCAAAATGGGATTCACAACAACTTCAATGATACAGCAATAAATAAAAAGGGAACAAATTTATGTGTGGTGACTGGAAGTGGGCTGATACTCATGTGCCTGTATGAGGGGAGTTAGTAAACTCTGTTTGTGTGCATTTGTTCCCAGTTACAAATGCAGCTGGAGGCAAACTGACTGGCAATAACATGGATCAGTATGTCTCCCTCTTCAGGCTTTGATTAGGCTCTATAAGGGTGTACCTCCTTCCCTTTGGATTTGGAGACATCTGAAGATGTTTGGGTGTTGAGTACTGGCAAAGATCAGACTACAGCCTCCTTATAAGCAGATATAGCCTCCATTCCTTTATCATGGTGGGAAGCAAATTAACATAGGTCTTCTATATGCTAATTAGTTTCTTGTTAGTTTCTGGTGCACAAAAGACAGTATTAGCAGAAAGAGTATTTTAAGAAATAAGGAAGTAGTTCAAGGCAGGAGTCAGGTTTGCAAGCCAAGTACCTACATCATTTAAGTCAAAGAAAATGCTCCCAGTCTTTAGCATTTGCCATTGATTAATGTTGGCCACAGCTAGACCTCTTCCAAGCAGTGAGCTCCTCAAAGTGATCAAAGGACTTTTACACTAAAAAAACCCAACCCAACCCAAAAAACAAACCCAAATTGGATTAAAATAAAACCCAAGAACTCTTTTTTTTTATTTTTTTTTTTTTTTTTTTATAAAAAGGAGCTCAAAATAGTGATATCAAATAAAACAGAAATTTTACAATGCTTATATATGTTCCCTCTACACCATATCTCACCAGGATGGTTGTTGCTTCCAGCCAACTTGGTGATTTTCCTAGTAGCAGCAAGTATTAGCTGTCCACAAGATGCTTCTCGCACCTTGACTGCTGCCTATTTCATCCTGAAGGCTCCCACATGACTTAAGACCTTCTTGCCTGCTATTGCACCTTGCAGCCTCAGTAGCTGTCAAGGTAGGTCTTTATGCTCCCCCTTATAAAGGCACACAGAACAAATAGCTGTCACAGCTAATTTTGGTGTCTTTTTTCTCATGGTAGGAGTCCATCCTGACACAAGTCTCTTCATCCATGAAACAAGAGGTTCAGGCAGCTAACCAAGAGCTGTAAGTCTGGATTGCTATGGTCAGGTACCTAAAAATGAGCTGCAGGCATGCTCGGCCTAGGGCTGTGCACTTAGAACTGGGGGACTAACCTACAGGAGGCGCAGAACATGACAGCTTTGAAACCAACTGTATAAAAGAAATACAAGTGTCAAAATGTAAGAAAAGTTGTAAATCATTCACTAAACCTGTTTGTTTTGGGGTTTTTTTGCCACTCAGAGAGAAAGAAGCTGAAGGGAGGTAGGAGAGGAGACTGAACAGGAACTTCAGACTTTTCTCAGGTGTGGGGGTATTGAGATGTTGTCTACCTTGATTCCAGTACCACTTGTCCCTCTGATATTGAAAGAGAGCAAACTCTTGATTTAGAATAATCCTCAGAAGAAAAGCTTTAACTATGAAAAGGATATTTGATAGACCATATTTGGGCTAGCTGAAGAATGCTAGGCCTTCTCCCATGAGAAGAAAAAACCAAATATTTCCTGTCTAATTCAACAGTGTTCACTGCTCTTTCTTTCCCTTTTTCTGGGAACAGAGTTAAAGCAAGGGGGGTGGGGGTGGGTGTGTGTGCGGTGTGGAAGCAGGAGAGGAGGAAGGGCTCTTGCTTCGAAGGGAATGGAAGTGTCTTTGGGGTGTGAAGTACAAAAAAGTAAAGTCCCACTAATAACCACCATACTTTTGGTACTGATGTTAGTATCACACATTTTTTACACTGTGGTCTCTGGGCCTACTGCCCTCTGCAAGGCTCCGTGCATGTGTTGGGTTAGGGCTTTGGTGGTCCATGCAGATGAAATGCAAGTAAAGACCCTGGGTTTCCTGGGCCGGTTCTCTTTCTCTATACACTCAAACCACCCAGCCACGGCAAATAAATAGGCAGTTAGAGCGTGGGTGTACAGTTGGCAGCCTGAGGAAGGATTTTAATGAGAAAGAGTGCCCACTCCTCCTCCTTTTCCTCCCATTTCCCCCCTTTTTAGAATGAAATCACAAGCACCTTCATTAGGGGACAGCTGGGAAAAGCAGTTTCTTCATTTATTAGTCTTCGCTACTTCTCCAGTGTTTTCTGGTACCACGCGTTCAGGCTGTACCCTGGCTTGATGCCCTGCTGCACAGGAGGGCTCCCCAGCCATGCTGCCTCCGGAGCAAGGCACCTTAGTCCCTCACCTTTCTACCGCTAGCCCAAACCCTACCTTCCCTTTAGATTACAACGCTCCTTCTTAACTCACAATGACAGCCTTTCTTCCCCTTTCTCTCCCCATGGAAACATATTCCACAGATTGGAAAAATTGGCATGAACTTCACCCCCCCACCTGCTCCCAGGATCTTGTATCTCCTGTTTCAAACCAGTGTGCTGTAGGAGCTCTGGCCCCACCAAAATTCCCTTATGGCAATAAATGGTACTTTACACTGTAGCTCAGGAAGCATTCTTTTCCCTGTGTAGTTGAGAGTGTTATTGATAAGACTCAGTTCTCTGTTGTCTAAGGACCATCTGTTACTGGAAGATGCAAATACTTTGCATTTTTGGCGATAATTTGTTCTATGAGAAAAGGTGACTGCTGAAATGAATTGATGGCTCAGTCCTGGAAAAGCAACTTTAATGATAATCTCTGTCACCACATTTGGTATTAAATGGCATTAAATGGCATTAAATGCCATTACAGTGAGAGTCACAGTGACAAGGTCCAGGACTGAGTAGGCAGGGATTACTTTTTGTTAATTGGTGACTTTTCTCTAGTAGCAAAAGGTCATTTGAGAACATGCATTTAATGGCTTAAAGAAGTCTCTTAGGCATCAGTCCTGGGTCTCATAACGTTCTTGAGGTGGGTGCCAAAGCGATGTCAGTTGACACACTGCTGTGATTTATTTCTTTATTTTTCCATCTCACAGTGAGAGGTTTGTAAGTCAGTGCTGGAGCATGTCTGTGAGGTCCTGTTAGAGAAATCGTACTACCTGTTCTTGAGTTGAATGGGTTTGGGACTTAACTAAGAAATGTGCTTTTCACACAAGTGATGACTTTACCATGAACTGTCAATGAAGAGAGGAAAAACTTGTACAGAGTTTAGTAAATATTTAACTCCAAAGGTGGCTCTTGTTTTCCTGCAGGCACTTGTGCAGTGCTCAGGCTTGCTGTCAATTCCAGCCATTGATGGAAAAAGCTCATCCCACAGCCCTGCACTGAGGGAGGTGCTGTATTGAGGGAGAAACTGGCAAGTTAAGCAAGTATAGCAAGCAAAGATGACTTGTCCAAGTGAATTTGTCTTTGAACCAAGACAGGAACTGAGGCTCCCGGTCTTAAAGAGTTGTATTTGCTAAACCAGCAATTCCCAAACGTGGCCACCAGGGAGTTTGTGTGCAACCACCGTCTAAAAACTCACTTTTTATTACTCCATTGTGAGTCTGGCAACTGTGACCACTGTGAATTTGCTGTGGCTACATGTGCGACCACAGCACAAACTAATCTGAGGGCTCTTGAGACAAAGGCTGGTTTTCTATGCTCTCCTTTGGAGCTGTTGTGGGCTATCGTGTGCTGAAGTGATCATAGGTATTTTTAAAAACTACTGCTAAACAGAGATCTTGGAAAGTTCAAAAATATATCGAGTCACTTCTAACCAGACTATATTTTAGCCTGATCTATTGTGGTGTTTAGGATTATACTTTGAAACTGCCTGCAGTAACAGGTGGTTAAAGATGATATTGTAGGGAGTCATTTGTAGCTGTTGTTCCTAAAGCTTTCTGCTTAGGTAGCTGGCAGTAAAGGTTTTCTGTACTGTGAGTAAATGGAGCATTTATACATGCTTTTAAATTAGAGGCTTGAATTTCCATGGCTAGTCCAAAGGAAAATACCAACAGCTGAACTGTAAGTACTGGAAATGTGACATTTATAATAGGCATATTGATGCAGTTTTAGCTGTGGTAAGCAGCAGGGTGGGAGCTGTATTAGCACAGACTACAGGAAAAAAGAGCCAATGAGAATTAAACTTTGCTGTTTGCTAATCTTCCAATAACTGAATTCCTGAAGATTCTATCTTCTGACATATCTTTAATGCTTTACAGAGGTTCTTTGTGGTAGTGCTGGAAGATAAAATACAGAGGCACATTCAACATAAAAATTTCTTTTATGGCTGTGATCTCTTTTTGAAAAGTTAGGCTTTGAGGTAGGTTGGGTATTCTTGTTAAGGTGAGGCTTATAGTACCTGCCAGGTCTGTGAAGGTTCTGCAAGCAGAAGGTATTTAAAACTTCTGTTACCATGAACATTTTTTGCCTAGTCTGGTGGCCTTGACCATATTAGATTTTAACACTTTAAAGAAAACTGTAATTCCTATACAATTTCAATCCACATTAACCCCATGTCATCTTTGACAGGAGCCATACCCTTTACAACAAGACACAAGAAACCATGTAGATCAGGGCTCCTCAAACTACGGCCCACGGGCCGGATACGGCCCCCCAGGGTCCTCAATCCGGCCCCCGGTATTTACAGACCCCCCCGCCGGGGGTTGGGGGGGGAAACCAAGCAGCCGCAGATGGCTGCCTGCCACTTCATCCGCACGCCGGTCCCCTGGTTAAAAAGTTTGAGGATCCCTCATGTAGATAATGCCACAGGCTAACCAATAAAATAAGGTAGTGTTTTTTTCCTAATCCTACCTAGAGTGGGGCTGAACAGATAATACTCCTGTGTGGAGTGACTAAGAAGAGGGACTAGCTGAGCGCGCTCACATGCAAGTATTATTATTGAATTTCTTTTTCCTTGAATCTAAAAATGAACTTTTGCTTACTCTAATTGATTTAAAAACTGTTACTTGTGTTTCCCAGTTAGAGAAGGCTTCCATAAGATGACAGTCTACCATGTATCCAGTGTGTAACTGTCCTTGTGAAAGTGGTGGTGAGATAATTCAAGGTTGTTTGCTCCTAAGTGAAAGAAGAATAAGCCATAACACATCTATAATGTGTTGATAGCATTCATGGGGGTGTTTACTAAGGAACAGCTGACTGGAGAAAATTTGTTCTTGCATCCATAATCCCTGTCATGATAGTGCTGGGAAAAGTGTGTATAGTGCTAGTCTCCTCAGTATTTGACAGTGAGCATATGCTACACTGCCTTTTCACTAAATGAATCCTAAGAATTAGTATCACTGTCTTAGATTTGGTGTCATTTGGGTCTGGGTAACTAAAGAAAGTAGAATACTAAAGCAGACTCTCCTTCCCTCATTTGGCCCCGTGTACACCATGGATATGTACAATAACATAAGCTCTAGCTATCATGTGCCTCTTGTTTCCCTCTACATCTCTGCCTTGTTCAGTGCAAGTGATTAGCCTGGCAGATTACATGACGTCAAAAAAAAGATAGAAGGAGCCGTGCATCATTTAAGGTTGTAAAAGAGCATACCACACAGTACCCTTGTGTAATGTCAATGTAGAGTTTGCAGTTAGAATATGAGAGACCTTTTTTTGCCTGTAAAACAACTGACATAAGGAAAGAATGATGCTGAGCCCACAAGTCACCATCTGTGACTTTACAGCAAGACAAAAGGTGATCGTTTTGACCTGATAGCTATTGGCTACATGCTAAATGCAGTAGTGCACTGGCAGCATGGTTTGTACTGGTGTAACAGATTCATGGGGAATGTGGTACTTGTGCTTCTGTCCCTGCTTCTTCCAGTAAGTGTACAAAAGGTCTTCTCCATGCATACACACAGTATAGGCCTAAATAAGGGGGACAAACCATGCCAGAATACCACTGTTGATATGCTTCTGCTTTGAGATCCCTGCTAGCAGGTATTGGGCAAGAGCAAAGGGTTTGGCCTTTATCAATTTTGATCACAGGCATGAATAACTTTTTTTTTTTTTTTAGAGTTCCTTCTAATTTGTACAGGGCATTTGGCAAACTAGAGAGCTCACCTACATAATTTGGACTGAAAGACAATTGCTGATCTAGTCAGGAAAGAGATAAGACTCGGTACAGGAAAGGATATAACAAACTGGATCAAAAGTACTGGCAAAGCTTTGGGTAGAAGCTAGCACAGCATCTGCTTCTACTGTATTGACTTTAGTCAGTGATATCCCCTTTTTCCCCATCCCCGTTCCATGAGAACTAAATTTATACACAAAGCTTAAAAGAAAAAAAGATAGGGGAATTTGGAAACATTGTGCCTGAGTATAACTGGTGTTAATAATTTATAAATTCCATAAGCATCCAATTTAATCCTCTGTCTCCTCAGAAAACAATAAGGGAAAAGTGATACGGAGGATTGTCAGCCTATGTTTCAAGTTGGCTTTGAAATGAGTTACCAGCAGTAGAAAATCCCCCTCATCTCCCAGTGTTTCCAAGAGTTTTGTTATCAAGGATAATCATTTTTGGGGAAAAAAAAGAAAAACATATGCCACATGCAATATGTTCTCAAGATCACTTATCAAAAAAACTGTTGCTGTATTATGGAGTTTACTTAATGTACGCTTTACACAATATAGCTACTGTAAAACCCAATGGTATGAATTTGAGACTGTTTTGAGAGTAATCCAGAATATATCATTTGAAATAAAGACTGTAAATGTATTAATATATTTAATTGCATGCAGTTGATTCCAGTAATAATACTGGGATCTGACTGAACAATTCCTGGTGAATGATTTATTCAATGCATTTTACTACTACTCCTGCCACAGAGTTGCCCTGACCAAAAGCAAACAAAGCACCTTGTTGGCACTTATGCAGTGTTTTCCATGCTCAGAGCACTAGAAAAATATCAATTAATTTTCATGACACTGTTGTTATAGATATGTTACACTAGTACTGACTGAGATTGGAGGTTACATTGTACCTGGCAACATACCTTGATATACCAAGACCTAGATCAGCCTCTGAAGGATTTATAAATGGACCAAACAAATAAAGGTCATTGATAATGTGCCTCATCACTGCTGGCTTGGAGAACAGCTGCTCTCATCTGCTTCAGAGAGGGAGTCAAACTAGAGTGAAAAATAAAGTAACTTGCCAAAAGTGCAAGTATCTATCATAACCTGTATAGTAGTAGGCTTATGCTTTGCCACTACCCATGAATTGAATGAGAGAAACCTTGCTGCAAAATGAAAAAAAAAAAAAAAAAAAAATGTATGTTGCTAATTTTTTCACTAAATTACAAGTAATCTGAGACAATATTTTAAATTTCAGAAGAAACGCTGCTATTCAGAGGGAATTTCAGATAGTGTATGTTATCTGGAAGCTGACCTAGCCTGGGAGCAGTCTAATATTTTACATATAAATATGCCTCTCTAGATATGCATGATTTACATAAGCTGTTTCCAGGCTGACCTACCTCCCAGAACTAAGAGTGAGAAGGTGATGACCATTTGGTGTGCAGCTAGATGGGAACAGCTCCATGTTGGCTGGAGAAGCTCAAAGGCGGTAGCAATGCATGAAAGGTACCAGGATCTTGGGGAGTAATTTTAGGCAAGCGGGCAGGGAACGCAGATAAGGGAGAAGAGGGATATAGGCAGAAGTGGAGATTACCATGGAAGCGTGAGAAAATTCCTCCAAGTATAGAAAAGCCTAGAGAAGAATGTGATTAGATGGGTGGGGGAGGAGGGTGACTTTTTTTTTTTTTTTAGCAGCATAATTGGTACTATTGAGTGAGAAGGAGGGAAGGCAATAGTAGTTAATCAATTGTGGAGTTGGCAGAATATAATGCAAAGAATGGCAGTAGTTTTAAAAGAAAATGTTTAGAGGAAGCAAGATTTTTTTGTGCCTTAATGGTTGTTCAGGGAAGAACCCAAAATTTACAGGTGCTCCTGTATCTGTAAATCATAGAAATTTCATTTTAAATTCACTGTACAGAAACAGCAGTTGTAGAAAAGAATCAGACTAAAAGTTTTGAGCAGCTAGCGAGTGATCAGCAGGATATTTGCATTCTTGGGACTGCTGCCATTTGTCCAGTGATGGAATTTCAAATGAACAGTTTAGCTGCCTTTGCTATAGAAGAATATAATTTACCCTTGTTTAATAGTTTCTGAGGACCCCAGCATGATTTGTAACCAAAGTATTGAGCCTTTTTCTAGAAGGAGGTTGTGTTAGTCTCATGCATTACAGCAGCACGTGCAAGAGTCGGACCGTGTTATGCTAGTGTATCTATCTGTTCAGGAGCTGCAAACCCAGCTATGTTGCTCTCTCCATAACCAGTCAAATCATCTGTGTTTTTGAGGAGGGAGAAGGGGAAACGTGGCATGTAAAACATGTAGGCAAAAATATCTGGCAAATTGTACTGAGAATATCCATGCTGTGTGTAGACCACTGAACTGCTCCACCTGTGCTCAACTGGCGGATGTTGCAGCGTCCAAGTGCAACACACGGGAACCTTACACCAACATACACACACACAGAAAACCGTGGTGTGGTGCAGCTTGTAAAGGGATCCCTCAGCAGTCATCACCTGACAAGGGCTGCAGTTTGAGATTAGCAGGGTCACCCGAGTGGGGTGGCTTTGAACAGTGCAACAGCCTTGGAACATGTTCGTAGGGTTAAAACAGCACCTTGGTGACAACACACATAAATTTTAATCAGCTCACTTCATCTGGGCAATGGACAAAGATAATTCGCTGGAAGGAGAGGGAGAGGGAGACAGAGAGGGCAAGGGAGCAAGAACTCTCTTTGCTGGAATACATATTAAATTTCAAGTCTCAAGAGGGAAGTGTGAAAACAAACAAAAAAACCCCCACATATTACAAGAAGTCACAAAGGGTATGCCCGGGCAGTAAATCACCCCTAAATGACAATCACACATGGGGAGGTATTCTTTAATCATGCCCTTCAGCAGGCTGGCATCCCTAGCAGCTTGCCTGGGGGTGGGGGGCAGGCCCTGGCCCAGCCAGCACAACTGGCTGATCGCAGCACAGCTGCTTTTTCTCAAGACCTGCATCGTTCTTGAGAACCGGAAAAAGTCCTTTTGAGCCCTGGGCTGATATGCTGTACCATCTTTTGTGCAGCTGTAATTTTGACAGGGGGAGCCAATTTGAACTTCTGTAATCCTCAGCCCCAGACACCTCCAACGCCTGAGACTGTGTGTGTGTGTGTTTTTTTTGGTGTGGTGGTGGTGTTTTGTTTTTTCTTTTTTCCCCAAGGTTTTTCAGCTGTGCTCTTGAGAAAGTCACTCCATCCAAAGAAAGCGGGGGGTGGGGGGGAAGAAAAAAACATCTGTCTGACTTTGTCCAGGAGATTGTTTCTATAGCTGTAACATTTTGAGAATTAGGGGAAAAAAAGTTATTTTTCCAAGGCTGCCTACCCATATTTTTCATTTTTTATATCCTCCTCTGTGATGGACATAATTTCCTGCCCCTCCTTTTTTTTAACCACTGTTAAAAAAAAAAAAAAAAAAAAAAAGAAAGAGAGAGAGAAGGGGAAGACTAAACCTAAGAAACTGATTGCAACTTGACTTAGAATTGCACAATGATCTTAAATTTTCCCAAGACTTATATTTTGGGAGGGAGCTGTTTTATGAATGGATATAAGGCTGACACATGAAACGCGTGGGATCTGTCTGAGTGCCTTGTCTGGGTCAGCTGTGACATCTGGCTCTTATGAATCTGGTGTATTGTGACTCAGTAATACACAAATAGTAATCCTTGATAGTATCCACTTGTGATGCTTTGCGGGTGTTGTCACAAACAACGTCAAATGCCAGAGAATGGCCTTAATTCTGGCCCATGCCGCTGCCCCATGCTGAAGTGGCTGGTGGGGCTCAGTGCTGGGTGGGGGTATCAGGGGGCTCGCCCCGCTCCTGTGGCAGTGTGGTGGCTCCCTGTGGTGCTGCTGGGCACGGGGGTGATCGCAACTCACTGCCTGGTGAGTTTCCCTTTGCATTTGCTGTAGGGGAGTGTCTGCACTGGTGTGCTGCTGGTGGGGTGCTGCTGTTGATGGAGGGGCTGATTTGTGGCACAGCTCCCATCTGATGCTTGTCATCCCCAAAGCTGTTCACGACAGCAAATCTTTCAACCTCTCAGCCCCTGTCTCCCACCCTATATCTATGTGTGAGTAAGGTGAGCAGCTCTTTCTACAGCCTCCATGATCTGCAATGAGGTTTGGTACCAGAGGGAAGGATCATACTCGTGGTAGGGGAAAGCATGCAGGTGAACGCAACCCTCCTGATGCCTGTGGCATTGCCTGGACTGGCTTAAAGAACCTACTATGATGTGATAAGGCACCCCATGTTGTGACACAGTTCAGGATAAAATGCAGCTAGAATTGCAGGAGGGAGCTGATAAGAGGGGAATTCCCCTCATTTAGGAGCAGCTTCCCCCCCCCCCCCCCCCGCCCCCCAATATGTTCCTGAAACTAAGGGACTTGTGAATTCAGGGTGGTTCAAAAGGTGAGGCAATAACATGTATAAAGTCTGGCTTGCATTCTCTGTGCCTCTTCTAGCTGGAGGTGGGTCTTTAGGATGGGCTAAGGTGCTAGCCCTGCTCTTACTGCCTTGGCTGGCCGGCTGTGGAAAGCTTGATAACTGACTTTCTGAAGTGCTGCATGATGAAATAATTATCTTAATTTTTAAAATTTGCTATCTTGAAAGGGGCTACAAATGGACTAACTATATTTAGAGCAGTGACCATAGAGAGGGAAAGAGGCAGTGTGCCAAAGGACCACGCTGACTCTAGCTCCTTCTGGATGCCAGTAATATCACATACAAGCTCAGTGTTCAGGCACAGCAAGATGATTTGGTCCCTGGTGGCAGAAAATATGGGGATCAGCATTACCTTTACTTTTACACAGAAATGAATTTCAGAAGGTTAGGATTTAGGATCAGCAGTGTCCTCTCTTCCCACATCTATTGTGAGGGTAGTATATGCACTGTAAAGGCTGTCACCCTACATTTTTAAGGTATTTTAAGTGTTACTGCTGGTGCCTGCCCATCTGTCACCCTGAACAGCGATCTGAGCTGGGAACCCACTCTGGAGACCGCAGTACCATCCTTTGGCGGCCACAGCTGTAATTCCAGATCTGGCAGGGCTCCTCCAGAGGCTTCTCTCCTTGGTGATGGCTTGAACCTGCATAAAAACTGAGGTCTGTGGTGAGCTCTGAGCCCCACATAGCTGCCTGGAGCCACCATATCCTCTCCTTTCCTCACTCATTGAGTACACTGCAAGGTAAAGGAGTCAGCTGCGTTGCAACAATGAATATTTTTTCTGTCATTTTTGTTGTAGCAAGTGAGGAATATTTCAGGATTATAGCTATCTGGGGAAAGGTCTGCTCTAAGTAATTTTTGATATGAGGAGGCATAGGCAGTTGGGTTTTTTTGCCTGTAGCCAGTGTTCACACATTGCCTCTGTAAAGTTTTAGAGTGGATAGAAGGCAGTTATTTCTTAGTGATTTTGTATTATAGCACTACCTAAGATACCTAGTAATAAGCAAAGGCTCCTGCAGCCTTGCATATTAATTGTGCTAAGAAGCATGCAAACATGTAACAAAACAAGGCACTGAAAAAACTGACCTTTCAAACGCAAGACAAGAGTCTCATGCTTCAAGGGGATGAGTGATAAATTTTGAAACAGGGGAAGAAATGTGTTTCAGAAGCTTTTTTGTTGTTGTTTTGTTTCCTTAAATTTCTCCACACATGAACAAAATCAGTCCAGAAGAGCCAGGAAACCTGTAATGGATGAAATGTTTTACACATATGTGATGGAAAACTCTGCTCGTTTAAGTCAAAAAGCAGCTTCTGAAGAACTTAATGTGGCTAGAAAGTCACAGGTGCCTGACCCTTCTGGCCCTGTTACATCACTGCTGCATATGCTTGGACTTCTTTCACCACTTTTTCAAACCTACCATATGGGGAGATCATATTCTGCTAACCCGAATCTTCCAGAACGCTTTGTGGGACCTCGTGCCAGAGAAGATTCCCCACATCTCACCCTTTTATCCTCACACAGGAGCATTAGCAAACTAAACATCTCTCATTTCAACTTCCTCCCAGCCCCACTTTTTTTTGGCTCATGGATTATATCTCTTTTCAGCAGCTGTTTTTCAGCTGACTTTTAAACTAAGCTCACATCCTTAAGGTTGATTTCTAATGTTTCCTTGGGAAGGAAAAAAATAAAAAGAATGCGCACACACACATTCAGGCACAGACACACACCCTTATTGTATGAATTCTCCACTGAACCCAAATAATGCTGAGTACATGGTAATATCTGCTTTTGGAGACTGCTGGCAACCTAAGCTTGCATTTACAGTGGGTAACAAACTGTTCACCAGAGAAATACCTAGCTCGAGGGACCCATAAGGGGTTATACATAAGGCTTTTGCACCTCTAAGATGCTGGTTCAAATCCAGATCAGGTCTGTAGTGACTGTAAAAGTTTATTACCATGTGATAGCTGTTTGGTGGTCCTCGACCAGTGAACAGGTGTCTGGCTCATAAAAGGGAGCAGAGGAAGAGCACTGTGGTTAACGCACTGGGCTGAAGCACCATACTTCTTGGTCCCTTTCCCAGGTCTGCCACAGATTGTATAGCCATAGGCAAGTCCTCTGTAAACGGTGATAATATCTATGTGCCTCGTGGGAGCATTGTGAGTATATGTTCATTAATATCACTGAGATGCTCAAATGTGTTGAGAGCAAGGAGCTTGGTAGAACTAGAAAAGCAGCTATCATGTATTGGCAACGCTGGGGAGAGTCCGTGAGATGGATGGGCACAATAAGTGGTCTGCAAATGAGCTGTACACTCATAAATTACCTGTATGCTCTCAGCGCCTGGACGCAACATCTCTAAATGGGAGATGAATTACTACCTGTGTGACTTGTGCTGTGGATAAACAAATAGGAAACTGATGGTAGAGGTTATGTGGGCTTTTTTTAAGGGAGGTAATGCTTGGTACAAATACTCTGAGTTCCCTGGCCAGCTGTAAGCAGAATATCTCAGCCTCCAACCCTGTTGTTTTGGTATACCTCTGCAAATCGTAACATAGACTGCTGCTCGGTCCTCTGTAAGGAGGAAGCTTCAGTGTTAGGGACCACAGGGCATCTTACTCGAGATAGTGCCTGCAGAAGGTCCTGCTCTACGTTTTGAGGACCAAACCTTTGCTGTCACCTCAGCTCTGTGTGAGGAGAATCAGGATGGGACCTGCCTTCAGGTTTCTTTTGCTTCCCCCAGGGCAGAGAGAGGGGACAGGATTCACAATTTACAGAGCACCACAATGTCCCTGCTCTTTCCCCAGCTGTAAGAGCAGGAAGGGATAGAAGCAGTATTGCCTCTCCCTTTGCCAACCAGTGCTTACCCCTGGGTGTCCAGGCCCCTGTTAGAGCACAGACATGCTGGTGGTAACGAGGAGTAAGGAGGGAGGAGGCACCTGCAGTGGAAGAGTGAAGCTTTCCACATAGAATGGGGTGTTGGGGATGCCCTTAACAGCTCTCAGGGGTTGTGGAAGGTATTTTTTGAAGCATGTGGTAATTTTGTTAGGGCTTTAAATCCCAAATTTGAGTTGCTTTGTAATGGCCCATCCCTGCTAACTTCTGAGCACCTGGGCACCACTCTGCACTGATAGTCCTGTTAAAGTTATTGGAGTGATCCGCGTGAGTAAAAAGTAAGAATGTGTTTAGAGGATTGGACTCTGAGTTCATTCTGCCATCTCCTATAGTGGTTTTGAAGCTTTCTCTTATCTTGTATCTTAAGCATTTTGCTAAAGGTATGTTCAGTGGTTGGGGGGGATTTTTATTTTTATTTTTGTGCAACAGAAGCAGAGGAGCAAATGCTGTGTTTTGACATTTGAGAGAAAAGGAGCTAATTATCGTTACTCAAATTAGCTTTGGTCAGGAGCAAACTTTAAACCTGGAGCCACATGGAGAAGCATTTCATTTACATTAGCGAGCAGTTACCAAAGTTGTTCCATTCGATTCACCGGGGTGGTTCTGGTGAGTGCCAGCCCATCTGTGTGAGCAAGCCCAACGCAATCTGATCCTTCCAGCTGAAAATCCTCCGGCTTTGCTTGCATTTCAGACAGGCATGCTGAATTGCTTCTGCCTTCTTCTGATCTCAGAGTACTTGCTTCACAATATTTGCAAAACCTTTAGCTGGCACAGCTACACCTCTGTGAATAATGTATTTTCCAGTGTACTGGGAGGTCTTGACACCTTGACGTTTTAAATGAAACAGGTTGGGAAAAAGACACAAAATGGAATATTAAATAATCTTCTACTACAAAATTGCTTTTAAATATATTAGGAGAAAATTGATTTTCAGTTAAAAAAACAGCTTTGATTTTGTAAGTCAGGAAAGTATTGAAACAAATCTTCAGCCTCTAAGAACTTAAAATGTTTTTTTTAATGTTTATGAAAGCATTTTAATTAGTGAAACATTTTAACAGAGGCAAGTCTGCCTTTTTCTCTAGAAAAGATTTTTTCTGAAAAGTGTTGCTTAGCTCTGACTGAATGCAGTCTTTCTCTTTTGGCAGCACTTAGTTGCTTTATGTTGGGGAGTATATTTTGCATTGGAAATTCAGGACACAGGTTCACTTTAATTGATTAATAGCAAAGTAAAAAAGCTGCTGATACATTCCCAAAAGAAGCGATCATAGATCAAACCAGAGTGTGATTCACAGACTCCCTCTTGGTCTTTTGGCAAAATGCTGGAGCCGAATGCTCCATGCTCTTAAGAACATGAGCTCACTATTCTTATTTGAATATTGTGCCGGCTTAACAATGCTTAGCTTCACTTGCATGAATAAGTAAAATTACTGTATGTCATCTTGGATTTCATTAAGCTGTAAAAATTAATCATGGCATTAAGTGTTTTAAGGACTTGAACTTTTAATATTATTTCCAGTGAGAGAGAAACTGAAAAATTGTATGTTGAAAATTTTATTATTTGAGGGGAAAGTATCAGGTAAAACTGTTGCTAGGAAAGACTTGGTAGAAAAAATGTGTTGAGATGAGGGTAAACACTGCCAACCTCCTATTCCAAACTCTGCTTCTGTGCTCTATAGCCTTGGTTTGGCCCTACAAAAGTCTCTGACATTACACCAGTCTTGTGTTGCATATCTGGAACAGAGATCTGCCCTTTTGCTGTTCATAACCAAATGTTTCCTTATCCAATAAACATAATTTTTGTCCCTTTCTGAACTTTGCTGTGTTACAAGATTTGGATTGGGTCATGACAGTCCAAGAGTTAAGTGCATATTTCCTGCAAAGTTTGAGTTGCTTTGGAAGTAGGATTTTCATTCAGCCTGTTCTCTAAATATAAATTTAATGTACTTAAGGGATCGAGAATTCTCCTACCCTTCTCCCAACATATGATAAAATGTTGGTAGAGGGTGGGAGTGATGGAGCAGGAGAAGGAAAAAAGAGACAAGCACATTTATTCCTGATGGTTATGGCCTTCACACAGAATTATACTTCAGGAGTTTCACTGATACTGTGTTCTTGTTCCAAATATATGTTCTTTCTTGGAATAATTATGTTTATTACTCATTTTCTTCTTATATAATAAAGCCCATGAGCAGTATCCTATAGCGACGACAGTTACGGCTTTGCGGAGTCCAATCCTTTTCTCCTGTTCTCAGCTTTGGTCAAGAAGGCTCATTCGTTGCCCCAACAGTGACCTCAACACAGTGCCAGCTAGGGGAGGTCCAGTGCCACTGGCCCACTATAACGTTATGTATTTTGCACTATAAAGTTAATGACTTTCCTGGTTCTGTTATCATCCAAAATACTGAGTGTGATCTATGCCAAATATATAGGAAATAAATGAAAGCCAGAAAGCCATTCAAAAGCCATTACTAGACATAACAAAAGTCATATTGGCTCTCCAGCTCACTGGGCAATGCAGTAAATATATCTGTTTAGAAGGCCGTTTCCTTTTATTTTTTCATCCAGATGTAGGGGGATAGATGGTATGCAGTCGTTCCATGTTATCTCATCCATTGGCTACTCGTAAAGTGTTGAAAGCTGTTTATTCATAAAGATGGACTGATTCTGCTCCCAACCTCCCCCACCATGCTAAATACACTAGTGGAAATCATCAGCGTGTGTAATGATCATATAATACGTTTGTTGTGTGACTGACTTGAAACTTTGGTGACCAATCAGCAAGGTTCCCAGTTTTCTAAGTGGTAATTTTTGGACTCGGGATAATAGGAAACCTCTGAAAAAGAGAAAAATGTCCCATTTGTAAAGGATAGAAAATCTTTAAAATCTAAATCTTAATCATTAAAAAGGCAAAAGTTAAAAACTTATTTTTTTTAAACTTAAAAATTATTGATGGAGATTAGCTAGGTTTTTCTGCATGTACAGAGTCTAGCAAGGTTGATTGCTTCTCACACATAGCCATGCTATTTTCAGGGATATAAAAAATCCAAAAGTAGTGTAGTATTTTTTTTTAATGGTTGTTTATTGTTTGGTTTTTTTTCATTACAATGTGGATCTTACATTAATAAACGGGGCTGGAGCAAGGGGATGGTATCTGGAGGCACAGTACTTTCTGCAGCTCAGCTGTCCGCATGCCTGCCCCGAGAGGCAGTTTTCATGAGTTCAAACATAAAATCAACAAGAAAGTTGCACATGATAATGATTAATATTAATCTGTGCACACTGTGAGCATTCATTCATTAAGGCTTTAGTTGACTGGTTGATATTTAATTCTATGAGATAGCTAGGAAAATACAGAGTGAAAAGTTCAAGTAGAGTGTGTGATGTTGGATACAATGAATGTGTGAGAATTAGAGTACAGGCACTAGGTGGGTTTGGGTGTGTTGTTTTTTTTTGTTTGAAGTGATTCAGTGACTTAATACAGACTACAGGAATGCTTTTCCAGTTTGCCAAAGATCTGGGAGAAATCCTCTGACTTGAGCAGGAATATTTGGTTTGACAGAGAAATTTCTGAAATTGGTTTTAAGTTCTGTTGTGTAGGAAATCAGACACTGTTGATCGCACTGGTTGCTTCTGATCTGAAAATACACAAACTTTTAAAAAAATCACCAAGTGAATAACTTCTCGGAGAAGAAGAAAAAAATAACCCAATTAAAGGAATATTTCTGGATGGATATGTTTAAAAATACTTGCAATGTTTTCATAAAAGCAGCTTTTGCACAAAACAAAATGTCAATATATTCTTGGTGCAAATAATTTGTTAAAATGGTCTCATTTGGAAAACCCTGAATTTCTACAGGGCAAAAAGGGTTCTAAAACAGAGGTACTTTCAGGATTCTGGAAGCCGTAAATCAGGATTAATATTTTACTCCTTCTATAAGGTTCTTTGAGGACAAGTACTTCTGTCAGGGAGCCGACTGTGCAGATGAGCACTGGTGTACTGCGGAGATGACCCACGCCTGGTGCTCCTGCCCTGCTCCTAGAGAACCCTGTGCCATCCTATATCCCCATTGCCTTTACTTTTACTTCATTGATTGCAAACTATCCCAGGCCAGGCCTGCCTTCCTGTGCATAATCTGAACAGTCTGTAATCTCATCTGAGCCTTGTAGGTGCTAGTACTTCAGCAGTTCTGAGGTTTTTGAGGGCAGACAGGGCTATTAGATGGTCTAATCTGACAGTATATTCACACTGGCCATAGGATTTCAGAATGTCTTCAGGAAATAAACTCTTGGATGAAGAGCAGATGGCTCAAGTTGAACTCAGGCAAGACCAAAGCAATGCTAGTCAGAAAGAGGGAATGCTTTGAAGAGTGGGCCAAGGCATTGTCTCCATCTTCCATTCGCTGAAGGCATATGGCCTTCATTTATCAAAGTTGTTCAAGGCCTCTGGGTCCTGCCTGGCTTCAATGGCCAGGTAGCCTTGCTTTATAAAGATTTCACAGCTAGCTGGAAAATGTCCCTTCTTTCCTCCCAGGCAGTGATAACCTGAGAGCAGGAGTACGCATCTCTGGGTTCTGGGAACTGATTTGATCTGGATATGTTTTATCTGACTGTAAAAATGATGCTCACCTTCAGGTTCAGGTTAATGCAGCTACCTAGTGGTGTGTTAAATGTCTGAAGATGTTGCTTCCCTCTTTTTCTATGGTGTGTGCTACCCTGAACATAGCAACTCAAGTCCTTTCCTGATGCAGGGTGAACTTCTGATGTCACTTTCAGTACTGAGAGTGGTTAGTGAATCAACACCAGCTAATCAAATCCAAATTTTGATGTACGAACCATCATGACAATAGTACTCCTACTGACTGAAGCAGAATGCATTGCCCAGAGGAAAGTATGTGAGAAACGGATACAAGACTTTCTTAATCAGAGAATGTGGAATCATCTTGCAGAGATCAGACAAACCCCGAGTCTGACTGATCTTCAGGAAAGAGGCTGTCTTTTTTTTCCATCTGTCAATACTCATGGTTCAAACAGCTTTTTATTCCTTAACTTTTAGCAGTGCTTATTTTATTTTTATTCTGCACTAAGTTTTCTTGCAATTTTACATAGAATTTTTAAACAAAATTTATCTTGAATTGAAAACCATGAACAATCAGACTGGAAGTTTCTCCTACTTTAAAAATTTTAATTATCAATTAATAATAGAAATATTAACAAGAAACTATCAAACTATGCTTGATATGAAAACTTTCCGTGTATTGTATAAGGCTTGGAATTATGCCTTTCTCTAAATCCTGGAATCAGAATTGTTTAGTTTGGAAAAGGCCTTTAAGATCATCAAGTCCAACCATTAACCTAGCTCTGCCAAGCCCACCACTAAACCATGCCCCTAAGCACCATGTCTGTGTCTTTTAAATACCTATAGAAATGGTGATTCAATCACTTCACTGGGCAGCCTGTTCCAATGCTTGACAACCCTTTCAGTTAAGAAATATTTCCTAATATCCAACCTAAGCCTCCCTTGGTGCAACTCGAGGCAATTTCCTCTCATCCTTTCACTTGTTACTTGCGAGAAGAGACTGTAACCCACCTTCCTACCTTTGTTGTAGAGAGCAATAAGGTCTTCCCTGAGCCTCCTTTTCTCCAGATTAAACAACCCAAATTCTCTCAGCTGCTGGTTATAAGACTTGTGCTTCAGACCCTTCACCAGCTCCGTTGCCCATCTCTGGACACACTCCAGCACCTCCAGGGCTTCCTTGCAGTGACGGGCCCAACACTGAACACAGGATTTAAGGTGCAGCCTCACCAGTGCTGAGCACAGGGGGACAATCACTGCCCTGGCCCTGCTGGCCATGCTGTTTCTGACACAAGCCAGGCTGCTGTTGGCCTCCTTGGCCACCTGGGCACAGTGCTGGCTCATGCCCAGCCAGCTGCCGACCCCAGCCCCCCCAGGTCCTCTCCCACCAGGCACTTCCCAGCCGCTCTGCCCCAGCCTGTAGCGCTGCCTGGGGCTGGTGTGACCCAGGTGCAGGACCCGGCACTGAGCCTTGTTGAACCTCATACAACTGGCCTGGGCCCGTGGGACCAGCCTGCCCAGAGCCCTCTGCAGAGCCTCCTGCCCTCCAGCAGGTCAACACTCCCCCCCCCAGCTTGGTGTCATCTGCAAACTGACTGAGGGTGCACTTGATCCTCTTGTTCAGATCATTGATATAGATATCAAACAGGAATGGCCCCAATATTGAACCCTGGGAAACATCACTTGTGACTGGCCACCAACTGGATGTAACTCTGTTCACCACCACTCTTTGGGCTCCATCCAGCAAGTGTTTTGCCCAGCAAAGAGTATGCCCATCTAAGCCATGAGCAGCCAGTGTCTCCAGGCGAATGCTGTGGGATACAATGTCAAAGGCTTTACTAAAGTCTAGGTAGGTGATATCCACAGCCTTTCCCTCACCCACTAAGTGGGTCACCTTGTCATAGAAGGAGATCAGGTTAGTCAAGCAGGGCCTGCGTTCTTTTATAAAGCCATGCTGACTGGGCCTAATTGCCTGGTTGTCCTGTATGTGCCTTGTGATGGCACTCAGGATGATCTTCTTCATAACCTTCCTTGGCACTTAGATCAGGCTGGCAGGCCTGTAGTTCCCTGGATCCTCCTTCTGGCCCTTCTTGTAGATGTGCATTGCGTTTGCTAATTTCCAGTCATCCGCGATCTCTCCACTTAGCCAAGACTGCTGATAAATGATGGAAAGTGGCTTGGTGAGCATTTCTGCCAGCTCCCTCGGTACCTTTGGGTGGATCCCATCTGGCCCCATAGACCTGTGTGTGTCTAAGGGTGTAGCAGGTCACTGACCATTTCTCCTTGGATTATGGAGGCTTTGTTCTGCTCCTTGTCTGTGTCTTCCAGCTCAGGGGGCTGGGTAGCCTGAGAACACCTGGTCTTACTATCAAAGACTGAGGCAAAGGCAGCTTTAAGTACCTCAGCCTTTGCCTCAGCCTTTGTCACTATCTTTCCCCCCACATCCAATAAAGGGTGGAGATTCTCCTTAGCCCTCCTTTTGTTGCTAATGTATTTATGGACACATTTTTAAATTGTCTTTTATGGTAGTAGCCAGATCAAGTTCTAGTTGGGCTTTGGTTCTTCTGATTTTCTCTCTGAATAACCTCATGACATCCACCTAGTCCTGAGTTGCCTGCCCCTTCTTCCAAAGGTCATAACCTAAGTAAAGAAGAATCTGTTTTCCTTCAATTTTAGGTATATGTGATGCATTTAAATGAATTATGTTGTATTATATTAAAACAGAGAACATGATATGTCATAATCAAAACTGTCCAGATTGGATTTGAAATTTGACATTTTTATGCGGTTTTTGTGAGCTGTAATTGTCCGTCACCTATACTGCTCCTTACTCAGATATTTCTTCAAGGGTCTGTTATAAGAAATCTGGAGTAAATAGAGTGGAAGAAGAGAGGATTTAGGATCCTTCTGGTATCTCCAGCATGTCAGGTAGAAAGCTGAAACTGTTATTTTTAAAATATGGTTCTTGATTTCCAAAACTAATTTGAGACCTGGCATCTGTGAAGTGTTTCAGATTTTACAAGCACATTGATTGTCCTCAAGCTCCAAACCATATGCAAGACAAAGGGAAGCCCTCCTCCTTTCTTATTTCCTGGATAAATACTGAGGCATTATGGCTTTGCTGTAGACTTCTTCCAAAAGCTACCTTTACTTGATGAGAGAAGACTGTGAAGGTCTTGAAGTGAAGGACATGGATGGATTAGATCTGAACAACAGTAATTCTTTGCCCCAACAGTGTCCCACAGGGAGAAATGATAAAAGGACACAGATAAATTAGACTTATTTTGAACCCTGAGCTGGGCAAAGTCCTATTTTCCTCCTCACAGAGAAGGAATAAGTACTTTTCTTCTGTCTTCATAGCAATCAGAAGTATTATTCTGATTGGTATGAAGAATAATTATCTGGACTAGTTGTTCAGCTATGACAACAGCAGTATATAAAAGCCAGCTTTCCTCTCCTCCAACAGTTGTTACTTTGAGGAATTTCGCTAAACATGCCAAGAGTATGGAGGAAAGCTCTGGATCAGTCTTACTTCTTTCCACTCTATGAAGCTCTTGAGCTGTGAGAAGCAAGTCTTTCGTTGAAAAGTGAAAATAAATGTATCTAAAAGAACAACATTAAGAATATGCGCAAAAATTTGGAGCTCCTTTGATCTGCTCATATTTTCAGTTGGGCTTAAGGACACGGAAAGCTGCCTGTCTTCTGGGTGCCGGGACAGCAGGGGGTGCCCTGCTCCTTCAGGACATGGGTGAGGATTTCCTGCCCTGGGGAGAGATGGAAGGGCTTGGTACCTATGGTGAGGCACCACCCTCAGTGACTGGTACTTGTGGGAGAGAATTAATCACCGCAGGCCATGTCCTTAGCTTCTTACTGAGGTTTTGTTCAATCCTCCTCTGTCTAAGCAATGTCCAAGTAAGAAAGTGAGTCAGGGCTGGGCGCTCTGTTGCTCGTATCTGAGTAACAGCAGTATGATCACTTCATTAGAGAGGCGGTGGTGTTTTGAAAGATGTATCAGTGAAATGAAATTATGGATAGGATCAGATTCCTAGCTTTGCATCCATCATCAAGGACAGGTCTGCCAGCAACAGCAGAGGGGTTTTGTGTTACACAAGGAGGACAGTCTGTGACTGCATGTGCAGGGGAGGTGTGTGCAGCAGCAGTAGGGATTTATTGCACTTCAGCTGAGGAAATATTCTCTCCTATTGGTTAGAGAGGGCACAAAGATAAAAGTAATGAACTGGGACTACCCATGACTCAGGCTATCAAGACTTCATCAACATAGCACAATAGCATAGAAAACAGCCATGCAATAAAAAGAAAATAGCGCAGAACATAGCTATAGACAATTAGAAAATTATTTATCTTGATTTGCAGATGACTTCTGCAGGTGATTTGCAGATGTAGGGAGCCAAGACTTCATTCTGCTTTTCTATGATCTCTCACAATCCTTCGGCAAGTCCTTCATTTAAGACTCAGTTTCCTAAGAGCAGCTCTCGCTAATGTGAGGTGCTCGTTAGGGGATGACCCCATGAGTGATTTAATGATGGTCTATCCATCGGTGCCTTCCACTGGCTCACTGGAGACCATGAGAGGGATGGAGTATAAATCTAGCTCTGCGTAGGCTGGCTGAAACCCATGGCGTAGCAGAGAGCGCAGCCACTCAAGTGGTGGAGCACAAATGGGTATGTAAACGGGTTTTCAGGCTAATTAGAGTTTCTGGAGAGGTGCAGAGGCATGGAAAGCAAGAAAGGCTGTAGTCCACTAATCCAACCTCGTGACTGGATTTGGTGCAGTACTCTCGCTTTTGGATTTAGGTGTCCAGGGGTGCACCTGCAAGCTACAGATTCCAACATCCTTTTGGTGTGAGGTAATCCAGCAGGAAGATTGGATGTGGGAGTGAGGAACAAAGAAAGGAACTTACCATTGCCCTGCAGATCTTGAAGGCCCTCAGAGTATGGGATTTGGCTCATAATGACTCAGCCATTACACCAAGGCATTAAGAAGTTTCTGTTTTTCCTGAAATACAAATAAAAGCAGGTATTTGACAAAATTGACTGTTACTAACTTAAGAAGCACTTGCAGACAAATTTTGCCATAATGGAAAAATCCATATTTTGGAATATAAAGGTTTTTTGTTTGTTTGTTTATTTGTTTGTTTTATTTTTATTGTTGTCATCGTTATGGATTGCTACATTGTGAGTCTTGAGTAGCCCTTGGTCTATTCTAAAGTCTGAAAGGGGAAGGAAAAACCTGTAAAACATATTGACCCTTTTAATAAAATAAAAAATAAAAATTAAAAAATAGAGAGAGTTCCTGTGGTGCAGCTGAGGTCAGGAAGTAGTTGCTCATAGCAGGAGTCTTGACCCATACCCTAACATGTCTGAAATAAGTCTGCTTAGAGAGAGAATTTTACCTCTGGGCTGGAGTAATTGACACCTGAACCATATAGGAGGATTTTCATTCTAGTCCAAGGAATAATATTGGGAAAAAAATATCTTTGAAGAAGATGGAGTCAGTAAATTCCTATGTCAAACAGTAGCAAAATTTCATGCTGAAAATGGAGGGATGGTTTTGCTGAACTGGGAATTTTTGTTCCCTGCAGTAATACTGTTCAGTATGTTTTTCTGCTTACTATATGAAATATATTAAGAAAAGGAGGAAAAAGCTTGGTGAACTTCACGAATTTCCATTTCCAAGAGACAGAGCAGCCTATGACCTGGCAGGGTGCCACCGTGTGACGCAGGGCTTTGTGGAAACAGAGTTGCAACAACAGACTGTTGAGCTGTCAGATAACTCACAGTTGGTGAATGTTAACTCCTATTTGTTATATTTTGAAGACAAATACCATACCCACGTACCAGACAGGGCAGGGTTAGACTGCGGGGGTGAAGACGGGAGGAAGGCAGACCAGAGGAAGGAAGATATCCTTTGTAAATAAATAGAAATGTCAGTCTTCCCCATTTACTTAGGCTGCATTGCTCATGACCCTGTTACACCAGCAGCCAGCAGGGCAAGTCAGTGAAAGACCATTTCTGCCCTCCCAACTGCCATAGGATGTGAGTTGGGTAAAATGAGACTTACTTTTTAATATATTTATTAACACAACTTTGAGTCACATATATTTATTAACACAACTTTTGGTCAGCCCCATGTAAAACCTCATGAAAAAACCTTTGGCCCTATCCTGTTACATGTTCTTCGTAGATATTATGTATATTTTTAGCTCTGTAAACTACAACAATTGCCCGTTACTATTTTATTGTAGTTAATGTTTACATTACAGTGGTGCACAGTGTTTTCAGTCAGAAAACAGTCTTTTGTGATTAGTATATATAATAACAAACAGGAACTTGTGGAATTATAATATAGGGTTCCATTTATATTTAGGTGCACCAGAAATACTGTGGTGATTACCATGATATAAATAAAACAAGTATTTGCAGACTTTACACATTTTATTCAGTGCAGCTTGTCAAAGTAATCTTGTCTACATTTCTGATGGAAAAAAAAAACCTGTTATTGAGAATGATGTCCCCCCAGTCTCTGAGCACATAAAAGACAAGAGTTTTTAAAATGGTTGAAGAGATGACTAAAAAGAAATAATCAAAACCATATTTGCAGTTAAAAATCAACATTTCTAGGAAAATGTTTGTGTTTTCCTACTTTCACTTTTGTGACTGGCTGTGCTAACAAAAACAGAGGAAAAAGAACAAGTCAGCTCCTCTATTTTATTCTCGGAGGTTTTACCTAACAAGGCTTGTATTCCAAATAGGTACATAATTAAGGCAACACTGGAGTATTTTATAGACACACTGTTAGAGAAGCAAGGCAGAAAAGAAGCTTATTTCTAGTCATTGGCTGGCGCAGACCGCTACAAGCAGTAGTGTACTGTAGGATCTCTCATGCTGTTCCAAAAGGTCGTAATACGCCGTGTCAGGAACAATGGATACAAGTGGGCCAACTGTATTGCAGCTTCTTTCTCCTGCCTCTGGCAAGTAGCAGGATTTCCTAGGACTTGAATCTGGTTCCGAGCTGTTGCTCTCCCAGCCAACTGTCTAAGTGGCTTCCGAACAAGTTGAAGGAACCTGACTTTGGCATTCAGTGGGACATGGAGCAGTGTCCCTTGCAGCTCTGCCAGGCAGAGGTGGCCCTTCATGCTTACATCAGGGGATTGCCGTGCATTTTCTGCAAGCTAGGTAGTTTTAAATTTTCTTGCTCTACTCCATAATGTACTTTGAGCTGTTCAGTAAGATGGGGTGATTCGTTAGTGAGCAAAGAGCATATTACCCTCCCCACCATAGATAGCAGTTGTCTGCCTTGCTGTTCCAATGAGCAAGCTATGGAAGGGTTTTCACTTCAGGGCTTGTATTTAATTACATGCGTGAAAGCTAGCTAATGTGTATGGACAAGGTCCACAGCATGTGT
Organism: Falco cherrug; assembly: GCF_023634085.1. Lineage (NCBI taxonomy): Eukaryota > Metazoa > Chordata > Aves > Falconiformes > Falconidae > Falco > Falco cherrug. The sequence continues at coordinate 90,763,418 of NC_073700.1, read as the reverse complement.
TTGTCTTGCCTTGCTCATTCACACTGATCTGATGTTGGCTGGTGCAGCTTATGGGGAAATGCACTGGTTTTGGGGCCCTTAAACAGAATCGAGTACTTCACTTCCAACAGCAACATGCTCTTGCTTGGTCCTGTCAGGGTCTTTGGTCTTGTGCAGTCAGGTGAGCCCGCTTCACTTCCAACAGCAACATGCTCTTGCTTGGTCCTGTCAGGGTCTTTGGTCTTGTGCAGTCAGGTGAGCCCTGTGCCTGAGTGCATGTTGAGGTATTTGAGTTGTCAGGAGAAGCAAGTAGCCTTTCCCTCCTGATTTGGCCTAAGTAACACCTTTCTTTTCCTCCCAAGGGCAGTCAGAAGCATCTCTTTGCTCACCTCTCCTTTATCCAGCCAACCAGAGAAAGACAACAGCAGCAAGACCTCCTTTTCTCTTTCCCAGTCCCACTCATGAAGTATGCTGGTAGTAAATGTGTATCATTACAGTGATGCTGATAAGGTCCTGTGGAGTGCATATTCTAGTAGTTAATTCTCTTTTTGATATACAGATATACAGTTCACATCTTTCAGTATGTCTCTTTCAGCCTGTCTGCGGATTTAGTCAGGGTTGTTACATTGGTTACATCTGGTCATGTTTTCAAAGTTTTCTCTTTAATCAGCATAGGCTTGAAGCCCAGGTGCTTTAGTGTGGTTTTGTTCACTCAGTTATTTTTTGTTTTAATACAATTTGAATGTCTGATGTCTTCACATGGCTTTGAGTGTGTTAGCTTTAGGCACAGGTTAGGGATTCTTTTATCTCACCCTTATCCTACACATAACTTGATACCATAATCTCCTGCAGTCTCTGATTTCATTTCAGACTGGAGCTGGCCATACACAGTAGAGATTCACAGTGAAAGCCTGCCTTTGAAGTACTAGAGGGTGTTGAGATGGCATAGTGCTTTCTAGATGTATCAAATGTGCTCTATTTACCAGCACTCTGCCTGCCACACTTATGCCAGTTTAGAGAGCACCCTGTTAATGAATGAACTGCTTGGACATGGTCTATAGCCTCTTGAGCAATTATTTTAGCCTCTGTCATTGCAGTCTCAATTTGGCTAAAAATAACTATAGCTTTCTGTAATGTTAGTTCTGGTTCAAGCAGTAATTGCTCACATAGCTGTGGTATGGCTGCTGTTCCCTCCACAGGCTTCACAGACATATCCCTATGCTAGTATGTATTGAATTCTGTAAGTTAGCCTCATTAGTATTGGGTTCCTCCATTTTCTGAAAATGATGGAATATTTCAAGGAGTTGTTCTTCATATTCAGTTACAATAACTAGCTGAAAGCAGTAGAAAAAGTCAAAAGCATAAGAAGTATTCAAAAGCCAGACTACGATGGGCATTAATAGAGAGGCTAGCTTCTTTATATTTGGGTGCTTGCTCTTTTTAGTAGCAAGACTGTATTTCTGGGAAATTTAAAGAACATTTTGTAGATAAATTATTATTTTTAATACTGGCTGCATTTAGAGTTCTGAACAGGTCCAGAATCCTGTTGTGACAGGGACAGTAGCAACACACATGAGAACCTGTACCAGAATGTGAGGCATCAAAGAAGGCCTGACTGATTAAGCATGTTATTGACAAAAAAAGGTGAAGTAACGAAAGCTGTATGAGGTTTTAGCACAGACTAGTCTTGTGTACATTTTATGCAAGTTAGATGGGGTAATTTCTGTAGTCCCACCATTCTTAGCTCACTGAGGGGAAGAACATCGAAACAAGAGTTATGGGGGAGAGGCAGCATGCATGTTTGATGGCAAAGACTAAAATTACAATACAGGCTCCTTTACTCCAGGACCATCTAGCTAACAGCTAAGGTTTTATCCCAGAATGCCCAATAAGCAAGTTGTGGTGTCAGCTAAACAAATGTCCGAGGTAACACTTCACCTACTGAGGACCTACTGGGAGGGCTGATTAGAAACAGTGTGCCATATAACAGGGACTTTGGAAAAAGTGTAGTAGTGAGTTCCAAATTGTTGATATATTTCAAAAAGCCATCCAGAAATCTGGGTGGTTATCTGAGCTAAACTGAACCTTTTAAGGTTAACCCATCGTTAATAAGTTCATTCCCAGGATTAATGGCCATGCAGTACAGTATGTATGTGTTTAGTGAAGCCACAAATAAATTATGGAGGTTAATAAGTGTTTCTCTGAATAAGGAGAATTATTCCTCAGGGAACCACAAAATATGCTATTAAGACCTTAACAAAATAGGCGGCCTCTACCATTTTGAGATTGTGGCTTGTTTTGTTAAATAAGGCAGTAATTGTTTTTGTTTTAATAGTGTGACTGGCCAGGTATTCCTGCTTGAGCACTTTCTCTGTTTCTCAGGGTGAGAAGGTCAGATCCAACCCTTTAAAATTTGATTTGGAAAATAGAACCGAGGGGGGGAAGTCAAACAGAACAGGGTTATGTGTGGAGTTACAGGTCTATAGGAACACTTGCTAACCAGATTCTGCATGCCCAAGTTGGCGACGATCTTCACCAGGTTGCCAAACTTCTCTGCCCTTTAAATATATGTGAATGCATAAATGAATCATTGCTGTGGATTTTCCATGCAAATAGATGGGGATGACCTTTGCACAGCCACTAGCTAGGATGCTGCTGCAGGAGCTACTATTTGAAATATCTATGACGATCCTGCAACATAACAGCCTTTGAAGCATCATGTCCATGTTGTATGAATTGATGAGCGGTATCACTGGGAGGATAGCACTATATGTGATTAGCACTGTGACATAGGGAGGAAGATGAATCAAAAAGAAACACCTTAAGGACAACAGAAATAAGGAGATACTGAGAATGATGAGGAACTGAGAATGATGAGGAAATGAATAAAAACTGTGTTGGCAGTTATTTTGGTGCTTCCAGGAGACCTTTGGGATCAATCTTCAGAACATACATATATCCAGCAGAGATAAACCGGCCATGCCAGTTTGAGTTCTGTGCCCTCACAGTAAGCTTCAGGGTTTCACTGGTTGCAACTTGAAATGTTTTCTTGAAGGACATGTGGGCTTTTTTTCCAACAGACCCCTCTGAAGCAATGGAAAATAAATGATCACTGGTTTTCAGAGATCCACGAATCAACATTACCATAAATACTCCTCTCTCTTGGTCTGGGCTACATCTGCACAGTTAAGAGGAACTTAGCAGAACTTCTGTTGTCTAATCTCACATGGCATGAAGCTTTTATGACTCCACAATTTCTTAGAACACGACAGAAGAAACCTAAGCCTCCAGTCTTTGGTTAGTGTAATGAATTTCAGACGAGCTGGTCCAAAAACGGACCCTGTGGTCCTCATGTAAAAGTCAATGCTTTCCAGGGGTGACGACATTTTGTTATCATAATATTTCCTTAGGGTTAAAAGAGGAAACAAATGTTCCATCTCAGATACCACTGTGTGATAACTGTTGGCATATATTCACCAACATAAGTAGTTCCTGATGTTAGGTAATTTCGTCCTGAAACTAGGTGAAAGGAGATGGCTTTAGCTGAGTTTTGCTGCAGATTTCTTGTTCTAAAGCTAGTAACAAACCTCAAGGCATGAAAATGAAGGCAGAATGACCTCAGCCCAATTCAGATGCCATGCATGAACATTCTGTGGGCAGAATTTGAAATTTCTCTCTTGATCTGGGTCCAAACACTGCGGCTAGAATCTACTCTAATCAAACCAGAGAAGAGTCTTGCATAAACGCCTTCGAACAGAACATGCCAATTTCTGTAGAGCTCTGCTGACAAGCAGTTATTTTTCCTATGTTAATATCATTAGAGGAAAGTATTTGAACAAGAAAATAAACAAAAAGGCGCATTGACTTGAAGTTGAGTGGAAGAATGAGGATAGCTGAAGTCAGTGGGAGTTTTGCCATGGATTTTACTGGAGCTCAGGACTTTATTCATTCTGTTTCCCTCTAAATTTTCACAGAGAACTGAGAAGCTGAATATTGAAACCAATCTCCAGGTGCCAGTTAGTGTCAAGAAAATACGAGTGTGTGTCTGCAAGTGAGTGCACATGCACATGCTTCTTATTAAGATATCCTTTCACTATTTCAAATTTAACATCAAAATTTAGATCAGTGTGGCACTGACAGAAGTACGGGGGCAGACTAACTCAGGCTGCTCCTGAGCTACTTCCAGCATGCATTCATTCTGATGGGAAGCTTCCTTGCTTTCTGCCCCTGGTTTCCTCACAAATATTAAGGGCTGATCATATCAAATCCCCAGGTGTTATTTTGTAATACTTGCACACAGAGATCACCTTCCTCATTTCCCTTCAGTAGGAAATGGTAATAAATTATTTTAGCTAGTGCTGAAAGATTTAATGCATGTATTTACTTCACCCCACAAAGGGAAGCTGGCTTTTATTTAGAGCGAGCTGAATGTCAGGTGTGTCACTTCTGGCTTCCCTCCTTAGGAATTGCCCACCTTGTAAAAGTTTTTGAGGAAAAAAAAGGAAGAGGGCACTAGCAGGGAAAGGGAGAATTTCTGAAAGTGGTAGTCATTATTGGTGGAAGATCAGAGAAACCAACCGGTTCTGAAGAGAAGCGCTGTGGCATTTCTTAGTGGAAGCCAGCCAGATAAATCAGTGGAATCTGAAAAAGCCCCGAAGAAGAGTAAGACTCAATGTTTTGAGCTGATGAGTAAAGCATGCTGCTTGGTATTCTTCAAGGTTGTAGCACTGCAAAGAAGCTGACTATGGGCTGCTTTTGCTCAGTAAGCCAGGGAGATGTACAGGCACTTCCTTTATAAGGGGAAGGGTGTGAGTGTGTATCCCCAAGTCTGAAAGAAGTGTGGAAGACTCATTGAATTTAGGGAGATGCTTGTAATCCAAGTGGGAGGTCCAGGTGATTATTAGTGGCTTGGAAAAGTTGGGTAAACTTCTAAAGACATCCTGGAAAGTCCTTTCTTGGCTAACATCAGCTCCTTAGCTCACCATGCAGCTTCTTAATTTCCCTCCTCTATCCCAAAGCAATTGGATGCCTGGCTTGGAGATCTTTAAACTGTGAGGGTTTCATTTACTACTGGTCTATTTCTTCATGCTAACTCATTGTTTGGTTTGCCTTCAGCAAATATTGCTGCTTCTGTTTAGAAAGAAGAATGTAGTACTGAACCTATAAGCAAACAGTGTACATGGGAATAATAGGTAATTGCTTTGTCAAAGTAAACTATGATCTAGTCAGGATGGAAAATCCACTTCTGGCCACTCCTCTATGAATGATGACATGAAGAACAGATAGCTCCATAATGGAAAATATTCAGAATCACTTTATTTTAAACAGCAAGCACTTGCTTAAACATAACAATGAGCAAATGAAATAATTTGTTGAGACTTGACTCTGTTAATTGTATACCGTAGAGTAGCAGGTGTCTAAGCATGTAATGGTTTGTTTAATCTGTATTTCTGAGTTGCTCTGAGGCTGCCAAGAACAAATACTCAGTCCTGGAAATTAAATTTTAAGAGATAATTTGGAAAAGGCAATTAGCTGGTACATCTGGCTGAGTTGTAAAGAATGATTTGTGAGAGTCTTCCTAAGCAAGAAGGTGCTCATTCAAGGTCCAAGTCTATCAAGAAATGCATGGCTGACCTGCTTGTACCTATATGCTACAGGCTTGATTTCAGTAAAACACAAAAGCTCCAGCTCCAGCAATATATTTTATAAATTTTGAATTTTCACATATACTTCTATCGTTTCCTGACCCGGTGGATTTTAAAGGTACAAGTGGGTTTTAGACATTCAGAAGGAGAACGTCTAAAATACCTTCACAGGAGCTATACATAGCATCATCCAGTGGGCTTTTCTGAGAATATGTATTTGTTTTTACTATGCAGTACCTATTTATTCTCCTCTTTGAAAGAGCCTTGTAGACTCTAGATCATAACTGAATGAAATGTGACAGGAGATAGAATAGATAATAAAGGTGGATTGAGAATGAAGCATTTACTGAGGTTGCTTTTGTCTTTTGTTTCAGAGAAGGCTTTACTAATGATTTGTAACTTTCCCAGACTATTCTGTTCCTCTGTGATACTTCAGTGTTTTGGGATCGGATCAATATATGAAATCATATAGATAACCCAAAATGACACAACTTCTGTGATATACAGACAAAATTAAGGATACCTTTAGACTACAATATTTTCTCCAAGGGATAATTTGCTTACTTAAGTGATATATAAAGCATTTTTTTCACGCATTCTACAAAGATATCATAAAAAAAATTTCTACATATCAGTTCAAGGACTATAACACAAAGATCTGATTTTTTTGGTGTTGAGCGCAGAATGCCACCATGATTTTATTTTGATAGTTCTTTAGGTAAGTGTAAGAGATAATATGTTGTGAAAAAGTGGAAAAATGAGGTTTGGTTGCATTTCTTACATATTTCAACTGTATCTTCCTGGGGACGTGTCCTCTCAGGGATGTTTTATTACAGTAGCAGTTTGTAAATACCTGCTGTTTAGGGAAGATAAAATTGTTCCAATAGTACAAAATACAGTCAAAATACATCAATTCCAATTTAGCTTTACACAGAGCAGTATCAGAGAAATGAAAATGGAGTCTTATAACTGTAGGAGATAAACCTTTGTCTTCACTTTTCCAAAGCAAGAACCACATCCTGTGAGGTGCTTAGCATCTGCTGCCCTAATCAATATAGCTGAGAGTTGGCTTTTCTTGATAGGTTTGTTCTTCTAGCCAACAACTGTCCAGCTATAAGAAAGCATCATTGTTTGGCGTGAGGAGGCAAAAAGAATTATATCTGTTATGGGAAATCTAAATCATCTTGTCATCATATAACTCAAAGATGGCCAAGTATGTTTTCCCTCAAATTTGTTTAAACAAACAAATGTAATTCTTGGGTTTAGGCCTTGGAAGCCAAGTTTCCGTCCAACATGAATTTAGGACATAAAGATTTGTTTGTGATGGAAACAATGCCAGACACTTCTGCATAGCAGTGTAATGGAACGCTGCTAGAATGTAGCTTATAAAACCGGATTCAGGAAAACAGAGCTACTCTGTCTAATTTGGCTTGCGCTGAGTGATTACAATAGCATAATTGTGCAGCTTGGAAGCCTTTCCTTCTTTGCTGAAATGATGCAGTATTCAAACACGTGTTTCTTCGACAAAAGGCCAGGGCTGAAGCCTCTGCATATCCTCCAAGCCCTCCTCTGAGATGAGTCCTCCTTGCGCTGCTGTGACTTCCCGCAGTGAACACATGCTGTCACCTGCACATGGCTTTTGGGGCACCCCAGTCCCCTGGCACAACTGCACCATTTTGTTAGGTTAGCTCTTTCTTTTTTCCAGTGGTTTGTAGAGCAAAATTCCCCAAAATGGGAGCATTTGCACGTTAGATAGTGGTGCTTGGTTAGCGAAGACCATTTGTAAGTGCACTTGGGGTGTGTGCGGGGGATACTTACTGAGTGAGAAGCATTCATTATTTGTGTTCTTTTGGAGCCTAGTTCAAAGGATTTGAGAGGAGCTGATGTCCATTTCCTAGACTAGGTGTGTTTACACAGTAATCTTGTTCTAGCAGCAAAACTACAATAGCAAAGAAGGAAAATTAACTTTCGGTATTGCAATATTTACCCTTTCATGTTCAGTGCCTCTGAATGTTTCATCTGCTTCTGTGATCAGTAGTACAGTACTTTGTAAGTGACTGTCAAAAAAAAAAAAAAAAAAAAAGACAGATTGCATTTTGGTGAAAAAGAAGAAATTCTGTGAGCAATTCCTGTAAGAGAGAGGAGTATCATGTTTTTTTTCAGCAATATATCATTTGGAAGGAAAAGTTACAGTATTTTTATTCTGAAACCAAAATTATCTCCGTATAACACTGTATTTTAGGTATTAAACTTTGAACACAACAAAAATACTCATTAAGGCTCAAAATATTCCTCTGCTTTGTCCCAGACAAGAGGTTCCTTTCCTTTTCTGGGGGGGAAAATGTGACGAAATTTTATTTTATTTATTGTTTTATTAAGGATATGACAGATGATGGGAATTAAATGTATTAAAACGTATTTGTACATACAATTATATGAAAAGTGTGCTAGTTACCACTTTTAGAAGCCATTACATAGATATATGCACTTAAACGGAGAAAAGATAACTTTGGGTTATCTTTGGGTTCTTGGTTTCAAAATGCTGGCTCCAGAGAAACTGAATGAAACGTTGCTTAAATACTTGTGTGGGAGACTTTTCTGAATACTCTTCAAACAGTCTTGTAACATCAAGTTAATATTTATGCTAAATATATAAAGAGCTAGCAAAAAGAAATGGACAATTTTTATTTTTTTAAAGAGGAGCTCCATTTTGTGGGCTTATCTCCTTCTGAAAAAACAGAGCTTCCATCTACTTCTAGAATATTTTGAGAGCAAGCAGTTCAGTAGCCTTTGATCCTGCTAGCATCAAGGTCATGGCAGTCAGGGCAAAGATCCAAATCTTGCTGTACGTTCAGATATTTTTTTAATTAGAATGATTAATGAAATGTTTAGCCTTTTGCCATTATGGCTTCTGGTCAATAAAAAAGTTAGAAATACAAAAATTAGGGTTATTTTCTGCTAGCAGCTGGGAGGAGTAGAATTAGTGGCAGAATCACATTGTCCATTCCTTTTCAAATTTTGAAGGCCAAAATAAAGGTCAAATAGATTAATAGATTGCAGATGCCTCATTGCCAGACTCTGCAGTGGGGGATGAAGTCTCAGCCTCCACTTCAGAGACCCAGCCATCACTCACAATAAAGAAGAGAAATTGTAGTTCTGTGGTATGGTTAATTTGCCATTAGTAGTAGTAGAGACCTCTGAGTTTATTCTTTATACCTTAGTCATTCTTATTGAGCAAATTTAGCATCCACCTCGATGGGAGTTACTTCTGACTCGCTACTGAGGAAGACCTACTGAACATCCTGCTAAAAGACTTTCTCAAGATGTTTTAGAGTTTACAGTTTAGATTCTCTCCTTGGTAAATTTTTTAAGCTGGGCCATTCACCTTGGCCCTCCCATTCCCATGGGTAACATTGTCTCCTGAGGAAAGGCAGACAAAATTTTCCTCTGTGTGTGCACGTGTGTGTGCCTGTGTCCATGCACTTGTTTCTTGCCATGTCCCATACCTAATGTCACTACTGATTACTGCTGTCAGCAACAGCAGCTCCTTGCTGTGGTGTGGCTTGCCATGTGCGATCCATATTTCAGATTGGAAGCTTGAGAATGACTACATCTCTCTTAGAAAGAGATCTGAGACATGTTTGAGGACGGAAAACGGTAATGGATCAGTTGCTCTAGTGGTGACAAGCCTTTCTTTTTAAATGTTTGTACATATTTCCAGTCTAAATTTGTCTAACTTCGGCTTCAATTTCTGGAATCGTACTTTCTCCCTTCTCCTCCTCCCTTCTGAATTGAAAATTTGTACAAGGAAATCTGCTGTTATGCAAACTATGAAGGCACTTCGAGTGATTTTAGGGCAACAAGGGAAATAAGATCTGAAACCATAGACTAGTCTTGCCATCTCATTTGGCCAGTGCCCGATGGAAATTTCTTGAATTATGCTTTGAAGTCTTGAAATGAGGCCATGCTGACTTCAGTGAAGCCAGGGCAGGCGTGTGAGCCTTCCTGAGCAAAGATCTTTGCAATTTCACAACTGGAGTTAAAACCCACAGATTTCAAGGGATGTCCAAATATGGGAAAATAAGCAGAGAAATACTTCCCTTTTCGTGGACCAAGGGATGCCATTCACGACAGTAACACAAAGCTTTTAGTCAGTTCCAGGATGTTTCTTACTGCTTGGAGGAAGGGAAAAATCCAGCATAATAAAGGATCGTAGCTGCCTTATGCGGCTGCTGTTGCTGCTCTAGAGGCAAACAGGAAGAGGATCTGATATATACCTCAAATGACCAGAATGGTTTAAAGGTGGAACATGTGATCCTTGCTTCCTGCCTGTGAGACAGAGTTAATCACTGCAAGTTGCTGGCAGCATGTGTTTTCTTGTGGAGAAACCCCTCTGTGTCATTTCACAGTACGCATTTTGGTGGCTGTCTTGCTTTGATGACACAAGATGTACTTTCCTTTCTTCATCATTCTGGGATGTTATGGGGTTTTCCTGCCCTCTGAGAAGATTTTTGCTTTTGATTCCTCTTAGCAAAAATGACTAGATAATGAGGCCAAACAAGGAGATAGCCTGTGGTTCCTATGATGACATACCTCTGTGCTGGTGACTCACCTGGTGATATAAGACTTTCTGTTGATATTTCTATTAATGAGAAAAATAAACATCTGCTAAGAAAATTACTTCATTGTTTATATAGGATTTGTGTGCTGACCTTTTTCAAAACTCCAGTTATTTAGTGTTAGGAAGTAATACAGCAGGATTAGAGATGACCTGCGCTGTGAGGAAAGATTAGAGTTCACCTGTAACCTGTGTAAGTATTAAGGTTTTTTGCACTGAGATAGATGTGAGCCAGAGTGTTTGAATTCTGCTGTGGATCTAATACCAGCTCTCAGCAGGCTGGGGAAGGCATGTTTGCCATACTGATTCAGATCTGCCTTGGAAAAGAGAATGATTATCATCAGGAGATATAGTTGCTAACAGACAAAAAACCCTGATTTGTTTCATTTTTTTACCTTTAATGTATCTTTCTAGAGTATCTGTGCCATTATACCTAAGATATAAATGATATACCTAAGACAAAAATATAAAAGATATACTTAATATGTAATTGAGGGTGGAATCAAGCCTGAATAATGTTACCTTTTTAGAGTGCTAATAAGGCATTTGTGATTGTAAAACAACTGGCAGCATTTGTGTTCCTGTTTAATGGAAGACACAGTGGAGGCATATGCATTTGGACCTTGTGAAAATCAGGCCAGATAACTGGAAGGACATGTAAAAGCATTTGTTTAAATCTGGTAGCTTTTAATAAAAGTACATGCAGGTGTTCTCGTGAGAGCTTTTCTCTCTTCCCTTTCTGTTATTCTGTTTTGCCAATGTGTACCACAGTGTATCATCTCAGATATCCAGATGATCTAGGTTACCTTCTCTTTCCCAAGTAATTTCAATCTCATTATAACCATGAGATGTATCCTTGGCAGCTGAGTGTGGAACTGGCCAGTATGTTTGCTGGATGCGGATTTAGGGGGCAGATTTAGCTACACGTAAAACCAGAGGCTATAACTCAGAGTTTTCATAGTAGAAATCACAGAATAATTTAGTTTGGAAAACACCCTTAAGATCAAGTCCATCCATTAACCCAGGACTACCAAGTCCACCACTAAACCATATCCCTAAGCACCACATCTGCACAAAACATGTAAACACCTCCAGGGGTGGTGATTCCACCAGCCCCCTGGGCAGCCTGTTCCAATGCTTCATCAGCCTTTTGGTTAAGAAATATTTCCTAATATCCAACCTAAGCCTCCCCTGGTGTAATCTGAGGCCGTTTCCTCTTGTTCTGCTGCTGTTATGTGGGACAGGAGACCGACCCCACCTGCCTAGAGCCTCCTCTCAGGAAGCTGTAGAGAGCAATAGGGTTCCCCCTAAGCCTCCTCCAGATTAAACAACCCAAATTCTCTCAGCTGCTGGTTATAAGACTTGTGCTTCAGACCCTTCACCAGCTCCGTTGCCCATCTCTGGACACACTCCAGCACCTCCAGGGCTTTCTTGCAGTGACGGGCCCAACACCGAACACAGGATTTAAGGTGCAGCCTCACCAGTGCTGAGCACAAGGGGGACAATCACTGCCCTGGCCCTGCTGGCCATGCTGTTTCTGACACAAGCCAGGCTGCTGTTGGCCTCCTTGGCCACCTGGGCACAGTGCTGGCTCATGCCCAGCCAGCTGCCGACCAGCCCCCCCAGGTCCTCTCCCACCAGGCACTTCCCAGCCGCTCTGCCCCAGCCTGTAGCGCTGCCTGGGGCTGGTGTGACCCAGGTGCAGGACCCGGCACTGAGCCTTGTTGAACCTCATACAACTGGCCTGGGCCCGTGGGTCCAGCCTGCCCAGAGCCCTCTGCAGAGCCTCCTGCCCTCCAGCAGGTCAACACTCCCCCCCCAGCTTGGTGTCATCTGCAAACTGACTGAGGGTGCACTTGATCCTCTTGTTCAGATCATCGATAAAGATATCAGATGGAACCATCCCCAATACCCTGGGGAACACCACTTGTGACCAGCTGCCATCTGATGTAAATCCATTTATGGCCAGTTGTTTGGCTTAGCCATCCAGTGGCAGTGCTCCTAAATATGAGTATTTTTCCATAAAAATGCAGTTTCCTAGCTTTTCTGTACTGGTGTAAATATGTAAGTTTCTCAGGTACTGGTCAGTGCCTATCTACCTTTAGAAATCTTTTGATACTCTTAACTACCTATTGACTCCTTTAACATAAAATAACTAGAGACATACTGTATTTACATAGACATTAGGATCTGGAAACTAAAGCTGCAAGAAAAGGAGCTCTTGTTTTCTCCATTTCCTATGGACTAACAATTACGTTGCTCTGAACTAAGGGTTTATTGGACTTGATGCTCAGGTCCCAGATACTAAACATCTGTATGGACTTCTGAGGCCTTTTCATAATGAAACAATCTAAGTTTAAATCCCATAATGACCAGAGATGTTATTAGATTATTGAAATTATGGGAACAGTGAGAATCCACTGCGTATCACTTTTCTGTCAACTTTGGGGTGACAGGGGCTGGGCCATCCTGCAACTGCAATGTTGCTGGGCAGGCTGCTCAGACAGGAGTTGGCATCAGTCAGAAGTAGAGCAGATGGCATGGACCAGGGTGTGGAGAAGACCATTGCCAACCAGCAATGCACAGTGTATCCTCATGATCTATGGACCCTGCTGCATGTAAGCCTTGCCTGCATGCCTAGCTATGCCCACAGTCAATGTAGATGGTCTTGCTGCTTAGATATTATGGCCTTGTGACCAGATGGCACATGTTCATGCTTTTGTCAGCTGAATGATCAAAATAGCGATGCAACCTCATGACACTGCTGCTCTGACTTTTCCCCATGTGTCTTCTTCAGCATGTGGGGCCTGAGGTGTCTCTCTTTGCATAAACTGTTACGGTTTTGTCATTTGGGTGGGGAAAAGTGCTACCAAAATACAAAGATGTTCTAAATTGTACTATTACATCTCTAGAGAACTTTTGGATAGTAAACACTAGAGGCTCAATTCCCAAACGCATTGTGGTCGTAAAGATAAAGAAATCTGGGGGGGAATCATTGACACAGTGTCACAGTGTCTGTCATCTGCATGGAAATCCTGGGTTCTCACATTAGACTCAAAACAGAAACCAAATTTTCTCCCCCAAAGTAGCAGACATGGGATAAGGATGGCCTGTTATTCCTCCATCTTTGTTCCCAGGTCTTGTGATGATCACAGCTCAGTTGGCCAGTGTAAGTCTGCAGCTAGGTCTACAGCTAAGATGTAGATCCATTAACAGAAATGTCAGTTTACACTAAAGAAAGCTTTTGTGAAATTTCCTATGGGATGCAGGGAGGTGACAAAAACACAGTGAAACATCCCGAGATTCCCATCTATTTTTGGAGTTTGAGTTTCATGGGAGGAATTAACAAGCAGCTAGAAACCAAAGCCTTTAACTGAGCCAAAACAAATAAAACTTTTTGAAGTTTCTCTCATATTAGTTACAATGATACTTAAAAACTTTCAAAGACAGATGTGCTTCTGTTGGAAAAATACAAAAACAAAAACTGACAAGGAAACACTTAAAAGCATTGAGTTCTTCACAGGGGACTGGATTCTTTGAGCTACTACAGTAGGTAGTTTTTCACAAAGGTTAAAGCAGAAGGGATAAGATGGATGTAAAAATAAGACAGAACAACAAGTATATCATTAAAAAGTCAATATTAGCCCAAGATTACAGCCTCACCTCATTACTTTGTACTGGTCAGCTCCTGTGAGCAAAGCTAATAGCAAAATGATATCTAAGAAAACAAGAAATACTGTTCAGCTATGAGTCATTATCCAACAGCACTTATCAGGGTGGTTCACAGTCATGTCACTGGTACTGGACAAAAACACAGGCATGGTAACTTTTCCTACTCATTGACTATTAGTCACATCTTGGTTAAACTCAAACATCATTTTAAATATTGCAGAAATGTGGCACTTTGCTCAAATAAGGCATCTGTTCCAGCAAAATGTTATGTTTTGAACATTAAAAAAGAAGTTTTCTGTTTTTAAAGAAAGCATGTGGACATGAAGATGAGTCAGTTGGTTTGAGTGGTTACTGTATGTGAAGTTATTTTGAATCATGTAAAAATTAAAAATACTTTGAAAGAAATCACTTTCCTGAAATATTACTTTAATGTTTTTCTTTGCCTTTGTTTTATTTTTGTCTTTCCTTTTTACCAACGATTCAGAGAGGGAGAAAATAGCAAAACTTTTACAACTCAAAAAGATCAGGAGATTACAAATGTAGCCATGCAGTTGTGGGATTCTGAATGGAGAGTACAGATGAAACATCAACCACAACCAAACTCCCCTTAGAGTGTTAAGACATGCCAGTTAAAAGTTTAGGTTTTATGTAAACACTAGGATTATATCTATGACCTTGATAATTTGACAATTCATAAAATGAGTGGAACTCAGGGGATATTCAAAACCTTATAAAATATTCTGAGCAGTGATATTCCCAAAAGCTGTCTAGAACAAAATAGGGGACAATGAAAGCTGAGGCAATATTTAAATCCAAGGAGTTTCTAAGACTTTTGTAAGACTTTCCAGGGAGATAGGGCTGTATTTGTCAGTTTGCCTAAACATCTTCACTCCATATGTTTTCACATTTTGCTCATAAGCTTTTAATGCATTTTACATTAAACAGTCATTGAGTACAAAGAAAATTATCCTGGGATGATTTTAGGAAGCAGTTTTCTTCCTCCCAATGGTGTGTTCTGCCCATCAGTCTGCAGAATTAGTGTCTTGCCTGCTGCTGGCCCCGACAGAAGAGTCCTGTCTTCTTCCCACACCGCAACCCTGCCTTCTGCCCGTGGGAGATGCCCTTCCAGGGGCAGTGTGCTATGGCCCAGGGATTAGAGCCTCCTAGAGCAATGGAAGGCAGAGGTTTTAGCCCTTTTATGCTGAGAGAAGGCAATGCCTAGACCAAGGAGAGATGTGCTGGAGCTTTTGGGTTTCATGGAGAAGGTGCCTGTTCCTCCATCAGAAGCAGAGGAACCTGCCTTGCACCATCAGGAGCACCTGAAACCTTGGGCTATTCTCAAGGCACACAGGTCTCTCAGATGGGATTCACCTGCAGGCACAACCATCCCTGTATGCTTGGGGTTTTCCCCAATGGGTATTAGTGAAAATTTATTTGAAGAAACTGTACTTCAAATGTATTTGAAGAAACAACATCTGTGATAGAAACAGATAGAAAGCTTTCTGAAGGACGGTTTTGCAATTAGTCATGGCACTACTGAAATTACCGGATTGCCCACTCTGGCAGCAAGGTCCTGCTAAGTGAAATGTAAGCCAGGCAAGGTATCACTCAGAGTGTTTGCCGTCAGTGTTATGCTGATGACGGTGGGCACCTGTGTTTGCTCAAGTAGCTGGCTCAATGAATGTTAATGTCCTACAGGAGACAGAAATGGCCAGATTTTTTTTTTTGCCTGAATTCCTCAGCCTCAAGGGGAAGTTGGAGGAGAAATTTTTGAAGGGGAGGGAGAAAAAGTGCCTGTGCTGTTGATCCCTGCTGTATTTGCAGATATGCTAAGGATGAGAATGGGCTAAGACAGTGATTGTCTTGCAGCCTGGAAGAGAAGGAATTAAAATGGAAAAATTGCTTTCTTTCTCATACAGATAAATTCTAAAAAAAAAATATCGTTTCTGGACGAAACGTAAAGACCTCTTCTAGAAACTGAAAATAGAGGACACTGCAGCTAAGGCCTCTCACAAGGGTATCTTCTGTCATTTGCCCCTTCTCCCTTCACTCCTGCTGCCTGCATTGCCAAAAAAACTCCACCTGTTACAAAGCAAGAGATTTTCCTGGATTGAACATAAATGAAAAAGAGGGCATGTATCATGCTTGGGCCCACTGTCCTTCAACTTCTGAGCTGTTGTCTGCCTTCTCCAACTGCTCCTGCCTGTACTTGAGCCAGCAGAGAAGGGTAAAACCCACTGTAATCTAGTGAGGCTGAAGCAAGGTGTTTTCTACAGTGGGCTGATGTAAAGCTGACCTCCTGAAGCCCTTCCGAGGCTATGCAATCTGGCTGGAAATGTCAGCGTAAGATACTGAACATTATTTTTCTGATTATTTCATGAGAGTGATAAAAGGGAGAAGTTCTTTTATTTGAAATATGTTGTAAACTTAAGTTGAGAGCTAAAACTTCATGCAAAGTGAGTATTTGAGGAAAAATTATACAACAATTTTCAGGGTGCTTTAAATGGTTTTTGTAGCAATCAGTTTATCCTGCTTTGGCTTTCAAACCTAATACTGTCTATATATGTAGCATTAACATGAAAGTCAAAATACAGTGTTTCCCTCTAAATTTTGGGGGTTTGGAGTAGATGCAGTCCTTTAAAATGGTTTGCTTTTGATAAAACTGAGGTTTTGCTGATGGAGAAAGTTAATAAGGACCCTTTAACCAGCTTTACACAGATTGTATCTCCTCATACTATTTTGATGCCTTGTCTTCTAGAAGTGGCATGAAACAGAAAAGCCAGAATTGCATAAACATGAAAGCAATGTTCAATGTGTTGATTTGGAAGTACTGTGGTGCTGCAGTCTTGTGGTGTCCCTGTGTTATCCGTTTTCCCTTCTGTGGAAATTGTCAGTGTATTTGCCTGAAGCGCTGTTATGTCATACTGTCATATCCCAGATGATTTTGGACACCACGGAAGAATCATGGTTAGGGGGAGTGTGTGAAATATCTGGACCTTTGAAGGTTCATGCATGCAGTGAATGTGCTTCATTATCCCAAATGTAGGGTGCCTTCTGCATTCATAAAGCAATACCTTTTGCAGTAGATGAGTTATGGAAAAACAGATAATGATTCATGAAAAAAATCCTACTTGCACACAGTTGGATGATCATCTTACTGCTACTTGGTTTGGGTTTTTTTGGTTTTTTTTTCTTCTAAGCACGAGTTTGGGTGTGGGTGCACAGTGGCATGTGGATAGGGGAAGGGGGGACCATGTGTGCATGTGAATTTATATATGGAATTAATATATGGATTGGGATATTCTTTTTAAGTCTGTAGTGTGTGCGTGCTGCTTTTATTCATTAGCACCTACAAAGGACTAATTGCCATCAGGCATGTAGGTGGAACTTTTGGCAGTGAGCAAGAAACGCAATAGGTTTGATGACAACCAATGATCTGCCAAAGCCTTGTCAGAAGAAGCAGCTAGTTTTGCTGTCACTCACCCACCCCTTTAAATTCAAATGCAGATGCTTCCAGGGGGTGTGTGGCACCTCTCCAAGTCAGTGTTTGAAACGGAGGGCTCCTAATACTGTATGTACAGACAGTGCTGTAGCTGTGGCTGCTGCCTAATGCTTGAGGTGAGAGTGAAATGTGAAAGCTGAAATGGAGACAGGAGGATACGGGCTGCTCTGCCCTTTCTGGAGCAGGGACAATAGGGCAACAAGGACTCTACCTGGTGTGGGTGGTGGCTTCCCCGTGGTGTCCAGCAGGACCTCTCACTGGGGAAGCCAGGGACAAGGATTGGCTTTAGGTTTGTAAACCCCATGAGAGCTGTCATGGGAAATTCTGGATTTATGAGGATGACTTTGCTGTGCTGCAGTACATGGTGTGACTAGCCAGCGTGGTCCCCATATGGAAGTGTGTTTCTCGGGTCGTCAGTGTCAGGTTCATACCTGCTGCTGAGGGACTGAGATGCTGACAACCCAGGAGGGCAGAAAGGGTCCTAACCTTGGAGGTGGCACTTTTGTCCTCTTGTCCATTAGCTCCAGTTCTTCAGCTGGAAATTAAAGCTCTTGTGGAATTTCTCAGAGAAATCCAGCACAACAAAAGTGATGAGGTTAGAAACTGCTAGTATGTTAAGTGCTTCTGCTGTTGTGAACAGGACGTCAGCTGTGGCTGAAAACTTGCCTGTATCCAATCTGTAGAATGGATATCTCCCATACAGTAAGGCACTAGAGGGTGTCTGTATAAGGAACATTATATAGACAATGACAATTTTTATCTTTCCATCAAAATAAAGCAAATCAAACCATTCGAAATAAATCTAAGAAAAAAAGAAGGTGATGTGTTGCGCTGTGTTAGCTTTTGCTTTTGCAATATTAAGCTCTGTGTCTTTTACTTTGGCTGGAAAATGTTACTATATTCCTTACAATTAATATGTTTGGGTCTACAGATGAGTTCCAAATGTATGGGATGCATAATATGGGCCTGTGTTAACATTGCTTTTGACTTGCATATGTCTAAATAACCTCTTATGACAGAAGTTGAAGAAGTTTGTCTAATACATGACAAGACTCTCCCTACCACTTTTTTCCAGGTTATTCTAAGAATAAATGTAATCCTTTAGCTAGTTGTGTAGAGCAGGTATTAACTGAGAGGGCCTACACTGATGTCATTGAGGTGAATGCGACAGGTCTTTTGAGTTTCACTCAAATTCTCTTTATTGCTTGGCGTCAAAGGAATCTGTCACTGGGCTTCCTGATTGCATACATCTCCTATTACCTCAGTTAACCTCCTTCTTTCCCCCTCTTTACCCCAAAAAGGAGGGAGAAATGCTAATTCTGCTGGAACATGGCATTTATCACATGCTGCATTCCAAGGGGACTAGTAGGGTTGCTACTTCATATTGTATTTATTTCAATGTAGTCCGTATTCTTTGATTCATAACCATAACCTTTTGTACCATGTGGAATTAGTTGTAAGAAATGAGTGCAGAAATACATGGACTCTGCTTAATTGATCATGTAGAATAAAAAAAATTCCTCCCAAAAGTGGGGGCCAGTGAAAAAGATATGACTGAAAGTAAGCTAACTGATTAGAAAAAAAAAAGTTATATGTTATGCATAAATTCACATATTGGACTAGTTGCTGTTGAGTAGAAGTCATTCCATAAAATAATATTGTATCTTAAGTGTCTCATAGGGCTGTTGTGAGACTAATAAATGCTTGCTAATCGCTTTGACAGCTTCAAAAAAGGTGCTATGAAAGTAATAGTTATTTCTGTTCTGCTTTTTTTATTTTCCATATTACAATTGTGATCAGGAATTGGAACATCTACTTTTATCAAATGGTGGGTGGTATCTACTTCAGTTCTTATGCCTATTTCTCCAAGTCACAAACTGACATTGGAATAACACATAAAGAAGAAACGTAACTGGGTGGTCCTATATTTCATTTCTCATAATGACACAAGAACTCATTCAAATAAAAATAATGCTTCCTTTACTGCACATGTAATTAGTATGCTTAGGCAGTGGGTCCTGAAAATTAGCAAGACAGAGACTTTGGGGCCAAATTCAGTCACACTTTATCACATTTCTTGAGGCCTTTTGCCAAATAATTTAGTGCTGACCTTTCTGGTGATAAGTACTACTCACTGTAGCAGAAGTTATGTGGTAAATTTATTTAAGAATTTATTAGGAAAACCCAATTTGTTGAGGTCTGATGGTCTGTGGAGCCTACAAAAATAAACTTCATGCCTTTATACATGCTTTTTTCCTTATTTTCATTCTTTCAATGTCATTGAAAGACAGCTTTACAAACACAGAACTACTTGCTTCTGCTCTCTATATAGGGTCACTCTGATATTTGCCACAGAGATATTAAAGGGAAGGTGTACTTGTGAATGGGAGAGGAGGTAGCCCATAGACTGTTAGTATTAAGATAAACAGATAGAAAGAACTGAGACTATTTGATTTATAGAAAACTGACAAGAAAAGTATCTGAATTTACACTAGCCAAGAAAAAATGAAGAGTATGATCAATCTTCATGTCCAAGAGCATGAGCTGGTCACCAGCTGCAGTCAGGAAGAACTTCCTCCCTATGGCAACGTCACCACAAGTTGCAATGCTGTTGGAGTTTCATGTCCTCCTCTGGAGAACTGCACACTTTCTCTTATGGAAACCACTTGCTGAGAGAGGACACCCAGCTAACAGGGACATGGAAGCGCTTTGGTACTGCAGCTTTTCTCCTAAAACTATCTTCTTTCTTCACCTAAATACTGCCAGAGTATTTAATTGATCCTATTTCGTATTTGTTACACAAGTGTTGTATTTTGCTTTTCAAGTCTGGAGTGACTACATTATCTTGTGATGCTTGTGAATGTTAAGCCACTGATGCTTGTAGGTGGAATTAAAATTGCTTTAGACATAAAGGCAAGGCTTCAGTCTGAGCATGGTACTGCTGAGAGATGGAGATTCATAACCTTTCCTTTCCTTTGGGGGTGGATTACAGTCCTTCAGATAATATTTGTAATCCATGCATCAACTAACGATTGATCAAATAATGCTTGTAATCCACATATTGGCCAACAATCCCAGGAGTTTGGGGCCCTCCATGCGAACACTCTGTTTCCCTGGTGATCTTCCTCACAAGGACTTGGGATATGTTGCTGTTGGTGAAGTAACCTTGACTACAGATCCCTTTTCTTTTTCTTGTGTAGTAATTTTGGCTAGTGCATTTGCACAACTAGGCATTTCCTAGCCCGGTTTTGGCCATTTTCTTTCTCCAAAGAGAAGCTCACTGGAGCAGTAGGATCCATGTACACAGAATTCCTTCTTAAAATTTCAGAAGTTGTTTCCCTCCTCCCCTTTGAATTGGAAAAACTGTGATTAGACCTGAGGTAGTCCCTGCAGCTCTCGTGGTGCGTGGTCTGCGGCAGGATGTATCCAACATTAAAAAATATAGACTATCTCTTGCCTGGAATTGACATACCTGGATCAACTCATGAAAATTCCCGATAAAGAATATTCTACAGCCTCTCTAGGTAGCCTCTCCAGTGCTTCATAACCATTATAAATAGATATGTAGAGAACACTTTGCTGCAAACTCAGCCAAATTTTCCCCAAGCTACTCTAAGTGCATATGGAAAACATTGATCACCATTGTCTCCATAACTGCTTCTTACATATTTGAAGACTGTCATCACATCTTTGCTCTCATGTCTCCTCCAGAGTAAACAAGACCGGTTCCTTCATCCTTTTCTCATGCTAGCCATTTTTCTGGTCTCACAAATTTGCCTTGATTGATCCTATGGCACAGTGATGAAAACTTAATTCTACATTTGAGGCCTCACCAGAACTGAGCAGAACAGTACAATCACAAGCCAAAATGTTCAACCAGGACCAGTTTGTTCAAATATTTTGAGGCTGTCAGTTGCGCACCAGCATGGGCTCAAGTTGGCAGTGAGAGCCAATAAAAATGTCTTTTATTTTTAATTACGGAGGTATCTAAGCAATTAAACAGCGGTAAATATATTAATGTTTAATTCAAAGAAATTATGAACTATGGCTACTTGGGTATTTCTGAGGTCTGTTGAAACCAGAAGATATACTGTATTTCCAAAGACAGAATGAGATGCAAGAATGCACCTTCCTAATGCACAATTTTATATTCCTAAAGGAACCAGACTCCACAAGTTGCCATGTTCTCTATCTGGCATTTATTATAAATGGATATTGTAATTTTCCAGATATTAAACACATCTGAGCATGCCCACAAGCTAATATGATGAAATGTCTGTGCGCATACGTGTATAACAAACCATGGAAGGAATTTTTACTACAAGTTAACAGCAACTCTGTAGATTGCTTTTTATTATTATTTTCTCAAAGTATCAAAGTGTTTTTGAAATGAAAAGAGAGGAACAGAAGTGAAATGGATGTTTATTTTTTAGGCTGCTTAATAGAAAAGCAGGATTTTCCAGTTGTGCAAAGCACCACTTGATGAAAAGCCTGTCTGTTGATCACCTAATTTAATGTCTGTGGAGAGTCATCATTAGTTTACAGTATTATTTAAGAGGAAATGGTTTAGAGCATGATGTCAGGTTCCTGTTCTTCTTCGAAAGTGCGGAGACAACTTTTCAAAGTTTGAATGGCTAAATTTATGTTTCAAAAACTAAATTTAGAGGTATTAAACCCTGAGGGGTGTTGGGGTTTGGGGTTGCGGTTGGGTTTTGGTGTGTGTTTGTGGGAGGTGGGGTTTTGGGGGTTGTTTTTTTGGCAAACTAAGACATCCAGTGACTTGAGTATGGATGTTAGTGGAGGCTGTATGTTCTTTCTGTGTTATTACACAAGGCCCCTTTTAATATGCCTGAGAGTGGATTTTGGTCTGCCAGGTTTGAAAACTGAGTGCTAAACTACAAATTAGTAGGAACTGTTTTTAAAACTTCATTTAAATGTACAATATTTGTTCTGGCAAGTTCAGTGTCTTTGTGTGAGCAAAGGATACAACATAGCATCTCAATCTTAATTCGGGGAAGTGCTGAAATACATGCTCACTGAGAGGCAAATACTTATACAAGTGTCTCTCCTGGGGAGGGATGCTGTCCTGAATTCATGCCTACAAAAACCCCTAAAGTAAATATAGATTTTTTTTTTTTAAAAAAAAAGTCACCACCATTTCATATTCTGTACTTTCTATTTACATGGAACAGCACATTGCGAGAAGCTGATCCATTTTACTAAAGTTTTTGAAGAGTGTGACGTTAATCAGTGTGGAGCTGGCCTGATAGTAAAAGCATCAGTATCTTTGTGACAAGTAGCTTCAGGTGGGATTGGGGGCATCACAAAAGTGTGTGGGCTTGAAGTTTATTATCACACCAAAAAAAAAAAAAAAAAAAGTCTTCTTATCCATTTCTGTTTCACCTGTGGCTCACTAAAACTATCTTAGTGTTTTGATAAGCCATTGAGCATCAAGTCCTCCTTTTGTGACTCTTGCAACATTTTAGGAGTCTAATGCTGTCACCAGCCTGTGGTCCTATTCTGTCCCACACGAAGAGTGGGAAGGGTGTTCTTTGGTACTGATTTCTTCACATTGAAATCTTGAGGAGCAATGTAGGATTTCTATTATCATATTTTATTTTGTTTTTCTACTCGGGGGAAAAAACAGTGAAGCCAAGAAATTTTTGGGTTGGCACAGCTTTATCACAATTTTGCACATGACCTGTTTCTATTAGAGTGTGACAGGAAAAAAAGGTTTCATTGCTGCATTTATCTTGTGATCATGGGCAACTCTTGATTGGGGGATGGAGAAGAGGCTTTATGCTTCTCTTGACTTCATGCAGTTTTAAAAATGGTACTGCAGAAGTACCAAGCAGATCTCTTTAGTGCATAAAGAACTCTGCGAGTGAAAAATATCTCTAAAGAAGAAAAAAAGAGAAGATCATGGCTGACAGCCCAGTTATGTTCCATACCAAAGAAAGTATATCTATTGAATGGATTTCTTTTTTCTTTTGCATTTGTCCTTAAAAGTTGTTATTATTCCCCATCTCTTTTTCTATGAATCATTCAGTAATGTTAAACAAATTCTCATGAGTGAGCAAATATTACTCACTTCTTTCCTGATACAGGTAGCTGCGTGGGTGGACAGGTGGAGGCAGGTTAGACTGTAGACATTGCTATATTTTCAGCATATCTTTGTAGCTGACTAGAATTTTCCTTCTAACACTTGGAACAGCTCAACTGCATGCAGACCAGGGTAGAAGCAGTATCCATGCATTGACCACATGACTCAAAATTATTAATAATAATAGGAAAAAAGAAAATCCAATCAAAAAAGACAATTTGTTTTGCAGGGAGTAGTACATGTTTCACATGGATGATTCACCTGGGTAAAGACCTGCATGATTACACTGGATTTCTCACCCCCCACATAATAAGGTAGGATTAATCAGAAAGTGAAAAGGCATTTTTCTTCACTCCCTTCCAAAAGGCAAAGCACAACTGTCCTTCTTTTAACAAACAATACTAAAGCCATTGTAGTTTAGAGATTCTAAGTGTTCAACTGTAAAATGTATCGTCTTTGAATAAGAAGGGAGCCAGGCAGATATCATCCTTCACTCCTGGTGCAACCCTCCTAAAACCCCAGCCTGTTGTTAATACTCTTTCCCATTTGATCTGCCTTGTCCTCCAATTGCTGTTTTCCAGCAGAGTTATTTTCAGCAAACTCCATCCTTTGCTATGGGCTTTTTTAGTCAAATTCTCTTCTATACTTAAACTCTTTTTGTCCATTCCCTGGACCATTTTGTGTACAATATTTCTTTGTTGTAATGTTGGAATATCTAATTAAGATAGCTCAAATAGTTACTGAACAAAAATTTCATGGACTTCCATCACAGAATCATAGAATGGTTTGGGTTGGAAGGAACTTTAAGGATCTTCTACTTCCATCCCCTCTGCCACCCTCCACTAGACCAGACTGCTCAAAGCCCCATCCAGCCTGGACTTGGGTGCTTGCAGGGATGGGACAGACACAACTTCTCTGGGCAACCTGTGCCAGTGCCTCACCACCCTCACAGGAAAGAATTTCTTCCTAATAGCTAATCTAAATCCAACCTTGTTTAGTTTAAAGCCATTATCCCTTGTCCTATCACAACAGGACCTGCTAAAAAGTCCCTCCCCAGCTTTCTTGTAGCCCCCTTTAGGTACTGGCAGGCTGCTATAAGGTCTCCCTGGAGCCTTCTCTTTTCCAGGCTGAGCAAACCCAACTCTCCCAGCCTGTTTGCATAGCAGAGGTGCTCCAGCCCTCTGGTCGTCTTTGTGGCGCTCCTCTGGACTCACTCCAACAAGTCCATGTCCTTTTTATGTTGGGGGTCCCAGAGCTGAATGCAAATACTCTACGCGGGGTCTGACAAAAGCAGAGTAGAGAAGGAGAATCACCTCCATTGAGCTGCTGACTATGCTTTTTTTGGTGCAGCCCAGGATACGGTTGGCTTTCTGGGCTGTGAGCACACATTGCCAGGTCATGTTGAGCTTCTTGTCAACCAGCACCCCAAGTCTTTGCCATCAATCCATTCCCCACCAAGCATGTACTTGTGCTTGGGATTGCCCCAACCCATGTGCAGGACCTTGCACTTGTCCTTGTTGGGCTTCATGAGTTTCACAAGGGTCCACCTCTCAAGCCTGTTAAGGTCTCTTTGGATGGCATCCTTTCCTTCCAGTGTGTCGACTGCACCACGCAGCTTGGTGTCATCAGCACACCTGCTGAGGATGCATGCAATCCCACTGTCTATGCCACCGACTAAGACATTAAACAGTGCCAATCCCAATACTGAACCCTGAGGAATGCCACTCATCCCATGTTTTGGGAGAGTTCAGTGAGAACTCCCTGATATGTTTTGGGAAAGCTCCGGCTTTCAGTTCAGCCTCCCAAAATGATCAAACCCAGTGGCAAAAATTAGACTTTGGTTTATGCTCTGGCTTCAAATGTTATTGAGTTGTCAGGTCTATACGGTTATGTTAATTAGCCTAATAGCCACTCCTCAGCTGTGGCAGGACAGGTAGAGAGTGTCTTTATGAGGTTGTTTAGCTTGGCAAAACTAGTCTGCTGTCTCCCCCTACAATGTTCTTGTGTAGCAAATGTCTTCAGCTTCTAACTAATTTGCTTTTGTAATGAGTTTTTTGGATGGTGTTGGGTGAGGTATGCTCACTTTAAAATAACTGGTATTTACTAGCATGTCTAGTAATCGAAGTGTTACTCAAAGGCTCCTTGGGAGCCACTTGTTACATTGGCTATGCAGAACACTTCCGGATTTGATTGCATTAACTTCTTTATTTAGGCCATCTGACAAAATCCTAATATAACCTACATCACAGTAAGTTTAAGACTTGATTACCTCTTAAGATGTCCTTTCTAGCTTCAGACTTTGGTTGAGTGCTCATATTGCACATAAGATATTAGCAATAAGCCTGTCTTGCTGTACTTGCAGCAGCTCACACACAATGTTTTAACCTCATATTGACTATGGGTATAAACTAACTGGCTGAAGTCACTACAAGCTTCCATTTAAAAATGAATGGGATGATGATGAAACTCCAGATTTCTTCTGATTGCAGTTCTGGTGAGTAAATTGTACATAAAACACGTGAGGGTTCTCAGGTTATCCCTCCATGCCTTTATAAATGTAGTTGATCTTACACAAATGGACTCTACAGTTTAAGCTGAATCACTGTGTCAAAACAATGTCAGTGACGCCAAATCTCAATATATTATTAGAAGGTAATGCTTTCTTCCCAAAGGCATTCATATAGCTATCCCAAAAGGAAAGGGAAGAACAGCTGTCCTAAAAATCCCGATTTTTTTTATATAGTGTTATAAAAATATAGTTTTTATATATAGTGTTACAAACTATAAAAATATGTATAAATGATCTTAAATCATTAAGTCATTCATAACTTCAAAATGATTTACAATTCATTAGAAGATGGGACGGGGAGAAAAGCATGTCAAGGATGGCTCTTGATTATTCTGCTTTCATCTGTAGTGCAGTTCTTAGTGGTAATTAATATATTAACCAAACAAATGAAACCTTGATTGCTCTCTGAAGTATTCTGACAGCATACTTCATGAACCCCTCTGTGGGGAAAACAGCTGCCCAACCACCAGCTAGCGGCCAGGTTCAGTTATATACGGAGATGCTGCTAAAGCGGCTTTACTTCTGTGTATGTGCTTTGCTTTGTTTTTGTTGTAAGTACATCGTTGCTGGTATTAAAATTTAATAAAGTTTATACAATAAAAAACTTGTGTAATTTTTTTTAAATGTGGTGCAGCTTTGATTGCATTTCATGTGGTTTAACATGTTTAGAGAATTATTTTAAGAAGTTTTACCATCTTAATTAAATGCAGACATTTATAAATGTTTCACGTCTGAAAGCTGTGTTTGGCTAATGCAAAAAGTCTGAAACTAAATCAGCTTAGTTATGCCTTATTAATGAAAAAAATTTCATATTTATAATATTCTAAATTTTTATGTAAGGTTTTATCACTCAGCCATAGGGTATAATGTTCTCAGTGATGCCTGTAGTGACTACAGCTGCCAGTTGTAGCCCACCTCTTCCTGGAGAGTCATGAAATGAGCTGTTGCAGCATGAAAGTTCAGCCTCCCCGCCGGAGAAACCGCACCGTGAGCTGTTCAGAGTCACTCTTGCTGGCATGTCTGCCTCGGCACTACTGTCTGCATGGCTCATAGAGGAGCCAGATGGGCCGGCTCTTGGTTTTGGCTGTTAGCCTTATGGAAAGTTGAGGAGTAATCCAGGGTCTTTAAGGTGTCTTCTATGTACAGCAGAGGCGAGCAGCAGTTTTGCCTGATTTAACCACCACAGTGACACATGAGGAACAGTCTGGGGGATGTAGAAGTAGTGGTAGTGGAGGCCACTCCTAGAAAGTTTTGTGATCCTCTGCCACGTGGTCGCTAGAGGGGTTTTGTTGCCTTTACAACTGGTAGTAGGTTTTAAAGCCTGTTTAAGATTAATTTCTTTTCCTGCTCTGGAGGTCTCTGAACACCACCCTTTTGGGATACCTGTGAGAAATCCTGAAAATACTAATGCCCAGTGTAGACACTGTTCCAGGAGCACTGTTACTCGTAAGAGAGGAGGTATCCTGTCTCTCTCTACTGGTTAGATGAGGAAAAGATGAAGAATTCATCACAGTTCTGAGAGACAGCTTTGAGTGGTGGTGAGGGAAAAGATATGTGATGGCTTCTCAATTTGTCTATGTAAAGTTCATAATTTTCTAATGAGTGAGTAGAAATGTCCCAAAAGCAAGCAGCACTTCTTAGGACCAAGTTCTGAGCTACAACTCCATGAGCTTTCTTGATTGGTTTGTTTTGGAGCTTTTGGTTGTGTGGTTTTTTTTCCCCCAAAGGTGTTAGCTTGTTGAAGGCATTTTCAGTAACGGATAGATAATTATTTTTGCTTTGATTAGTTGGGATAAGGAAAGAGTCTGTCAGGAAAGCCTCCAGGATTGATTGGAGTTTTTATTGAAAAGGCAGAGAAAACCCTTCCACATCCTCTTCTTTCCCCATGCCCCTGCCTTTCTTTCTTTCTTCTTTTTTTGTATCTTTTTTTTTCTTTTTCTTTTTTTTTCCCCTTTAATTTTTATTCTTTCCTGAATGTACTGGGAACTTGCCATGTTCTGGGTCAGGAAAAAGACCACAACCAGTTTATTATTATTTTTCCTTTTAATGAAGCTGATTTCTTTTCCCAGTATGTGCACTTTGCAGTCCATTGATTTGAACAGGAAAATCTGTCCTTGTTAAGAAAAATACTGAATAAAACAGAACTGTTAGCCCATATCCAAAAATATTCTATGTTTTTGTTTTGGGTTCTGCTGGAAATGCTACATTAACTTTGCCTCAGGACACTAATTAACAAACTGGCCATTAATTGCTGGTAATAAGGAACTTGTCAGCAGTCATTGTTTCCTTAAACTGCCTAAATTCAAGAGGACAAGTTTAGAAGAAAATACCTCTCAGAAAGATCCTTGTCTTTCCTCCCAAACGAGAGAAACTCCCAGTAAGTGAATGAAAAGGACCTTGGGACTATTTATTATTGGATACTGTTAGTTTCTGAGGCAGCAGGGGTTTGTCTAGAAATGACCAGTAATGTGATGCTAGAATAAGCTGTTTCCTTGATAATGCTGCTTGCTTTTGACTGGAAACAAACCTCACTAAAAATAGTCATGAGAGAGAGTGTGACTTCATTCCTGAGGATTGAAGTGGTAGCCATGTATGTATTTCTTGCCTGTCTTCACTTATCTTGTTCATGTAATAAATGGAATGACGACAGATACATGTGGTGACATTGCAGCCAGCAATAACAATTGCTGCCATTTACTCTGCAGGCAAAAAGTTGGTCTGAAATTGGAACAGGTATCTTAGGCCCCAGGGTGTTTGGAGGGAAGTTACAGGGCTCAGAGTTAAGGGTGGAAAAGCATTCCACTAAACAAAGATGATAGTAATGTTTGGGGAATTCACAGATGACTTCTTATATTCTGGAAGGATACAATGATTTTATTATCATAGTTTCTAATTTTCAGAAAAGGTGTGAAAAAGGATACAAACCCAGATAAAATTATTTGATTCAGAAGAGTTAGCAGTGGACTCTTACATTCTGTAGGTTATGTGGAGGTTTGAAAAAAAAAAAAAAAGAAGAAAGTGTACTATTTAAAACAAAAAGAAACCCAGAACTCTTGAGAATGAGAGTGAGTTGTACTGCTAATGTTTTGCTTTTCTTACGCTGAGCTAAGGAGGCCAGTTTCTCATTTGATTAATGACAACTCAAATTACCATATCTTTTTTTCCTCTATCAGTAACCTTTTTTCTTTTTCTTAGGTTTAAAATAACTTTTGAAACGTCTGGTGTTAGGGGAATTTTACCCTGACATTCCTGTGAGAAGGGGTAGATTTAGATGATCTACTATGGTGTCTCTGTCTTTATTTTTATATCCCATGTTACTGTAGGAATGTTGACATTACTTAGACATATATTGGTGTTTGGATTATAAAAGCTTGTCAAATTAACTTTCTTTACTGCAAAATAGATCAGTGGAGGAATAAACTTTGCTAGCATTTGAATTTCAAATTTCTGATGAGAGAAAACAACTTATAAATGCACATAGTTTTGCCCCAAATCATTGCCAGTTTACTTACTGCACTTACTTACTGCACTTCTAGAAGGCATTTTGTTATTACAGAGAAGATTGTATTTCAGGAGCTTGAATAGATTTTTTACTAATTTCTGAAACTTTTTCATTTTGGCCTTTAATTAAAGGTGCACAGGGGAAAGACGTGTAGGAAAAACAATGCTATCTCAAAAGTAAACATACCTAAAAGAAAATACAAACACCGGGGTACAGAAAAGTTTAATGAGGCTGCATGTCAAAAAAGATTTAGTGACCTTACGGTGCCAAAATCAAGATATAATAAACCTGACAGACTTTTCAAAGGACTGAGTTTCAAATGTTTAGCCAGATTTGCTTAAATGAGTGTGATGGGTTGATGTTGGTTGGATGCCAGGTGCCCACCAAAGCTGCTCTATCTCTCCCCTCCTCAGCTGGACAGAGGGAGAGAAAATAAAATAAAAGTCTTATGGGTTGAGATAAGGACAGAGAGATAACTTGCCAATTACTCTCACCAGCAAAACAGACCCAACTTGAGGAAATTAATTTAATTTATTGCCAATCAAAATCAGAGTAGGGTAATGAGAAATAAAACCAAATCTTAAAAACACCTTTCTCCCACCGTTCCCTTCTTCCTGGGTTCAGCTTCACTCTGAATTCTCTACTTGCTCTCCCTCTGCGGCACAGGGGGATGGAAAATTGGAATCGCAGTCAGTGCACCACACATTATATCTGCCTCTCCTTCCTCCTCACACTCTTCCTCTGCTCTAGTTTAGGAGATTCCCAGGGGACACAGTCCTCCACAGCCTTCTCCAGCATGAGTTCTTCCTCCCATGGGGCTGCAATTCACCATGAACTGCCTCAGCATGACTCTTTTTCATGCAGTCCTTCAGGAACAGCCTTCTCCAGGCCTGGAGTCAGAAGCCCTGCCAGCAACCCTGCTCCAGCACAGGGTTCCCACAGGTCACAGTCTCCTTTGGGCATCCAGCTGCTCTGGCATGGGGTCCTCCCTGGGCTGCAGGTGGATAACTGTTCCACCACGGGCTCCATGGGCTGGGGACACAGCCTGCCTCACCGTGGGCTGCAGGGCAATCTCTGCTCTGGTGCCTGGAGCTCCTCCTGCCCCCTCCTGTGATGACTTTGGCTGCTCCTCTCACACAGTCTCACTCCTCTTTCCAGCTGAAGTTGCACAGCGCTGTTTTTCCCTTTCTTAAATATGTTATCACAAAGATACTACCATTGTCGCTGATGGACTCGGCTTTGGCCAGCATTGGGTCCAAGCTGGAGCCAGCTGGTGTTGGCTCTATCAGATATGAGGGAAGCTTCTGACAGCTTCTCACAGAAGCCACCCTTGTAGCCTGATGGCTACCAAAACCTTGCCTTGCAAGCCCAGTAGAATGAGCAATGAGAAACAACAGTTACACTTGAGAACCTGATTAATATGTTTCAATAACTGCGGCAGCAAAGGGAAGATGCAATGCTGACAACATTTCCCTATGTTATCTGTGAAAATCAGGCCTACCTAATTCAGCGAGGTTTTAAGCTCTCTGAGGAGGCATGGTAGAAGCTGAAAATAATGAGGTTGGGTTAAACTCTAAAGGAAAAACTGACTGGAAAATCATATTTTGAAAGCAACCGTCAAGATTCTCTGTCAAACTTAGTATTTCTATCAGTGATCAGGAAGAGAATACAGGATGTGCTTCATTAAATTTGCAGATTCTAAGTTGGGAAGGGCAGGGAACCTATGTTGGGGAACTTAATTTCAGAATTATGAAAGGCTGTTGTACTGATTGTTGTAGCTTACAAGCTAAACTCAAGACAAATAAACATTACTGTTATGGCGGCAGAAGGGAAAGCGCATGAGAATACTTGAGGGGAAGTATATCTTGCAAGAGGTCTGAAGAAATCTTGTACTATGCTACACATGTGGCAAGACTCAAGCTGGAGGATTGTACCGAATTTTGGAATCTAACCCTCCCAGAATGGTGGGATCCAGTGAAGAGGATCTAGTGGGAAACAGTCAGATGATTTCAGGTATTTCAAGTGATGGACTAGTGCCTTAATTTGGACTTGTTTAATCTAGAGAAAACTGAGTAAGGATATAACAACAGTTTTCAATTATTTGGAAGACTGCTGCAAACTGCAATGAATTTTATTACATTTTTTTTAATATGCTCACATAAGGAGAAATGATGAACTTATATTTCCCAGAGAAATACGAAGGTGAGATGTTAGGCAAACTTTTCTAACAGTAAGGATACTGCTGAGTTGCTGTAGACTGCTGGAAGCTTTATATTGTGCATAGGCACTGTGGATACATTTTCACAGCCATGTTGGATGAATTTCTGTCAATAAAGACATAAGTATTGACTTCTGGAATTATTGTGGATTCATGGGTCCACTGTGGACTGAACTGGGGACTAGGGGAGCTCTATCTCTTCCAGCCTTATGGGGGTTCTGTGTAGTTAAACACCTTGCTGAGCCCAGTCATGTAGAAGGAAAATTATTTCTTTATCAGACTTAACACTTAAAAAAAACCCAAAAAAACCCCACTAGAACACCTATCAGTCAGATGAGAAGTCCGGGGGGGGGCACATCTAAGGAAAGAAAAGAGAGGTACTGAGATTTAGTTATAATGGTGCCAGTCATCGTTTTATATTATAATAGGACAGTATCTTGGGGAGGACAAAGTAAGGATTTATATTTTAGGAGCACCCTTGAGCCCCTTTCTGGATTTGGGGTTCTAGTAGGGATTACACCAAGATACAGAAAAGAGCTGATTGTGCTTCCAGAAGTTTAAAACCTAGAAGAATGACAAGAAACAACACGTGGATGAAGCAAATTGGTAGAACTGGATAGTGGGAGGATGAGCTCATTTACAGAGGAATAGCTATCACCCAATACATCTCTCCTGGCTACGCCTTGCTGGCTGGCAGTGTTTGGTAGGCCTTGTGGCAGAAGCAAGCCTTAAGGTGGGATGAAATCCAAGCTAAATAGCTCTTTATTTTGAGCTAAACATAATCTAATCTTATTAAATGTTTAGGGGAATTTCGGGGATTTTTGGAGGGATGAGTGAGGGAGAGGTGGGTAAGGCTGAGTATCTGGATGAGCTCGTGCAAGAACCAGTTTCTACAACAGAAAAGAGAGCAAGGGGTGAGGAGTAAATTCCTCCTTGTGCTTCTGGAATGGTGCCACCTTTGGTGTTGGTCAGTAAGGGGCTTAGATGTGCCCATGCAGTTTGTGTTCTCCTTGAGCATGCTGTGTGTTTAGGGCTGGAGGCCTTGGTGTGCACTGGTTAAGTTTAATGCATCTCCTTTCCCATATACAGTTCAAGAAACCAGTAGCTTGGGTTTGAGAACTGATTCTTGCTGATTCCAAATTCAGCCTTGGAAAAGTTGTCTGCATCTTTGCGGCTTTTATTTATATTTTTTTTTCCTTCTCCACCCCTCCCCCCCCCTTTGTAAAATAATTTTTACTTATTAGAGAAGGACTTTGAAGATTGTTGAATTACCTGAAGGGTTTTGAAAAGAAGTGCTGGTCATTGTTGTCAATAAAACTATGAAAACTTGTACCTAAGTATTATATAAATAACAAACATTAATTTGGTGAAACATTTCAGGAATATATGTGGGGAACAGTATTTTTCTTTCTACTTTTAGAATTTGCTTTATTTGCCTTTCACTTTATTTGTGTTTTTCTTTGGGCTATTTAAAAATCCTTGAGAGTTAAACATGACAGGTTGTACACGAAAAGAATTGTATTGGTTGGAATATGGTTTACCACATTTTTCCCATGCCATGAGTATATGAATTCCTGCTTACATAAGAAAATATTTGAACATAAAAAGCAATAATTTGGAATCAGATTGTGCAGGATGAATCATGAGACAAAATCTCATTAGACATCCAAAAAATATTCTGGCATTCCTGCCAGAGTGTTTTCATAAAACATTTTTTTCTGAAAAGGAATTGCTCAAAAGGTAATAATTAAAAAAAAAAAAAAAAAAAAAAAAGAGGCAACTGAAAGTTGCAACCTGATTTCACACTATGGTAACTTACATATTGTTGCAAGGAAAATTATACATGTTGTATAAAAAAATTAAATTAATTTGTGTTTATCTTTTCCCTGATATAGATTACTCTTCCAAGGCCCCTTCTGTTCCACAGTTACAAAAAACCCTACTGTCTTGTAGTCCCACTTCTCTTGTTTATTTGCTATAAACAGAATTATTGGGTAGTTGAATAAAGTAGTCTACAGTCTTCATGGTGCTTGTTTTTTGTGGGTTTTTTTTGGTTTTGTTTTGGTTTTTTAAAGACAAAGCTATCCAAATTCCCACATTCTTCATGTTTAGTGTGAACATCATAGGCTGCCAGTTATCAGCTTATTTTCCCTCTCTTGT
The DNA here is from genome assembly GCF_023634085.1 of Falco cherrug. Taxonomy (NCBI): domain Eukaryota; kingdom Metazoa; phylum Chordata; class Aves; order Falconiformes; family Falconidae; genus Falco; species Falco cherrug. Next base: position 90,729,450 of record NC_073700.1, on the reverse strand, counting down.
GCTCCTGTGCTGAAAGCATCAGCCTGTCTTCACCTTTCAGCCATCTTCTGTGGGAAATGGTGCCTGAAGTCTCCACTCCTAGATTAGTCTCACCAGGATCACAAAGGAAACACAGGATAGTGAGTCTGTCCTGTGTCTCCAGGCAAACACTGCAGAAGATCCCCCATAAGTCTTTGATGGCGTTCTTGCTGAAACTGAAGTGTGCCGAAAATGAATGCAGTCGTTTTTCTGAGAAAAGGGAATACTTTTTTCTTTTCCTATCTTTCCACGAGAAAAGAAATGCCAAATTTAAAATGTCTCATATACAAAATATACAAAAGTTTTCGAAATTATGCAACATAAAAATATAAATTAATAAGTCTGTGGTAATATTGAGCTGAGTGATTATTTTAATATGATAGAAATGGTAACTCCAAATCTTCATGGGATTTGTCTTTGAAGTTATCCGAAAGGGTAGTTCCCTGCAAATGGAAATATATTAGGGACTTAGCTTACATATAATATTTGATAGACCTTCCAGCTGAAAAATGAAAATTTTTAAAAGTTTATCAAAACATTCAACTTTACATTTTAAAATCAGTTTTGTGAATTGGAAGCAATTATCCATTTGGCAACTTTGGACAGTTCATATTTTTAAAGAAAGAAAATAATCTCAAAGTTTCCTTTTTGTTTTAAAAAAATTGACATTTTGATAGTTCCATTGGAACACACAGGCTTTTTCACTGCTTGTGGGAAAGGTCTGATACTTCAGTTTTTCAGTACAACTTTTTGAGAATGTAAACATCCTAGAAACACAGGAAATCTGTTTTCCACTCTTACATGCAGAGGCACAAACCTGTGACTATACAACACATTATTTATTGGGAAAAAAAGGCACTGTATTAGTATAGTATTGCTTTAGGAATATGTGTACAAATAGCTACTTGAAATTAGGTAGTTAACTATTAGTATCTTAGAGCTAGGAGCAAAGAAAAAAGCTACCATCCTCTTAGCAAACATGCTGGGTTGTCAACTTAAATGGAAGTCCCTGTGGTTCACCTTTCTATAGTGGTGCTACATATGGAGGACATTAGAAAGTTTCTAAACTGAAGTGTGCTCAAAGGTCCTTTCAATTCCTCTTGTACAGACAATTTGTGGGGGTTTTTTTGGGGGGTGGGGTGGGGTAGTGTAAGCACATTATCTTCAGCTTTATTTTGTTGCACTGTCCATGAACATACCTCCTAGTGTATTCCCCAAAGTATCTTTTGGATCCACTGGCTTACTTCAGACAAGTTTGATAGAGGATTTAAGGCAGTGGGAAGAGCAGAGACCTTGTCAGTGTCCCCACAAGGGAAAGGGCACCAATATGAGCTTTCCTATAGTACACATCAGAAAATTCACAGGGCACAGAAGCTGTCAGAAACACTAAAATTGTGGGGGAAAAAAGGAATCAGAGTTTACATCTTCCTAAGCAGCCATTTGAACTTTCCACAAGAAATGTGTAAGAAATGAGGCTTTTGTTATCTCTACCTCTTGTAAACTACTTGTTTCATTCCTTCCTTCTTCTCCTTTCCCCTCTCCTCTAATCTTCTCTAAGTATAATAAAACCTGTTTGCAAGCAAGCCGATTCCAAAGTAAAATCTTCCAGAGTGACCTGGCAAGAACGGTGATGCAATATAGGGAATGTAGCGGAAACACCGTGCTGGAGCAAGGTGTTTGTGCAGCAGGAAGGTAGCTGCCTGGAGAGTGAAGCAAGGGGCTGATGTTCATCCAGCACCGCAAGCTGCCCCAAGACACCAAGCTGGCTACTAGTGCCTTCATGCCAGCAGACAGCCTAGAGGTGAGGAAGTAGCCTGGGAATGGCTGTATCCGCTTTTATGTACGTTTTCTTCATTTGAGAGATCGTATTTATGAAGCCAGAGGGAGTGCTTCAGGCAGAATATATAAATTAACTGGTTACTGAACTGTGTAGGAGGGACTGAAGTGCTGGGAAGAGAAGCTTACAATAAAACCTCCATCTGTGCACTGCAGAAAGGCGTTCGAGCTGCCTAGGTCAAACCTCACGCACTATTTCCAGCAGACAAGAGTGGTGGCCTAGAACAGCTCTGGAAGTTGAACTGTTGAAAATAGAAACCTGGCTCACAACGCTGTTTTTCAACAATTGCGTTAATGTAAGATTTCCAGCTGACATGGGTGGAAGATACAGGACGTGGATCCAAAGACGTTCTCAAACTATCCCAGAGTTTGGAAGTGGAGTTTGGCTACAAGTCCATTATAAAAAAGCAAGTCTGTAGAACTCAAATCCAGTTCAAGCTATCAAGTGTCCTCCAAAATTTAGAGGTATTTGGATCAAGCATTTTGGTTACAGTCCATTTTTAATTTTCACCAAATGTTCTAAACTTCTAAATCCCCTTTCACTCCTACTTTTCTTTCCTGACTGTATTTTATTTCTTACTCTTGTCTGTTTAAAAACGTCAGTCAGGGTTTTACCAGGGATTTTTATTACTTTGGAATGCTCTTAGTTTTGTCATCTGCTCCTCTCCCCCCTGCCCTACCGCCCCATTCCCCCATAATCTGTTTGACAAATTTATTTTGTTCTGCAATTGCTGTTCCAAGGAATATGCAGCAGTAGCTTTTAGTCACCTGTGCAGTCCATTACTCTATCTGCTCATAACCAGAGAGAGTAAAAATAGTTTGTGCTCTACACTATTAAAATCTTTGTGGGGTTTTAAATTTCAAAATATCCAAGTGCATTCAATGCAGAAGTTGGTGTCATCCTGTACTCTCTCTTGAGAATTCTGTAACTCCAATGACAATATGGATGGATGATATGAAAAGTATTCTGACAAAAATAGTCTGAAGCAGAATTAATGCAAGTGGGATTTTCGGCAGTACTTAGTAGCTTGCTTTTGTGTGTGTGTAAAATGTGTGTTTATAATGGAACTTAGTTCATTAATTTATAGTTTTATTACCTATAAAAGCCATGAATTACTTCAGCTAGAGGATTAGAAAAATACTAGTCTCTTTAATCCAGTGCATAGCTTTTAGTAGCAGTCTAAGCAGTGTAGAGACACAGGTCACTGTAGTGAAGGCAATAGGAATTTCAGATTATACATTGCTGTAGATTTTATACAATGGTTCTGAATCCAAAAAGCAACCAAGAAACACATATATTCTCTGTCAGACTTGTCTATAGGTAACAGAAAGGGTATCTGAAAAACTCTGATTTCATGGGTACAACTGTAGCATATACAAGTAAAAATGGGCGGAATATGCTTTTATTCAGCCATACAACAATGACAAATTCAATATCAATATATAAATGCATATGTGTAGGGGACTCTTTCTCCTGGGACTGGGCAAAACACAACTACAATACTTTTTATCAAGCTGTTGAGACAGACTACCTTTTTTTTTCTTTTTTTTTTTTAATTTAAATACACCATCTTTAACTCTAGACGCTAGAAGAAGCTGAAAGTCTGTTGTCATAAATAAAGTGCTGACTAATAAAATTTAAAGAAATAAGAAATTAAAAATAATCATAGGAGGTGAAGAAATGAGGAGCAATATGCATCTCTGTGTTCTTAGTATCACTTTTTGCTTGTAGTAACATTTATTAGCACAGTACCTTACTAGCTTATTACCTTATTAGATTTTGGTTATGTTTGTACAGTGCTTAGCACAGTCATCCGAATTTTCTTGGGGTCTTCCAAGTTCATCAGTGTAAAGCATGTGCAGAAACCTTGCCCCGGCTTTCAGAGGATATTAATAAGTTTGTATAGTCAAGTACTCAGATGGTACAAAGTGCCATTCTTTAATTTTGCCAGCATGAACTTAGATCAGTCCCTTAATTATCTATATTGAAAATCATTTACTTAATCACACAGTATGTTTCTCTTTTTTCTGCATAAACTTTGCATTATTCAAGTCACAGGACAGATAATATTTTGGAGTATCCCATTAATCACTTTTTTTTCTTTTTGTTCAGTCATTTCCTGCATCCAGGCTGATCTTCAAATATTGAACTGTTAATTTCCTCAAGTGTGGTTTGTTATTGTTTGTTTGTTTGTTATTTAATAATTCTTATCAGTGCATTTTCAAATTGTCTCAAGAACTCTTTTCTCACCATATGAATGAAACAAAGGAAGTGTTATCTCTGCTTCACATCCTGGAAACTGATGTGCAGAGAGATTAAGTTAAATGTAACCATTCATTTCAGAGAAATCTGAGATGCCCAGGAACTGATTTCTTTTCCAAGTACTATGAATTAGCTTGATCTATGCAGTGCAGGATAGCTGCAGTCATATGTGACCAGCACTTAGGTAATTCAAAAATCAGCATTTAAGTTAGGCATCCAGAAAATGAGTTAAACAGAACTTGTGACTTTCCTTGACAAGCTACATGTAAAAGGCTTACCTGGTATTTCAAAAGGCCACAGAGTGGCTTTTCATGGGGATCACAAAAGGCGTATCCTTGGAGCTACAGCAGGAAAGGTTATTAAACTTCTATCTTGTCAAACATGACCTAAACAATTTCTTTCTGCTTCCCCTAAAAATTGCACTCCTGGAAATAGCTAAACCCTTTTATTGAAATGAACAATAATGTATAAGCCAGCTCACAAAAGAAAGTAGTAAACAATTCAAGTAATTGTAATTTTTCAGGGTCAGCAGCAAAGAAAAACAGGATTGTGCAAGAGTCTGCAGTGAACAGATGCTAATGGAAGTGGATCTGATTGCAATGCCTGCAGGAAGAGACTAATCTCAGAAGCTGTCTGTCTCAATAGCAATAATGAGAGTAAAAAGATCAGTAGATTATACTGAAAATATAAAGAGAGATAGAAGGGATGCTACACCTCTCTCTTTTCCCTGTGTTCAGACAGGAATGAGTAGATTGATCACTGAGCTGGCCCCTGCGTTTTTTGTGTAGGCCTGCAAAACCTCTCCGCCAGTTGGTAACTGATCTGCTCACATGGATTGTGCACATCAGGCATTATACACAGGGCCATTTGATGATGGCAGGTCAGCAAGCTGATTCCTTGAAGGCTACCAAAACTAAAAGTTTGCTTCAGGTCTGGGAAGTTTGCAAGGAGAAAAGTAACATGGGGAAAATACATTTATTTGCTCCCTGTTACTTTCACATCACATGATCTCCATTTCTGAATATAATTGCATTGAGCTGCAAGGGTTGGCAAACAGAAAGAAACAAAATGCCAAAACTGCATTCTTTCCTTTTTGTATCTTACCTGGAATGACAGGAGTTCCCCAGGCTGACTTGCACCCATACTTGTACAGAGCCTATGCTTGAGAGGATGCACAAGTGCATGCCACTGAAATGCGGGAAGCAAATCAAGTTGTGGGAAAGAAGATTCAAATCTAGTTTATCTTCCTTTTCCTGATTACAAATTTGGAGAGGCAGAAGTGATCTTAACTCAGGCTTGGTTCTTCAACCTGCAGACCCAAAGCTCACCTGTGAAGTGGACCTGATGTTGTTTTAGTTCTTGGGTTTAAGTAATTTAATTGACAATAAGAAACTGAATGGGAGAAGGGAGGTATTCCTGTCACCTAGACTCTTGTTCCAGTGGGGGAATTGAGCTGATTAACTTGCTGCTTTCCCCCATCACACTCCTCAGAAGACATTCAGACAGCAAGGGCAGAGTTTTGCCTGCTTTGGCAATGTTCTCCATGTCTCTGTGCATTTAGTTACAAACTGAGCTGAAAACGTACTGTCAACAGTGGTTTACCATAGAACATTGAATTTTTAATGGGAGGACAGTTTTGGAAGAAAAGACACATTCTTCTGTGGACAGGCTAGCCTTTTGGTGGAAAAAGCTGTATTCTAAAAGGCTGGGATTTGAGAACAGTGGCATCTTTACAAATGGCTGTCTAACAATAAACTAATCTATGCTCCTAATCCAAAGAGGAAAAATATGTAATTAAAAAGACAGACATTTGAAAAAAATAGAGAGTTTTGGCTTGCTGAGGAGACTGATCTAAGAATCTCTAAAGAAGAGATAGCTTGAAGCAAGAATTGCTCTTGTCTAAAGTTCCAAACTGCAAAACTTTTAACAATATTATGAACTTCAAGCATGTAAAAGGTTTTAATTACCTCTTACAAATTAAGCTCAATTCACCAGGCAAATGAACAGAAACTAATCCTTCTCTCTTTTTTTTTTTTTTCTTTTTGTGTGTATTCTTTTAATTCAGTGTGAACTCTTATGCTATCATGACTTTGCCATTGTTTAGGATTGTGAAAGGATTTTCCTAGAAGTTTCACAAATTATGATAATGTCATGGTATTATCAGAGCTCTTGGAGTTGCTTAAATTCTTCAGCTCCCTGATTTTTTAAACATGTATTTAATGTAACAGAAGGCACAAAACCAGCATCCTGTTCAAAGTCCTGAAGAAAGACAGAACAGTAGTCGTCTTTGCTAGAGGCAGCTCATATAAGTAGCACCATGTTGTTATACAGTGACAACCCAAAACAACACAGCTGGAAGCTGTGTTACTGCATAATCTGTTCTGTGGCATATTTTCTACAGCATATAGTTACTGAGGTGGTCCCTTCAGGCTCGTTGTTACCACCTACAGTTCAGTTTTGTGATGCTAGATGTCAGTTTGCTAGGGACTTTCAGAAAATGGAGAACCTATCTGATGCTGTTTAAATCCATTGGGTCATCCTGGGATATTTCTAGGCTTATGCTCTCTGGAGGCTGTGGGATCTGCCTGGATTTTCTCAACAGCTAACGTACTCTGCCTCTGAAGTAGACCAGTATTGCTTTCACATTGTCTGAAGAGGGCTGGATCTTAGTTTCTGTAAAGACCTAACGTTATTCCTGAGTTGGGGTATCTTCATCTACCCTGCCCCCCACCATTTTGGCCAGGTTTGAGGTTTAGCTGGATATGGGGTGTGGGATGTACGTTGCAAGAATGTCTCACTTTGGAAAGTCTTAATTTGGAAGGGACCTGAAGTTAACATTTTTTTCCTTTAAATTAAATGTGTATGTTCTTCATACAGAGCAAATGCAACAAGCTATGATTAATGAGCAAATTTTCACAAGAATTAACATAATTCCAAAGTTCTAAGCATTAAGGTAATCATTAAGGAATGTCTGAATAAATAAATAAAGCCAGCTTTATGCTACTTCTGTAACATTCACACTTCTAAATGCTTGACTCTACATGTTTTCAGTGGGTTTTGGCAGGTGTAGGGTTACCTGTGGTCATGATACATGGTGATTAAAATCAAATAATCAGAAATAAATAAAAAAGAAGTAGGGCACGTGGGCACTGTGTCACCTGCATTTAATTAATCTCAGGAAGGAGGAAAGTATGGCAAGCTTCTGAGAACTTTGTAAAAGCTCTTGTCAACTGTGGCATGGGATGTAGGAAATGTAGGGGGAAACCCCCACAGAATGTGAGCTTTAATGGAAAGCTTTATCACAAAGGTTGAGGCAAAAAATGCATAGTCAACCTTAACTCTGGAAGTCTTCTTCGCAGTGCTTGCTTTTACATTGAAGATGTTACTTGTTAGCTGTATTCACTTCTACTGTTTTTTAATACACAATCACAGCAGTCAGCTGCTACAGGCCTTATCCTGCTATGTATGCTACTGAATGTGTTTATTTGCTAATGTAAGCAAACCTAATGAAGCAGACAAGACACTGATTTAGTGATCAGCTTGGTATTTTCATTCTCTGCACATGGGGAGGCACTGCCAGCACAACATCAGCTGCTTGCAAGTTAATCCCTGCCTGCATCCCTTTGCTAAGGGCAAAACTGACCCTTCTATCCCTAACCCCATCCCAAAACAAGATTTCTTGTAAAGCGGGCTCACACTGTGATTCAGTTTGTGGTGGGATCGCGGTATGACTCATGCTTCTTCAGTACTGCTGTGGTCATCTCAGACTGGAGAGTGAGGGAATGTATGCAGTTAGAGAAGGGAAGAGGAGCTATCTGATGATGGCAGTGGATGAGATGGGTGAGCTTCTGGAAAACATGTCACCTCCTTGAGCTTCACCAAGCTTGAGGGGAGAGTGAATGTGTAGCATTCAAAATCTGTATGCTGAACCTGAGCTGGGCTGTTTTGGATAAGGAATTTTTACAAAAGTAGCAAAGTGAAGTTATTTTTCCCCTTGGAAACCCTTTTTACACTTGGAATAGAAAGTTGTCGGGCATATCAGAGAGGTAAAAACCCAGTTTTATGCTTATAGGGTGTTCTTCCAACAGTAGATGCTTGTAATCTGTGACCGATATTGTGTGTATAAAAGTTGGTTTAAATGGTGACTTCAGAAGATGTCACTGGCAAAAAGACCCAGATTTTCAAAGGTACTTGAGGTTATTGCCTACTCATTTCAGGATGGATCTATTCACCATGAGCATAAGAAGAGCTGGTGAAAAGACTTCAAGGTTCCTCAGTATTTTCATAAATAAGATTACTGTGTTGATGAAGCGTTGATAAGGAGCTAGGAAATAGTTCCTCATGATAGAGATGAAGGGAAAAAATAATCAGTTCCTCCTATTCATGACTTTTCTCTTGAACTTTTGATGATGCAGTTAAAGTGAGGCCCTACATTCAGCAAGTCTTAGTTTAGGGCTGGCAAGAAAAAGCACACAGTCTTTCACTCATTCCCAGACTGTTTCACTGTTCCATACTTTAAGTTTCTATAAGAAATTATTTGGTTTCCATTCATACTCTGTCATAACTCATAGTTCGAGGTTTTTAAAAATAATTCTCCTGGCCAAGTGCAGATTGCTAACCCTTACGTAATGCTCCACTGACATAGTAGCAAGATTTTTCCAGCACTGCTGAATGGGTCATTGTTAACATTTTGGGGAAGATTTTAACTTTGTACCACGATGCTTGCATAGCTGGTTAATAATATTAGCAATAGTATGTCAGTGTGCCATTTTGATATTTCATGAGTTTAATTTATTTTTTTAAGTTGAACATCTACTTTAGCTGGATTACAGGTTTCTCCTTCATAATTTTCATTCCATGAATCACTGAAACTAGCCCCAACTTGGTATGAATGATCTACCTGCTGCTTGCTTATAAAGACATCATTGGCATTGTTTCAGAAGTTATGCTCAAGGATTTAGCTGGAACATTTCACCACATTCAAAAAAAACCCTGTCTGCTGGGGTTTGACACTTGCTAGCCGGTATTTTAGGAAGGTCCAAAGTAACTAAGAACAATCTAGTCTCATTACAGCTTCTTATGATTCTTTGAACTGCCAGCTATCTGTATGTCTTTCTGGGCTTTCTGCAGTTTATGAAAATTTTACTCTTAAGCAAGGAGCTCTACAGATTGACTTTATAAAAATCTCCTAGGCTCAAGTACTCTTTATTCTTCCTGTCATAACTGATCTCTCAGTTTACAACTTGAACTCTACATCAGAAGATTTTTGACTATTTTTTCTCATCTTCATTTCTTTCACGTCTCTTTTGTGTGTATTTTTCCAAATGAAGAGAAAGTCAAATTTCCCACTTTGCTTCAAATCCACTTTTTTCCCCTGTAAAGGACTTACCTACCTGTGGGCTTGCCCTTTACATTCAAGGAAACTAAATGTGAGATGAGTGGAAGATGACATGAATTGTAGTTGTGAAAATCTCAGCAGACAAAGTTAAGCCAAATTATTATGACTTTTACTTGTCTGGACAACCATGGTTTGCCTGCGCTGGACTACTTTTCTTTTTTCACTAATTACTTTCAGTTACCTGAGTGCCAATTTACTCAAGGCAACTAACACATCTTTAAAAGATAGTCTAGGTAGATTTATTTCAGGATAAGGATTCTTGTGCTCCAGTAAGTAAGGTCCAAGAAAAAAAGCTTAAGCGTCTTGGAAATATCTAGTCTAGCTTAAAAGTAAAATAATTGTGGGTTTGGGTTTTGGTTTTTGTTTTTTTTTGTTTTTTTTTTTTAAAAAAGGGGTTGATCAGCAGTAAGTTAAAACTTGCTTGAAGAAAAACAGGTTAGAAAGAAAAATCCTCAGCCCCTTTAACATGTCTCATGTTAGACAAAGGGCTCATAGATGGGGAAGAAAGCTCAGAATTCATAAAAGTCACTGAATTGTAACTGTAGTTAGATATAAATACCTGGTTATAGTCAGTATAGCAGTGTATAGGTCTACTGGGAGGACCCATTATGGGTGCATGCAAAGGTCTTTGACATCAGTTCTGTGCTATTGAGGCTTATGAAGGGTGATCTGGCTGTTTGCTGAGCTAGATTATGTCCTGTGCAGTGGAAGCTCAAGACAGCCTGTAAAGCAGGGTAAGAGATAAAAAATACTTTTCTTTGTATTTTTGACATTTTTTTATTTTTTTATACAATTGGCAAGGAAAGTTCATTTCACACAGGAGGAACAAGATTCATGTTTAAAGAAGCTGAAAAGCTCTACAGCTATTGTGTTATAAAACTTGAAAGGGCTGGTGGAAGTTTGGGAAGCAGAAAGAGACAAGAGAAGAAGCACACAGAAAATATGGTTAAGAGATCACGGAGTATGCCCACTTCACTAACTTTTTTTCTGTAGAGTTATGAATTAAAACCTGACTGAGAAAAGTATGTGGGCATCTGTGTGGCTTCAGCTACGTAATCTTCCACTGTCAACAGTGGGAGAGAGTAGAAAAAATGAGCGATAAATCCAAGCCCTGAAAGGAGAAGATGCTGATTATATGGTGATTTATGCCACCTTTATCTCATGCTATCTTAGCACTCTAAACTGACCATTACCTTGACAGGACCAGAAGCAAGGGCTCAGTTGTTTATGGTCCATTACTAATATTGGATGTCTAATTTCACAAATGGAAGTGCTTTTTGAGGACTTGAAAACCTCATTCCTGTGCCAGGGTCAAGAATTTCAGGCTTAAGTCCCTGAGGTTAGTCTCTAAGTCCCTGTCAAGGAGTGAGGTTTTCAAAAGTGCTTGTCAACATTTGTTCACAAAGCTGAAACTTAGGAGTCTGTGTTTTCCTGTAGTAGCAAGTGTAGGTAGCCTATATTTAAAAATCTGAGTTTGAAACTAAGCTGAAAACTGCTTCAAAGCACTACTCCAAAAGCACTGCCTCCATGCAGTATTACAGTTTTGGGGAAATAATGTCACATTATCCACCCAGAGAAGAAGGCACTCTACAATATCACTGGCATCATCAGCCTAAATTTGGGTTGATGTTCTGGCACTTCTCGTAACTGCTGTGGGTGGGTATCACAATCACTTTCCAACCACAAGATGCTGTATCTTCTGGCCAGGCTCCTGTGCACCAGCAGAGCTGTGTGGTGAGCCTGCATTGCTCATGTCTGCACTGCACTTGGCACATGTGTTACGTGGAGGGCAGCTGTCTCCAATCTCTTTGCTCCCTTTGTTAACTAACTATTGAGTCCAATATAAAAAAATAAACAAAAGTGGCAGGGGAGAGAGAGCTGTGAGAACTGTGTGAAGCAGCAGCCCTCCAAACTAAATTCTGGGTTTATCATGTTTTTTCACAGTGACAAAGCTGCAGTTTGTCCATTTAGTTTGCATTCAGGGAAGGATATTCAGTAAGGATCTTTCCTTCTGTGGTATTGACATCCATGACAATTTAAGGCTGAGCTATGGAACTGAATTTTCCTTTACAAAAGCAGACTAAAAACAGCAAACTGCTTAGTCAGCAACCACAGTTACTTGTTCCACAAAAAGGAGTTAAGTACAATTAAGGCAAGCTAACCGCAGCCTGGGACACCTGATCATGAGTCCAGGAAATGTAAAAATCAATGTTCTAAAACAGAAGAACCAAGCTGTGATCAATGGAGCACTGTTCAAACTTTGGCTCATCTACCCCTGAAAATCCTATCTGAAAAACCTTCTTATGCCTTTAAACAGAGAAACTGAAGGTGCACTGTAGAAGAGAGGCTCATGGGCAGTTTTCTGTGTCCTTTAAGGTAAATATACCTCCAGTTGCTTTGCTCTGGCTACCAGTTAACATAAGCTACTGATTCCATCCATACTGTCTGTATGTTAGAGGCTTTTCAGATTTGAGCTTTGTCAACGGAATCCTTTTACGGCACCTGAATTTGTGTGATTCTTTTGAGCTATGGGTGTTTTACTTCATATCATTAAATGAAGCAATCAGTAGGCAGGTTTGTCAGAAGCATGTCACAACAATTTCATTAAGCTCAGTATGAGGCAGTTCAGACTTCATTAATATCTGTTTCTCTCTGGGTCAACTCTGATGCTTAATATTGGCCTAAGCAAAGTAGATCTTGTGCCAGGTCCCTTGTACCTGTTCTTGTAATGACAGAGACAGCTTTTCTTTTTGTTTGAGATGTCAGTGAAAATCCAGCTTTGAGTTTGCAGCATGAAAAAAGACATCAAAGGTTTATTAAAGCTGATTCCATACCCCCCATACCCCCTCCCTCCCCGCCCCGCCCCCCCCCCCCCCCCCCCCCCCCCCGGTCTTTTCCCTCTTATGGAAAGGAAGCATCCTTCTGCTGCTTGATTGACGTTGCTGTTCTGGAGGGCAGCCCACACTGCCTGAACATGATCCTCACAGTGCGGGGATGCACGCTAGATTTCTTCCCAGTTATGCAACATACTGGTTATATGCCAAAGCAGAATAATCATTGTTCACAAGACCACAAAAGAAAACACCAGAAGTGTGAGGACTAACCTGGAGGCCCCAGGGAGACTAATTCGGGGTGGACACTAGGTCTCTGTGGAACACCCAGAAAATGCCAAGGTAGGCTAACAGAGACATTGACTGAGCCCAGCCTTTCTTGTTTCATTCCACAGGGTTTCTTTTTTCCACTCCCCTCTTCTCCTTGAAATGAGTGAAAATGACTTTACAGGTTAAATGCCAAAAGCTGTTTGTTTTGCCTTCTGTTGTGTTCTCTACAATTTGTTCAGACTACTGTAAGGTGCTGCTGGTAGGCTTGTTTTTGGTTTCTTTCTTTACTTGGGTTATTAATTGACTAACAACTTTGTATGTATTGACATTTAGGAACTAGAAACACATCAGTAAAAGGAACAATGCATTTTATGCCTGTAAGCATCAAAGTGCAACCTTGAAAAGGATTAATGAATTCCACACTCTCATCAGCCCTCTGATGACGAAGCCTGATTGAAACCTCACTGAAGCCAAAAGAAGCTGTCCTCTCAGAGGTCGGGGATAGTCCCTCTGGGTTAGGCAGGGTGGTATAGGAGCAGATTGCTCTTGATCTGAAGAACGTATAGTGATGGTCAATCAGAAATCACTTTGATGCATTGTGCTAAGAAATCATTTATAGCCATTAGGCTAAAGTCCTACTACAGATCTGGGCCTTTTGCTGTAGCTAGAGGAAGAAAGGGGCTGGAAAGCAGCTGCAAAGGGTCAGCTGATGGCACAAGCATTTTGGCTTCCAGCACTGCTCTGCCTGCCTCTCTTTCTTAGCGCCCATCACCAAGGATGTAATGAGGGTCTGCAGTAGAGGGCAAAGGGCAGGGAATGGCCAAGCGCTGGTTCACCCATTCAAAATTGGGGTTTAATTTCAAACTGGCAATAGCTAGGCAGGTGTTGACTCCTATTGCAAGCAAATTATGATTACCTTCTTGCTGCTCTCTTCCCTTCTCTGCCTGGGCCTGAAGGCTTGAAGGCTTGTTGGTTTTGTTTTGTGGTTTGGTTGTGTTTTTTGTTTTTTTTGGTTTGTGGTTTTTTTTTTTTTTTGGGGGGGGGGGGGCGGTGTTGGTAGTTGTGGTTTTGTTTGGTTTTTTTTTCTTTCTTAACAATTTTTATTCTAGCCCAGGATCTACTGGTTCCAAGGCAGTTGTGCTGATGATTGGAGCAAGGGTAAAAGAGGTGAAAATCAGGCCTTGGTGGCTCTGTTTGCCATGTTAAGTTGTGGATTGTGTAAGGTAGTGTCTCCCAGTCCTTGCAGTAGCCTGAGAACAGCTTCCTGATGAAAAGGAATGCAAAGTTAGAACAGCCTGTAGGGAAATGAGCAGACTGCTCTTGAGAAAACCTGCAGCTCCTAAGAAGTTTTCATTATTTATGTAACTCTCTGGAAAAAGTGATCTGGAATAATAAGGATAAAGGCATCCCTAAAGTTAGATAAACAAGATGTTTTTTAATTTCCACATATGTAATATAGTAAGACAGATAAAAAAATACTTCTGAGAAATCCATAAAAGCCCAAGAGAGTCTAACTTTTTGAACAAAGGCTCAAACTAAATTATTGAAAGGGTTTTTTGTAGCTAGAGAAAATGCCATGTTTGATTATTACACGTGAGATTTTGTGGGGTCTGGTTTTTTTCTCCTGAAAAAGGAAAAGGAGGAAGGCTGTATTTTTTTTTAATACCCAAACCGAAGTAGTTAATTGAATGTATATATCATAGTGTCAGCTTTCTCTTACCCCAGATCTTGTCACTGATACCACCACTAAGTCTCTCATCTGCTGTTTTTATGTTGGAAGGTGTCAAATGTCTGCATTATTTTGTTGTTGAATGATGTGGAATAAGAAAGACTGATGTAAGTCACCAGATTTCTTAAAGACACAT